>NC_137287.1:56045000-56701250 GCF_054371585.1 Giraffa tippelskirchi
GTGATCTAGAAAGTCAGACACTGATGGTCAAGGACTGAAGGCTGGCTTGAAGTTATTTGTAATGACAAGGTCAAGGTGAGGGCCATGGGATGAGTTAGTTTAAAGGATGAGAAAACAGGAGGAGAAGGCCAAGGAGCTGAGAGCACAGTAGAAGGATCACTTACATGGATGCGGAATAAAGACAGAAATATTGTTAGAGAAATGACAGCGAGAGAGGCCCTAAAAGATCCAAATGGTTTGGGAGAGTGTCCCAGGGACAATGATGGATAAAGGCAAGGAGGGGAAATTGGGTCAGGGTAATATCTGCTGGCATAAAATTCAAACAGAGGGAGTTTTGGGGAGGCAGAAGAGAGGGTTGTTTGGAAGACAACGTGCGGAATAAGTAGAGTATCTACCAGGCTCAAGACCCCATGGCATGAAGGATATCAAAGAGGAAAACACAACTACTGCTTGAGAAGAATTCCAGTGAGACGGGTCCTCAGAAGCCATCCAAGGAAGTGAAAAACACATGCACAGAAGTGGTCAAGGAGTGAAGGGAACTTTCTCATGATTGACTGGAGTTCCAGTGGACCCAATTTAGGGAAGCCTTGGAGTGGGAGAGGTTTAAAAATAATCTTGGATGGTATAGATGAATTTATTTGCAAAGTAGAAACAGAGACACAGATGTAGTGAACAAACATATGGGTACCCAAAGGGAAAGAGTGGGTGGCATGGATTGGGAGTAAGAATTGACATATATACATTATTGATACTAGGTATGAAATAGAGAACTAATGACCACAGACTGAATAGCACAGGAAACTCTACTCAGTGCTCTGGGTGACCTAAATGGGAGATGAATCCAAGGAAGAGAGGATATGTGTATACTGTGTGGCTGATTCACTTTGCCGTGTAGCAGAAATTAACACTGTAAGGTAACTATACTCCCATTAAAAATAATAATAATCTTGGAAAGGGAAATACATGTCAATGTATAACTCAAACCCACATACGGGGCTTATGCATTTAACGTAGGGAACGAAAGAATGGCAGGATGAAGGTGAGTCTTGTGGATTTTGCTTCCTCAATTGGATGAATGATGCTACCCCTTGACTGTGATGGGAATGAAATTCAGGGCTCTATTTTGGTCACATTACATTGGAGAAGCCTTAGATATACACTTGTAATGGTCAAATGGGCAGTTGGATAGATTTATTCTTTAATGTCAAGGCAAGGCTTAAGAATATAAACTTACTCTGGGAAATATTATCGCCAAGACCGTTGGGATTAGTGTCATCAGCTGGTTATCTCATCCTCTTACCAGTATAAAAGTTTCTTGGGAAACGCAGTCCAGGTCAGCTATGAGTGAGTGGAGGTGAGAGTAAATTTAGTACAGGGATAGATAAGTAACCACAATTTAAGAAATCCCCAAACCTCAGAAAGCTGCCAGTATTTTTCATAAGTTTGATGCCAAATCAATGAGTTTTTACTCATTCAGTAGGTTGACATGAATCTATTTGTAGCCTCAATTCCACTTAGTGTGAATATTCAATTATAGAATTTTTCCCCAGACCTCACGGGGGGGTGGGGGGTGCGGCACAGGGCGGGCACAGTATAACATATGGCATATGTACCATAGTAGCTTTCCTAAAACTGAAAAAAGAAAATTTGGATTCTGAAGTATCTGTCTAAAGCGTTTTGGGAAAGAATTCATAAAACTGAACCACAGGGATGTCCCTGGTGGTCCAGTGGTTAAGATTTTGCCTTCTAATGCAGAAGGTGCAGGTTCAATTCCTGGTCAGGGAACTAAGATCCCACGTGCCTCATGGTCAAAAAACCAAAACATAAAATGGAAGCAATATTGTAACAACTAAAAGACTTTAAAAATGGTCCACTTCACAAATAGATGGAGAAATATACTGTGTTCATGGATTGGAATAATTGATATAGTGAAAATGAGTATACTACCCAAAGCAATCTATAGATTCAATGTAATCCCTATCAAGCTACCAACGGTATTTTCCACAGAACTAGAACAAATAACTTCACAATTTGTATGGAAATATAAAAAACCTTGAATGGCCAAAGCAATCTTGAGAAAGAAGAATGGAACTAGAGGAATCAACCTGCCTGACCTCAGGCTCTACTACAAAGCCACAGTCATCAAGACAGTATGGTACTTGCACAAAGACAGAAATATAGATCAATGGAACAAAATAAAGCCCAGAGATAAATCCATGCACCTATGGACATCTTTTCTTCGACAAAGAAGGCAAGAATATACAATGGAGAAAAGACAATCTCTTTAACAAGTGGTGCTGGGAAAACTAGTCAACCACTTGTAGAAGAATGAAACTAGAACACTTTCTAACACCATACACAAAAATAAACTCAAAATGGATTAAAGATCTAAACATAAGACCAGAAACTATAAAACTCTTAGAGGAAAACATAGGCAAAACACTCTTCGACATAAATCACAGCAGGATCCCCTATGACCCACCTCCCAGAATATTGGAAATAAAAGCAAAAATGAACAAATGGGGCCTAATTAAACTTAAAAGCTTTTGCACAACAAAGGAAACTATAAGCAAGGTGAAAAGACAGCCTTCAGAATGGGAGAAAATAATAGCAAACGAAGCAATGGACAAAGAATTAATCTCAAAAATATACAAGCAACTCCTGCAGCTCAATTCCAGAAAAATAAACGACTCAATCAAAAAATGGGCCAAAGAACTAAACAGACATTTCTCCAAAGAAGACATACAGATAACCAACAAACACATGAAAAGATGCTTAACATCACTCATTATTAGAGAAATGCAAATCAAAACACAATGAGGTATCATTTCATGCCCGTCAGAATGGCTGCTATCCAAAAGTCTACAAGCAATAAATGCTGGAGAGGGCGTGGAGAAAAGGGAACCCTCTTACACTGTTGGTGGGAATGCAAACTAGTACAGCCACTATGGAGAACAGTGTGAAGATTCCTTAAAAAACTGGAAATAGAACTGTCATATGACCCAGCAATCCCACTGCTGGGCATACACACCAAGGAAACCAAAACTGAAAGAGACACGTGTACCCCAATGTTCATCACAGCACTGTTTATAATAGCCAGGACATGGAAGCAACCTCGATGTCCATCATCAGACGAATGGAAAAGGAAGCTGTGGTACATATACACAATGGAATATTACTCAGCTATTAAAAAGAATACATTTGAATCAGTTCTATTGAGATGGATGAAACTGGAGCCTATTATACAGAGTGAAGTAAGCCAGAAAGAAAAACACCAATACAGTATACTAATGCATATATATGAAATTTGAAAGATGGTAATGATAACCCTATATGTGAGACAGAAAAAGAGACACAGATGCATAGAACAGTCTTGTGGACTCTGAGGGAGAAGGTGAGGGTGGGACGATCTGAGAGAATAGCATTGAAACATGTATATTATCATATGTGAAACAGATCGCCAGTCCAGGTTCGATGCATGAGACAAATGCTCAGGGCTGGGGCAATGGGATGACCCAGAGGGATGGGATGGGGAGGGAGGTGGGAGGGGGGTTCAGGATGGGGAACACATGTAAACCCATGGCTGATTCATGTCAATGTATGGCAAAAACCACAACAATATTGTAAAGTAATTAGCCCCCAACTAAAAGAAATAAATTAAAAAAAAAAAATGGTCCACTTATGAAACAAAACAGCAGCAACAACAAACTGCACCACAAGCATGGTCAATGCTATACCCATTCTTTATAAGCACATGCCTCTGTAGAGAACTAAAAAGCTTCTGTTGTTACTGTATGCACTCTCTCCCTAAGACAGGACATTGACTACTCGTTGGCTCTGTCTTTACCACTTAAAATCCTCCATTATTTTTTCTAGAATCAACACTACTCACCATTTATCTGTTCTAGCCAGGGTGACCATATTTCTGGAACTCCAAATTACCGTATCATTTGGCATAGGGTTCTCAATTACAAAATTAATTAGAGCTAATTTAAGTAGAAAAGACATTTATTGAAGGATTTTTTTTTTCTTTTTAGCTCATGTATTTTCTAGGAAGGCTGTGTAATCAAGCATGTAGCCAGGAAGAATGTACACATTATCCTTTAGGACTAGAGGCCCTGGTACACAAACCCACTGCTTACCCTGTGCCCAGGAATCTGCTGAGGGAATCTTAAGGTGGCCTGATAAATATTACTGCCTTCTTTCATCTGAGTTCTCAACAAATAAGACAAATAAGTAGTGAGAAATGGAATACTGCCACCCATATCAGTAAACAAAGGATGTCACACTCACTGGCAATTGCAGTGACACCAAAGGTGAGCCCTGAGGAAACTCAGAAGGTGAAAACCCAGGATACCAGCCCCAAATAGCTGAGGTGTATATCAAAGGAATGATTTCAGCGAGCCCAGACTTTTGCATCTTCCCATACATAAAAAAGTGCTAAATTCCTTAACTTAGGATATCTGGTTTTCTTTAACTCACAAAATACTTTTGATGTTCACACTACCTCCCCTTTGCTGCAGACTTCTGTATCACCTCACTCTTTCCCTCTGGACTCCCATCTCCTCAGAGCAGTTCTCCCAAGGGTGACTTGAGATGCTCTCTCTCCTGCTTGAAGTCCTAAAAATTCCCACCGAATAAAACATAACTCTCAACTTTAAGGTTGTGACTGTTTTTAAAGTCATAACAGTGAAGGGGCAGAGAACCTGGAAGTATGAATATTAACCGCACTTGGAATGAAACACAAGGAGTGGAAATTAAGTACCCTCCCACCAAGCATATGAACATAGAGCTGATGCTATCACTGTCACCAGAACAGATTCTGCAAGGTGATTTCTTCTGTTCTCTTTCTTGCAGATCTAAGTGCCCTGCAAGAGTGTCTGATGCGTAGCTTTGATAGGGACAGAGTAAAGGGACCAAGTAGATGATTAAATAGTTAATCCCACTAGGGGATTGTAAGTAGAAAAATATGGGAGACCCCTGTAAGTTAATGATTACTCAAGAAAGCAGGTTTGCTTAACCACAAAACCAAGCAGGCTTGCTTAGCAACAAAATCATGCAACAGAAACAAGAGACAGGCCCCCAAAACAATAAAACAATGGTGGCATGAGACCCACATCCTGCCCAGTGAGCTAAATTAATGATTCCTCAGGCACGCTCTCTGCACACCTTACAAAACAATAATTTGTGGACCTAGCTTTACCATGTGGGAACAAGAAAACTCACCTACTCAACCTGGAGGAGGAACTGATGTTAGAAGCATGTCTATTCAAGAAAAAGTTCTTTTCCCCCTCCCCATTTTTCCTTTGATTATAAAACTGTATCCCACTCAGTTCTCAGGCATAGCGTTTCTCACCTTCCCCTTGCAAACTTCACAAGTGTCCTATTCTAATACATCACTTCACCCCTCACTGAATTCTTTTCTGGATTGAGACACAAAGAACTCTGGTACCAGAGCTCTTCAGAGCCCCCCAAATGATACCCAGATGGTTTCACATTCTTATCCTCTAGATGCTGTAGAGTTTGGAAAAGCTCATTATTGGTTTCTAAGTGTCTAGCTCTTTACTGGAATGGCCCATCTGAACACCTGTAGACATCTCAAAACTAACACCTACCTAGACCTCAGTACCTGCAGTCCATGGGGTCCCGAAGAGTCAAACATGACTGAGTGAACAACCCAGTTCTTTGACACTTGACTTATTGGTCTAAAAATACATGTGATCATATCTCAGATAAAGCCTCCGGGAATTCCTTCAACAGTTAGCAGCCTTCACAATCCAACTCTCACTTCCCTTCCAACCATATCACGTGTAATTTTTCTCTATAATGAACTTTAACTAAAATCACCAATACTTACAGAGTATATATTGTGGGGATGAGCATAGTCCCTGACCCTTGGGACTTAAATTCTAGTGGGAGGAGCTAGAAACAAGTAGGTTGCTAGAGTGGACTTTAAAAATAATCACAACCTAAAAGAAAAATAATCACAACCTAAAAGTTGAGCTTTATGTTTTATTTGGTGGAAACTTCAAGCCCAGGAGATAGTCTCTCAAGTAACTCTGAAAGAACTCCTCCAAGGAGACGAGGGGGGAGCCAGGTTATATAGAAGTTTTGCAACAAAGGGCAGGTAGTCTGAACATCAAAAGATTATTGTTAATTAAAACCAGATACCCCAAGTTAAGGAATTTAGTGCTTTTCTAAGTACAGGAAGATGCGAGAATCTGGGCTTCTGGAAATCATTCCTTTGCTATGCACCTCAGCTATCTGGGGCTATGTTTTCATATCCTGAGTGCCCTCAGGGCTCACCAGCTCACCATCTTTGGGGGTTTCAAGTGCTGATGACTGTGAGGAGTTTTTTTACTGATATGGCAGGAAATATTCCATTTCTCACGAGGGGTACCAATGTACCACACATAGGGCACCTTAAACAACAGAAATGTATCCGTCACAGTTGTGGCGACAAAGTCCAAGATCATGGTGTCAGCAGGGCTGGTTTCTCTCCTTGGCTTGTAGGTGGCTGCTTTATCCCTGTGCCTTCACAGCTAATCTCTTCTCATAAGGACTCCAGTATGGGATTAGAGCCCACCTTGCTGACTTCATTTGACTTAATCATCTCTGTCTCCAAGTGCAATTACATTCTGAGACCCTGGCAAGCTGGGACTTCAACATATGAATTATGGGGAGGGGAGACACAATGAAGTCTATAACACAAGATAAATTACTATCCTATAATGTGCTCCCCGGTAGCTCAGATGGCATAGAATCTGCCTGCAATGCAGGAGACTGGGTTCAATTTCTGGGTCAGGAAGAGCCCATGGAGAAGGAAGCAGCAACCCATCCCAGCATTCTTGCCGGGGAAATCCCATGGACAGAGGAGCCTGGTGGGCTGCAGTCCATGGTGTTCCAAAGAGCTGGACATGACTGAGTGACTAACACTCTAATTATCCCACTCTAATGTGCCTCTGGCAGGCAGAGTGAGTAGAAATCCTTCCAAGGGGAGATGATGCTGTGAACAACATCTGGGAGACGAAGTAGGCTTCCTCCAAGGGGAGAAATAAACGCAAGTCATTCTAGGAAGAGGCAATAGCACAAAAAAAGACAAGAAGCTGGGAAAGTTGACAATGTGCTTGGGAAATGTGGAGATATCCTCTTTGAATGGAGTAGCGGATGGGTTGGTAGGAAGCAGGGGACATTCAGACCCAGGTGGTAACAGCAGCAGTAGCAATACTTGGCCTGACATTTGGGGAAGAAACTGCAAATTCAGTGGGACATCCTGAGAGATTGATTGCATCAGCACCCAAAGTCCTTCCTGTATAAAGGAGCACTCTATAGAGTCATTTACTTTGCTCACTTGGTTGTTAAATTACCTCTTGGCTCCTGCTGATGGGTTTGCAGAGAAATTCACAGATGTTGCTGATATTTTTCAACCTAGCCATGTTGGTTTTGAACAGTGACTGCTTTTGCTTTTTGTGAAGAAAATAGCTGCTTGCACAGCATCCTTGGAAGGAGACACTGTAAGGTCAAAATCTTTTTGTTGGATACCTCAAGCCACTGATTGAAATCACATTTTGCTATGTACCTTTGCCCTCCTTTCTAACTGATGGAGACATGTCAACTATCTGTAAATATGGTAGAATTTCTTCCATTTCTGGACTAAAACAGCTCTTGAACCTAAGGCTATCATTTTTCTAATGTGCTTTCTTGTTGCTTTTTTTATCTAAAAAAAAAAGTCACACCTGATAATGTCACTCTGAAGTGCAATTTTTCCAATTGTACAAAGCTTTTAAATCAATAGAAATATAACCATAATACTGTCAAAATAAACAGGCGTATTAATCAGCATTGAGGTCTTTGCTAATTTTTGGAATCTTTATCAATTGTATTATCTCTGCCTAAAAGACTTTCCAGGTGGGTCAGTGGTAAAAAATCCACCTGCTGATACAGGAGACACAGATTCGATCCCTGGGTTGCATAGATACCCTGGAGGAGAAAACGGCAGCTCACTCCAGTATTCTTACCTGGGAAATCCCACAAACAGAGGAGCCTGGGGGGCTATGGTCCATGGGGTTGCAAAAGAGTTGGACAGAACTTTGGGACTAAACAACACCAATGAAACCTAAATATTGAAACGTTTTTCTCAAAAATTAGTTGTAGAAAATGTTAGGCTGAGTTACTGGTGTAATAAAATCA
Organism: Giraffa tippelskirchi; assembly: GCF_054371585.1. Taxonomy (NCBI): domain Eukaryota; kingdom Metazoa; phylum Chordata; class Mammalia; order Artiodactyla; family Giraffidae; genus Giraffa; species Giraffa tippelskirchi. Next base: position 56,053,191 of record NC_137287.1, read on the forward strand.
TAATGATCATTTACTAAAAGCTTAAATAACTGAATCTTGAAGAATGGGAAAAGATAAAGGTTGTTGTTTGTTTCAAAATGCTTGAAAGAATTTTTAAATCAGTGAAAAACTAGAAAGCAGACATTCCAAGTGATTTGAGTAGAATTACAAGAAACAAATAGTTTTCTGTTTATCTTCTTTTTGAATAAGAGGGGAGCAATGGAACCAAATCCATGGAGACTGACTTGGCCACCCCCAAATGTACAATAAGTTAGAATTTATGTATCCTACAGAAATTTAAATATTTAATAGAGCTATTGAAATTCTTGCCAAGTTTACTTTTATAGGCAGAGCCTACCACAATTGCTGAATTATAGCTAGAAGATTACCTAATGCCCTATCGCACAGTATGAAACTTGGATATTTTTTGGATAATATGGAAAGTGAAACTTTAAAAATTTTAAGATTCCTTTAATTGGTCACTTACTATAGTCATTTTATAACCATAATTCTTACAATAGACTATGAGTTGAATATTATTTCTCCCTTTTTATCATTACATAAAGAGAAATTAAGAGCCAGAAAATGTGTACAATTTGCCAAAATCCCAAGGTCAGCAAATGACCTTGGATCCAGCTTTGAAATGAAGCTTGTGTTCTGAAAACCTTCCAGGGTACAAAGAATACTTGTTGAGTGAATGAATTTTTTAGTAGAATTTAGCTGTTGTTCGGTCACTCTGTTGTATGACCTTTTGCAACTCTATGGACTGCAGCATGCCAGGTTTCCCCATCCTTCACCATCTCCTGGAACTTGCCCAGACTCATGTCCATTGAGTCGGTGATGCCATCAAACCATCTTGTCCTCTGTCATCCTTTTCTCCCTCTGCCTTCAACCTTTCCCAGCATCAGGGTCTTTTCTAATGAGTCAGCTCTTTGCATCAGGTGGCCAAAGTATTGGAGCTTTAGTTTCAGCATCATACTCTCTAATGAATATTCAGGACTGATTTCCTTTAAGATTGACTGGTTAGATCTTGCAGTCCAAGGGACTCTCAATAGTCTTCTCCAACACCACAGCTCAAAAGCATCAATTCTTTGGCATTCAGCCTTGTTCATGGTCCAACGCTCACATCCATAGATAACTACTGGAAAAACCATAGCTTTGATTATACAGACCTTTGTTGGCAAAGTAACGTCTCTGCTTTTTAATACGCTGTCATAGCTTGTCATAGCTTTTCTTCCAAGGAGCAAACATCTTTTAATTTTGTGGCTGCAGTCACCATCTGTAGTGATTTTGGAGCCCAAGAAAATAAAGTCTGTCACTGTTTCCATTGTTTCCCCATCTATTTGCCATGATATGATGGGACCAGATGCCATGATCTTAGTTTTTCGAATTTAGTAGAATGTAAAATAAAAAGAAGTAATAATAAAATAAATTTTGAAAGAGGCAGCTTAGTCCATCCTCTTATTGTGAATTTTAAATCCCCTTTCCTGCTCCATTCTGCCTAATTATTTTATCATTTAAAGTCTTAAATATACATATATGCAGTGGAATATTACTCAGCCATAAAAAGAATGGATTTGAGTCAGTTCTAGTGAGGTGGATGAACCTATAGCTTTTTATGCAGAGTGAAGTCAGAAAAACAAATATTGTATATTAATGCGTATCTTTGGAATCTAGAAAAATGGCATTGATGAACCAATTTGCAGGGAAGGAATGGAGACTAAGATATAGAGAATGGACTTGTGGACACAATGGCAGAAGGGGAGAGTGGGAGGAATGGAGAAAGTAGTATTGACATGTATACACTGCCCTGTGTAAAACAGATAGCTGGTAAGAAGTTGCTATATAGCAAAGGGAGCCCAGCCTGGTGCTCTGTGATGACCTAGAGGGGTGGGGTGGGGTGGGGGGAGGCGATATATTATGATTATGGCAGATTTGAGTTGTCGTACAGCAGAAAAACCAACACAACATTGTAAAGCAATTTTCCCCCAATTAAAAATAAATTTAAATCAATAAAAAGCTATTGTTTTCAAGTAAAAAAATAAAATCTTGAATATATTATGTGGTTACATTTTTTTAGAAGCACCTTCTAAGTCTTAGAATCTAGGGGTAATGATTTCTGTAAAAAGTAGTGAATTTGCTCAGAAAAACCACCGCTATCATTGAGATACCTGAGATACCTGGAAGACTAGGACTCAGATGATAAAGTCTTGCCTTTCACTTCTCCTTGTTTTGTTCAAGCGTTATTCTAAGTTCCCACACTCATTTCTTACTCTTCCCAATATTTGAGGGGAGAGTTGTGTGGTTCTAGAATAGGCTATGATCTCTTTTTTTTGTGTGTGTTCTACTGTTAGACCTGAGTTATTTTCTCATGGCTCCTGGTCTAAAAGTTTCGAGCATTATTGGCAGCATTTTCAACCAAGTAGTCAAAAAGACTCTACTGTTTGTGGAATAAGCATCCAGATTTCTCATTCTAATCTTTATGTTTTCCTATAGTTTAGAACCAACCTATGTCTCCAAATTTCTTCATTAACTTCCATAAAAGTTCTCTCCCCTACACCAGCTGACTAATTATTTCTTGACCACACCATGTACATCCCATGCTGCACTCTTGCTTAAACAAATCTTCAGCCTGGAATTCTCTGTTCAGTCCTCTGCCTGTTCAGTCCTTGGACATCCAAACAAGAGGTGGAAGACATTCCACCTCTTCCCTGAGCAGCCACTCTAAAGCTAACAATCTTTTATGCCGTTTATTTAGGTTGTAGAAATATGCTACTTCATATTATTAACTTTTGCCCTTAGGTCTTTTTTTTATCATTTACATTTTAGTATTGTAAGCTTGATCCCAAGACTTAGATCATATTTTGAAAATGCATACATGCAGAAGAAACACTCAGATAAGTTTGTTGATATGATGGAAGATGATGAGAATGAGCATTTGTCTTGAGTTTTAGAGAGAATAAGCCATAGACTGAACTTCAAGGTAAAGTACATTGTTGGTTTCAAACCATACATAATGACAACAACTTCTGACTGACCAGTCATCTCAGTGGAGTTGCTCAGTGGAGTTACTGATTAGAGGTTAAATCATTACAAAGGGTGGAGGAGAGCAGGTGTGGCAAGTACGTGTCTTAGAGTTTAACTTTACTTTACATGAATCCTTCATTCATGTCTAACTCAATAATTTAGCATGGCATTTTTCCTCAGCTTGGTTTTCCTCCCAAAAGCAGGACTAGAAATAAGAATCCTTATGGAAATAATTTACCTTGAGAAGTGCTTTTGGAGTCTAGGAATGGGGAGCAGAGGAGAAAGTGAGAGAGAGGGTGGAAAAGGCAACGGAAGGGTGCATCACAGAGTCGGTCACTGTGTAGGCAGCTCAGGCTCAACTCTAAGGACCACCCGAGGAACGGTTGCAGGATGTTCCTTGGAATTGCCTATCCAAGACAGAAATGGAGTTCTTAGTCGCCAGCTCCCAGCGCAAGGTCAAGGGTTGTCCCAGCGATTCACCCACTGGCAAGAGGGCTAGTGCCCCGCAGACTTCCCCCATCAAATGGGCAAAGGCACCCCTGGACAAAAGACGAAAGATTCACAATGTGGGGACTTCTCTGGTGGTCCAGGAGTTAGGAATCTGCCTGCCAATGCGGGGGACACAGGTTCAACCCCTGATCTGGGAAGATCCTACGTGCTAAGGAGCAACTAAGCCATGCACTGTAACTACTGAGCCTGTGTGCCCTGGAACCCATGCTCTACAACAAGAGAAGCCACTGCAATGAGAAGGCCACGCATCACAACTAGAGAGTAAGCCCCCTGCCCCCCGCTTGCCACAACTAAAGAAAGCTCTCATGCAGCAACAAAGATCCAGAACAGCCAAAAATAAAGTAATAAAGAAATTTATAAACCAAAACTACGTGGGAGCAAGTTTTCACATGTGCCTATATGAAAGTTGGCACTAGTGGTAAACAACCCATCTGCCAATGCAGGAGATGTAAGACGCAGGTTCGACTCCTGGGTCGGAAGACCCCCAAGAGGAGGGCATGGCAACCACTCCAGTATTCTTGCCAGGAGCATCCCATGGATGGAGGAGCCTGGCAGGCTACAGTCCAAAGGGTTGCACAGAGTTGGACACGACTGAAGTGACTTAGCGCACGTACATGAAAGTTACCAAACATGGTTGATTAATCTGGTAAAATCTAAAAATATGTAGATTTCCTATGTGGGTTCTCACTGGAGTCAGTTCTTATTCTAGGAAGATAGAGAAACATCGCCCTCCTTACAGGACCAGGTAAGGAAGCCAGGCCAAGGAAGGTGTTTTTTGTTGTGAAGATAGATGTTATTTGCAACTAAAGTTTTTGATGTCCCCAGGAGCCCTTTGATATATTTTCCGGGAGTCTCTAAATGATAACCATCTGAGAACATGAAACATCTGAATGAGTTTTAACAGTTTATGAGAATCAATAAAATATTTGGTTTATCTAGCCAGTCACAATATATATCAACTCCCCTTAGTCTTAGGATTTTTCTACCAGTTACACACTACAAGCATATGTGACTACTTCCTTGATCATATGAGAGAAGCTATCCAGTTGATAAATATTGTCTGCACAAGACAGAAGAGAGAAGCAGATAAATAATAAAACTGATAATTCAGAATCACATCTGTTCTCTAAGAAATAGTTAAAATGCACTGTTGTACTTTAAATTATCATTGACGAGATGTTTCATGGAGAATTCCTCTCTGAGACTGTGTCTTAGATAGGAAACATGGGAAAATGTGCTAACCGATCACAAATTAATTAATAGCCCATACTGAAGAAGGAAGTTTTAATTGGAGATAGTTGCATATTCAACCACACATGCTAATCTTGAAATTCTCAGAAAGTCTCAGGTCAATCACACAGTTTTTAAGATCCAGAGGATCCATGTGTTTTGTGACTGGACCTGCATAATTAAGAGAAAACTTGGATTTTATTTTTTAACAGAATTATTCATGTTGGATTTTTACAAATGCCCAAATTTACCTTCAGAGCATATTTGGCTTCTGGACCAGTTGAGGGGAAAACTGTTTCTTATGACTAAGGATTTGGGTTTGGAGGCCTAGAGCCAGTTTCTCTTTAAGATATGCAGACCTGCAATATACATTCAAATACTGATAGCAAATCAGTCTTGGTACGTGTTGAGAAAACCTTGAGCCAATGGTTTCTGGTGGGAGATATTGAAACAGCTTATGTAGCCACTTCAACTATGATTAAATAATGGCCTTTCTCTGACTTTATTGCAAAATTCTGGGGTAATTTGATGGTTTCAATGTAGAAAAACAGTATAATTTATTTTATTTGGCTAGACCACCCGGCATGTGGGATCTTTGTTCCCTGACCAGGGATGGAACCTGTATCCCCTGCAGTGAAAGAATAGAGTCTTAACTAATGAACCACCAGGGAAGTCCCCAAAACAGTAGTTTAAAAATGCTTCTGGTTAAGTGGAAAAAGATGCAGAGAAGAGAAGAACAGTCTTAGTCACGGGAAGACTCCTGCCCATGTGAGCTGCTCCAGGCTCTCAGGGATTATTGCTCTTACAGAAATCAAACTCATCAGAAGCACACACATTCTCAAGCTCATTCACATATGTGCACCCCAGTTTAAATGTATTATTATTTGATTCCCTATTAAATGATTACTCTTCATAAGTCCTCTTAGGGATTAATTGTGCAATTTTAGGAGCTAAAGGTAGACATAAATGAAAGTCAGAATCTCTTCATTTGCAAATGCTAGTCAGTTCTGCATAACTAAGCATTATCATGTGAAGATCGATGGAAACTTCATAAAGTAGACATTTTTCATGCAGCTGTGATCGGTGAGTTTCGAGTAGCAGAGAAAAACACTATTTGCATATGCAAATTAGTACAGCTTGAACAATGGCTTGATTGTTGTTATTTAAATAAGGAGTAATTAATTAGCATTTATGCAACACGCTGGCTTTCACATAGCAAATCGTATAGATCCAAATTTCAAAACAAAAACAATGCTCGCCTTTGCCAAATTCAACAGAAGCTGAGAATTCTTAAAGTGAGAAGCTTATGGGGAGGGAATTCCCCTCTGGTAGGACCCATTCCTTTCTCACTATTGCTTCAGCTATCTTGAATAGAGTAATCTTTTTTTCTCTTTCCTTCTAAAGTGCAGTTCGAGAACTTAAAAAAAAAAAAAAGAAGATAAGAGAAACTATGAAGAGAAACCCAAAACACAAAATGATAACAGTGGAACACAATTCAGAGTTCAAATTTCTGAACCGAGTCCTAGGTGAACTGAGGTTGAATTTCCTTCCTCACTTGCAAGACCACTGGTCCTCCTTCTCAGAATTTGCTCTGACTTCCAGCTGATTTGCCAAGAGGTTCCTGGATGTCTTAAATTCACCAGAGCAGACCCTTGGTTCAGATTACCAGCACTGCACCATTTTCCTTGACAGTAATTCACCTAGGAATCCTCAAGGGAAGTGAGCCAACACTGTGGATGGGTTTCTTTACCTGCCTTCCTAGAGCAAAGATTGGGATGCTAAAGATCACATCTCTTAGAACTCCCTTGCCCTTGGGTTTTCTGGATATGATGTAGGTCTGCTGAGCAGAAACATTTGCTTGGGATTTGAATGTGAGATGAGCAAGGAGCCTCCTTTCTGTTTGGGTCATAACAGAGCTAGTGTGATTCTGGGTCCAGAGAGCATGCAGGCCACTTTTGTCCCTGGGCTGGCAGCCTCCTGATGCTGAGTCATGGCAGAAGCAACAGTTCTCATGGCTGCCAGATCCTGCTGTGTAATTTAAAAGTTGTTCCTAGAAGGAAGTACAGTCCGGAATTTGTTTCTGCAGTTTCCCTATGACTTTGGAATGTGTTCAGTAGCCTATGATAAAGGTCTTACTTAAACCAGCTAGCATGGATGGAGTCTATTCTTTGCAACTGAACTTTTACCCTAATACTACTTAGTACTCCCAGGAGAGTTGGGAAATGTGGAGATGTGATTTTATCTGGTTGAATTTGAAAGCTACAAGGATGTCCTACCTACAGAATACAAGCTGTTTTGTTTTGTTTTTTTATTCTGCCAGAAAGCTCAGTGGAAAAAAATAAATAAATGTATAGTAAGTTCAGGGTTCAAAATCTATTTTTAAGAAAAAGACAACCAAGGAAATTGTATGGATGCTCTGAAAACATCTCAAGTCTTGTAGTCACAGGCTGATGCATCTAGAAATCAGATGTGGCCTACCTACATGGGTCGCTGAATTATATCAGAGATTGTCCATTTCCAGCTCCATATTGTCTTTTTTTTTTTATTTTGTGGAAATAGGATAATGCTGAGAGAGCGGAGTGGAAGGAGGATATTTAGGCAGATTCCAACTATAACGAGGGCTTCCTAGGTGGCACTAGTGGTAAAGAATCCACTTCCCAATGCAGGACACATGGGTTCCATCCCCGGGTCAGGAAGATCCCCTGGAGAAGGAAATGGCAACCCACTCCAGTATTCTTGCCTGGAGAATCCCATGGACAGAGGAGCCGGGTGGGCCAAAGTCCAGGTGCCCACAAAGAGTCGGACACGACTGAGCACACGTGTACAGCCTTAATGAAGTGCCCTCACCTGCAGAAGACCTTCCCGCCCTGTTACTCCACAGGATGCGCTCACTTGGGGTGATGAGCTAAGAGGGGGATGACTGTCCTCTCATTGCCTCCAGGGTCCTGGTTTCTCTACTCTGACAAGGCTGCCGTCAGGCTCCCTAGCAAGACTCAGGGAGGGAATTTCAAGCCTGACCTGGGAAAAGTCTCACACACTTAAGGAATTGCAAGATGTGCTAATTAATATCAGCGTAACCAGGGAAGAGAGGGTAGGAGTGGATTCTGAAGGGCATAGTGCAGGAAGGACGGAGTACCATTTTAGATTAGGCTGCATTTATCAAACAGGAGCACTTACTAAAGTTCTGGATTCAGTGTGTGAGTTCAAAAGCTGCAAACGGTTTGCGTGGAGGGCTGACTGAAACAGACATGGGACGAAAGGACTTTGAGATACCAGAACGCCTTGGCTCATGGCAGATGAAGGAATCAAAAGATTTAAGGAGACAGAAATGCTGCAGTGGGTTTAAGATGTAAAACGTGCTAGTGACTCTGTATTCGTGACTCATTGCTGCTGCAACAAACTGCCCCAAACTTAGTGGTTGAAACAATACAAATGTATCGTGCCATGGTTCTGGAAGTCAGAAGTCCTAAAATCAAGGTGATGGTGGGGCTGTGCTCCTTCTGGAGGCTCAGGGGGGGAATGTGCCCGTACCTTTTCCATCTTCTAGAGGCCACCGTATTCCTTGATTCACATCTCCTTCCTGCACCAGCAGCATTATGTCTTCAAATCCACCTCACACCCACCCACGTCTCTGCTCTCATCATCACAACTCCTTCCCTAACCCTGACTAGTCTCTCTCTACAAGGACGCTTGTGATTACATTGGACCCACCTGACCATCCAGAACCATCTCCCCATCTCAAAATCCTCAAGTTGATCACACCTGCAAAATCCCCTTTGGCAAGTTAGCATGTTCACATGGTCTAGGGATTAAGATGGAGACATTTCTGTTGGCAAAGATTCTACCATCCCACCAACTATGTCCAGGGGCATAGAAGCGAGGCCAGAAATTTTGTCCGTCCCCAAAGCACTGAGAAGTCTCTTTTAAAAGCACTGAAGGTCAGGCCTCAGGAGGCTGGAGACAGACAGGCACTTCTGAAAAGCGCTCCCAGGCATCTGCAGGGCAGGTAGAGCTTAGAGGCAGCTCCTCATTGGCCAGAGCCAAGGCAGGCAGGGCTACCAGATGCTGTTGAGGAATCAAACCAGCTTCTCTTCCCTGGGAAAGTGCTCATCTTAAGAGATGAAAGGAAGGAACAGAAGATCTAGAAACAAAAATAGTCTTTGCTGGAGATGGAGAGGCAAGGTTCTTATTTCCCAGCCCAACTTTATTGAGTGCTCAGAAGAAAAGGAGTTGAAAATAAACATTAACAACCAATTGAAAAAACAAAAAAAAATAACTGGGAGAGGGTTTGTTTTTGTTGTTGTTTTGTTTGTTTGTTTTTGGCTGCACCACGTGGCATGCAGTGGAAGTGTGGAGTCACAACCACCAGACTGCCAAGGAAGTCCCCTCTTTTTCTTGTTATGTCTTTTGTTGTTTTAATTCAGGGAAATGTGATGAGAAAAGTAGCGCATACCTATCTGTGGTGTCGGAATCAGCAGAATGCCAGTGGTGGCTGGTGGAAGCATCATCATATTGATACTTTACTCCATAGCAGGAGATGGAAGACAGGCTCTGAAGACTCATAGAAACTGGTACAGGGCAGACTTTCAGAAGGGCCGAGATTACACTAAAGAATGAGACGAGATGATGCCCAGAGAAATATAATGACCAGCACATGATAATGGTGACTTTTCATGTGTCAGCCTGGACTAAGCTCCTTAATTGAATCATTATTTTCTCAGTTTGTGGGGAGGAGGTAAGTGAGGCTCAGAAAATTAGGTGCTTTGTCTGGTCACTCCCACCTGGGAAGTGACTATCACTCTGTCCTTCTGTACAAAGTTCAACCACTGTACCACATTCTACCTTATAAATGTTTCCTGCAGTCCTGTACGGCTTCTGGAAATCAAGTAATGCTCCACGTAAGAACTGAGGCTTGGGAAGCTGAAACGACTTGCCAGAGATCCCCTGGGTTCTTATGACAGGAGTGAGATGAGAGTCAAGGTTTCTGACTTCCAGTCTCCTGTTATTCTGGCAACAACAGACTGTTGGATTATATATTCCAACAGTTTATGTGTAATAAAACAGACCACAGCTAGCCCCAGCCCGGTGACACCTGGATATGTGTTTACCTGGAGATGAGAAGCAGCAAAACCCCGTGAGTGATGTGACATGCCCCTGTTTCCCAGTCTACCAGGCCTACATAGCATGTCGCAAGCCAGCATCCGTGCTGTGTGATGCTAACCCAAGAGATTTGCTGCTCATTCAGAGCTGCAAATATCCATGTGTATAAGTCTGACAATATCATATTGGAAAAACAGAAGAGAGTTAAAGGTGAATCCGTACATCATGATATAACATATAAAGTCAAAAAATGTAAAGCAATGCTGTAGAGCTTTAAGAACCTCTATAGTTTAAGTATAAAGAAATGCCTAGAGATGATAATCCTCAAATTGAAAAGTGTGGGTGTCTTGGGTGGACGCTGGGTGGGAGGAATGAATGCATAAAGGGATAAGATAGAAATGAAACAGTGCCTTGAATTCATGGCTGGAAATCTGATGTAGAGTTTGGCTTGTTTTTTTTTAAGATTTTTTTTTTATGTGGATCATTTTTAAGGTCTTTAATATTGCAACATTGCTTCTGTTTTATGTTTTGGGTTTCCGGATAGGAGGCATGTTGGATTCCAGCTCCATGATCAGGGATCAAACCGGCATTCCCTGCCTTGGAAGGTGAAGTCTTAACCACTGGACCCACCAGGGAAGTCCCTCCAGACAGTTTTATCCGGGGTTCCAAGAGCCATTTTCAGTGTTGGGATCAGTAGGGATGGAGAGAGGGGTGGAAAATCGTGACTGTGACCCAGTCGTGTGTATATAATCTGGAAGCTTGCCCTGCCAGTTTTTTCCTCTGTTGTGCAAGGCAGGGCCAAGTGATGTCATTGAGACACGCAGCTGCCTCTGCCCTCTGCTTTGACTAGTGCCAGGGAAAATGATCTTCGCAATCAAGGGAGGCTCCTTCCCCAAACCCAGATTCATCCCTCTACCATTTCTATACCAGGGCCACAGGCCAGATTTCAACAAAGTCAAGAAACATTTTTCTTTAGAGAAATTGTGTCCTGCTGCTTTCAGCTTCAAAAAGGAATGCTGGCTTATCTCCAGGATGTTAGAAAGGCTGGTTTGCACCTCACGTCTGTTACCAGGGGACACATACACAAAGCAAGTTAATTAATTCCTCCTTACCTTTTAAAACTCATTTATGTATTTATTCATATAAAGAGCAAATATTTATTGAGTATCTACTCAGAGGCTACAGAAACAGAGATTAAAGACAAAGCTCCTGCCCCACAGGTCAGTTTAGAGACAACAGAGGTGACAAAGTAGGAACAGACAGTTATAGCCCAACATAGTGTAACCATGGAGATAAGAAGAGAGGAAGATGGAAACCCAAGAAGGATCACCTAGCGCAGGAGGGCTGTTCTGGGAAAGGTTCAGAAAAAAGGCCACACAGAATGAGCCTGAAGGATAAGTGGGAGGTGGCCAGTGGAACATGGCAGCAGTGATTTTGGGCAGAGCAACAGATAAGAAACCAAGGGGCTATGAGAGAGCATGGCGCATTCTGGGAACTGCCACAGCCAGGTCTCGGTCCAGATGATGCAAGATGGGTCCTCATCAGGACCAAGCTTGTCCTCAATCCCCCCAGGGAAGCATGCATACAGTACAAGCTCCTGTCTACCAAGTACCTATTACACACCAGGCATCGTACTTAGAGTTTACACATATCCGCGTTCAGTCTCTACAGAACTCTATTTTGTAGACAAGGAAATAGTTCAGACAAGATTAGACTCTGATTTGCCTGGCTTCTCATATGTGTTCTTTAGATTATTGCCACATGACATTATAAGATCCAACCTGCCTACTGCACGGATATCATGATGATCCAGTGATCCACTGTGGGTGGAAACATTTGGAGAACTAGGACTGTACAAACCTTTAAAAAGAAAACTACAGTTCGTGACAATGCATTGATAATTTCTTAAAAAAATAATTCTTTCTATTTATTTTTGACTGTGCTGGGCCTTCGTTGCTGCATGGGCTTTTCTCTGGTTGCAGTGAGTGGGGGCTCCTCTCTAGCTGTGACTTGCTTCCCATGGCGGTGGCTTCTCTCATGGTGGAGCGCGGACTCGAGGGCTCGTGAGCTCAGCAGTTGCGGCTCCTGGGCTCTAGAGCACAGGCTCAATAGTTGTGCATGTGCCCCTCACGCTTATTTGTGCTTATTTGCCCCTCGGCATGTGGGATCTTCCTGGGTCAGGGACCGAACCCTTGTTTCCAGCTTGGGGAGATGAATTCTTTGCCCCTGGGCCACCAGGGAAGCCCTGCACTGATAATTTAAACTGTGTTTCCAGCTGGTACGAGGCCAGGGATCTGAGATAGTAGAGAAAGGAAGGAGGCAACTCCCATGAAAACAGAGGGTACCCCTGCTCTCCTCCACTTACATGCAAAATCAGCTTTAGAGCAGGGGTTTTCAACCTCCAGGATCTAATGCCTGGTTATCTGAGGTGGAGCTGATGTAATAATAATAGAAATACAGTGAACAATAAATATAATGCACTTGAATCATCCCCAAACCATCCCCTCAAAGCCCAGTCTGTGGAAAAACCGTCTTCTATGAAGCCCAATCCTGCTCCTGCTCCTGCTAAGTCGTTTCAGTCGTGTCCGACTCTGTGCGACCCCATAGACGGCAGCCCACCAGGCTCCTCTGTCCCTGGGATTCTCCAGCCAAGAATACTGGAGTGGGTTGCCATTTCCTTCTCCAATGCATGCATGTATGCTAAGTCGCTTCAGTCGTGTCTAACTCTGTGCGACCACATGGACAGCAGCCCACCAGGCTCCCCTGTCCACGGGATTCTCCAGGCAAGAACACAGGAGTGGGTTGCCATTTCCCTCTCCATGAAACCCATTTCTGGTGCCAAAGAGGCTGGGGAATCACTATGTTAGCAGACTTACTAGTTTGTGAGCTTTATCTTGGGGAATTCAAGCTGGTGTGACCTCCCATCCATGCTTATTGTGTACTGGTCCTGACATCATCTATAGTGAAGCGCAGGGGTGGAAATTTCAGGATTTGAGAAGATTGGCTGGACTCAGCACTTTCTAAATTTATAATAGTAAAATAAGGTTTCCAATGAAACTCAGGATTGGAAAGAAATGGATATCATTTTAGTATAACATGACCCAGAACTTATACTAGGAGCAAGACTGTCTTCATAATTTGCAGAGTCTAGGGCAGAATAAGAAAGCAGGATCCTTTCTTCAAAAATTATTTGAACTGCAGGATAGAGACAGGAGAACTTTCTGTCACTTGTGTTGTCCTCCTGAGCCTGGGGTCCATGAAGCCAGTCCCATTATAAATGATGAATTTCCCATGTAATCTGGTGAAATGTGTTAGTAGAGATTAATCTTGTAACGGAAATGATTTGCTTGGAGGTAGTTAGGAACGGGCCAGTGAAAACCAAGAAGAAAAGGGACAAGCTGTGTGTCATTTTGGGATACCCCATCCTCTCATTCCTCCTCTCTGCTTTCAGGTTGCAAACTTTCCCTTCCCTCTGCTGAGTAGATGCGTTACCTGCCCCTTTAAAAAATGTAATTAATTAATGTTAATTAAATATTGGCCACACTATGGGGCATGTGGGATCTTAGTTCCCCAACCAGGGATCGAACCCATGTCCCCAGCAATGGAAGCACAGAGTCTCAACCACTGGATCACCAGGGAAGTCCCTTTAAGCTAAATGTTTTTGACCATTAGTAAACATTGCAGCTGAGCACTTTATAAGCAACGAGTTCTCAAAACAGCATTCTGTGATAGGTACTATTACTACACCCATTTTTCAGAATGGGAAGATAAAGCTTAAAATGATCAATATTCATTCATCTGGGGATGGGTACTTAGTTTGCTTCCATATCTTGGCTATTGTAAATAGTGCTGCTATGAACATTGGAATACATGTCTTTTTGAATTAGTGTTTTCATTTTTTTCTAGTATATACCCAGGATTGGAATTGCTGAGTCATATGGAAGCTCTATCTTTAGTTTTTTGAGGAATGTCCATACTGTTTTCCATAGTGGCTACACCAATTTACATTCCCACCAACAAGGTAGGAGGGTTCCCTTTTCTCCACATCCTTGCTGACATTTGTTTTTTGTAGACTTTTTGATGGTAGTCATTCTGGCAGATGTGAGGCAATATCTCTTGGTAGTTTTGATTTTTATTTTTCTGATGATAACAATGTTGAACATTTTTTCATATGCCTGTGGGTCATCTCTTTGGAAAAATGTCTATTCATGTCTTCTATTTTTAAATTGGTTTCTTTATTTTCTTAATATTGTTTTATTATGAGCTATTTATAAATTTTGGATATTAACCCTTTATCAGTCATATCATTTTTTTTGGCCACCTGATGTAAGGAGCTGACTTATTGGAAAAGACCTTGATGCTGGGAAAGATTGAGGTTATGACAAAGGAGAAGGGGGCTACAGAGGGTGAGATGGTTGGATGGCATCACCAATTCAATGGATATGAGTTTGAGCAAACTCCAGGAGATAGTGAAGGTCAGGGAAGCCTGGCATGCTGCAGTCCATGGGGGTGCAAACAGTAGGACACAGCTGAGCGACTGAACAATAACAAAGTCATATCATCTGCAAATATTTTCTCCCATCCAGTAGGCTGTCTTTTTGTTTTGTCGATAGCTTCCTTTACTGCAGATAAATGAATAAAGAAAGTGTGGCACAATGGAATATGACTCAGTCATTGTACAGAATGAAATTCTGCCACCTGCAACAATGTGAATAGACCTAGAGTATTATTCTTAGTGAAATGAGTCAAAAAGAGAAAGACAAATCTCTACGTTATCATTTGTATCTTAAGCCAAAAAATAAGACAAACAAGCATATATATAATAAAAAAAAACAGAAATAGACTCACAGATATAGAGAAGAAACTAGTGGTTACCAGTAGGGAGAAGGAAGGGGGAGAGGGGAGATAGGGGTAGAGGATTAACAGGTACAAACTACTATGTATAAAATAAAGAAGCGGCACAGATAACATTGTACAGCACAGTGAAAAATAGCCATTATTTGGTAGTAACTTTAAGTGGAGTGTAATTTACAAAATTAGTGATTCACTATGCTGCAAACCTGAAAATATTAACATATTATAAATCTACTACACCTCAATATTAAAAAAGAAAAAAAAATTTTAAGGGTCAAATAATTTTCCTAAGGTTATGCAACTGAGAAGGAGAAGAACCAGGATCTAAATGCTGGTGATTTATCCTTGGAGCCCACCTTTTAAACTACTAAGTCTTTCTAATCCTTTTAGACATGGATGGCTGTCAACCATAAGAGGTACATTTTGCTTATGTTTCTTCTTCTAATCTATGCCAGGAGAAGACATAATATCCAGTGTTCCGAACCAGACCAAACGCCCACTGCTGTAAAGCTGAAAATGGGTCCAATGCTGTCTCAGAGAGTTAATTCCCAAGAGCTATGAGTCACCCACTCACCTTTTAGAAGGCGACAACTGGGACAAAAAGAGAGAGATTGACTTAACTGTAATCTCATCTATCAATAGGGATGAGCTTGCTTTGATTTCAAGCAATTTACAAAAGGATTTGTACACCTCATTTCAGGTGTTTCACCAAGATCTTGACTCATTGCTGCAGGTTGTATAATTAGTCAATTAATCTAGAAGATGACGGCAAAATGCTTAGTAATTATGTCTAACTGGGGCATTTCCAGGGAACCTTTGCTGTTTAAGGAGGAGGTGATAGATGAGAGTGTAGAGGGAACAGGGCTATAAAAGGCACCTACATGTCAATGTGCTTATGCCTAGTTCAGTATGATGGCTTTTTAAGCTAACTGTTCAAATAAATTGACATCATTATGGAACATGAATTTAAAAGGGGTCACCACTCACTAACTGTATTTTAACATGTGCTTTCACACATGCTCATGCTAAGTTGCTTCAGTA
Organism: Giraffa tippelskirchi; assembly: GCF_054371585.1. Lineage (NCBI taxonomy): Eukaryota > Metazoa > Chordata > Mammalia > Artiodactyla > Giraffidae > Giraffa > Giraffa tippelskirchi. The sequence goes on from NC_137287.1 coordinate 56,068,932, forward strand.
CCATCTGACTCTGCGACCCCATGGACTGTAGCCCACCAGGCCCCTCTGTCCATGGGATTCTCCAGGCAAGAATACTGGAGTGGGTTGCCAGGCCCTTCTGCAGGGGATCTTCCCAACCAGAGATCAAATCCGAGTCTCCTGTGTCTCCTGCATTGGCAGGTGGGTTCTTTACCACTAGTGCCACCTGAGAAGCCTAGCATATACTTAGAAGTAACCAGTTATTGATACCAGGGCATAAATAAAGGTGTCCAGGGAGCAAATGCACTGAGAACGAAGGATGAGGTCTGTGACCACTCCTAAGTGTCTACTTACTTACCATCTTTCCCCATGGAGTAATAGGCTTGAGAATGTCACTCTTCATCCATGTGAAACACCAAACCACTAAATGGCAAAAACAATTCCATATTTATTAGATCTGGTCTTCCCAGGTGGTGAATTGGTAAAGAATCTGCCTGCCAATGCAGGAGACCCAGGTTCGATCTCTGGGTCAGGAAGATCCCCTGAAGGAGGGCCTGGTAATCCACTCCAGGATTCTTGCCTGGAGAATCCCATGGACAGAGGAGCCTGGAGGGCTAAAGTCCATGGAGTTGTAAAGAGTCAGGCATGACTGAGCACATATACAGTTATTATATCTAGTAGCAGTTCCTTTGAACTCAAATGAAGAGCTTATACTCTGATGGTGTTTGTACTCTTTTCCCTCAAGAGATCATATTCAAATTTACATTACAGTTTGGATGGTTTTAATTGAAAGCAATAGGAAAGCAAAAACCCAGAGTGTCTGGGAAAGCTCAAGACTGCAAAAATAATTTCCTATCTGCTCCAATCCACATCTGAAGATGGAATCCTGGTCTCAATTGATCAACCCTGACTTGTAACATCTTCCAAATTTAAGGCTTATTTCTGTTCCCCAAAATGGCTTTTGAAATTTGCTCTAAAAATTCCTGGTCATGACTCTTTCTAAATTAAACAGACTTGCCAGTTGCTTACTGAAAAGTGGGTCATCTCAAGCAAGTAAAACTAAGGGAAAGTCATAATAATATATATGGAGGATACTCCTTGCTACATTTCACTCAATCAGCCATGCTATTGTATCAAAGAGCTAAAATGTTATGTCAGAATCAAGAAAATATTATTGGCCCGTCTTCATTACCTTGGCTTCCCTTGAGATGGATTAAGTTTTGATTTTCTCAGTTTTGGATAAAATAAATGGCAGCTCCCTGAAGGTTACTGAATTGCTCACAGAGTTTTTGTGCAGTGAACACTTCTTTCCATCTGTACCACCACAAAGAGTAGATTTATAACTTCACTTTGGGTCCTGAAAATATGTTGCCTTTCTATTGACAGTCACTAAAACCTGACTTTGATCACACTGTAGGTCAAAGAGCAGAATGAAAAGGACGAAGATGTTAACTGTTACTTTTAAAGATCTTATCAAAATAGAGATCATCTCGTTGGATTCATTTGTCTTTTTGGATGATGATATTTTGAGCCATAAAGTAATATTTAACCTCATGCTCAGATTTTTACTAAGGGGCAATGGGATATTTTGACTGGACACCAACCCTGAGCTTGGTGTTAGTGCCTGGATAAGACAGTGTAGCCACCATATTAGATAAGACTTGACTAATGCAGAAATATTCAAAGTTGTATTACCAGTTCCGTTTAAGTTGCTAATTTTTCAGAATATGTCTTATAGAGACATACTGAAAAAAGCACACACATACACACCCCACACGGCTTTCTGGTGTGCAGCTAAAATGAAACTAAAAGACCTTGGTTGTTTTGAATCAAGTTTTATTGTAGTAATTTCCAGTAATTTTTAAAAAATGTCTCTTTTAAGTCAAGAACACTGGATAAGGCACATTTTGTCCTGGTCCATACTTAAGAAATTACATTCCTAGACTTTTTATTCAGGAATATTTAAATTTGCAATTTCCGAACTAAGTAATAAGGCTCCATGAAAACTTTGCAGGTGATATACAGACCAGTTTTTAAAAAATCAATTTCCAAATACTTGACTTCCATGTATTTGTTTCCCTAAAAATGATCTGTATGACAATGTGTTTGTCAAACTCTTCTCCTTGGCCTTCTCACCTTCACAATTCTCCTTCTCTGACTTTATCAAAGACAGATCTCTCACTAACCTGGGATCTTACTGTGATGTGTTCCCCTGAGATCCAAAAACTTTTATGCCTTCAATCAAATGGTCAATTAAAATATTGGTGTCTGGAATCATGTTTTAATCAAGGTACCACAAACCCATGATAATAGTCCCTGTAGATGAAGCCAGGCACTAAAATGATGATATTTTGGTCCAAAGAATAGTCAAAGCCCAGATATATCATAGGAAATGGGATTGCCCCAGTGGTGACACTTTTTGAAATGCTATTACTTCACCATTTCCATTCCCTGAATGTTGTCAAAGAATGCATCACTTCCAAAGAAAGAAAAAAAAGAAAGATAGTGCTAAGTCATGTCCAACTCTTGCAACCCTATGGACTGTAGCCTGCCAGGCTCTTCTGTCCTTGGGATTTTCCAAGCAAGAATGCTAGAGTGGGTTGCCATTTCTTTCTGCAGGGGATCTTCCTGACCCAGGAATTGAACTCAGGTTTCCAGCATTGCAGGCAGATTCTTTACCAACTGAGCTGCATAGGAAGCAGTTCTGTTCAATTCACTTCCAAGGGAAAATTCATAAAGAATGAAATAGATAATCTGAGAGGTCTGAAGTAGAGAATAACCATGAAAATAGTATGGTAGCAGTACATTAGTTCAATCTGGGGGAGAGCTCTTGGAAGACCTTTGTACCTCCCTTACCTGTCCATTTCTTCATCCATTTATCTTAAAATATTAGAATTTCAAAATATGGTAAAAGGTAACTCTGCATGTTCACCATTCTCAGTAATGAACTGATGCTGGTAAAGAACCTCATTCATCTCTGTCTTAGTCTGAGTCTCAGTTGCATGTTTGGTGTGATTTCAGGGAAGAAGAAGGAAGTAGTTCCATATTTATTTTTTAAAGATCATCTTTTAAAGAAAATATACTAGTTTTCTATGCTGTGTAACAAATTGCTATACAACTTAGTAGCTTAAAACAGCACAAATATATTGTCTCACAATGTTCCTGGATCATGAGAATGGGTACAGCTTAACTGAGCTCTTTGCTTAGGGTCCCACCAGGCTGAAATGAAACTATTGACTGGGGCGTCTACTCTCATCTGAGGTTCAAAGTGCTCTGATTGGCTCACTGGTTGTTGGAAAAAGTCCTTTCCTCGTGATTGTATGACTGAGGTTCTCTTTCCCTGATAGCTGTTTCCAGGGACTCCTCTCAGCTCCCAGAGGTCACCCACAGTTCCTGGTCATGTTGCCACCATAGATTATTCTAGCTTACAACATGGACATTGGTTTGCTTCCTCCAGGCCAGCAGGAGTCTGGCTACTATTGCTTCCTTTCTCTGTAAGGGCTTCCCTGATTAGATTAAACCCACCTAAGATGATTTCCTTTTTGTTGCACTCAAAGTGAGATGACCTGTAACCCCGTCATGGGAGTGTGTCAGCTCATATTCCATATTTGCAATTCAAGCCCATAGGCAAGCAGAGGGCATTACACAAGGTGTGTACAGCACAGGATGGAATCTTGGGGACCATGTCAGATTTCTGCTTATCATAGCCCACCCTCTGTCTCTCCATCATTTATATCCCTCCCAAATGTAAAATTATCCGTAAGTTCCTAAGAGTCTTATCCCACCAAGGCATCAATTCAAAGTCCCAAATCTCATCTAAACATCATCAGCTCAAATCCAGAATCTAAATCAGTGCCAGGTGGAAATAAGGTCACTAGATGTAATCCATTGAGCATAACTGCTGGGCCCCAATTTCTTTCCATCTGTGGATATGCGACATGAATGACACAAATCATTGGCTCCCAATGTATATTGGTGGGACAGGCACAGAGTAACAGATGCAGATATCATGGTTCAAAAGATGAGAAAATGGAAGATGAGAACCTACCTATCTGTTAAAGGCAGTTCCGAAATCCAACTGAGCAAACGGGCATTTCCTGATTAGATTTCAAGGACTGGGAATAATTTTTCCTGGCTCATGGATTCATCTTCTGGGCTCTTGGTTCCACCCCCTGAATCCTCTTTCCTTTTTCGTGAAAAGTGGCTCCCATCTGCAGTTGAGTAGTTTTATTAGCCTGCTTCCTGCCAGAAAATCTGGGGAAGCCAGCAGTCTCTTTTTATTCTCTCTTGTCTTCCTCCCTCTTAACCCAAGCTGGCAACGTTTCTGATGAAACAGTTTTCTTAAGAAGTTCTGTGAATCTTCAGTGAACTTTACTGGATTTCATTCCATTTGATAAAGCCACACCTACCGATGTTTCCAGGATCATCATTTCTGTCTCTTAGGAGGCTGGTGAGATGGCAGAAGGACATCTCCCTAGAATACACTAGAGACCCTCTGGTTTGATGGAAGCACACCTGGTCTCTTGAAAGGACCCTTTGTGTGATTGAATACGCTAAACTTTTTGTCTTTTTGAGGTTTATTCCCTCATCAGCTGATGGACATTTGAGTTGTTTACAGTTCAGAGGCTATTATGAATAAAGCTTCTATAAACACTTATTTACAAGTCTTTGTGTGGGCATATGCTTTCATTTCTCTCAAGTAAATACTTAGGAGCAGAATTGCTGGGTAATAGGATAGAAACATTACAAGAAACTGCTAAACATTTCCCCAAAATGTTGTATCATTTTATATACCTACCAGCAATACATGCAGTTTCTGATTGCCCAGTATTTTTAATTTTAGCCATTAAATGGGTGGGTAGTAATACCTCTTTGTGACTTTAATTTGAATTTCCCCAGTGACAACATGGGGCTTCCCCGGTGGCTCAGCAGTAAAGAATCAGCCTGCCAAAGCAGGAGATGTAAGAGAAGCAAGTTCGATCCCTGGGTCAGGAAGAATCCCTGGAGGAGGGCATGGCTACCCACTCCAATATTCTTGCCTGGAGAACTCCATGGACAGAGGAGCCTGGCGGGCTACGGTCCATTGCGTTGCAAAAGAGTCGGACACAACTGAAGCAACTTAGCATGCATGCATGAATGACAACAAAATGGGCATTTTTCATATGCTTACTGGCTATTCATACAAATTCCTTTGTGAAGTGTCTCTTCATATTGCTTTGCCTGTGTTTTTATTTATTATCTTTTAATAATTGAATTGGATATACTGTTTATATATTCTGGAGATATATATATATAAAATCTCCAGGCTCTTTTTTCAGATATAAGTATTACAAATAGTTTATCCCAGCCTGTGGTTTGTTCCTTTATATGCTTAACTGTGTTTCTAATGAGTTTTTAATTTTGATTAAATATAATTAATCAACCTTTTATTTCAGTTCAGTTCAGTTCAGTCGCTCAGTTGTGTCTGACTCTTTGTGACCCCATGAACCGCAGCACGCCAGGCCTCCCTGTCCATCACCAACTTCTGGAGTCCACCCAAACCCATGTCCATTGAGTTGGTCATGTATGGATGTGAGAGTTGGACTATAAAGAAAGCTGAGCGCAGAAGAATTGATGCTTTTGAACTGTGGTGTTGGAGAAGACTCTTGAGAGTCCCTTTTACTGCAAGGAGATCTAACCAGACCATCCTAAAGGAAATCAGTCCTGAATATTCATTGGAAGGATTGATGCTGAAGCTGAAACTCCAATACTTTGGCCACCTGATGTGAAGAACTGACTCATTTGAAAAAACCCTGATGCTGGGAAAGATTGAGGGCAGGAGGAGAAGGGGCCGACAGAGGATGAGATGGTTGGATGGCATCACCAACATCCCGGAATGTGAAGTCAAATGGGCCTTAGGAAGCATCACTACAAACAAAGCTAGTGGAGGTGATGGAATTCCAGTTGAGCTATTTCAAATCCTGAAAGATGATGCTGTGAAAGTGCTGCACTCAATATGCCAGCAAATTTGGAAAACTCAGCAGTGGCCACAGGACTGGAAAAGGTCAGTTTTCATTCCAGTCCCAAAGAAAAGCAATGTCAAAGAATTCTCAAACTACCACACAATTACACTCATCTCACATGCTAATATGCTTAAAATTCAGCAATACATGAACCTTTTTTCTGATACTAGTAATTTCTGTATACTGACGACTCTTTTAGAAGTTTTATAGTTGTAACTTTTACAGTTAGTTCTCTAATCTACCTTAGATGAATTTTTGCATCCAGAGTGAGGTAGGCATCAAGACACATTGTATTGCATAAGGATACCCAATTGCTCCATCACCATTTGTTAAAAGACCCACTCTTCATCTGTCCTGAGCCTATTGATGATAGTGCCCTTGATTAGGAGGGTCTATGGTGGCCAGCCAGCACACATCACTAACAGGGAGTTGCACAGACATTTCACCCACTGGGGCCACTACATATGGCTGAGCAATGCTTTGGGTCTTATGAGCAAAGGATGAACTTCAGCAAGAAACCATAGGGGACTTTGAGCAACAAGATTTTACCACTCACCAGTCCTGGAGGATATAGGTCATGCTGGAGAGACCATAGAGTGAGGTCACAGGCAGAGACAGTGTGTGACCTGGGGCTCTGCCTTTATTAGGGTGAAAAATGGAGTGTCTAGGATGTGGGAGTTCATTCTTTATTGGCTATTTTAGAATGTAAGAGTGAGAATTAGGGTTTGAGAAGGGAGAAGTAGGATCACTTGGGTGGTCAGTTATCTAGGTGACCCAGGACTTTCTGAAAGATGATAGTCATGAGATGTTTTAAAAGAATAAAGATCAGTTTTTTAATAAACATCACATCAGTATGACTTTTGACACATGCTATATTCTTATGTAATGTATTGCATTTTCAAATACTTTTTTAGACTTGGGGGCCTAATTCATACCAGAAGCAGAAAGCCCAATCTCTACCTGTGGTTCTATTTTGAACTTCATTATCAAGCACTGTCTCTTCTGTGATTAATCTGGGGTTTCCCTGGAGGGTCAGTTGGTAAAGAATCCACCTGCAATGCAAAAGAGCCAAGAATAATCCCTGGATAGGGAAGATCCCCTGGAGAAGGAAATAGCAACCCACTCTAGCACTCTTGCCTGGAAAATCCCAAGGACAGAGGAGCCTGGTGTGCTATAGTCCATGGGGTTGAAAAGAGTTGGACACAACTTAGCTACTAAACCCCATGATTGATCTTGGGGATCTTCTTTGTTTTGAACCATGTTTCCTCTCCCTTCACACCCCTCATCACCAATGTCCTTATCCTCACAGCATCTCCAAGGCTATGACAGTCCTCTATGTGTTACCTGAAGAACGATTTCTCACCCCATCAATTCTTGACCTCAGCAGGACATGTTTCTCAGGCCCATGTCAACAGACTTTCCATTGCATATGTGCTAAGTCACTTCAGTTGTGTCTGACTCTTTTCAACCCCATGGACTGTAGCCCTCCAGGCTCCTCTGTCCTTGGGATCTCCAGGCAAGAATACTGGAGTGGGTTGCCATTCCCTCCTCCAGGAATCTTCCTGACCCAGGGATCGATTCCCAGTTTCCTGTGTTTCCTACATTGCAGGCGGATTTTTTATCATCTGAACCACTGGGGAAGCCCAAACAACAACAACAAATCAAAGTACAATTATTTGCAACATGGAATAATGTCTCTTGACTAGCTTGTGAACTTCAAATCTGACCATGTTTAACATTTTTAATTTAAAAAAGAATTAAATGTTTTTGAAAAATATAGGTCCCTGGAATCTAATCCAGACTCACTGATGACTCATTGGAAAAGTGGGACCAGAAATCTGTGCTTTTAACAACTTTCCCAGATAACTGTCAGTTTACCTCTCATTTTCATTATGGGTGTTTGGAAAGACCAGTGTGGCAAGAACTTTGAACATAAATACTATTTTCCAAAGTCTGAATTGATGGACTATTTGATTACTGTTTTTACCTCTGAGAAACATACGGGAACTGGAGATCAAACGCTGGACTTGGTATTGAAAGCATCCAAATCCACATCAGACATTCATGGTGCACAGAGAGGGGCCCCAGTTATCTCCTCGAAGCTATAATCTTCTGAGGTTGCTTACAAAAACACTTAGTCATCCTGAGGTGTGAGTGTGTCTGTCTGATGGACAGGAAAGGGGGAAAAATTTACTCATGTCAATTAATAAAGAAGTTCTGGAAAGATCTTATGTTTCCAGAAAATAAATCAACTTGGTAACACCACCAATCCTCTTTGTGCTTGTTTTGAACTACTTGCAAAGTCTGGGTGAGAAACAAGGTCACAGAACAGTATTTTCTGAATATGAATCCACTTTTTTAAAGTTCCTGTAAGCTCTCTCTGAGAGTCCTTGGGGTTTTTCTTGTATGCTCACTAAGTGTGGGGTGGGGGGAGGGGAGGGGAGGCTAGCTGCCCTGCAGGGGGCATTTTCACCATCTTCCTTGGGATTAGGACTTTTAGGGGGCACAAGGCATCCGGAACAGACATTTCTCAGCTTCTTCTCAGCTGCGTGCAGCCCTGTAATTTAACTCTGGTTGGGAAGTTACGTGATAGATATAATGTCTGGTTCTTAAGGGGAAGATCCATGCTTTACCACCTACTTTCTTTCTTTTTTTTTGGTCAGTCACTTAGATTTTTATTATTTATTTATGAAGTTTTTTGCCATATAGAAGTTAAACATTTTACACATATATCAACATATATTCTTTAACGATGTGTTTTTGTGTTTATATATATATACATATATATATATGTATATATATATACTTATATATATATACATATATTTGCACAGCTTGGTACTCTGTGATGACCCAGAGGGGTGAGATGGGGAAGGGAGGTTTGAGAGGGAGGGGATATATATATACATATAGCTGATTCAATTCTCTGTGCTGCAGAACCTAACACAACAGTGTAAGGCAGTTATACTCCAGTAATAAAATTTAAAAATTCCACTCACTTTCTTTTTAAAAAGCTTTGATTTTATACTGGAGTATAGTTGAAAAGTGAATCCGTTATATACATAAGTGTGCCTATTCTTTTTCAGATTCTTTTCATTATAGTTTTTATCAGAGTATTGAGTAGAGCTCCCTGGGCTAGACAGCAGGTCCTTGTTGATGATCTGTTTTGTGTGTACGAGTAATCCCAAGCTCTTGTTTATCCCCCACCCACTTTATCCTTTTCTTCTCCCTAGGAGCTGACATGGGGCTGTGGCCATGAGGGTGGTGAAGACACAGATGAATGAGCGATTGAAGGGGAGGGATCAGGGTCTTTGGAGCCCTTCTCAGAGCTTCTCCTGGCGTCAGCCAGGATTTTGAAGGAAAAACAAAGACACGTCTGTTCTATGAGAGCCAGTGTTACTGGGTCACTGTTGCACACCCCACACTCACGCTCTCACATGTGAAGATATCACCTCAGTCACCACTGACCATCTGCTCCACCCATTTCTGGATGACAGACTCCAGGGCAGCTTACTCCAAATACAGAAGCACTGGGCGTGAAGGGCTTCAACTCTGGGGGATAGAATTCCATTCAGAGCAGCCATGCTAGACAGGAGGACAATCTGAGATGCTGATCACCCTCAACAGAGAGTGATACCGACCAGGGTTCTCGGCCTTTCCCAATCAATAGAAATTGATTGCACACAAGGCAAGAAATTCAGGCAAAGCTTTATTGGGGCTACTATGTTGGCTTCAGGAGGGAGCAAAAACAAGAAACAGGTTGCCTTGCTCACTTCCCAAGGTGGGGGAGCTCGTTCCTTACACGGGATGAGGGGATGGGTGTGTCCAGAGGTCTTGCTTTAGGGGTGGCTTAGGTGGTTTGCCCACCCCTTTGTGGTGTTTAGTACAGGGGGACTTTCGTTCCCGACATCCAGTTTTTTGCTCCCCGCTCTTCAGAAATGGCAGTTGGATGTTTTTTTGTCTTTGTATCTTTTGGTCCAGAATTTGCCCCAAATGCGCATGCACAGGGTTATTTTTAGTCCCATATAGTCTCTTTGTATTTTGTCGCTGGAGGAGAGGTGTGTCAGGTGCAAACTTTGCAGCACTGCAGCTGAGGGTCCCAGGTCCCAGCGTGTCCCAAGGGGACTGGTGAGTAAGCTTAACACGCCCTTCTGAAACTACCTCTGATCAGTTTTCCTTCTAAAGACACTGGAAATATAAACAGGGAGAGGATATATATGAACGGATGCTGTTTGCAAATGTGTTCTCCCCGAAACTCCTCCGTATGTGCCCAAGATTGCTGTCTTCTCCAGAATGTCTTTTTTATCCTTAAAGTACTTCCCATTTTTTCTTGGCTTGTCTGTGTAGGAAGGAAATCAACTTCCAGATTCTGCTTGTTTGAGGTTTTAGGATCTTTTTCTTTCCTTCCTTAAGTCTTTGAAACAAACTGCACTGTGCTTTGGGTCCACCATGATGACCAGAGAAATCGTTGCCCTCCGATTTTTTGAAGACAATCAGGGGAAGAGAAGTGTGGAGGAGGAAAGCTCTTCTCATTGACTATCTGGGCAGCAGAGGAGAAGAAATCCCACAGTTATAAGATCCAAAGCCTGTACACCTGGTGTTCCTTCCTCGGTTCATCAGAGCTGTGTGGACTAATGTACAGTAGGATGAAAAAGCCTTCCTTCTCTTCACCGGGGAACCCAACTGAGAGGGCCTTTTTACAACTTCAAGGAGAGAATGATGGAGATTTATTTAATGCATGAGTGGCAGATTGCAGTAGTGTCTATATAAATCATCTGAGAATCTGGGATGTTAATGAAATAACTGATTTATTATATGACTTCCGTGACATTTAATGAGCAATGTGGAAGCACATAGCATATACTTAAGACTGTTTTACAGCTACCGAATTTATTTCTCCTATTAATTCTTTCAGGCAAGGCATGCTCATAGCTCTATCTTTGTGTTTATATCCTAAATAATATTATTTAGGGTAATACTTTAATAAATAGCACTTCATTTTTGCAGAATATATCAAAGTTTGCAAACATTTATTGTTTCGCTTCTATTATACTTTATTATCAGAGAAGACCAAGTATTCTTGTTGTTGTTCTACTGGATCTTTATTGCTATATGTGGGCTTTCTCTAGATGCATTGAGCAAGCGCTGCTTTCTAGTTGCGGCTCTCAGGCTTCTCACTGAGATGGCTTCTCTTGTTGCAGAGAACGAGCTTTAGGGCACCCAGGCTTCGGTAGTTGTGGCACATGGGATTAGTTGCCTCATGGATGTGGACTCTTAGTTCTCAGACCAGGGATCGATTCCATGTCCCCAGTATTGGCAGGCAGATTCTTAACCACTGGGACTACCGGGAAAAAATTGGGGGAATTTGAGCTATGTGAATGGACTCATCCATTTGACGAAGGCAGAGCCTCTAGTAAATGTCTAGCCTGTGTCACTGTATTGTCCTACATGGGCAGCCTCCTCCACCACCCATTGCCTGGTCCAGGGTAACTTAATCGTCACCCATGTGGTCCTCTTTGCCCCAGACTTTGGGGGTAGTCTGGCTAAGTCGAAGGGTTTGGTGAATGTTTAGATTGGGGATTCAGCTGCAGAACAGCTCAGCTTAATCTTATCCTCTAGCTTTAGAAATCAGACCTAGCTGTTGTGATCAGGTCCCATGTGGTATGTTTTTCAGTGTCTGGGTCTCCTTCATGCTCCCCAGCTATGACTTTACTTGGTACCTCATGTGTTCGATACCGATGCTCTGCTCTTATTAGCCAGTCTTCCAGCGGCTCATCTCTGCAGACCTCTCCTGTTGTACCATGCCCAGAGCATCGTGAATGCCTGCCTTCACCCCGGCAGGTGGGTGAGATGGAGTCCAGGCTCCTCCTGGCATTTCAAGATCACCTGTGCATGGTGTGTTGCAAGTCATTTGTAACTGATCATCAAATTCTTAGTACTGGGGAATGGTTTACAATGATTTTTATTTACAAGATTAAAGTGAATTTGTGATTACTCTTTTTTTTGGAAGTAGACTTGATTTGTGTTGTGTTAATATCAGGTGTGCAACAAAGTGTTAAATTCTATACATCTATCATCTATCTATCTTCATTTTCAGATTCTTGTCCATTATAGATTATTACAAGATATTGAATATAGTTCCCTGTACTAGACAGTAGGTCCTTGCGGTTGTTCTTATCATAACATGACTCTCTGGCATTATGATCGGTTCTCAAACGGGAGTAATTAGGGTGATTTTTTTTTTAACAGAGTATATATTTTACGTATCACTCTGAGAATCATGCATAAATCAGAATATGGGCACAGAGGGTGCCTGATCAGTGATATCCTCTACTGCATTTCCTTACAGTTCCTATGGCAGAAGCCTGGAACTGACTTATCTGTCCACAAGTAGAGGGACGTGAACACAGCACTCAGAGGCACAGTGGTGCTGGATACAGGAATGGGGAAGTGTCTCTGGGCCTCACAGGTTTTTCACTTTAGCCTTGGATCTCTCTGAGGGATGAAGCTGTCAGTCAGTCCAATTTGAAACCTTGTAAGTCATGAAATCACTGCCACCTAGCGTTACTGCTTAGCAGAGGCGTGCCCACGGCAGAACTGGAGAAGGTGCTGGGGGAGACGGGCAGAAGGAAGAAGCGTTTTTATACTTTAAAAACAATATCCCAATGCATGATATGCATCCTTCTCCAAAACACATGGAACATTTACAAAATCAGGGACTTCTATATGAATATATGGGTTTTCCCTTTATTTTTAAACTAGTTTGTTTTTAATTGGAGGATAATTGGTTTACAATATTGTGTTGGTTTCTGCCATACATCAACATGAATCAGCCATAGGTATACATACGTCCCCTCCTTCTCATACCTCCCTCCCACCTCCCACCCCATCCCACCCCTCTCGGTTGTCACAGAGCCCCAGTTTGAGTTCCCTGTTGTCATACAGCAAATTCCCACTGGCTGTCTATTTTACATGTATATATTTCCATATTATTCTCAGTTCATCCCCCCCTCTCCTTCCCTCACTGTGTCCCTAAGTCTGTTCTCTGTGTCTGCATCTCCATTGCTGCCCTGCAAATAGGTTTAACAGTACCATCTTTCTAGATTCCATATACATGCATTAATATATTTGCTTTTCTCTTTCTGACTTACTTCACTCTGTATAATAGGCTCTAGGTTCATTCACCTCTTTTAAAATTTTTAATTGGAGAATAATTGCTTTAAAATGTTGTTGGCCTTTTCATTTTTATTTTCTATTTTCTATCTGCTTATCTTTACAATTAGCTTCTGGAACACTTGAAGGATGATGATAAGGACTTAGAGATACAGAAAATAGGATGGAAACAAAAGAAGATAATTTGAAGACAGGTCTAGGAAAAGCAACATCCAAATAATGGTAGTTTCATAAAAAGAGACAAAAAAATGAAGAAGAAGAGATTTTCCAACAACTAATATCAGAAAATCTCCTAGAATTCTGTGATGTGAGATTTTAGGTTGAAACTGTCCACAGAATGCCAAGCATGCAGACTGAAAATGAAGCAAAGCAGAAAGAGACAATAAAGCACTTCTCATGAGTTGCAAAGAAAAGTTTCTTAAGGAAGAACATTTCCATGCAAAGCATCAAAAATCAGAATGTCTTGAGATTTCTCAACATCAGTAGATGGAGGAAGGAATGCAGAATGTCTTCAACAATGGAAAAGCACAATTACGGTCCTCAAAAATGTACCCTGTCAGTACAGAATATATATTTTTCTCAAGGATATATGAGCTGTCCCCTCTCGGGGCTATTCTTCAGAATCAGGAAATGTTAGTGTTGAAAAGGCACATAACTGTTCAGGGGCTTCTCCGGTGGTCCTGTGGTAAGACTTCACTCTTCCAGTGCAAAGGGTGTAGGTTTAATCTCTGGTTGGGGAAATAAGATACTGTGGGTCCCCCCTGAAAGAACATCTTGTTCAATATCTTCATTGTATAGACAAAAATGAAGGGCCCTGTCACCCAGCTGGGTAAAGACACCACCGGGATGCCATCCATTTTTCAGTTGTCTTTCCTTTCCACCTCCTCCTACAAAGTGATCCATGACACTCGGGTCATCAGTGGCAGCATGGAGGGAGGGTTCCAGCGTGAGCTTAAACCGGACCCATCCCTGGTGTTCAGATGTGTTTGATCACGTCTATGAGTAGAACTTTGAACCAAGCAGGCATCGATTTGCTTGTGGGGTTTTGAAGCCTTCTGGGAGATCCTGTAACAAAGGGGAGGGAGGTGTGATGAACCTGACACAGGAACCAAGTCTCTGAACCAAGGCTTCTGAAGAGAAGGCAGCTTTCAGCACTGCATGGTATCAGCCACTCTGCTTTGCCTCTCAGGCCAGTGGAGTGAGAGAGCAGAGGTGTTGTAAGTTAAAAGAAATAAGGAAAGCACTTCACATAAAACTACCGAAGGCATTGTAGGACTAGCCATTTCTTCAGTATCTCCTAAGAAGGTAACAGAAAACCACCCACCTTCTAACTCGCTTTATATCTTTTTAAAACTAACCTATAACTTTTTAAGAGTTTATTTTTAATTGAAGGATAATTACAATATTGTGTTGCTTTCTGCCATATATCAATGTGGATCAGCCATAGAAAACTAACCTATAACTTTTTATGTTCCTTAGGTTTTCCTTGTAACAAATTTAGAATTTGGGCTTAGTGATTTTTAAAATCTCTTCCTTTATGATTTTTTAAAAAGTTTAGATTTCAAAAAGAGGAATTAAGTTATATATTAAGCATAACTTTTAAACTGTAAGTTTTAGGCTTTAAGTTTGACCTTCCCTGGTGGCTCAGATGGTAAAGAATCTTCCTGCAATGGGGGAGATCTAGGTTTGATCCCTGTGTTGGGAAGATCCCTGGAGAAGGGAATGGCAACCCACTCCAGTATTCTTGCTTGGAGAATCCCATGGACAGAGGAGCCTGGTGGGCTACAGTCCATGGTGTTGCCAAGAGTCAGACACAACTGAGAACAGACACCTTAAGGTATAAGATTTGTGGCACTGAACTTTCGATTTTGGGAGGTTTGTGAGTTTTTCTCAAGTATTTTCTAAAAATTTATATTTAATTGGAGGAAAGTTGCTTTACAATATTGTGTTGCTTTCTGCCATACATGTGAAACACCCAGAAGTGCACACATCTCTGCTCCCACTTGAACCTTCCTCTCTCCCCACCCCCATCCCAGCTCTCCTTGTGGTCCTGGACATGGAAGCAGCCTAGAGGTCCACTGATGAATGAATAAAGAAGTTGTGGTACATATATTCAATGGAATATTACACAGCCATAAAAAGGAACAAATTTGAGTCAGTTGAACTGAGGTGATGCCTTTTCATATCATCATGGATGGCATCACCGACTCAGTGGACGTGAGTTTAAGTAAACTCCGGGAGTTGATGATGGACAGGGAGGCCCGGCATGCTACAGTCCATGGGGTTGCAAAGAGTCAGATATGACTGAGCGATTGAACTGAACTGAACTGAGATGGATGAACCTAGAGCCTTGATACAGAGTGAAATAAGTCAGAAAGAGAAAAACACATGTCATATATTAATACACACATATGAGATCTAGAAAAATGGTACTGATAAACCTACTTGCAGGACACGAACAGAGATGCAGACATAGAGAATGGATTTGCGGACACTGTGGCGGGGGAGGAGAGACTGGGACGAATTGAGAGTAGCATTGAAACATACACACTACCAGGTGTAAAATAGATGGCTAGCAGGAAGCTGCTGTATAACCCAGGGAGTTCAGCCTGGTGCTCTCAAGTGTTTTAAAGCAAAGGAAGCCTGCATTCCTGCAGTGGTTAAATATACTTCAAAGGAAATGCAAAAATGCAGGGTAATTGTGTATTGATTCACAGTTCCCTGTCTCTATAAAGCATATGACCTTTTCTCTAACCTAAGGATTTTTTGGATCTTAGGTTTTGACCTATTTCTTTCCAACATTTTTTATGCATTTACTAAAAAAGCCAGGGAGGGAGAACAGCACCAATCAGCTGGCAGTTGCATGAGGGGAGGTGTGTTCGTCACAAGACTGTCCCGAAATGTTAGCAGAAGTGGAGACTAGCAGTGATGAGCTCCACCGACCTCCAGGCTCTCATGGGGCACCGCTGTCTTCCGGTTACTCCCAGGCAGCCATGGAGGCTCTGGCAGTCAGCTTTCCAAGAGGAGCTAAGACAAGGAGCTCAAAGACCTTTGAATGGATTGTGGGCTGAGAAAAGGAGGAAAGTGGGGGTGATTTCATGTCTGATGGTGAACGGCAAGTATTTCTGATTGAGTCTGTGTCTTGTGCCTTAATGGATCCTGCCGTGATCCATTGCTCAGCCTGGCAATTCCACTTTGGAAATTCGACTGGCGATAGCTTCAGCGCATTTTCAAAGATTTTACTACAAAGATTTTACTAACTCAGTAGATTACATGTCATCCTCAAATCTTCCTGCATCAGCTCATTAGTTTACTATTCATCATCCCATAGGTCCCTGAGTTTTTACCTACTCTTGCATCAAATGTAGTGGAGTGTGAATACTGACCATATTCTCCTTCAAATTAAAAGTGGATTATTTTCTGTTATTGACACTCTGAACAAGAATTTTGGGGAAAAGTGATAACTTGTTCATAGTATCCATGTGAGCATGACATTATTACTACAATAGCTAACATTTATGAATAATCCCTATGTTCATGGCACTAACCTAAGCATATTAAGGGTATTAAGTGATTAATTCTCATGTTAACCCTCTAAGGGGATAGTACTTTCATCCTTATATTACGGACAATGAAACTAAACACTGAGAAGTAATATTGTGAGACAGAAAAGACACACACCGGTAATGATTCTGCAAGTAAAAGTCTGATTTCTGTTCCATTATAGGAGAAGCTTCTATACGAGGCAAAGATGGAACAGGTTTACAAATGACTCAACAAGCGGCAATTTCTGTAATGATACCTGTGGGTTTCATTACATGTCATTGGAACCCTACAGAATATCTGGGTAGCTCGCCTAATTTGCAAAAATGGCACAGATATCTCTATTTTGTATCATTGTGTTGGTTAAGAAGGAAACAATGCCATCTGTTTGCCTTGTTAATTGAACTTTCTTTAGAAAGGAGATCTTTGCAAGAGTTCCATGTGACATAGTGGTTGAAGTTTGGACTCTGCAGCCAGAATATATAGAACTGAATCACCAACTAATTGTGTAATTTAAGGTAAATTGTGCTTCATCTTTAGGGACTTAATTTTGTCTGTAAAATAGGGATGATAGCACAATTTGCTTTATACAGTATATTTCTCCTATCCTTGGGTTAGTTGCTCAGTTGTGTCTGACTCTTTGTGATGTCATGGACTACAGCCCTCCAGGCCCCTCTGTCCATGGGATTTCCCAAGCAAGAATACTGGAGTGGGTAGCCATTCCTGGAACTTTAAGGTGCATAACTGAGTAGCTTTTAGTATTTTTACATGGGTGTGAAATATCACCCTTCTGTAATTCCAGAACAGGCTTATCATCTCCCTAAAAGAAACCCTGGATCCATTAGCAGTCATTCCATATTCCTCCCTCCACCCATTCCCTGGCAACCACTGATGTAATTATCTCTGGATTTGCCTATTCTGGACATTTCATATAGTTGGAATTATGCAATATGTAATATTTTTATTATTTATTCCTTTATTTGCTCTGCCAGGTCTTAGGTGAGGCATGCAGGATCTTTGATCTTCATTGCAACCTGTGGGATCTTTGGTTGCTACATACAGACTCTTAGTTGCAGCATGTGGGATCTAGTTCCCAGACCAGGGATTGAACTTGGGCCCCCTGAATTGGGAGTGCAGAGTCTTGGCCACTGGACCACCAGGGAAGTCCCTACAATATGTAATCTTCCATGTCTGGCTTTATTTTCACTTAGCATTTTGTTTTCAAGATTCATCCATGTCGTGGTCACACTTTTATGAGACTGAGGGAGTTCCTTTCTGTTCCTACTTTGTTTAGTGTTTTGACCCTGAAGGAGTGTTAGAATTTTTGCATATATGGTGATGATCATGTACTTTTCATCCTTTATTCTATTAATATTGTGCATTACCACAGACTTCTCGCTTGCAGGATTGCTGTTGGAGCCAGGGAGAGGGGCATGGAAAAAGGGGACATTAAGATGACAGCTCACTGTTCTTACCAAGATTCAGCTGTTTTTCTTGAATAAAAACTCCTCAGATTGTTGCAAACCTCTGGCTAATTTCCAGATTTCTGAAAACAATGACTTAACAATTTTTCCCAGTGTTCTTCTCACTTTAATGGAAGATTAGATTTTTCAAGAGGTTTTAATTCCACCGTTCCTGCCAACATCCTTCATATACTTTTGATAAAGATTGTATAAGTTAATAAATATAAGCTACTCACAATAGTGCCCGACACACAGTAAATACCATAGCACTATATTTAGTAAATTTATCCCAACTTCAGTTGGGCACTTAGAAAAGTCTGCTGGGCTAGGGATAGAGAAGTGGTCCCCCCCCCCCAACTTCTGTTTGTAAAAAACAATCAGTAAGGAACCCCTTGCATTTCAAAAAGCTCAGTAACAGCCCTGGGCTCTCATTAGGTAGAGGATAATCAGAACTCCAAACATTGTCATCTTCTTCCCACACATACCGCTGAGAAGATGTTCCCATTTTCTACAAAGATTCGAGGATTCCAACCTGACTGGCAAATTTGGTTCTTGGTCTTCATGACTTTCAATAATCTGTGCATAACTTAACACCCTATATTTCAGAATCAAAGGGAGAAAAGAAAAAGTGTTGGTAAGATAATAAAGATTAAAAATTACAAAGAAATTGAGAGTTTGTGTTCAATCCAAGGTCACCATTCTCTGCTGTTTTTCTGTTTTGAAGATTGCCTCCCATGTATGAGAGGACTTTATAGAGTGATGAAAATGTTCCATATCTTGATTTGGGTGTTGGCTCTGTGGACATTTACAATTGTCAAAACATATCAAGGGACTAGATCTGATAGACAGAGTGCCTGATGAACTATGGATGGAGGTTCGTGACATTGTACAGGAGACAGGGATCAAAACCATCCCCAGGAAAAAGAAATGCAAAAAAAGCAAAATGAGTGTCTGAGGAAGCCTTACAAATAGCTGTGAAAAGAAGAGAAGTGAAAAGCAAAGGAGAAAAGGAAAAATATACCTATTTGAATACAGAGTTCCAAAGAATAGCAAGGAGAGATAAGAAAGCCTTCCTTAGTGACCAATGCAAAGAAATAGAGGAAAACAATAGAATGGGAAAGACTAGAGATCTCTTCAAGAAAATTAGAGATAACAAGGGAATATTTTATGCAAAGATGGGCTCAATAAAGGACAGAAATTGTGGGGACCTAACAGAAGCAGAAGATATTCAGAAGAGATGGCAAGAATACACAGAAGAACTATACAAAAAAGATCTTCATGACTCAGATAATCATGATGGTGTGATCACTTACCTAGAGCCAGACATCCTGGAATGTGAAGTCAAGTGGGCCTTAGGAAGCATCACTATGAACAAAGCTAGTGGAGGTGATGGAATTGCAGTTGAGCTATTTCAAATCCTGAAAGATGATGCTGTGAAAGTGCTGCACTCAATATGCCAGCAAATTTGGAAAACTCAGCAGTGGCTACAGGACTGGAAAAGGTCAGTTTTCATCCCAATCCCAAAGAAAGGCCATGCCAAAGAATGCTCAAACTACTACACAACTGCACTCATCTTTCATGCTAGTAAAGTAATGCTCAAAATTCTCCAAGCCAGGCTTCAGCAATACATGAACCGTGAACTTCCAGATGTTCAAGCTGGGGTTAGAAAAGGCAGAGGAACCAGAGATCAAATTGCCAACATCCACTGGATCATCGAAAAAGCAAGAGAGTTCCAGAAAAACATCTATTTCTGCTTTATTGACTATGCCAAAGCCTTTGACTGTGTGGATCACAATAAACTGTGGAAAATTCTGAAAGAGATGGGAATACCAGACCATCTGACCTGTCTCTTGAGAAACCTGTATGCAGGTCAGGAAGCAACAGTTAGAACTGAACATGGAACCACAGACTGGTTCCAAATAGGAAAAGGAGTCCGTCAAGGCTGTATATTGTCACCCTGCTTATTTAACTTCTATGCAGAGTACATCATGAGAAACGCTGGGCTGGATGAAGCACAAGCTGGGATCAAGATTGCTGGAAGAAATATCAATAACCTCAGATATGCAGATAACACCACCCTTATGGCAGAAAGTGAAGAAGAACTAAAGAGCCTCTTGATGAAGGTGAAAGAGGAGAGTGAAAAAGTTGGCTTAAAGCTCAACATTCAGAAAGCTAAGATCATGGCATCCGGTCCCATGACTTCATGGCAAATAGATGGGGAAACAGTGGAAACAGTGGCAGACTTTATTTTTCTGGGCTCCAAAATCACTGCAGATGGTGACTGCAGCCATGAAATTAAAAGATGCTTGCTTCTTGGAAGGAAAGTTATGACCAACCTAGACGGCATATTAAAAAGCAGAGACATTACTTTGCCAACAAAGGTCCTTCTAGTCAAGACTATGGTTTTTCCAGTAGTCATGTATGGATGTGAGAGTTGGACTGTGAAGAAAACTGAAAGCTGAAGAATTGATGCTTTTGAACTGTGGTGTTGGAGAAGACTCTTGCAAATCCCTTGGACTGCAAGAAGATCCAACCGGTCCATCCTCAAGCAAATCAGTCCTGAATATTCATTGGAAGGACTGATGGTTGAAGCTGAAACTCCAATAATTTGGCCACCTGACGCGAAGAACTGACTCATTAGAAAAGACCCTGATGCTGGGAAAGATTGAGGGCAGGAGGAGAAGGGGAAGACAGAGGATAAGATGGTTGGATGGCATCACTGACTCAATGGTCATAGTTTTAGTAAACTCCGGGAGTTGGTGATGGACAGGGAGGCCTGGCGTGGTGCAGTCCATGGGGTCGAAAAGAGTTGGACATGACTGAGCAACTGAACTGAACTGAACAGATTGTACCTTTAAGGTCAACACATTTCATTGTATATACATGTTGCCTCAATAAAAAATAAAAAAAAAAAAAAAATATATATATCTTTCACTGTACCTCTTTGAAATATTGAGTATTTTTAAAAACTCAGAATGCTGAAATGCCTTCTTTAAGGCCACACAGTATCTCTGTGTTGGATACAGAATAAAAACAGGGCTTTTAGACTCCTATTTCATAGGTCCACTTCCTGAATTATATTTCTGAACTTATTTTCCATGATATTGGAATTCTGTACAAGTATCTACCAAATAAACTCTCTCTCATTATCATTTGAAGTACCTTGCTGGCTGATGAATAAGAAGAATATTGGTAATTTAAAAAGGCAGAAGTCAAAATAATTATCAATATGTTAAACTGAAGATTGGTAATTGTTAATGTCAATAACCCTGAAGAACAGAGAACAAATCAATTTATTAGCGCTCATTTTTTTGTCTCGTGTCAATTCTTAATACTTATTTGCTTAGAATTAGTTCCTTATTTTTATTAATATCTTTTCTGTACTTATTTTAATAATAAAGTACCTACACATTCATGTTTACCTTTCAATTTTGCCTACTGCTCTAGAGGATCATCCAAAACATTTATTATTATCATGGTGACAGATCCTCCTTAAGGTAACAAAGGATCATAATTTAGAGTAAAAATGTAAACAGGGACCCAGTGTCTGTGAAGAGACACTTAAAGAACATTTGGGGCATATGAGCAAGTAACAATACAGCAAAGAGTTTTCTTTTTGTTTTACTTAAGGTATATATCCTAATCAGTAGTTTTGTAGGTGATATAAATATTATTAACCCATAGTGTGTTATTTAGTATTTAGAATTCTGAGCTATGTTTTTGTAATAAAATATTCTTTGAGAAGGGAGATCAATTTAATTCAAGTATTTCTGACAACTCAAAATATATTGTACCCAGATAATATTATCTGGGTACTTAATCAACTTTATATGCTGGAGACTTGTAATATTTTGTTAGAAAGAGACAAGTGGTGTTGTTATAATTTAAAGGCATGTTTAAATCATGAAGTTTACTTTATTCCTCATCTGCCAGGTAAATAGAAATATCCATTCACAACATTTTGAGATCTCGAGTTATTAAAAAAAAAAAAAAAAAGCCTGAGACAGGCAGCGGTAGTAGTTCCTTGCAAAGGAGCTTACATACAACACACACACACTCCCACAATTATCCATTCATCACTTTAAATAACATGATTCTGAGTCACATCCAGACTTGTGTGAAGATGGAATATGTCCCAAGCCGGGTCGATGCATCTCCTCCTTGGCATATTTGCTTTGAAGCAGAGAAAGTCAACGTGGTATCTGTCTTGTGGCTGAAGCTCCAGAGGGGTTGATTGTGTTTCCTGTCATGTGGTTCTGCAGAAGGAAGGAGAAAAACAAACGCGATACGCAGAGGTGAGCAGAGTGGACAGAGAAAGTGGTCTCACTGCATCCAGATTCATGCTTCCAGTGTTTCCTGAGGTCCAGTTGCATTCCCATTCTTGGGTTCTGAAATGTATATTGACATTCCCATAATATTTTTTTCCCTTAAGCCATTTTGAGGGTTTATTTTTGTAAGACAAAGTTTTTGGGAAAATGTTAGTATGTGTTTAGATGTATTTTAGTATATCCAAAATGTGTTCTCCAACTGGAAAGACTTGAAGACTTTTCTGAAAGCAGATGAAGTGTCAGTTTATTCAGCAGGCGATGTATTTAGAATGCGATTATGAAGTTACCCTATTTTTTAAATAAGCCCAATAAACAGTAAAGTGCATTAGAGGCCCTTGTCACAGCTTGGTTGGAAAAGAAGACAGAAAACGCACAGGCAGTTAAAATAGCTGTCATATGGTGGAGGGATTTTCTTCCCTGTGGCATTTTCAAATAATAAAGTGGATGCCTGACATTTGGGAGGAAAATTCACAGGAGACGTATCTAGAAATTCTTCAAATACTCCACTCCTAGAACTCTGCTGTAAAACATACTCTTCCCAGCTTCTTTGTCAATGTAATGGAATCGATGATATCTGTTCCTGGATTTACTGTGTGGACAGAATGAGACTATGTAGGGAACGGGGTGCAAACATGCCCAAGGATGGTGGGGACCCCTGGAGACCCGAGGGTCTCCTGCCTCAAATCAAGGCCCTGCCGTAGGACAATTAAAATTTCCTTCATGTATGGTTCACAAAGAACTGAAGCATGAATGTTCAGTCCGCCCCATGATTTTAGCATTTAGGAAGACTCTCGGTGTTCTAAACGTGGGGACCGGCCCGCTTTGTGCTGTGCGCTGCCTTGCTCTAAGTGGGGGCATTCCCAGACTTGAGGCTGACACACAGCTCAGATGCACTTGACAGGAGTCTGTCAAAGAACACAGCACTGGGTACATCAGAGGAGGGCATGGTTCATGGACCAGCATCCGAGTGCCACTTAGAGAACTGCAGTGAAGTGTGTTGAAGGGCTCCCCTGTGCTAATATGTATCAGCAGGAAAACCTACGTCCTTGTGGGTTTTCCACTTATATACCTCCTTGGATATTTTTATTCATCAACATGTAACCGGATATCCCTTCTACCTTTGCATTCTGAAAGTCAGAAATGGAGAAATTGTTTTCTGGAGTTCACTTTAAAAAATTGTTTATTTGGCTGTGCTGGATCTTAGTTGTAGCATGTGAGATCTTTCAGTTGCAGTATGTGGGATCAAGTTCCCTGACCAGGGATTGAACCTAGGCCCCTTGCATTGGGAATGTGGAGTCTTAGCCACTGGGAAATCCTGGAGTTTACTTCTATAATTATAGTCTTAAGTCCTTTCTGTGTATTGAATGTATGACTTTCCAAAGGATCCCATATATGTATTTAGCTACATCCAGAACCTTGAATATGGAGAAGGCAATGGCACCCCACTCCAGTACTCTTGCCTGGAAAATCCCATGGACGGAGGAGCCTGGTAAGCTATAGTCCATGGGGTCGCTAGGAGTTGGACATGACTGAGTGACTTCACTTTCACTTTTCCCTTTCATGCACTGGAGAAGGAAATGGCAACCCACTCCAGTGTTCTTGCCTGGAGAATCCCAGGGACGGTGGAGCCTGGTGGGCTGCCGTCTATGGGGTCGCACAGAGTCGGACACGACTGAAGCGACTTAGCAGCAGCAGTAGTAGCAGAACCTTGAAAATTATATGGTATGATTTTGTATTTATTTTGTACAAATATTCTGTTGGACTTCATTTCCTTCTAAAAGTTCTAAGGTCAAAAGTGTTGCAAAGAGTTTGTTGTGAAGTGTTCTGTAGGTAGAGCAAAACTAGATTTCTATTTTGGTGCCTTAATCCTTCCACAGCTGTGTGGGATCCAGTTTCCAATAGGGGAAAAGTTACATTTAATATTAGAGGATCATAGCTCCCCCTCCTGGAACTATGAAGTTTTTAAGTCCTGCTTTGTTTTCTATTCTTTTCCTTGAAGGTGATGCTCTGTATCTAAGTCATGTCTGACTCTTTTGCGACCCCATGGACTGTAGCCCCCCTGTTCATGGAATTATCCATGGCAAGAATACTGGAGTGGGTTGTCATTTCCTCCTCCAGGGGATCTTCTGGACCCAGGGATCAAACCCACGTCTCCTGCACTGGCAGGTGGATTCTTTACCACTGAGCCACCAGGGAAGCCAATTTCCCCTCACTGAGTTAGACTCAACCCCTTGCAATCACAAGGGAAAAGCCTCCAGGAATTCTCAGTCTTCATTCTTTAGGCCATTGCTGATGAACTCGTCAGAGCCAAGAAATTTCCCGTAGCATGTGGTCTCCCAGATGTCTGATCTCTGTGATGACAGAGGTGTTCTGTATCTGTGCTCTCTGATGTAATAACCAGTAGCCACTGGGAACAAGTGAGCACTTACTGCTAATCAACTGAGCTGAATGAGCTGATGCAACTAAGAAACTGAATTTTTAGTTGTATTTTATTATAATCGTGCTGTGCTTAATCACTCAGTTGTGTCCGCTCTTTGCGACCCCATGGACTGTAGCCCACCAGTCTTCATGGAATTCTCCAGGCAAGAATACTGGAGTGGGCTGCTATGCCCTCCTCCAGGGGATTAATTTCACCTTAATGATCTATATGTGGTTAGTGACCACCAGATTAGATAGTACCGTTTGGACGCTAATAACTTCTCTCCACTATTTGCTTCCCATCAGCTAGAGTGTTGTCATTTTAACCACACTTAGCAATTTCCCTGACTGGTGAAGACAAGAAGCTTGCACCATGCTCTGTAGAATTACCCTTTATTCTTTCTACTGGATCACTTCACCGCACCTGCCTCCTTAGAGCTGGGTGCACATACAGCTTAGACTTATTTTCTGCTTCAGGGCATGAATTTGCCCTGGCATCATTCAAATAATGAGGCCAGGTCTGAACTTCTCAGGTGTTGTTGCCTGCAGGAAACCACTGCCCTGGTTTGGGAGACACGTTTCAAGCACAGTCGGAACAGAGAAAAGAAATAGAACATGTGGCGGTGGGCATCTCGACTTTACTGTAGTCTTCTCAAGGTTGGTAGCAGAAATGAGAGAGATGTCATGATGATTTCAGCATGGGTGCCAACAGGGGAGTTCCTTCAGCATCCCTGTCAATAGCATCTCTAGTTGCTTCCCTGAACCAACTGGGAGAAACATACAATCTAAGAAAACCTAGTTGCCACACCTTCAGCCTCTCCTCCCAACTAGACTGTTAACCACAAGATCCTTTTATGTGAAAATTCTGGAGCTTTCTCAAGTGAGCCTGATTTGCATGAAAATGGTTCACTAGTTTTTCTCTAAATAGAAAGTCCTTCTAAAGCAGAATGATGCAATAGATAACACGACTTTCCAGAGACATAACAATGGGAGAAGCAAGGATGTACCTGCATTTTTATGAAGCAGTGACTAATGTTCTAAAATAGACCCAAAGCCCATGATGGCAAAGACTTCCTTCACAAGTGCTTATAACACCGTAACAGCATTGCTTAATATTGAAAATTGTTCTGAGACAGTTCAAATGGAAGACATGGTGCAAAGAAAGAAGGTTTGTCGCATTGCATGGTATTGATACAGTCTTATTCTATCACACACTGAAACTGTGCATTTGATGAAATAGATACATTGTACTGAGAGTTTCAGGAGAGCTGAGACGTACTTTGTGAACAGATGGAAATTTCAAATTCAAACTTTTCCTTTACTCAGATGGAGAAGAAATGGGATCATTTACAGGATGAATAAAAGGAGGGAAAAAAACAGTGTAAGGCTCTGGGGATTGTCATTACTAGTCTCTGACACAAGAGGGAAGCAGAAATTAACTCAAGATTCTTCTGTATTTGTTATCCAAGTTATCCACACATAAGCATTCTTCATATAGTAAAACGGACAAATTTAAATACGATGGCTCAATGCTCCCATAATGAAAGAGTTGGTTATTGTTTTAACATCAGAAAGATAACCTACAATACCTGTTTTTGCTGCCAGGGGGAGATTCTAGAAAGCAATGCACACATATCGATGAGATTAGAAGTCAAACAAATGTGGACTCATCATGGCTCAAGGTCATGATAACTGGGTGACCTTGGGAAAATTCCAGCTGTTCTGAAACCTGGTTTCTTTACCTGTAAAACTGGGATATACTCATGCTTCCCATAACCCAGAATTGTTGCAAGAATTCCATAATATTCTGTATGTGGGGGCACATGTTCCAACACAGGTAAAGTTCCCATAAATGGTAGCTTCTGTATTTCTTTTTCTACAAAGTTCATATTGTTCACCATTCTTGTGAGAATTAAACAAAAGCATTTCTCTAGAAAGTTTTTTTTTTTTTTGTATTGTGTACAGAAACTGGCTGCTGTCTTCTGTCATGTGGAGTATGTGTGTGTGTGTGCGTGTGCGGGCACACATGCGTTGGGGGGATACTTCCTGTTTCTGGGGAAATTAACTTTCAACTCTCTCACTTTCCGACACCATTGCCATCTTCACTCTTTTCTTCTCTCCTCAGCTTCTGATAAATGAGAAGAAATCTTTCAATTTCAGGTATGAGTGTTTATATGTAACCTGGTGGTTGGGGAATCTGGGGGCTTAAGTCTCTTAAAAATACAAGCAATGATTTGCATCTCAAGGAGGAAGGTGGAAAATTTTGGAGTTGGTGACATAGAATGAAAAGAAAGAAATCTGAAGCATTCAGAGTTTAACCAAGTTGAAAATACATTTCACAATTAAACAAAATGACCAATCCATACTGTTTTAAATGTGAAAATTTTCATGCTAAAATAAAATTTGTTCAGTATTTTGTCGATATTACTTATAATTATCCTCCCTATTTGAGAAAATTCTCTATTTACTATAAAATATAAATCAAATTTGGGCTTCCCTGGCAGCTCAGTCAGTAAAGAGTCATCTGCAGTGCAGGAGACCTGGTTTGATCCCTGAGTCGGGAGGATCCCCTGGAGAAGGAAATGGCAACCCACTCCAGTATTCTTACCTGGAGAATCCCATGGACTGAGTGAGGAGCCTGGTGGGCTACAGTCCATGAGATCACAAAGAGTCAGACATGAATTAATGACTAAACTACCATCAATCAAAAGTGCAAAAAAATCTCCAGAGGCAGTGCTTAAAATATGAAAAACAGTAATTGTTTTAAAGTACATTAAAGCCTTATTCAAACAAAAGATAACTGTGAATAATTATTTTCTCTAGTCATCAGAAGAGACTCTAGAGAGAGCCCATAGTTGGCAAGAGTTGACCCTACATGCCCACAAAGAAATGCTGGTTACTTCATGTAATTGCAATGAATTATACTGAATTTCCTTAAAATTCTACCAGGAAGCTTCCTATATTCACCAAGAATTAGTGAGATTTTACTCATATTCATTTGTCCTATGACTTCCTTTGCTTCATATATTCACACATGAAAAGATAGGAAATTCCAGCAAAGAAACAAGATAAAAAATCAACTGGAAGTTTTAGGACTGAAAAAATACAATAACTATAATGAAAACTTACTGATGGAAGGAGAAGTCAAACTTCCAATCAATGAACTGGAAGATAAAATAGAATAATTGTAATTATCCAACTTGAAAGACAAAGAAAATCAACTGAAAAAAAAAACAAAACAGAGGAAACTGTGTGACCATAGATCTGACATTCATGTCGTCAAAGTCCTAGAAGGAGTGGTGGAGAAAGAGAGTGCTGCTGGAAAAGTATTTGAAGAAATAATGGCTTAAATTTTCTCATTTTGGAAAGAGACATAAAACTACAGATTAAACCAGCTGTGTGACTTCCAAACTGGCTAAACCCAAAGGAATTCTTGCCAAGATGTAACTGAATTTCTCAGAACTAGAAACAAAGTGAAAATGAAAGCAAGGAGGAAGAAATAGCACTTACTAATAGGAAGAAATAATTCAAACAGCAGTGAATTTCTCATCAGAAACATGGAGGTCAGAAGGAAGAGTGTATGAGTAGGAAGAGTCTTCAGTAAATGTGGGGGGTACGAGGTAAATATACAAGGCAGGTTTGGGGTTCAATCCCTGGGTTGGGACGATCTGAGCATGCACCCGCACAGGGCTGGCAAAGAGAGCCGTGACATAAAGTTCACATCTTGTACAAGAATTAAGACAAAAATGTACCATAAATGTAGATGAAAACGTTAGCACTAGAGACATTAAGGAAAAAATATGTGAAAAAGAAACTTTGGGACCCAGGGCTAAGTGAAGACTCCTCAGATACAACACACCAAAAGCACATTCCATAAAAGGAAAATAAAGGCAAGTTGGGCTTTATCAAAATTAAGTCTTCTGCTCTACAAATTACCCTGTCAACAGGTAGAAAAAACAAGCCACAGACTGAGAGAAAATTCTTTCAAATCTCATGTCTAACAGCAGTTTCATATCTAGATCTCTCAAAACAACAGTACAAACAACCCAAACAACCCAAATAGACAATAGGTAAAAGACATAAAGTGACATTTCATTGAAGAGGATATAAGGGTGGTAAATATGAATATGAAAAGGTTTTCAGGATGATTACCCATTAGGGAATGCAAATTTAGACCATGATGAGATATCATTAGAAACCCACTAAAAGAGCTTAAAAAAATAGTGACAGCACTGAACGCTGGTGAAGATTCAGATAAACAAGATCTCTCATATGTTCATTGCTGGTGAAAATGTAAATGGTACAGCCACCTGGGAAATTCTTCGGCAGATTCTTTTTAAGATAAGCATAAGCTTGGCATAAACACCATAGTTATACTCCTGGACATCTATCTCAGAGAAGACTTACATCTACACAAAAACTTGTGTGCAATTATTCACAGCAGTTTTAACAGCCAACAACTAGAAACAACCTTGATGTCTTTCCATAGGTAAAAAACTAAATGAACTGTTTCACCCACAGGTGAGGGTGAAAGAGGAAAGCCAAAAAGCTGGCTTCAAACTCAACATTCAAAATACTAAGATCATGGCATCTAGTCCCATCACTTCATGGCAAATAGATGGGGAGAAAGTGAAAACAGTGCCAGATTTTATTTTCTTGGGCTCCAAAATCACTGCAGACAGTGACTGCAGCAATGAAATTAAAAGGCACTTGCTCCTTGGAAGAAAAGCTATGACAAACTTAGTGTATTAAAAAGCAGAGACATCACTTTGCTGACAAGGATCCATCTAGTCAAAGCCATTGTTTTTTCCCATAATCATGTAGGAATGTGGGAGTTGGACCATCAAGAAGGCTGAGCACCAAAAGAATTGATACTTTCGAATTGTGGTGCTAGAGAAGACTCTTGAGAGTCCCTTGGACAGCAAAGAGGTCAAACCAGTCAATCCTAATGAAAATCAACCCTGAATACTCATTGAAAGGACTGATGCTGAAGTTGAAGCTCCAATACTTTGGCCACTGACACAAAGAGCTGACTCAATGGAAAAGACTGATGCTGGGAAAGACTGAGGACAGGAGGCAACAGAGAATGAGATGGTTGGATGGCATCACTGACTCAATGGACATGAGACTGAACAAACTCCAGGAGATAGTGGACAGGAAAGCTTGGCGTGCTGTAGTCCATGGGATCTCAAAGAGTTGGACATGATTTAGCAACTGAACAACAACACCCACCCCAAGAATACTGCCCAACAGTAGAAGGGGATTAGCTATCGATACACACAGCATTGTGGATGGATCTTAAGGATGTTATGCTGAATGGAAAATAGCAAACTGAAGGTCACACTCGGTATAATTCCATTTATATAACACTCAAAATGACAAAAATATAGGGATAAAGGCCAAATTAATGGTTTCTAGGGATTAGGGATGATGGGGATCAGGGGCATGTGTTTGACTGTTCAAGCAGGAGGGAGGTCTTTGGGGTAATCTGATCATTCGGAATCTTGATCGTGATGGTGATGTGAATTTATGCACCCGATACAACAACTCAGAATTACACACCCGCATTGTTCCAATGTTAACTTCCTTCTTTTGATGTTGTTCTATGGTAATGTATGATGTCACTATTGGAAGCAACTGGATAAACAATATAGATAACCTTGATATATACTCTTTGCAACTCCCTACGAATTTTCAATTATCTCAAAATTTTAAAAATTTAAGTTTTTTTAATATATTAGTTTATTCTTTAAGAATCATGCAGTATGTACTTATAGCATATGCTCTTCTGTATTAAGCTTTTAAAAACATATATTTCTGCCTTTATTTGGCTGTGTGGGATCTTTAGTTGAGGCATGCAGGATCTAGTTTTCCCTACCAGGAATTGAATTGGACCCCCTTCACTGGGAGCATGGAATCTTAGCACTGGACCACACATTGAAACCTCTATAAAGTTATTTTTTAATGGTACGAATATTTTTATTTGGGAAGACGGGGAGGAATGGAGCCAGGAGCTCCACCAGGAGCTTACCATGCCATTCCAGTCTCTGGGTAGAACTTTTCTAGGGGCTGCATCTCAGATGAGACTTGCCACAAGGTGATAGAATGGAATAGGGCATCAGCTGCCACAAAGCCTGCCTCACCCCATGTGGGGTGTTGGAGAAAGGAATGGATTCTGAGTAAGCGATCCAGTATTTCCTGGGTGTCAGTGGTCATGGATGCCACCTGGCTGTATTACAGGGTCTAACCAATGACCTCAAGAACTGCTTTCTCTATGCCCTTATCTCTTGGTTCCCAGCTCACGGCATTCAAGCCAAAAGTGTCTTGGAGGGGAGCTCAGACAAGATCAAGGTGAAGTGAGTTACTGGTGTCAATGTACCTTTCATCTGATAAAGCACCAGTATTTGGAGCGGAAGGGGCATGTGAGCTGGGGGGATGCAGAGACCCATCCAATGCAGTGTCCACTGAGCCTCACCCTTTGTCTGAGTCTCTTTGCATCTAGAGCAGAACTGGGCTTATCTTCTGGAAGTTCAAGTGGACCTTTGAGCTCATATAGTTTAAATAAAAAAGGTCCCGGTCAGAGGGATAGGGATCGCCATCACTTAGAAAGCAGAGTTGTGTCATTTGTCAACGTCACATTGGTAGAGCAGTGAGAATGTTCACTCCAAATCACTGGGCAGTCAGTCTGGATCTGGAGGGCAAATGAGGTGGAATGAATGAAGCTCCAGGGGTATCTTCCCAAGGGTGTTCCCTAACCCTCCTCGGCACTTTATCCTGGAGATGGTAGAAAGCGGAGCCTAGTGGGGTTTGCGTGCTTTGATTGGGAATTACATTGCTTTCCAGGTAAACAGATCTGGAAGGAGAAAGGGAAGCAGAGCAGACAGGACTGGCCCGGCTGTGGACCATGACAAGACCCCACGGTCGGGTCCACTTCATGCAGGCATGTGCGTCACAGAGGCCCGGCTGCAATGTTGAAGAGGCCTGGGACAGTGACATGGCATCCCCCGAAAGGCTTGTTGTGATGGAGTATTTAACCCCTGGGGAGGCAGGAGTCTGGACACTTCTGGACTGGCATTTGGAGCACGAGCCCTGCTTGTCTGGAGCACTGCTCCCGAGTGCTCCCTGGGGAAACTGAGGCAGAGAACCAGTCCTAGGGGTTAAATTTCTATTTCCAGTCTATGTTCTTGTCTAGTTCTTAGTTCAGTGGCAGAGCACAGGCAATCAACACTGTCAGGGTCTGAGAAACAAAACCTTATGGGCTTTGCTTACCACCATCAGTTATCTTGGTTCTTAGTCATTATTCAGTTTCCCTCTCCCTTGTGAGAGGGTTTTTTCAACCATATCAAAACAATTCAAATAGATAGAAACATTAGAAGTCAGAATTCCCATCAAATTCCCTTTTTTCTTTCACTCAGTGGAACTCAGCATCATCATCTAGTGTAAAAAAAATATGCTGGCCCTGCTGTTCTTGCTAATTATCTCTTCCTTCTACTGCCTCCTGCTCTAAAGAGGAGAAAGAAATGATTCTGGAAGCTCTAATTGGTTGGTAGGTTCTTTCCAACCCAGGCCAGAGGTAGTCATTAGTTTTAGTGACTTATGGTTCAATAAAAACTATCTGTCGCAATGCAACAAGAAACTCTCTCTTTCAGGGAACACAATTATATTTTTTATTCCATCCGTGTTCTCTTCCAAAATATCATGTCAATAGAAATAAAAACACATCCCTGAAACAACAAAAGAAATGGTGGGTATATCAAGATTTTTGTATTCACTCTCACATTACTTAGTTGACATACACCCTATTGAGCCAAAAGCCAGAACGAATAGTCCAGTGTGATAGTGGAGTCAAATTTCAAATGATCATATGCCTCCACAAAGTACTGTTTAAAGGTTGGTTCCAAAAACATCAGACACTTTGAAAGAAGGCGTGTGGGCTAAGTCATTTCAGTTGTGCCCAACTCTGTGCAGCCCTATGGACTGTAGGCTGCCAGTTCCTCTGTCCATGGGATTCTCCAGGCAAGAATACTGGAGTGGGTTGCCATGCCCTCCTCCAGGGGATCTTCCTGACCCAGGGATCGAACCCATGTCTCTTACATATCCTGCATTGGCAGGCAGGTTCTTTACCACTATGCACATAAAACTCCCTCCTCTTCTTCTCTGTCAATCTTTGATTTTTTTTATATTATATTTAAAAACCTTTTTGTTTAACTATAGCCAGTTAACAATGTTGTAATATTTTAGGTGAACAGCAAAGAGACTCAGCCATACATATACATGTATCCATTCTTCCCCAAACTCCACTCTCATCCAGGCTGCCACATAACACTGAGCAGAATTCCATGTGTTATAAAGTAGGTCTTTTGTCGGTTATCCATTTTAAATATAGCAGAGCATACATGTCGATCCCAAACTCCCTAACTATCCCTCCTTCCCATCCTTCCCCCTGGCAACCATAAGTTCATTTTCTATGGAACTCATTATTATCTTGGCTTAGACGCCTGGGAACAGTCAGGATCTGTTTTGTTGCAGAAGAAATAACAGCATAGCACTATAGAATTGGATGTTCCTGACCTTTGAAGCAGATTTATGAAACAAAGCAAGCAAAAACTGTAAATATTTAACAGTACATGTTACCAGTTTTTGGAGGGAAAGATGATAAAATCTCTAAAGGGTCATTAGCTTGGGGATGGTCATGACCTTGCGAACTCAGCTCCATCTACTAAGTGACTACTTGGTAAATTTGTACAGAGAGCCTCCATCTGCCCATATCTGCTCAGTGTCAATTTGATCTTATCGTGGCTATTTTGTATTATGCTTCTGGGTTTTAAAAGTTATTTTAAAAGCACAAACAACAACAATTGTAACAAATCCGGCTTTTCTTTTTCCTCCCTTTTGTTCCTGACTGGCACCCACCTCGTTTTTGGCTCCCGTCTACCTTTGCAATTTCTGGCACATGTGTGTTCTGCTCAGTGCCAGTTTCAGGTCAACAGATGTCATGAAAAACAAGAACTAGAAAATTAGAAAATCTCACTGCTTTGCAATGCTTATTAGCAGGAAACAGCAGCAATATGCTTTATATATTTTTAGTAGCGCGTTCTTGTGGGCATTCTGCTCATGGACTGATGCATTTTTAAGCTTTCTCTTTTGAATGTGTTATTTTTGTAATGGAAAAATCATTTAATTTGGAAATCATAATGACCTTTGTATCCAATTCTCTTTCGCCTGTTCTCTGCGATAAAAGTCTGACACAGCATATGCAAGTGTATAGAAAAGCTATGGCCGTTAACAACAACAAAAAAGCTTTCAGAGAAGACACATTTCTGAAAAATTTTAGCTCTACAGTTTTTAAAACATTTCCAGACACCCCTTTGCTAAACAGAAAATTCTTTGAAAACTGGCTAATGGTCTCAAAACAGTTTCAGACAGATTTACAGGAAAAATTTGGTTCCTACCCTATAATAATTTCTTTATAAATGAAAAAACTGAAATGTTCTTTAAATTCAGATTCAAATAATTTCAAAAACAATTATCATTTTGCTCGGTAAAGGGGATGCTTAAGCTTTTAGAAGAAAGCTTGCCTCAGAAACTCGTGCAATTGTCCTATTCAACTACGAATTTCTAAAAGTAAGATGCCGACCATAAAATATGTATGATTTTTCAGTGTGAGGCTGATGTTATATAGAGCAATACAGTGTATGGACCATCTGATATCCAGGTCAGCAAAAATAGCACCCAGTTTACAGAGCCAGCCTTGACCTCTCCCACAAGCATCACCCCCAATCCCACGGGGTGTCTCATTTCATGATCCTACTCTGATTTGTTCCTGTTTAACTGTAATAAAAGGAAAATAGATTCCTGGCCCTGGGAAAGTATTTCTTGTTTCTTTATCTGCATAATAAGGGGTTTGAGCTAAATCCTTTCCAAGACCCTTACCAGATACAAAATTCTGATGTTCTTATGTTGCAGCATATAATTTAGGAATTGCTCAAAGATACGCATGCCTTGGAATGCTCAGCAAAACCTTGACGCAGAAAATCAGAGTGTGTGTGTGTGTGTGCGCGCGCGCACACGTGCATGCATATGTGTATAAAATGTATATATATATAAAAATAAAAATGTATAATATATATATAAGATGGCATAGTGAAGGACAGGGGAGCCTGGTGTAATGCAGTTCATGGGATTGCAAAGAGTCAGAGATGACTTAGCAACTGAAAAAAAACAACAAAGTGACATATATATATATATATACACACACACACACATACATTTTTATATAAAATGTATACAAATAGAAATATATTTTGGTCTTAATAGTCCACCTTTACTTATCATTCTGTTAGTCTCACTAGAAGCACAATACTGTGGACTAGAAATTATTTGATCTTCCATGCTGTGCTGTGCTGTACTTAGTTGATTAGTTGTGTTCGACTCTTTGCAGCCCCATGGGCTGTAGCCCGCCAGGCTCCTCTGTCCATGGGGATTCTCCAGGCACGAAAACTGGAGTTGGTGCCATGCCCTCCTCCAGGGGATCGTCCCAACCCAGGAATCGAACCAGGGTCTCTTGCTTTGCAGGTGAATTGGGAAACCCTGATCTTCCATAAGTCACTGATAATAATTTTATTAACTTTTCTATATTATTACACATATTTTGATTGTTTATTATTTTTAACTATATTTGAAAACTTTAAAAAATTATCCAATTTTTAAAGGTTACACTCTGCTTACAGGGGCTTCCCAGGTGGTGCAGTGGTAAAGAATCCACCTGTCAATGTAGGAGTTGCAGGTTCAATCTCTGGATCGGGAAGCTCCCCTGGAGGAGGAAATGGCAACCCATTCTAGTATTCTTGCCTGGAGAATCCCATGGACAGAGGAGTCTAGTAAGCTACAGTCCTTGTGGAAGCTCCAATACTTTGGCCACCTGATGTGAACAGACAACTCATTGGAAAAGACCCTGATGCTGGGAAAGATTGAGAACAGGAGGAGAAAGGGGACAACAGGGGATGAGATGTTTGGATGGCATCACCAACTCAGTGGCCATGAGTCTGAGCAAACTCTGGGAGATAGTGAAGGACAGGGAAGCCTGGTGTGCTGCAGTCCATGGGATCGCAAAGAGTCAGACACAACTTATCAACTGAACAACAGCAACAACAACAACAAGTAGCTCAATGGTAAAGAATTCTGTTGCTAATGCAGGAGACCCAGATTTGAACCCTGGGTCAGGAAGATCCTTTGTAGAAGGAAATGGCAACCCACTCCAGTATTCTTGCCTGGAAAATTCCATGGACAGAGAAGCCTGGTGGGCTAAAGTCCATGAGGTTGCAAAGGGTTGGACACAACTGAGTGACAGAACACACACATTCCACTTACAGTTATTACAAATTCTTGGCTATATTCCCCTTGTTGTATAATACATCCTTGAGCCTATCTTACACCCAACAGTTTGGATATATTGTGAGTGTGGTTGCTCAGTTGCTTCAGTCTTGTCTGACTCTTTGAGACCCTATGGACTGTAGCCCGCCAGGCTCCTTTGTCCATGGGACTCTCCAAGCAAGAATACTGGAACAGGTTACCATACCCTTCTCCAGTGGATCTTCCTCACCCGGGGATTGGACCCGTGTCTCCCAGGTCTCCTGCATTGCAGGCAGATTCTTTTACCCATTGAGCCACCTGGAAAGCCCTTGGGTCTACTAAATTGTGTATATTAAACGATGTAGCTTTTATCTTCGGTATTGTTAACGTGAATAACAGCAACAGCAGCAATAATGATAATTACTCTGTTTCTCTAACTTTGTCTTATACAAATAGGAGATCATTCTCTTGCAGATTTCTGAGGCCTCTTACAACTGTTCTTTTTTTACCTGTATGTTTATTTCTCCTTATTTTTTTCATGGTTCATACTCTTTTCCTTCTTCTTTTCCTTTTCATTATTTTCTCATTTGCTCTCTTTGTTTACTGTGATGTTTTCACTTTCCTTGGTTCCTACTTGAGAGTTTGTGAAATTAATTGTGATATCTTGCAGGGCTCTGTGGGGCTCCTGGCAGAAGGACTTTCTGTGTCCCCCGTTTCTTTGATGATAGGAAACAGCCTTTTTTGAGCCTTCATAAATTCAACCTTCCCTGAATCCAAGAGTCAGATTCAAGCAGTTGGTAATTAGGGAAGGAAGGGGCTGGGAGACCAGAAGAAATAGTCAAGAGCAGCCTTGGGGCAAGGTTCTGTTTTCCTGTCAAAGGATACACACAATATATTCTGCAGATACTGAACCCACCCCCCGCCCCAGGTAGGAGAATTTAATGTTAATGATGGTGTGCTGCCCACAAGCATGTAGACCCCAGAGCACGTGGACCTGAGGTTGATGATGCTGATTCCTACTGACCTCACTACCCACCCATCAGAAGACTGTCCACCATCTGATCACACCCTCTGAACAAAAATTATGAAACTTTCCACTCTCTTACCCTAGTTGGGACACAAGGTTTTGAAGGCATTTATCCCCTTTGCCTGACAAAGCAATAACACTACTCTTTTCTACTTCACCCAAAACTCTGTCTCTGAGATTTGATTCAGCACCTGTGTACAGAGAAGCTGAGCTTTCAGTATCAGTTGTCCCTTGGATAGAATAAAAAATACTGTGAGAGTTCTGGCATGTTGGGGTTTACAGAAGAACACTATTTTCCACAGTGCTAAATCACAGCCACAAAAATGGTTGGTGAATCTGTGCCATCTCCTGCTCATTTAATTAAAATGCCACCTTAATTGTGCTAGGTTACCATGCATTTTTTCCTTGCTACTCATCTGAGTGTTTATTTTCCTGTCATTTCTCCCTACAAACCTCCTCTTGCAAATAGATTTGACATTTTGTGAGCATTTCATTCTGCTTGAGGCCTGATATTTACAGGAACAAAATGGTGCTTGGAGAAAAGCTTCTTGCATTTGTAAATGAGTTTATTTATATAGTCAAATCTGGATGACCCAAGGATACACAGTCTGGAATTTGGAAACATTTCACCTTTCACCTTTCACCCCAGCAAAGCTAGAGGGTTGTTGGGCCATTAGAATGGGTTCGCATTTCATGAATATTCATATTGTTAGTGTCAGGAAATGTGGGCATCGCCAAGGGGGAGGGATAATCTGTCTCCTGGGTGACTCTGGGGAAAACAGTTTGAGATTCCTTTGTTTTTTTTAATGGTGCTCTCTGGGTCTAACAGCTAATTCTGTCATTTTAAGGGAACAGGCCATCACAAGCCAACAAAAATAAAAAAATTACTGGAAAATGACTAATTTGTGCTTGCATGCTCAGTTGCCCAGTTGTTTCCTACTCTTTGTGACCCTGTGGACTGTAGCCTGCCAGGCTCCTCTATCCATGGTATTTTTCAGGCAAGAATACTATAGTGAGTTGCTGTGCCCTCCTCCAGGGGATCTTCCCGACCCAGGGATCCAACCTGCATTTCCTGTGTCTCCTGCATTGCAGTCAGATTCTTTACTGCTGAGCCACTGGGGAAGTCCCTGGCTAATTAGATGATCTTCTGATTTTTGTAGTTCAACAGTATGAATACAGGGTAGCAATACATAGATTAATTTATTAGGAAAAGACAGCAAGAAATCTTGACATTCAGGAAAAAAATCATGAATAGTTTTTTAGAATAAACTAAAATTGATGTCTATATTTTCTTATATAAGCTGCATCACTGAAAAGAATTTTAAACTGGACATTCTTAGAAAATTTCTCAGTAATACACTTGGTAGTAGTGATGGATGGATGTGGAGGGGAATAGTAGTGAAAGTTTAATAAAAATATATTCATCGGGATCTCCCTTTCAAAAAACATATTTTTACCTTATGCCTATTAAGAAAAATGCTCTGATGCCTAGCAACTAAACAATTACTTTTGTTTTCCAGTCTTGTGATGTATGTTGGAAGACTAGTGCCATGATCACATTGAAAAAGAAAATAATCTCTCTGAGATAACAAGACTTCCCTGGTGGGCCAGTGGTTAAGACTTCACCTTTCAATGTAGGGGATGCTGGTTTGATCCCGGGGAGCTAAGATTCCACATGCCTCAAGGCCAAAAACCAAAACACAAAACTGAAGCAATATTGTAACAAATTCAATAAAGACCTAAAATTTTTTTTAAAAAGGAAATAACAGGTTTAAGATGCTACCCCTCCCCACCCTCACCAAACTATGAAACTCAGAAAGTTGTAAAGGAATTCTGATACAAGAGGCATACTCTTCTCCAGAGGGTACAACTTCCATCTCACCAGGAGTACAAAGCACTTTTTCACGGTTGACTTGTTCATGTGACATAAATGTAATAGGTCCTGAAACTGTTGGAAATTCAAGGTCAGTATTGACTGCCAAGTTGATTTAAAATCCCTGGTGATTCCAGGCTTCCCAGGTGGCACTAGTGGTGAGGAACCTGCCTGCCAAAGCAGGAGGCTTAAGAAACCTGGGTTCAGTCCTTGGGTTGGCAAGATCCCCTGGAGGAGGGCATGGTAACCCACTCCAGTAGTCTTGCCTAGAGAATCCCACGGACAGAGGAGCCTGGTGGGCTACAGTCCATGGAGTCGCAGAGAGTTGGACACAACTGAAGGAACTTAGCCCACATGCATGCAAGCAGTGGTGATTGCAATCTCCTCAGAATGCAAATTGCAGGAACTGTTTTAACAGTGGACACCTGTGGTTTGTGTTGTCTGAAATCTCCTTGGCAGCATTTTGTTGTCATTCAGATACTGAAGCTCGACTTTATGGGTCTGGATAGGCCAACTTGCCCCGTCCCATTATCAACTGACACCAACTGCTGTTTAAAGGTTATGACAAATGACAGAACGGCTTCTTTTTCAATTGTTTATGGCCTTACTAACATGTCACTCAACCTGAGCCCTCCTCCCTCTCGGAATTACACAGAATGTTTACTGAGTGCATTGCCTGCCAGCAGGCATTCTATCCTTGTGAATTTAGCATCGTTTCTGAATCATCCCTGCATCTTGTTTCATTCTCCAGTGGAGGAAGGATCCTGGGTCCTCCGAGTGTACAGTTTTATCACAGGGATGGGGAAGGGGAGGTGTGGGGTAGTGCCTCTGGGAGATGCTGGTGTTCTCAGTTAATCTTGAATTGAGAGCAGTTGCCCGGGAAACAAAACCTCAAAAAAAAAAAAAAATCTCATTTTTGCATGCAGCTTCAAATCTTCAAATGACAGGATGTGCTTTGTGTTGAAAGGAAATCCTCTAAGTCGAAAGGCTCCTGAAGACTAGGTTTATGATCCACCCAAGCCACCTCAGCACAGTATGGATATTATCACACTGTTAATCAAATAGAACATACTTAGGTTAAAAATGGAGACAAAAAGGTTAAGGTGCTCTTCTCTGGTCACATGAGTTGAAAGGCATCACAGAGCCACAGAATGGATGCTTCAATGCAGTCAGAAACCCTGTTTTGGGAACTTACCTCTAATTGGTAATTTATATCCTATCTTAGGGTGTGAGTTTGGACTGTGTGTTGCAAACATACCTGCCTCCCAGGCAAAGCTTCTTCAACTGTACAAGGGAGGGATGGTCTGGTTTTCAAGATACCACCTTTCCTTACCTCTCCTCCTAGAGCTAATAATTACCTGGGCCTGTAAGGTAATTTATGACTAGTTTATGACTGTTGATCAGCGTTTTTTTTTTTTTTTTGACCAAGTCTTAGTTGTGGCATGCAGGCTGTTAGTTTCGACATGTTGGATCTGGTTCCCCAACTAGGGATCGAACCCAGGCCCCTGCATTGGGAGTGCAGAGTCTCAGCCACTGTGCCACCAGGAAAGCCCTTCTCAGTATCTTTCAACAAACATTTATTGAGGATTCATGTCACCAGTGTAGGGCTGGAAACAAATTTCTGTTACCCTTTTAGGTTCTGTGCCTGAGGCCTGTGAATTAAACTCACAAACACCAGCCTAGTGGGAGAAAAGATTTATTTTGTTTGTACATGGGAGCTTCATAGAAAAGAAGTAAAAACCAAAAGAAGTAGTTAGGCTTGAAAGGTTACATACCATTTTAACAAAGGGTGATAAACGGTAGAGAAGTGACTAGACAAAGGAAAAGGAGTTTGGGTTTCTGGGGGTAAAACATTGTGAGAAGGTAAATATATGGGGGAAAGTAATGGAAGATAGGGATTACTTTGCAAGATTTGCTAAGCAGACTCAAATGTGTGTGTCTCCAGTGATAAGAGTCATTGCTGGTGCCTAAAAGCCAGAAACTCCAGCATTGCAGGTAGATTCTTAACCATCTGAGCCACCAGGGAAGCCCCAAGAGTCATTCCCCTTTACCTGGTACAGAAAGGGAGATACATTTACAAATGAAAACATATGTCCTAATTTTAGGCAGAAAGGGAGAAGACAAAGTATTCTTCCTGCATCTTCTGCTTCTCAATTACCTTCAATTCAAAATAATCCTTATGCCAAAGTGGTATATTTTGAGGTGCTATCTGATCCCCTTCATTAGTGTAGAGCTGGATTTTTTTTCTGGCCCTCCTTTGTATAGGCTAATAGGTTGATTTATTAATTGAAGTCATTAATGACAAAACCTGATTCTTTTGCATTTAAACCATCAAAGAAGGATATCACTGTTTCAGAGATTATACCAGCTCAAGTGTGTATTTACTAGGAATTTTTGCCTTCAGAAATACATTCAGTAGAATTACTGATTGTGCCAGAAATAATTATCATCATGAGTGAGTGTGTGTGTGTGTGTGTGTGTCTGCCACCAACTATATGAACACAAAACACATATTTGGGATGGAAATTATGCTTTCCTTATAAAGGGTAGCATTACGTGTTTTATTCTTCAAAAGCATCCTCTAGAAACATGAAAGCCTCATTCTTGGTCTATGGGAGGGGTAGCCAATAACTTGGCTGGTTTTATTATATGACTTCAACAAACAGATTTTTTTCTTGGGAAAAATAATTAACTCATAATTAACTAGTTATTAACTCATAATTAACTAATAATTAATTTTAAAATTAATAATTTTAAAAAGTAACAGTTTGCATTTTTGTAAACAGTGCATCATTTTTTTCCCCTTCATGTTCCCAGAGTCATAGGCACATAGGAATGTTCTAAATTAACACCTCTGTTACATGATTTTTCCAAGAGCAGGTAGCTTCCTTCAAATTGACCTGCTTCTAATACTTTGCATTTCTTTACTTCTCATCTCCAAATGTCCAAAATCAACCCACTGCTTCAGGCCTATTGCAAATGGTCCATTGCATGTAGCCTGGTTTGATGCTTCTCTCCCTTCCCTGAACTGCCACAGCAGATAACTTTTTCTGTCTCTTACACAATATATCACTCTCTGCCATGCATATGCATCATTTATTTGTTGTATGACTTATATTTTCCACTAGAGTGTAAGCTCCTGAAGGCTGAGTGTCAGAGACTGTGTAGAGCTTTGCCCAGAGCAGTCCCCAGGAAATATCTCAAGAATAAATGAGGGACTTCCCTGGAGGTCCAGTGGTTAAGACCACGCCTTCTGATGTAAGGGGTGAGGGTTTGATCTCTCATCAGGGAGCTGAGATTCCACATGCCTCCGGGCCAAAATACAAAGACAAAAAACAGAAGCAATGTTGTAACAAATTCAATAAAGATTTAAAAAATGATCCATATCAAAAAATCTTAAAAAGAATAAATGGAAAGGTAGAAGATGACACAGTGACTTATTGACAATTCTTGGAAAGATTAGACACTCTGTTGATTCTGTTTGGAAAAACTTTTTTTCACTCATTTTCAGTTGGTGTATATGCAGGGAGATGCAAGATGAGATGGCTAGATAGCATCACCAACTCAGTGGACATGAATCTGAGCAAACTCTGGGAGGTAGTGAAGGACAGGGAGGCCTGGCGAGCTGCAGTTCATGGGGTTACAAAGAGTAGGACATGACTTAGTGACTGAACAACAATGATATTCAAGGACTGTGTTTAAAATTAATAATAATATGATCAGGGATTTTCCAGGTGGTCCAGTTAAGACTTTGTGCCTCCATTGCAGGGGTCCCAGATTCAGTCCCTGGTCGGGGAACTAAAATTCCACATGCTATACAGTGCTATCAAAAATAAGGAAAAAAATTTTTTAATAAAAATATTTTTGAAAAATTACTGGTCAAAGAATATAAGGAGCATAGTCAGTCCTAGGCAACATGGCAAACAGCAAACTGAAATACTTAATCTGGTCAAACATGAAATGTGAGTGGTTTCGAGACCATCCTCTGTTTTCAGTTTACTTATTGGTTGCTCTCTGTTACATGAAAGAATAGAGGTTGACTGTGGTATCTGTGTGCAGTGGGGAACAATTATTGTGGATCTTGGATAAAAGCTCGTTCAAAGGACCTCTTATATTTAGTTTATAAAACGGTTCTAATTTGCCACCATCAATAGTATAATCAAGGACTACCCACACAGAACCTTTCTAAGAGAAAGCTGGAGAAGACAGCAGGACATGGAAGACAGCTGATTGTCTGGGCATCTTCACGGATCAATGTTTTGAGCCTCCAAAAAGATAACTGCTGGGAGATTTGCTGACACACAGGGAAATAAGGCTTTCATGTGAATGTGAATGGAAAGGGTAAATTTCACGATCATCTTATGGTTGCCAAGAGGAATTAGTCACTCATACGAATAACCTGGCTTAAAGGAAAGATTGACAAAAGCCTTTTTAGGTAATAAGGAAGTCGTCATGGAGATCTAAAATGAAACCTAATAAAAATAATAAAAACTGCTGAGTGCAATAACAAGAAAATGTGTAACGCAAGTAAAATGTCTCCCATAAAAAGAAGCCTAACACTGTACTTCAATAGAATGACAATTCACTTTATACAGGAAGCCAAGTTTCATTGCTGCTGTCAAAGGAAATGACCAAAATATTGGCTTACCAGTTGTACAGGAGACAGGGATCAAGAAAATCCCCATGGAAAAGAAATGCAAAAAAGCAAAATGGCTGTCTGAGGAGGCCTTA
Organism: Giraffa tippelskirchi; assembly: GCF_054371585.1. Classification (NCBI taxonomy): domain Eukaryota; kingdom Metazoa; phylum Chordata; class Mammalia; order Artiodactyla; family Giraffidae; genus Giraffa; species Giraffa tippelskirchi. The sequence continues at coordinate 56,112,800 of NC_137287.1, forward strand.
CAGATAGCTGGGAAGAGAAGAGAAGCGAAAAGCAAAGGAGAAAAGGAAAGATATTCCCACCTGAATGCAGAGTTCCAAAGAATAGCAGGAGAGATAAGAAAGCCTTCCTCAGTGATCAGTGCAAGGAAATAGAGGAAAACACAGATTGGGAAAGACTAGAGATCTCTTCAAGAAAATTAGAGATACCAAAGGAACATTTCATGCAAAGATGGGCTCGATAAAGGACAGAAATGGTAGGGACCTAACAGAAGCAAAAGATGTTAAGAAGAGGTGGCAAGAATACACAGAAGAACCGTACATAAAAGATCTTCACGACCCAGATAATCACGATGGTGTGATCACTCACCTAGAGCCAGACATCCTGGAATGTGAAGTCAAGTGGGCCTTAGAAAGCATCACTATGAACAAACCTAGTGGAGGTGATGGAATTTCAGTTGAGCTATTTCAAATCCTCAAAGGTGATGCTGTGAAAGTGCTGCACTCGATATGCCAGCAAATTTGGAAAACTCAGCAGTGGCCACAGGACTGGAAAAGGTCAGTCTTCGTTCCAATCCCAAAGAAAGGCAATGCCAAAGAATGCTCAAACTACCGCACAATTGCACTCATCTCACATGCTAGTAAAGTAATGCTCAAAATTATCCAAGCCAGGCTTCAGCAATACGTGAACCGTGAACTTCCAGATGTTCAAGCTGGTTTTAGAAAAGGCAGAGGAACCAGAGATCAAATTGCCAATATCCGCTGGATCATCGAAAAAGCAAAAGAGTTCCACAAAAACATCTATTTCTGCTTTATTGACTATGCCAAAGCCTTTGACTGTGTGGATCGCAATTAACTGTGGAAAATTCTGAAAGAGATGGGAATACCAGACCATCTGACCTGTCTCTTGAGAAACCTGTATGCAGGTCAGGAAGCAACAGTTAGAACTGGACATGGAACAACAGACTGGTTCCAAATAGAAAAAGGAGTCCGTCAAGGCTGTATATTGTCACCCTGCTTATTTAACTTCTATGCAGAGTACATCATGAGAAATGCTGGGCTGGAAGAAACACAAGCTGGAATCAAGATTGCCGGGACAAATATCAATAACCTCAGATATGCGGATGACACCACCCTTATGGCAGAAAGTGAAGAAGAACTAAAGAGCCTCTTGATGAAAGTGAAAGAGGAGAGTGAAAAAGTTGGCTTAAAGCTCAACATTCAGAAAACTAAGATCATGGCATCTGGTCCCATCACTTCATGGGAAATAGATGGGGAAACAGTGGAAACAGTGTCAGACTTTATTTTTTGGGGCTCCAAAATCGCTGCTGATGGTGATTGCAGCCATGAAATTAAAAGACGCTTATTCCTTGGAAGGAAGGTTATGGCCAACCCAGATAGCATATTTAAAAGCAGAGACATTACTTTGCCAACAAAAGTCCGTCTAGTCAAGGCTATGGTTTTTCCAGTGGTCATGTATGGATGTGAGAGTTGGACTGTGAAGAAAGCTGAGCGCCGAAGAATTGATGCTTTTGAACTGTGGTGTTGGAGAAGACTCTTGAGAGTCCCTTGGATTGCGAGGAGATCCAATCAATCCATCCTAAAAGAGATCAATCCTGGGTGTTTATTGGAAGGTCTGATGTTGAAGCTGAAACTCCAATACTTTGGCCACCTCATGCGAAGAGCTGACTCATTGGAAAAGACCCTAATGCTGGGTAGGATTGGGGGCAGGAGGAGAAGGGGACAACAGAGGATGAGATGGTTGGATGGCATAACCGATTCGATGGACATGGGTTTGGGTAGACTCCGGGAGTTGGTGATGGACAGAGAGGCCTGGCGTGCTGCAATTCATGGGGTCGCAAAGAGTCGGACACGACTGAGCGACTGAACTGAACTGAACTGAAGTTCCCTTTGGGTTTCCCCAGGGGCTCAGAGGTAAAGAATCCACCTACAATCCAAGACGCCTGGGTCAGGAAGATCCCCTAGAGGAGGAAATGGCAACACACTCCTGGTATTCTTGCCACGGACAGAGGAGCCTGGCAGGCTACAGACCATGGATTCAAAGAATCAGATGCGGCTGAGCACGCTTGCGCCAGTTTCCCACAGATCAAGAAAGCTTTTTTCCCATAAAAAAGATTCTGGCCCTGAGAAGTTGAATTTGCAAAAATTCTGCAAGACACTTGTCCTGATGCGGTGGACTTGAGAATTTAGGGAGGTTAAAGCTCTTAAACCCAACACTGTTTCTTTTGAAAAACAGATGGGATCAACACAATCCTCTCTTCCTATCTGTGAAAAATAGTATGAGTTGCAAATTCTACCCCATGTAGGCTATGGTGACTTATATGTTAATATTCTTAGCTGTTGTCACGTGTATGGAGGGTTCCGTAACTACAGTGAGTGTACAACTTCTAGGCTTGATATTCAGATGGCGTTTTGGTTTTCAGATGGGGTTACTTTAGGGTCAGGAGGGGCTTCCCTGGTGGCACAGATGATAAAGAACCTGCCTGCAATGAGAAAGACCTGGGTTTAATCCCTGGGTTGGGGAAATACCCTGGAGAAAGGAATGGCTACCACTCCAGTATCCTTATCTGGAGAACTCCACGGACAGAGGAACCTGGTGGGGTTCATGTCCATGGGGTCACAAAGAGTCGGACATGACTAAGCAACTTTCACTTTCACTAGGGTCAGAAAGAACTCAGCTAATTGCATAAACCTAAAGTATTATACTTACTATGAAACCACCAGTCACATGTGGCTAGTGAGCATTTGAAATGCAGCTATCCAGAATTGATATGTGCTATAAGCAAAAAATAAGAAATTTTGAAGGCTCAGTATGAAAAAAAAGAAAAGAAAATATCTCAACATTTAAAAATATTTGTTGCATGTTGACAATACTTTGGACATGTTGGATTACATAATGTATTCTTAAAATTAATTTCACTTGTTTTTACAGAAATGTGGGTTTCATAGGTGTGGATTAATTTACAGGAAAACAGAAGCAGAGTCAAGTTGATGGTAGCCAGTGGGACAAACAAACACTTGGGGAGATTGAGCAGGACACCTCCCTAAAACTCAGCATTTCTGTGTAGTTAGACAGAGGAAGAGAAAAGAAATGCCTACTTCAGTTGAGGGAAGATGACACAAACCTATACTTTCTCACTTTAGGTGTGATCTCTGGCCTGATTACATAATAGAGTTACTTCTTCATGTTGTAACTTCTATGATGATCAGATAATATTTGCCAAGCACAGTGAGCCGCTTGGCTGGAAATAAAATAAATGCCTTGGAGTGTTATTCATTGCTACGGCGACCAGCCAGCAGGTACGATTCTGTCTCTGTACCAAACCATTTCCATTCAATATAGTGTACTTGGCAACATTTCTGTTTTTTAAACAAGTTGGGAGGAAAGCTCGAGTATAGAATATTTATCCTGATCTGAAATAAATGAAAATAACACTTAGAAAGTACTTTTTTTGGTGTGGATGGAGAGTCCTTAATGAGGTGTTTGCTTGTGTCTGTTTTCTCTTTTTTTTTTTACTGGGTTCATTTAATTAAAGAGAGCCTCTGAGCCTCAGAGAAGCACCACTGAAATCTTACAAAATCTCGTAAAGCTGTATAAGGCTGGGTGAGCTGTTTAAACTGAGATATAGCCTCTGTGCTTATGGCTTTCACTGAACTTGCCTTAGTCAGTCCAGGTTGCCATTGCAGGATAGCAAAGACATCTATTTTCTTAGAGTTGTCATATGATCCAGCAATCCCACTCCTGGGCATATATCTGGAGAAAGCTATAACTCAAAAAGATACGTGCACCCTTGTGTTTCTAGCAACACTATTCACAATGGCCAAGATATGGAAACAACCTAAATGTCCATTGACAGAGGAACGGATAAAGAAGATGTGGTACATATACACAATGGAAAATTACTTAGCCATAGAGACTGAAATAATGTCATTTGCAGCAACATGGATGGACCTAGAGATTATCGTGTTAAGTGAAGTAAGTCAGAAAGAGAAATAAAAATCATTTCACACTTTTATCTGGAATTTAAAATATGACGCAAATGAACTTATCTATGAAACAGAAACAGATTCACAGACATAGAGAACAGACTTGTGGTTGCTAAGGAGGAGAGGGAGTGGAGGAGGGAAGGACTGGGAGTTGGGGATTAGCAGATTCGAACTATCATATATAGGATGGATAAACAACAAGGTCTTACTGTCCTCCTGGGTAGCACAGGGAACTATAGTCAGTATCCTGTGATAAACCATAATGGAAAAGCATATGAAAAGAATGTACTTTTCGTACTACTTTGCCGTACAGGAGAAATTAACACAACATTGTAAACCAACTGCACTTTAATAAAATACATTAAAAAAAAAAAGACAACTCTTTCCTCACAGTTCTGGAGGTTGGAAGTCCAAGAAGAAAGTGCTGTCAGGGCTGGTTTCCAGTGAGGTTCCTCTTCCAGGCTTGTAGATGGCCACATCTCACTGCGTGCTCACATGGCTTTTCCACTGTATGAGTGAGAATCCTTGATGTCTCTTCCTCTTCATACAAGGACACCAGTCCTATCAGACCAGGGCCCCACTGTTGTGGCCTCATGTAACCTTTATTACCTCCCTGAGGGCCCCACCTCCAAATACAGACACAGGAGACTTCAACGTGTGAATCTGAAGAGGACCCCGTTCAGTCCATACCAGGGCTGTTCACAAACATTCCGTTTCTCCTACTGGGCACTTGGAAGGATTGCACATCTCTGCTCGCTCTCTTAGATTTTTCTTCTTGATTTCTTTTCTTATGAAACTGAGCTCTTCTACAGCATTTCTGTGATTTTGTACTTCTCTGCCAAGTATTTGTTTTTATGCTTTGTATTATGGTCATTGGCATGCCTGTCTGTTACCTGTTGCAGAATACAAATGGTCTTTTGGTTGTTTTATTTAACATCGTATGTATGCCCTCTACCTTACAAGTGCTAAATACATATTTGAAGAACTATGTTGAATGTGATATATTAGTCATAAACTCAACTAATACCTCACTCTTTGAAATAGATATGGATTTAGAAGTTTATGTATATATACATAAGTATATAAATATTTATATTTACAGATATCTTATATTTGCAGATTCTAAGGCACCAAAAATGATCATGTTTTTCTGGATCATTCAAAGCAACACTATAATTCTGCAGAGAGGCAGTTTGCAGAGTCAGCACTCTCTGTACCCCTATTCAGTAAGCCAGAAGGAACCTGTAACTTCCTTTTATGGAAAGTCTTGACTCTCACTCCACTCCACAAAGATGTGGCCCCATTTTTCTGACATGGTATACGCTGCTCTGTCTAGAGCATCATCATTCAAATATGTCTGTTTTCTGACTGATCCACCAGCTACAACTTGAAAAGTGGGATTTTTGAAAATCAGCCCACAGGGGTAATAAGTACAAAAACTCACCTGCTCTTGATTGGAACACGTTGGAGCAAGGGTTCCCCACACTTCACAGTGCTGTACCCTGAAAAGCCAGAAGGGAAAGTCAGGTGGATAATTTCCATGTCTGTTGCTATGACAACTAACCCAGCCACTTCCGTGAGGGCGCGGATGATTATGCCAAAGCAGGGATTCTCAACCTTGAGTCCCTGAGCCACGCTGCCAAGTAAACCCTCCAAATCCCCCCTCAGCAACAGGAAAAACAAAATCATGTTTACCAGAATTCCCATCCTGTTCTTTGGAAGCACCTGTAAGAGAAGCCATAAGTGACTCACAGATGAATGCTCAGAATCAGAATAAATTGCCTTGATGCATTATTATGGCAGGAGCCATCTGGAGGGGCCATACGACTCACAAGTCAGGCCTAAGATTGCACTTGGGGAGCTGCTGACAGTCACAGAAAAAAATGATCACTTTCTCACTTTCTCGGGATCTAAGAGCTCTAGGTGGCATCCAACATTTGGCCGTAGTTGCAGAGAGAGAGTTTAATTTCAGGTGCTGAATTCATGAGGTTCTGCATTTTATCTTCAATGTTAGGATAAGCTTGAAGCCTGGGAATACTGCTGCTTGTGATTCTAATTGCACTGTGGTCTGAATTCTTAAAATGATGATTGAAGGATTTGAGATTATTGACAGAGTTCTCTTGAGAATCCATTTGGGGTTGAAATGTAATTCCTTCACTGTGTCTTGGTCCTTCATGGGTTAAAAAATGCCACCATTTTAATTTTATGAAGTTAGGCAGATCCTTCTTTTTCCTGTGAGGAAAACGCCAGGTGGAGGAGGAACAGAAGTCATGTACACAATCTGCAAAGAAATGACTTTCACTTTTACTTTGAAAACAATATTCAATTTTAAATGGAAAGGTTAAAATATTTCTGAAAATTATTTCAGTGTGTGTGTGGTGTGCCTGCACACATGTGTGTATAGACAGAGAAAGACAAAACTGGAATTCTCTGGTAGGTGTAAGCACAAAGAATTTGGAACTGATATTTTCTTCTGCTTTCTTTTCCTGAGGTGCCAAATTTTAGCACACAGCTCCTTGTTCCTTAATTAATGATCAAACAAATTCAATTTATGATTTAACTTAATTAAACAACTAATGAATTTGTATATGCAAGAATCATTACTGTGTGTCTGAGGCAGGCCTCTAGGGCACAGCTGCCTAGTTCTCCACAGCTCAGGAAATTGTGTTTAGAGCTGAATTCACAACTCTTTGCTTTATAAACCACACCCCTGCCATACAACTTACTCACTTGATTTGGGGTTAGTTATATGTACACATCACTGTTTAAGTATAGAGATAATCTTTCTGGCACATTTCCTAAGGGGTATCTATTCAGAAATGTATTTTCAACAGTGCAGTCAGTTTAGTTTTTTTTTTTTTAAAGCTGTTTAGGCTCCTCATGGAATGCTCATAGACAACTCATGTTGGAAGGATAAGACATAATCTTGTTATATTTTTAGGTATTCTTCTTTATTCTGAAACTACGGTCACATCTCACAAATTCAACTTAAAGGCTGATAAAAAATTTGAAAAGAAATTATTTTCATTGTTTTCAAGTGGAGGCCCTTACTTGGGGCTAACTAGATGCTGCTCTCTCCCCTGGGCAGAGGTGCTATTTTAGAGTAAAGGGAAGAGAGAAGAGGGGAAAAGTAACCACCGCATATCAGAACTTGGTATCTGTTCGGTGGTTTAGCTCCATTTGCTCATTTATGATACCTTTGCTTGGTTTTCAAAACCAGGACTTGGGGACTTCCCTGGTGATCCAGGGGTTAAGAATCTGTCTTGCATATCCAAGCATGTTATTTTATTTGTTCTAGGGTTTTTGATTCATTTCAGGTGTCTGATTAATAACAATAGAAATGATGATGATGGCCCTGATAATGGTGCTGCAGTCATTTCCATTAGCCTCTGAGAGATCAGACTGTCATCTGAGGTATGTGCTGGGACAACATGTCAAATGTTACGTGGCTCGTACAGCTCCTAAGTGCCCTAGCCGCCCGCATCCTCTACAATCCCGCTCAGCCAGACAATAATGAGACATCTGTTCAAGTGAACTTGTAAATATCAAGGTTGATGCATAACACAAACGCTTCTGAAGCTCCAGTTCCTACACATGTCAGAGGGCAGCAGCCAGCAGCTAGGTCAGGCAACATATATTTTGTGAGAAGAACTTGTATTCCTGTGGGAGATGTACATGCATTTCCCTGGCAAAGCATCCATCGTGTTTCTGAACATACTCAAAGAAGGTGATGCCTTTCCCTGGGTGAGCTCAGCTCAGAACGAACAAACCAGGCTAAGACACAGTGGGTACCACATATATTTTAAAACTTTCTAGCAAAACATACTTGAACCTGAAGTTTTAAGAAATCAATTATAATCGGAGAAATCTGCATCCACGTTGTATGATAAAACTATGATGCCAGAGAAGGGTTTTTGTCATTTTGTAACTCACTTTCTTTCTATTCTGGGCCCCTTGCATTCAGTTCAGTTCAGTTGCTCAGTCGTGTCCGACTCTTTGTGACCCCATGAATCTCAGCACACCAGGCCTCTTTGTCCATCACCAACTCCCGGAGTTTACCCAAACCCATGTCCATCGAGTCAGTGATGCCATCCAACCATCTCATCCTCTGTCATCCCCTTCTCCTCCTGCCCCCAATCCTTCCCAGCATTAGGGTCTTTTCCAATGAGTCAACTCTTCGCATGAGGTGGCCAAAGTATTGGAGTTTCAGCTTCAACATCAGTCCTTCCAATGAACACCCAGGGCTGATCTCCTTTAGGATGGACTGGTTGGATCTCCTTGCAGTCCAAGGGATTTGCAAGAGTCTTCTCCAACACCACAGTTCAAAAGCATCAATTCTTCGGCACTCAGCTTTCTTCACCGTCCAACTCTCACATCCATACTTGACTACTGGAAAAACCATAGCCTTGACTAGACGGACCTTTGTTGGCAAAGTAATGTCTCTGCTTTTAAATATGCTATCTAGGTTGGCCATAACCTTCCTTCCAAGGAGTAAGCGTCTTTTAATTTCATGGCTGTAATCACCATCAGCAGCGATTTTGGAGCCCAAAAAAATAAAGTCTGACACTGTTTCCACTGTTTCCCCATCTATTTCCCATGAAGTGATGGGACCAGATGCCATGATCTTAGTTTTCTGAACGTTGAGCTTTAAGCCATCTTTTTCACTCTCCTCTTTCACTTTCATCAAGAGGCTCTTTAGTTCTTCTTCACTTTCTGCCGTAAGGGTGGTGTCATCTGCATATCTGAGGTTATTGATATTTCTCCCGGCAATCTTGATTCCAGCTTGTGTTTCTTCCAGCCCAGCATTTCTCATGATGTACTCTGCATATAAGTTAAATAAGCAGAGTGACAATATACAGCCTTGACGGACTCCTTTTCCTATTTGGAAGCAGTCTGTTGTTTCATGTCCAGTTCTACCTGTTGCTTCCTGGCCTGCATACAGGTTTCTCAAGAGACAGGTCAGATGGTCTGGTATTCCCTTTTCTTTCATTAGTTGCACTTATTTTATTAAAAGGAGAGTAGGTTTAGAAATTGTCAGTATCAAAAACTATAGGTGTAGCAATAACAACCATTGGACAAGACAGTCTCTTTTTGAATGGATATGTGTATATGTATGGGACTTCCCTGGCTTCCCTGGTAGCTCAGTTGGTAAAGAATCCCCCTGCAATGCAGGAGACCCCGGTTTGATTCCTGGGTTGGGAAGATCACCTGGAGAAGGGATAGGCTACCCACTCCAATATTCTTGGGCTTCCCTGGTGGCTCAGACAGTAAAGAATCTGCCTGCAATGTGGGAGACCTGGGTTCGATCCCTGGGTTGGCAAGGTCCCCTGGAGGAAGGCATGGCAACCCACTCTAGTATTCTTGCCTGGAGAATCCCCATGGATAGAGGAGCCTGGAAGGCTGCAATCCACAGCATTGCAAAGAGTCAGACACTGAGTGACTAAGCACAGCACAGCACATGGGACTTTCCAGGCAGTGCTAATGGTAAAGAACCTGCCTGCTGATGCAGGAGACATAAGAGACGTGGGTTCCATCCCTGGGTCGGGAAGATCTCCTGGAGGAGGGCATGGCAACCCACTTGTACTCTTGCCTGGAGAATCCCATGGACAGAGGAACTTGACGGGCTACCGTCCATGGGATTGCAAAGAGTCAGACACGACTGAAACGCCTTAGTGCTCACACATGTATATCTGAATCACTTTGCTGTGTACCTGAAACTAACACACCATTGTAAATCAACTAAACTTCAAGATAAAATTAAAAATTATATTAAAAATTTTATGAATTTCCCACTTAAAAAGAAGACAGTCTGTTTTTTTCGGTAGAACACCAAGGATATACCCAGACTCAGGGAGGTGGGTGTGAGAAGTTGCATCCTGTGTAGCCAGCACATCCTGCAGAAAGAAGATATTCCAGAAACAATTTGAAATCTCTTAATTAACTTCAGAAGGTGTTTAGACATCATTCACCTCAACATGATAATCTAGTGTGAAATTAAACCTATGTATTTTATTTTAAACTTTTTAATTTTGTATTGGAGTATAGCCAGTTAACAATGCTGTGATAGTTTCAAGTGGACAGCAAAGGGACTCAGCAGTAATATACATTCATTCTCCCCCAAGCTCCCCTCCCATCCAGGCTGCCACATAATATAAAGCAGAGTTCATGGGCTACACAGTGGGTCCTTGTTGGTTATACATTTTAAATATAGTAGTGTGTACATGTTGATCCCAAACTCCCTGAGTATTTAAGATTTTTTTTTTTTTCCGGTGTGGACCATTTTTAAAAAAGTCTTTATTGAGTTTTTCACAATAATGCTTCGCTTTCATGTTTTAGTTTTTTGGCCACAAAGCATGTGGGATCTTGTCTCCTTGACCAAGGATCAAACCAGCACCCCTTGCCCCTTGGGAGGCAAAGTCTAAACTGCTGAACCGCCAGGGAAGTCCCTAAACCCATGTATTTTAAAGTGAATAGAACAATCCACAAGTTGACAGGACGTTAGAATGGCTGTAATGATGAAGAGAACCATGTAGAAGCCAGAGGTCTATACCACATAATTTTCACACTGGCCATAAAACATTCACATAAAACATTTAAGTATATTACAGAAAACACTGGTTTTTTTTTTTCAGAAATATAGCTCTGCGGTTCTCTGACTGTTTCTAAGTCTATTTTACAAATACCAGGTTTAGGTGATACTGTTTCTTTTTAAGGACCCAGCAAGAGACTCTAACTACAGGCTGATTTTTACCAGTGGAAGGATGGAAGTACAATTAACCACACACAAGGGAAAATTCAACAGCGCTTTAAGCTGAGTGCAGCTAAATTAACTTGGGACAGTGAAGACAAATCTGTTCTGAAAAATGAAGGTTTAGCAGGCAAAATGTTCCTGTTTTTCCTTCTCTTCCTATGATGTAGTTTCTTTCTTTTATAAATTTAGGATGTCTGGGAAATAGATGGGGAAACAGTGGAAACAGTGTCAGACTATTTTTGGGGGCTCCAAAATCACTGCAGATGGTGATAGCAGCCATGATATTAAAACACGCTTACTCCTTGGAAGGAAGGTTATGACCAAACTAGATAGCATATTAAAAAGCAGAGACATTACTTTGCCAACAAAGGTCCGTCTAGTCAAGGCTATGGTTTTTCCAGTGGTCATGTATGGATGTGAAAGTTGGACTGTGAAGAAAGCTCAGCACCGAAGAATTGATACTTTTGAACTGTGGTGTTGGAGAAGACTCTTGAGAGTCCCTTGGACTACAAGGAGATCCAACCAGTCCATCCTAAAGGAGATCAGCCCTGGGTGTTCATTGGAAGGACTGATTTTGAAGCTGAAACTCCAATACTTTGGCCTCCTGATGAGAAGAGCTGACTCATTGGAAAAGATCCTGATGCTGGGAAGCATTGGGGGCAGGAGGAGAAGGGGATGACAGAGGATGAGATGGCTGGATGGCATCACCGACTCGATGGACATGAGTTTAGGTAAACTCCGGGAGTTGGTGATGGACAGGGAGGCTTGGCGTGCAGCGATTCATGGGGTCGCAAAGAGCTGGACATGACTGAGCGGCTGAACTGAACTGAACTGATGTCTTCTTATGGAGATACAATAAGACTGGCATTTCACATCCATGGTTCGATGTGTTTTGATAAATACATGCACTTGTATAAATATCATCAATTAAGATATAGAACACATCCATCACTCACCCTCGAATCCCCTTATGTCTCATTGTGTCAATCCTCCATTTTTCTATCCTAGTTCAGTTCAGTCACTCAGTCATGTCCGACTCTTTGCGACCCCATGAATCGCAGCACGCCAGGCCTCCCTGTCCATCACCAACTCCCGGAGTCCACCCAAACCCATGTCCATTGAGTCAATGATGCCATCCAGCCATCTCATCCTCTGTCGTCCCCTTCTTCTCCTGCCCTCAATCTTTCCCAGCATCAGAGTCTTTTCCAATGAGTCAGCGCTTCCCATGAGGTGGTCAGACATACGCTTTTGAGATTCATCCATGCTGTTGCATGTTTTCAAGATCCATTCTTTTTGGAGTTTCAGCTTCAACATCAGTCCTTCCAATGAACACCCAGGACTGAGCTCCTTTAGGATGGACTGGTTGGATCTCCTTGCAGTCCAAGGGACTCTCAAGAGTCTTCTCCAACACCACAGTTCAAAAGCATCAATTCTTCGGCACTCAGCTTTCTTCACAGTCCAACTCTCACATCCATACATGACCACTGGAAAAACCATAGCCTTGACTAGACGGACCTTTGTTGGCAAAGTAATGTCTCTGCTTTTTAATATGCTATCTAGGTTGGTCATAACTTTCCTTCCAAGGAGTAAGCTTCTTTTAATTTCATGGCTGCAATCACCATCAGCAGTGATTTTGGAGCCCCCCAAAATAAAGTCTGACACTGTTTCCACTGTTTCCCCATCTATTTGCCATGAAGTGATGGGACCAGATGCCATGATCTTAGTCTTCTGAATGTTGAGCTTTAAGCCAACTTTTTCACTCTCCTCTTTCACTTTCATCAAGAGGCTCTTTCGCTCTTCTTCGCTTTCTGCCAGAAGGGTGGCGTCATCTGCATATCTGAAGTTACTGATATTTCTCCCAGCAATCTTGATTCCAGCTTGTGTTTCTTCCAGCCCAGCGTTTCTCATGATGTACTCTGCATAGAAGTTAAATAAGCAGGGTGACAATATACAGCCTTGAAGTACTCCTTTTCCTATTTGGAACCAGTCTGTGTTTCCATGTCCAGTTCCAACTGTTGCTTCCTGACCTGCATACAGGTTTCTCAAGAGACAGGTCAGATGGTCTGGTATTCCCATCTCTTTCAGAATTTTCCACAGTTTATTGTGCTCCACACAGTCAAAGGCTTTGGCATAGTCAATAAAGCAGAAATAGATGTTTTTGTGGAACTCTTTTGCTTTTTCGATGATCCAGCGGATATTGGCAATTTGATCTCTGGTTCCTCTGCCTTTTCTAATTCCAGCTTGAACATCTGGAATTTCAAGGTTCATATGTTGCTGAAGCCTGGCTTGGAGAATTTTGAGCATTACTTTACTAGTGTGTGAGATGAGTGCAATTGTGCAGTATTTTGAGCATATTTTGGCATTGCCTTTCTTTGGAATTGGAATGAAAACTGACCTTTTCCAGTGCTGTGGCCACTGCTGAGTTTTCCAGATTTGCTGGCATATTGAGTGCAGCACTTTCACAGCATCATCTTTCAGGATTTGAAATAGCTCAACTGCAATTCCATCACCTCCGCTAGCTTTGTTCGTAGTGATGCATCCTAAGGCCCACTTGACTTCACATTCCAGGTTGTCTGGCTCTAGGTGAGTGATCACACTGTCATGATTATCTGAGTCGTGAAGATCTTTTTTATGCAGTTCTTCTGTGTATTCTTGCCACCTCTTCTTAACATCTTTTGCTTCTGTTAGGTCCCTACCATTTCTGTCCTTTATTGAGCCCATCTTTGCATGAAATGTTCCCTTGTTATCTCTAATTTTCTTGAAGAGATCTCTAGTCTTCCCATTCTATTGTTTTCCTGTATTTCTTTGCATTGATCTCTTGGCAAACACTGCTCTGTTTCCTATCCCTACATTTTTGTCTTTTCCAGACTGTTAGATAAACAGAATCATATAGTATTTATATTTTCTATTCTTCCACTTAACATATGCTTTTGAGATTCATCCATGCTGTTGCATGTTTTCAAGATCCATTCCTTTTAAATAGCTGCATAATACCTTATTAAATGGATATACCACAATCTGTTTATCCATTCACCCAAAGATGTGTATTTGGGTTGTATCCTGATGTGTGAGAGCGAATGTTGATGAGCTGGATAGAAAGTGGTCTTGAAGCCAAGATGGCTGGGCTCAGATGCTCCTCGTGTTTCTGCAGTTTGGTAGGCGCTGGATATTGTGAAGTGCTGCAAAAAAAGCATCCTTCTTAGGCTCACTACCACCCTATGAGAGAGGACACCTAAATCTGCTGTTTCTTTTATACAAGAAAAATGAACATTTCACTGACCCATTAAGAAAAATGAAGGCACAATCTTGTTTTGCATTTCATGAATTAGAAGTCCAGTGAGGGCATGCTTCTCATTAGCATTCTACTGTTGCTTTAGAACTTTATTTTAATGAAGGATTTTTTAAAAATTAGGGCAAGAGTTCTGATTTTTAAACAAACCACTCAGACTTTTTTAATTAATTTTTTTTTAAAGAGAGATATGGGAGAAATGACTAGGAAATGTTGGTGCCTGCTTCTGACAACCTGTTCATTTTTTGGATAGCATCCTTTGTTTTAATTTCCCAATTTCAAACACTGCAAGGAGGGCCCAACATGGGGATGGAGCCTGTGACTTGGGAGTCAAACCAACTAAGGTCAAACCACAGCCTCAGATCTTATCAGCTCTGTGACCTTGGGCCAGAGAGGCCCATGTCAGCTCTCATCCCATAAGAGTGGGTGAGGAGAGGAAGTTGGAAAGGTCAGTGCATTTTTTTAGCGTAGACAATTTAATTATGAGGAAAAAAAAATCTGCTTGGTCTCTTCCTTTATAGTATTAGGCTTTCGATTTATTTTTATCCCACTGCTTTGGCTAAGATGCATGGGACTATGTCTAAAAACCATAGTGATGGCAAGCAAAAATCTTACCACTTAAAAGTTTAACAGGAACATGTATTTCACTTTTCAGTACTACAGAAAGATGATCTCTTTTCATTCCTAGCTTGCTGACCATTTTCGTCATGGATGGGTACTGAATCTTATCAAATGCTTTTTCAGTATCAATTGAAAGGATCATGGGAATTTTCTCCTTCAGTTTGTTATTTTGTATCAATTATATTATTAATGTTGTATATTCCTTGCACGCCTAGGATAAACCCAACTTAGACACAAAGAGGAATGACTTGGTCATTCTTTTAATAAACCATTAGATTTAATCAGTTCATAGTTTGTTTAGGATTTTAGCGTCCATGTCCAGATAGAGGCCCATTAAGTATATGAAAGACAAGTCAGCTAGGACACATAGGTGGCAATAATTAGTAGTTGCCCTATAAAAAGATTAATGGCTATAAAAAATACTCAAAAGTTAAATGAATTTGTCACCCTCAGAAGATGCAGACTTGATTTACTGTTGTCTAGAATCGCCAGGGTGTCTCCAAGCATTCTTGGCAAAAGTGTGGTTTCCCTTTTGAAATAAATCCTCACAAAATTTCCTGCACAGGTTACTGCAAGTCAGCCTTTGATTTTCAGTCCAGAGAAGGTCCAAAGATGATTCTGGGGTAAAGGAGCTCTCCTAAAGGCAGATAAAAAGTTAGAGTTCAGCCTGGAAATTAAAAAGATGAACGAGGAGATTATTTTTAAAAATCTAAGAATAGACATGGACCAAGTGAACATGGACTTAGGTATCGGAGCCTTATAGAGTGGGGGCAGGTGGGCTGGACTTGAATTTAGAACTGGGTTCAGGGACTTCTCTGTCCAGTGGCTAAGACTCTGCACTCCCAATGCAGGGGGCCTGCGTTCGAATCCTGGTCAGGGAACTAGATCCCACATATCACAACCAAAGATCTCACGTGCTGCAGCTAGGATCTGGAGCAACCAAATACATTAAAAAACAAAAACAAAAAACGAAGAACTGGTTTCAAATCCTGGGCCTTTCACTTATAGGGATTCTTAAACTGGAGTTCCATAAATGGACCTCAGAGGAGACTGCAGTTCCAGAAATAACATGGAAGGTTATGTGTCTCTGAATTTTTCTGAGATTGGAATATCATTAAAGAGTGAAATATCTCTGATTTACTCTTTGTTGGACTTCGGGATTGTAACTCTAATCTTATGAACTTTCAGCTGCCTTGTCTATAAAGGGAGAATCATAGCCCTAATGACTTCAAAGACTAGATATGAGCTCAAATTGTAAAAAGTCAAATGTAAACATCTATATACTGAAGGGTATGTTTTAAGAATAAGTAACGTCAGTGTGCGATAAAATCTTATGGACCATTTACCCTCAAAGCAAATTTATAAAATGTTTAACAAATATTTAGAGAAATTGAAGCATCTCAACTGTGGAAAAGTAGAGTTCTTTCATAAAATTTACATACACATACACACACACACACACATACACCCCTAGCCCCACTAATACCACCACAATAGAAAGTGAACTGGGGGGCTTCCCTGGTGGTACAGTGATTAAGACTCTGTGCTTCCAGTGCAAGGGGTGCAGTTTCAATCTCTGTTCAGGGAACTAAGATCCCACATGCTGCTCGGCATGGGCAAGAAAATATTGTTTCTTAAAAAGTGAACTGGGCTGGACTGACATTGTGAAATGTACCTAAAGCAAGCATTTCAGGAAGGTCTCCTGATCTGTTAGAGAGCAGAATAAACACGCATCCTTATTTAATGGAACACAGGGTAGAGGATGCTGGCTTTGTTGTAAGCAGGGTCAGCAGAAGGTAAGTTTAGTTTAGGGGATGTAGCTGATAGTCTCCGTGTCTCTGTGTCCTTCATGCTTTCTCACATCTTTTCTGTTTGATCCAGGTGAAGTGGTTGCTTCAGGCTCTTTTAACTCAGAACCTCCACCCTTGAAGGGTCAGTTATTTTTCTCTCTTGTCAGATTTTTTAGTTTCCTGCTGAATTGTATAAGGACTAGATCATTCCACTTTGTGATTTGGGAATATCAGATAAAGCAGTCCCCATGTTGTCTTTCATTGCATATAATGAGCTTCCCAAATGAATTCGATTACAGAATCCTGAATACTCAGAGAGAACTAGCGTGGTCAGGATTATTAATATACCCACTACTTGAGAATTCCCAGGTGGTCCTGTGGTTGGGACTCTATGCTTTCACTGCCGAGGACCCAGGTTGGATCACTGATTGGAGAACTAGGATCCCATGGACCATGCGGCATGACCAAAAAATTAAATAAATGATAATATCCACTACTTTTGCATTCTTACTTTGCAAATCTTCACACAAAATTCCATTTTATAAAATAGTTTCCATTCCACTCCCCAAATAAAATTTATCATAAATGTGTCAAAGTGGAGTCATTTCTCTTATTTAATTATATGACTGAACAAAGGCAAATGAATACTATGTAAATTCTAAGCACAGTGACTATTTCACAAGTAAATTATAGGGTCAGAAAAAAGCTGATTAGATATCAAGCCAATGGAAAACATTTTATTGGAATGTTTTATTCCCCCCCCATTTTATTATGGGGGTGGCACGCAAAGTTGAAACATCATTAATGCTGCATTTCTCCGGGGGGAAAGACCCATGTATTTTCCAAAAGTTCAGTGGACCTTTGTATTTGAGTTGGGTGTGTGTGATTTGCTAGCATTTGTTGTTTTTCAGTCCCTCAGTCGTGTCCAACTCTTTGCAACCCCATGGACTGCAGCACGCCAGGCTTCCCTGTCCTTTACCATCTGCCAGAGCTTGCTCAAACTCATGTCCATTGAGTTGGTGATCCAACTCAAGTTGGTTGGCCATCCAACCAGCTTATCCTATATCATCCACTTCTCCTCCTTCCTTCTATCTTTCCTAGCATCAGGGTCTTTTCTAATGAGTTGGCTGTTCGCGTCAGGTGGCCGAAGTATTAGAGGTTCAGCTTTGCATCAATCCTTCCAATGAGTATTCAGGACAGATTTCCTTTAGGGTTGATGGGTTTGATCTCCTTGCAGTCCAAGGGACTCTCTAGAGTCTTCTCCAACACCACAGTTCAAAAGCATCAGTTCTTTGGTGCTCAGCCTTCTTTATGGTATAACTCTCACATCCATACATGACTACTGGAAAAACCATAGCTTTGACTAGACAGACCGTTGTTGTCAAAGTAATGTCTCTGCCTTTTAATACGCTGTCGAGGTTTGTCATAGCTTTTCTTCCAAGGAGCAAGCATCTTTTAATTTCATGGCTGCAGTCACAATCTGCAGTGATTTTGGAGTCAAAGAAAATAAAATCTGCTTCCATTATTTCTCCAACTATTTGCCATGAAGTGATGGGACCAAACTAGCATTAGGCTAAGGATGAGACTAAGGATTTTTTTTTTTTTGAGACTAAGGATTTTATATAGGTATGTGCTATAGGTTAATCTTCTATTATTGCTCTCATTTTACAGAAAAAGAAACTGATACTTAAGAGAGATTTTATAAATTGCATAAAGTTTCCCTAAGAGCAGAACTAGCATTTGGAAGCCAAGGTCAGTTGAGTTCAGATTCTACATTCTGAGACTTTTTTGAACACAGATCCTCTGAGTACAAACTCAGGTACCCAAATAAAGGATTTATGTATTAGACTGTCCAGATGCCTGACTTACTGCAAATGGAAACTTTAGATTAGAAACTACAGACAAAGCAAAACTAATCTTGGTCTATTTCCTTGAAATTGAGCTCTCTGTCTTCAGGGCATCCAGTACCTATGTCCTTTTTTGCTCTTATTTCTAGATGAGTGGGAAAAGTCAGTCAAGAGTTGCCTGTAGCATAGTTATAGGAAATATAGACCCAGACCCTGAACAACCACCTGACCTGCCAGAGTATTCAGAAACATTTGTTCCTGCATGAAGCCACCTCAAATGCTGATGGCCAAGCCTATGGATGGTTCGAGAACAAAAAGGATGTGTCATGATGACCCTATTTTTTTAAAAGAAGATTTTCATCAATATCAAGGAAATCTTTGTTTGTGAAACACATAGATAAAATGTGTTCATTTCTGGATGGTAAGAACATGGGTCATGCTAAGTTACTTCACTATGTCCAACTCTTTGTAACCCTTTGAACCATAGCCTACCAGGCTCCTCTGTCCATGATTCTCCAGGCAAGAGTGGAGTTGCCATGTCCTCCTCCAGGGAATCTTCCCCACCCAGGGATCAAATCTGTGTCTCTTATGTCTCCCGCATTGGCAGGCAGATTCTTTACCACTTGAGCCACATAAGGGATTTTTTTCTGTTAATCTATATTTTCGTTTTTTTCTTTTTTTCCCAGTTTCAAATTTTTATTTCAAATAAACATGTTGTCCAATTCTACATGAAGTGATCAACAGATTAAGACAAGCACAATTATGACCAGTCTGAGACTATCCCCTTTGACAATACTTGAAGTTTGGACAAACACTCTTCTTATCACTGTCTTTCCTGTGATGCCTGGCAGGATTGAACTGAAAGATCTGAAATGTGTATTTGTTAAAGACTCTGTTCAGTCCCCATCTTATTTTTAGCTCTATCAGTGAGGAGACCAGAATCTTAATAGCTGACAGTGAAGTGTTCCAGATAAAGGTCCAATTTCTGAAGTAAGATCTTTGCTAAATGGTCACTGATAGAGCTGTATTTTCTGTTTTTCTAAAATTTAAGTAGTGCTTCCCTGGTGGCTCAGGTGGTAAAGAATCTGCCTGTGATGCAGGAGATTGGGTTGGAATCCTGGGTTATGAAGATTCCCTGGAAAAAGAAATGGCTACCCACTCCAGTATTCCTGCCTGGAGAATTCCATGGACAGAGGAGCCTGGCAGGTGACAATCCATGGAGTTGGAAAGAGTCAGACATGACTGAGTGGCTCACACTTGACTAACCATGTTATGACACTGGAAGTTTAAAAAAAATTCAACAAACAAGTATGCAGGGTCTACCATGGGTCATACATTTCACTGGGCACTGACAAAGAGATTCAAGCCATGGGGTGTAAACTCCTGCGGCTACTAGACCCACTGGTCTTCTTCATCTCTCTTGACTCCTGGCCTGGACTGGTAGTCACCCCCCATCAATACTTGTCCCATACTTGGATGGAGAGAGACTATCAGCAACTGAGAAGTTAGTACTTTCCAGGTGCTATGATAGAAATATACGCAGGTCAGAGTGTGTAGCTGGAGTGAAGAGTGGTAAATCCAGCTAGTGGGCGGGTGAGAGGGGATGTCAGGGACTTTACTCAGTACTTGATCCCGGAGCTGAGTTTTTTTTTAATCACTCTACTTATTTATTTTTCATGGATTGATGATTGCTTTGCAATACTGGTTTGATTTCTGTCTTACATTAGCATGACTTAACCATGGGGGTACATAGGCCCCTCCCTCTCGAATCTCCCTCCCACCTCCCACCCATTCCCATCCCTCTAGGTTATTACAGAGCCCCAGTTTGAGTTCCCTGAGTCATACAGTAAATTCCCACTGGCTATCTATTTTACATACATTAGTGTATATGCTTCCATGCTACTCTCTCCATTCATCTCACCCTCTCCTTCCTGAACTGAGTCTTTTTTAAAAAAATATATTTTTGATATCTAGATTTAGAATCTTTATTTTTTAATTGGAGGGAAATTGCTTTACAATGTCGTGTCGGTTTCTGCCATACAACAATGCAAACCAACCATAATTATATGTATATCCCCTTCCTCTGGAGCCTCCCTCCCACCCACCACCCCCATCTCATCCCTCTAAGTCATTACAGAGCCCCAGGCTGGGCTCCCTATATTATATAGCAGCTTCTCACCAGCTATGTATTTTACACAAAATACTGTATAATATGTCAATGCTACTTTCTTCATTTGTCTCACTCTGTCCTTCCTCCTGTTTGTTCACAAATCCATTCTCTACATCTGTGTCTCCATTCCTTCCCTGAAAATAGGTTAATTTATGGTACAATATACAATGGAATATGCAGCTCAGTTCAGTCGCTCAGTCATGTCTGACTCTTTGCGACCCCATGAACCGCAGCACACCAGGCCTCCTTGTCCATCACTAACTCCCTAAGTCCACCCAAACCCATGTCCATCGAGTCGATGATGCCATCGAGCCATCTCATCCTCTGTTGTCCCCTTCTCCTCCTGCCCTCAATCATTCCCAGCATCAGGGTCTTTTCCAATGAGTCAGCTCTTCGCATCAGGAGGCCAAATTATTGGAGTTTCAGCTTCAAAATCAGTCCTTCCAATGAATACCCAGGACTGATCTCCTTTAGGAAGGACTGGTTGGATCTCCTTGCAGTCCAAGGGACTCTCAAGAGTCTTCTCCAACACCACAGTTCAAAAGCATCAATTCTTCGGCGCTCAGCTTTCTTCACCGTCCAACTCTCACATCCATACATGACCACTGGAAAAACCATAGCCTTGACTAGATGGACCTTTGTTGGCAAAGTAATGTCTCTGCTTTTTAATATGCTATCTAGTTTGGTCATAACCTTCCTTCCAAGGAGTAAGCATCTTTTAATTTCATGGCTGCAGTCACCATCAGCAGTGATCTTGGAGCCCCATAAAATAAAGTCTGACACTGTTTCCACTGTTTCCCCATCTATTTCCCATGAAGTGATGGGACCAGATGCCATGATCTTGGTTTTCTGAACGTTGAGCTTTAAGCCATCTTTTTCACTCTCCTCTTTCACTTTCATCAAGAAGCTCTTTAATTCTTCTTCACTTTCTGCCATAAGGGTGGTGTCATCTGCATATCTGAGGTTATTGATATTTCTCCCAGGAATCTTGATTCCAGCTTGTGCTTCTTCCAGCCCAGCGTTTCTCATGATATACTCTGCATATAAGTTAAGCAGGGTGACAATATACAGCCTTGAGTACTCCTTTTCCTATTTGGAACCAGTCTGTTCCATGTCCAGTTCTAACTGTTGCTTCCTGACCTGCATACAGGTTTCTCAAGAGGCAGGTCAGGTAGTCTGGTATTCCCATCTCTTTCAGAATTTTCCATAGTTTATTGTGATCCACACAGTCAAAGGCTTTGGCATACTCAATGAAGCAGAAATAGATGTTTTTCTGGTACTCTCTTACTTTTTCAATGATCCATCGGATGTTGGCAATTTGATCTCTGGTTCCTCAGCCTTTTCTAAAACCAGCTTGAATATCTGGAAGTTCATGGTTCACATATTGCTGAAGCCTGGCTTGGAATATTACCCAGCCATAAAATAGAACAAATCTGAGTCACTTCTAGTGAGGTGGGTGAACCTAGATCCTGTGATACAGAGTGAAGTAAGTCAGAAGGAGAAAAACAAATATCATATATTAATGCATATATGTATGGAATCTAGAATGAAGAAGGGAATGGCAACCCACTCCAGTATTCTTGCCTGGGAAATCCCATGGACAGAGGAGCCTGGAGGGTTACAGTCCATGGGGTTGCAAAGAGTCGGACACGACTGAGCGACTAACACACACACACACACACACACACACACACAGAATCTAGAAAACTAGCATTGATGTTTTATACTGAAAAGTGAGTGGGGTAGGAGGAGCACGTGATAACCAGAGGCTGAGGAAGGAAGAATGTAACAGACAAAGGAGCAGCGTGAAGCAGCATGGCTGGCCAGCTCAGAGAAGGTGGGAAAGAT
This sequence comes from Giraffa tippelskirchi, assembly GCF_054371585.1. Classification (NCBI taxonomy): domain Eukaryota; kingdom Metazoa; phylum Chordata; class Mammalia; order Artiodactyla; family Giraffidae; genus Giraffa; species Giraffa tippelskirchi. The sequence continues at coordinate 56,135,100 of NC_137287.1, forward strand.
TAAAGTGAGAGACAGAAAATCCTAGGGAAAAGAAGGCTCTAGGATAGTAGTAGGAAAAGTTAACTTGAAGTTTCTGCAGATGCAAAGACTAAAGATTACATGCCAAAAAAACCCCAGAAGAACTTCTGTTCCTTGATTGTCTCCTGCTCTGTATTGACATGCCACTTTATTTAAGCACCCAGGTTTTTTTTGGCATGTAATCTTTAGTCTTTGCATCTGCAGAAACTTCAAGTTAACTTTTTCCTACTACTATCCTAGAGGCTTCTTTTCCCTAGGATTTTCTGTCTCTCACTTTTCTCTTTCCCACCTTCTCTGAGCTGGCCAGCCCATGCTGCTTCACGCTGCTCCTTTGTCTGAGACACGTGTACCCCAATGTTCATCGCAGCACTGTTTATAATAGCCAGGATATGGAAGTAACCTAGATGTCTATCAACAGATGAATGGATAAGGAGGCTCTGGTACATATACACAATGGAATATTACTCAGCCATTAAAAAGAATACATTTGAATCAGTTCTATTGAGATGGATGAAACTGGAGCCTATTATACAGAGTGAAGTAAGCCAGAAAGAAAAACACCAATACAGTATACTAATGCATATATATGGAATTTGAAGGATGGTAACAACAACCCTATAAGCGAGACAGAATGAGAGACGCAGATGCACAGAACAGTCTTGTGGACTCTGGGGGAGAGGGTGAGGGTGGGACATTCTGAGAGAGTAGCATTGAAACATGCGTGTTATCATATGTGAAACAGAACACCATTCCAGGTTCGATGCATGAGACAGATGCTCAGGGCTGGGGCAATGGGATGGCCCAGGGGGATGGGGTGGGGAGGGAGGTGAGAGGGCGGTTCGGGATGGGGAACACATGTAAACCCATGGCTGATTTGTGTCAATGTGTGGCAAAAGCCACTACAATATTGTAGAGTAGTTAGCCCCCAACTAAAATAAATAAATTTATTAAAAAATAAAAAAATAAAAAATAAAAATTAAAAAAAAGAAGAAAATACAGGAAGAAAGGCGTTAAAGAGCAAATCCGAACTAGAGGCATTCTTTTAGAAACTCTAATTGAATGCTATTTCTATTTGCATAAAAACAACACACGTTATTTTAGGGTGGTGAGAGCTTTGAGTGGTTTTAATGGACTTTTTACCTATCTTTTTTCTCTAAAATAATTATCCACGATGTCCTTATGTCTTTAATAAAAATGTACTTAAAGAGGACATCAGAAGCTCACTAAATAAGATATATAGTTATACAAGGATTTAGTGACACATTTTTGAAAAGCTGGTGTAGGGATTCAGTTCATTTCTCAATAAATCTTTTTAACATCTGTCTAAAGTGTTAGATATTTAGAAAGACAGGTAGATGGAAAGAGAGATAAGAAGAAAAGGACGGAGGGAGGGAGAGAATAAATTCTCTAGATCTTGCTGTATGCAGAGACAACAGACCCCCCACCTATGGGCAGAAGCGAGTTTCAATACCTCTTAAAAAATTCTGTCTCAACAAATATTACTTATATCTGAGTGCAGCCTTGTCACTCATTGAGAAATAACTGGAAGTATGTGTTTAGAGACAGAAGAGAAAGAGACTGTCTGATGGTGTAAATAACAGGGTTATTGAGAATCGGTTGTCAGTTAGGGTCTCACAAATAGCATGTAAATCAATAACAACTGTGCATCAGCTCACTGCTAACATGGTGAATAACGTTCCTCGCTGGAATGAGAGTTTTACTAGCAAACACTTTTTTTTCCCCAAAAATGACCTCCACAATACATGCAGACTTCCTAAAGCATCTGAGCTACCTCCTCCCTTCTTTGGAGCAAAAAATGGTTCAAAGCTATTGGAATTTCATCTTCAGTGTATCTGCTCTAGATTCTAACTTCATATCCTTTTCATCTTAATTACTTTAACCCATAACTACATAACTGTGTCAGGAGCCAGAACCTCTTTCGACGACTTCACATGCAGTCTCTTTGGCAAATGCAGAGCGTATCATTTTCTGGATGAGTAACAGGCACAAAGCGCATTGCAATAGATGATTTTATGCCCCAGCTCCTTGTTTAATCAAATCAAAGCAGATATGGTTGATTACATGGACAAAAAGCTACTGAATAAACACATTTGTTCAAGAGTAACTAAGCATTAGATAATATTATGTAATGTGGAAGTAACTGCCTGGCTTAATGTTATGGTTTCCATGGCAACTACATCTGTGAAGGCTAAAGGGGTTCAGAAATATTGGTTTCTTTCAGCGTGTTAAAGGGAAAATCTACATTCACACGATGTTTTTGGTGTTTTTTAGAAGTCTTCCACTCATTAGAAAGTGATCTTAGGTATTAATAACTAAAGATAGTGGAACCACAATCCTAGAAAGAGGACAGGTTGGCTTTGCTTTCCCTAAGTTCTTTAGGAATAGAAATGATGTTCCAGTTGGTAGAGGGAGAGAGATATGAATTTTACATGGGACCTGCTGTATTCGAAGCTTAGCTGCCCTCACATGTAGGGTCCACGTGCCGTGATTGTCTTTCTCTTTTTCAAAAACAAAGACAGCGATGGCGATAACAAAAGGGAAAGTCCCAGCCAAATGATGAGCACCGCAGAGGATGGTTCCTGCAGAAAGCAGGGAAGATTAATTGTGAGAGGGAGGCGGAGAGCTGGATGCGTTTTGTATTCCATGGGGCTCTGCAGCAGCGCTCCGGCCCCTTTATCTGCTGCAGCGGTGTCATTACCGCGACGGGAGGAGGCAGGTGCGCTGGGGGCCCATCAGAGCCCAGCCCTGGCATTGTCCTGATGTTAGTTATTTCATTTTAATCCCCCTGGGTCAGATGAGGATGAAGTTAAACACACAGATTCTTTTGAATTGCAAGTTACACATTCATAAAACGTAGAGAAATCCAATTATTTTTTATCCTGGGGTTGAAGGGGAAATCCATTTTGGTGGTCAGAAGGAAGGGCTGGGAGCCAGAAGGGCTGAATTCCATCCTTGTCTCATTTACCTGCCCTCTTCAAGCTCCAAAGGGCTCCAAATGGCTCAAGCGTGGTTGTTTCCCCAAAGGCTGGACTTTTAATTGTAGGAGATTTAGAGGTTTCTTCCAACCTGACTATGTTCATTTACTATGGACCTTAACTTTTTAATTCCTCTTTAGCGATTCTTTGCTATCTCACCCCCAAGAATATTAGTATCTTCCTAAGCTGTGCTGCGGAGAAGGCAATGGCACCCCACTCCAGTACTCTTGCCTGGAAAATCCCATGGGCGGAGGAGCCTGGTAGGCTACAGTCCATGGGGTCGCTAAGAGTCGGACATGACTGAGCGACTTCACTTTCACTTTTCCCTTTCATGCACTGGAGAAGGAAATGGCAGCCCACTCCAGTATTCTTGCCTGGAGAATCCCAGGGATGGCGGAGCCTGGTGGGCTTCTGTCTATGGGGTCGCACAGAGTCGGACACGACTGAAGCGACTTAGCAGCAGCAGCAGCAGCAGCAAGGTGTGCTCACAGGGCTTCCCTGGTGGCTCAGTGTTGAAGAACCTGCCTGCCAATGCAGGAAACCAAGGTTCGATCCCTGGGTCAGGAAGACCCTTGGAGAAGGAAATAGCAACCAATTCCAGTATTCTTGCCTAGAAAATTCTTTAAACAGAGTAATATGGTGGATTACAGTCCATGGATTCGCAAAAGAGCCAGACACGATTTAGCAACTAAACACCAACCAGCCAGCTTACTTACAGGACACGTGATGCCTCCATTTAATAGTTTAATGACTCTGGGAAAGATGCCTAGTTATTCTAGACCTCAGATTTCCCTACATATAAAATGAGGGTTGAAACACCTACCGGGCAGTACTATGAGGATTTGGCACTCTATGTGAAGTATAAAGCATGATATCTGTACCAAATATTCATTAATTCTTACAGTCCTTCATCATTACCATTGATCAGGAATACGCCTTTTTCAGGGGATTCCCAAAGTCCATCAGATCTCAGTGTTCCCCCCTAGGCTGCCAAGTAATACTTGACTTGCATCTCAATGGAGAATACAATTAGCAAATTCACCAACACGGATTCTATGTTATCATCATGGTGCAGGGCACAGAGTCAGAGAGCTATAGCTCTTGAGCCCAAATGGGATCACGGCTTGTTTTATTGAAACACATCCATGCTCATTCATTTATACTTTGTCTACAGCCTCTATGTGCTATACAGCAGAGTGAAATAATTGTGATCAAGCCTTGGGTATTTATACCTGCCCCTTTGCAGAAAATTCTTGTGATCCTTGGTATAAGGTAATTATTTCCAAATTTACATGAAAGCATTGACTTCTGTTGAGTCCATGAGTATAAGATTTATATAATTCAAATATCCCATTTCATGTATTGTATCCCTTATAAAGCTAGAAGATCTACCTTCTAAATATTTTGGAAAAAAAATAGAACCATACATAAGTATAGGTGATGGAACTTGTAGCTGTTCTGCCAGCCATTGGGGAAACTCATTCTTTTTGTGGCAGAAAGAACATTAAGCGTTCATCATCCTAGCAGAGTGAGCTTAAGATCACCAGAAAGAAGTTGATAGCCTGGTACATCCAGGTTTATTGATCTGAGGCAATGAGCCAGAAGTTTGCCTTAGAGGGTGTTTTGCCAAATGGAAAAAACAAAAACAAAAAACATAGAGGTATTTAAGACTCTGGGGAATGGAGAAGTCTCCATGCAATTTGAAAGAAGCAGTGTTTTGATAGTCAAGATAGTGTCATGCATAGACCATCATCAGGTCTACTGAAAAGTGTTTCTGTGGAAACAATAAAGTTAAGGTAGATACAGAGCCTGGAGCCTGTAAACCTTTTATCTGAAGTCCTGCACCTGGCTGGTAAATAGCCACTGCTTCTCTGAATCCAAGAGTAACCAGGTTTTCCAGGCAAAAGTGGGAGGCTTTACTCTTCCTGATATGATTTGCAACAGAGGGAGGCTCTGTCTGTCCATGATCTTAGAGAACAAAGTGTCTTAGTGAGTCATTTCAAGAAGGGGTCGTAATGACTCATTCAAGTTGCAGTATGTCCTTGGGAAAAATTCTGTTTCCTGTCAAATTTGCAGCTGGTTGTGTCTGTTATAACAGCCTGATGAATGGCCAGCCAGGTTTTTCCTTCCTCAGTTTGTGAACTCTTTCTTATTTTTTCATCAGGGAGGTGATGCTAGTAGATGTGAAAGGTGAGGAGGTGCAGAAAGGAAAGCAAGAAGGAAATAAGGTGAGTTAAAGTCAGAGGAGAGGTTGATTCAAGGAAGATGGCACCTCAAAGGGAGCATTCCTACAGCCTAGCACAGAGCCTGACTTACTACTCCTGACTTAAAAATTAGAAGCTGACACCTGAGAGGACACTCTTTGAGTGAAGCATCCTCAGCATCAAGATGTAGGGATATTCTAATGACCCTAATAGTATTGGTTACACTATCACATAGAATTTCATGATGCTCATTTTACATTGAACCAGAAAAGTGGAATGGAAGTGCTGACCACCAACCATCAAATGTATTATGAATTCTTCCCTTAGACAGTCACAGATTAATGTCAGGGTCATAATGTCATTAATGTCAATGTCACTTCTTCATAGGAACAACTGTCCGCCGGAAGCCACCGGTTTGAATAATGACAGTGTCTCCATGGTTTTGGAGAATGGACTTTAGAACCTAAGAAGGACCGGATTCCTGAGTGTCAGGGCCTATTTTTGAATGTGTTTGTGAAGGACAGGATGTCCTCACTGCTGTGTCAGAAATGAGTCAGGAAACTAACCTTGTGACTCTAGGAACTGAAAGCATAGCAGAATGCAAACAGGTTGACCCTTTGAGCCTCTGTATCCTCCATGTCACCCTTGTGGAAAGGCAGGAAGTGAAACTGGGGGAGGCAGCCCATCTTCTCCAAGCTCCCAGACTCTCATCCTCTGTAAGTGGTAGCTGAGTGTCTCCCGTCTCCTGTAAGCTCGGTGGGTAGGATGGGTGGAGAGAAAGAAGCTTAACAACTTCCCCTGCTCAGAGCACCTCTGCCTTTCAGATCAGAGACTCCTTGTAGCCAGCACAGACTGTTCTTAGCAGACCTTTATTTCTCTGAAGCTCTTGACATTTATGTGCTTACCTTCATGCAATCTTTATTTTTTTAATTTATTTTATTGAAGTATAGTTGATTTATAATGTTGTATTAATTTCTCCTGTATAGCAAAGTGGCTCAGTTATACATATAGACATTCATTTTCATATTTTTCCTTTATAGTCCATCACAGGATATTGAATATAGCTCCCTGTGATATACAGTAGGACCTTGTTATTTATCCATCTTAAATATGATAGTTATATTTGGAGTTTGGAGAAGGAAATGGCAACCCACTCCAGTATTCTTGCCTGGAGAATCCCATGGACAGAGGAGCCTGGCAGGCTCCAGTCCATGGGGTCGCAAGAGTCGGACACAACTTAACGACTAAAGAGAGAGAGAAAAATATAATAGTTTGCATCTGCTAATCCCAAACTCCCAAATTATCCCTCCCCATCCCCCCCCATTGGCAACCACAAGTCTGTCTCTATGTCTGTGAATCTCTTTCTGCTTCATGAAGAAGTTCATTTGTGTTATATTTTAGATTCCACATACAAGTGATATCATATAGTATTTGTCTTTCTTTTTCTGGCTTACTTCACTTAATATGATCATTGCTGAGTGGATCCATGTTTCTGCAAGTGACATTATTTTATTCTTTTTATGGCTGAGTAGTATTCCATTGTGTGTGTGTGTGTGTGTGTGTGTGTGTGTGTATGCTGTGCTTAGTCTCTCAGTCATGTCTAATTCTTTGTGACCCCATGGACTGTAGCTCATATATATATGGGTTTCCCTGGTAAAGAAAGGTAAAGGATAAAGAATTTAGCTGGTAAAGAATCTGCCTGCAATGCAGGAGACCCTGGTTCAATTCCTAAGTTGGGCAGATCACCTAGAGAAACGATAGGCTACTCATTCCAGTATTCTTGGGCTTCCCTGGTGGCTCAGATGGTAAAGAATCTGCCTGTAATGCAGGAGACCTGGGTTCGATCCCTGGGTTGGGAAGATCCCCTGGAGGAGGGCATGGCAACCCACTCCAGTATTCTTGCCTGGAGAATCCCCACAGACAGAGGAGACTGGTGGGCTGTAGTCCATGGGGTTGCAAAGAGTTGAATACGATTGAGCACCTAAGCACAGCACAGCACATAAATGTATATACCATATCTACTTGGGCTTCCTTTGTGGCTCAGCTGGTAAAGAATCCACCTGCAATGTGGGAGACCTGGGTTCGATCCGTGGGTTAGGAAGATCCCCTGGGGAAGGGAAAGGCTACCCACCCCAGTATTCTGGCCTGGAGAAGTCCATGGGGTTGCAAAGAGACAGACATGACTGAGCAACTTTTACTTTCTTTCATGTCTACTTTATCCATTCATTGCTGATGGGCACTTAGGTTGCTTCCATATCTTGGCTACTGTCAATAGTGCTGCTGTGAATATTGCTTTTCAAATTGTCGAGTTTTGTCCAGATATATGCTCAAAAGTGGGATTGCTGGATCATATGGCAACTCTATTTTTAGTTTTTTGAGGAATCTCCATGCTGTTTTCCATAGTTGTGTGTAATCTATTTTTCCAATTTTTCTCCCTCTAGCTTTCACAAGTCACTACTAGTATGAGTTACCTTCAGTCTGGAATATTCTTTCCAACCTCTGTTCCCTTCCTCGTGTCCCGTCTCAGCACCACTTCTCCATGAAGCCTCCGGGCTGGCATGAACCTGTCCTGGCAGCATCTCAAGATCCTGAGGATTTTACATGAATTACCTCCACCTCCAGGTCGAGGTTGATGAGAACACATGACAAAGGAACAGAGCTGGATGGTAGTTAAAACAGTAGAAACAGATTTTGCCCAGGAGCTATGACCATAGGGGAAAACAGACCTCAGTACAGAACCTGGGCTCAAGTCCAAGTTCAACAAGGACAGTTGGGGATTTATAGCCAAGGAGCAATGTAGGGGTCAGGATGGAAAATTATTAAGAAGAGACATCAGGGGTAAGGGGTGGAGTTATGCTGGCTAAACAGACAACAGGATTCTTGCTGAAGGCAGCCCAGGCCAATGAGACGTCTGATCAATATGGTCAGACATGGAGGGTGGAGGATTCTCTGTGAACCGGTTTATCCGGATTTCTGCTCAAGGTGGGCTGCGCAGGTCTAACAGGGATGAGGCATATTTGGGAAAAGCCCATGAGGAGCCTGACTGAAATCTGGTTAAGGAGGGAGACTTTATCACATAGGGAAGCAGTCCTCCTCCGGAAAATACTGACCCCATGGGATATCAAGAGAGATGGGCAGAGGAGACTGTGAGTTGCATGTGAAACAGGTAACTTTACCCTGGGGAATCCAGCACGAGCTGTTGGAAAGTGGAGAGTCTTTGAATCTCCAGCACCCTGAGTCATCTTGTTCAATGGGAGCAGTGGGGCCAGCTCTTGGAGCCCGGGTGAAGGAATTAGCTGTGATTAGAAGCAGCTGGGAGCAGAGCAAAGCCCTGGGGTCCTCAGCGGAAGGAAGAGGCAGTCTTGTGAAATAGAGTCCTGTAAGCTCAAGCTCATTGTTCGGCTAAAATAATTGTTTATAGCAGAAGACATCTATTTGGAGGAGGGAAAAAATCCTAACTGATGGAAACTAGTTAGCATCAAGCCAGGGAATAATAATGAAACCCAGGGCCAATAGCTGTGTGGTTTTCTTAGGAACCAATACTGCCAGACACACTTAATAGTTTGTTTCTTGAAAAAAAATGTGTATGTGAACTCACACACACACACACACATACACACACACACACACCTGAATGAATGGTTAAGTAGAACACAGCAGCTGTTACTTATTTGGACCTTACTAAAGCACTTGATAAAAATGTCTCATGAAATTTGACTTGCAAAACAAGTTCAAATTGGCTGGAATAGGAGAATTCCGGTGCAGATTGAATACTGGCTCCAAAGCCAGAAACCGTAGGTAATGGAACTGATAAATAAGCGGCAGCAGATCTAGTTGCTGGAGAGTGTTTAGCAGATGCCCCAGGGGTTACTGTGAGCACTGAGTTTATTAAAAACCTTTATCAATGAGTTGGAAGAACCAGTGAACAGGATGCACGTGAATTCTGCCAGGAATACTAGGTTGGCAAGTGTTAGAGAAGGTAGGGAAGACCAAGTCCTGGTGCAGAGGGGTCATGGAGAGCTTAGACGTGTGTATTGGAGGAAAAAGGAAGAAAGAAGATGGGATGCTTCTTAACAAGGGGGTTTCATTGGGTTATATTTGGGGGAGGCAAGAAACCACCCACATTATCTTAATGGCTTATAGATTTAAAAAAACAAGTTAACAAGCTTGCCGGGACATTGTAATTTTTTTTTTTTTCATTGCCACATTGTCTGTCAATGGAAGGAATGAGGGGAATTCATGGATAAATGAGGATACTTTCATCCAGTGGAACATGCTATAACCTTTAAGAAGATGTTGTTTCTCAGTCGCTAAGTCGTGTCTGACTATGCAACCCCATGGGCTGTAGCCTGCCGGGCTCCTCTGTCCATGGGATTTTCCAGGCAAGAATACTGGAGTGGGTTGCCATTTCCTTCTCCAGGGGATCTTCCCAACCCAGGGCTCGAACCCAGGTCTCCTGCACTGCAGGCAGATTCTTTACCACTGAGCCACCAGGGAAGCCCCTTTAAGAAGATAGCATACCTGCAATTAATGAGTCACAAGGACATCCACAAGAGTTGTAAGCGAGCAAGTTGCAGAAAATGATGACAAATATGATACAGATTTTGTTTTAAATAGATAAGTGTTGAGCATAGATAGAGTCATACAAATGTATTAATAGTGATTACCTCTGTGTGTTGGAATCAGGGGACAAGGAAGTAGGAGAAAGTCACTTCATATATTTATTGGATGCTGATGCTGCATTTGGGGTGAGAGAATTACACACACACAAGTGTACATTGAATGGCTTTATTAAATAGAAAGACTTTGAAAACTTAAGATGCCCTATCCAATAAAGAGTTATTATGATCTTCTATTACCAGCTCTTCAGATCGTTGCTGTCCAGAGAGATGGAAATCAGATGAAAAATGACCTGGCCTGGCCGTGTTGAAGTGGTTGAGCTGAGCTGAAGCTGAGCTCATTTTCAGTTCCATTTTCTGAGAAGTTCTGTGACATTGGTGCACATTTGTCTGACACACCCAAGTAAAGCTGCTTCATCTTAGGATGTCTTGAGCCCAGTTTGGCTCAGGATGGCATTGAGTGTGTCATAGTCAAACTATATGCTAAAAGCTGCCCATGGCTGCTTGAGAGGTGACTCAAGAGAGACAAAGCAAGTAGAAATATCTAGGAAAGACTTATCTGTGCTGATGAGCTGGGGGTTACTTGGAAGTTTCACTTATTCCATCAAAGGGTTGGGTTGCAATCATCTTCCAATTGGTTGTTACCTTCAAATCTGCAAAACTGCCTTGGACATCACAGGAAAACAGACTTTGCTCACAGGACTATCATTACATTTGGTTTCCAAAATGAGCTGGAAATGCCCACAGAAAGGCGTTGTCTTGCGATGTCTGTGTAGTTTTATTCTGTTTGGATTTCCTGTCATCTGTAAAGAAAACAAATAGCTTCCTTGTGAGTAGTGTGTTTGGGGCAGTATAACGATCATCAGCTTCAGTTTTGAATTTCTTCTGCTCATCTTTCATTCCAGCCAGAGGTGCTGGAGTCTGACAGGGCCCTTTTTTTGTATATTGATCTCAATCCATAGCAACTGCCTGGTGAATGGAAAAATCTTGTGTTTATCATTTGCTAGATTTTTGTTGTGAATTTTTTTCCCCTCTACAAGCTGTTCAAGTGTTCCAGCCATAGAGCCCACATGGTCTTCTATCCCCTTGATGTTTTCTTCATGTGGATGATGGTTTGGAGATGTTCTAAGGATGTACCACGATAATATACTTTATGGAGTTACTCTGTAACATTCCTGCATTGATGCCTTTGCCAGTGTAAAAGAATATCCAATCTATCAACGTCTAAAAACCACTTAAAATAAATGGCCCCATGTGTTTTGAAGTCATGTGGGAAAACCCCAGGTTTCAAGTAACCATTAATAAATAATTACCCCTTTGTTAATGTATCCTGCCGATTCCACAATAAGACGGGGTTGATGGATGACATAGCTCTGCTATGGACACATTCATCAGCGTGTGCTTTTCTTGTATTCCCTATAGGTGTAAGCTCCCAGAGGGCACACGAGAAGTGTGCTGTATCCACATCATATAAAGAATCTGGTGAGGCTTCCCTGGTTGTTCAGTGTAAAGGATGCAGGAGACACATTTTTGATCCCTGATATGGGGTCCCACATGCTGCTGAGCAATTAAGTCTGTGCACCCCAACTACTGAGCCCGTGCTCAGAGCCCGGGAGCCACAAGTACTGAGCCCTTGTGCTGAAGCTACTAAAGCCGGCTCTCCCTAGAGTCTGTGCTTCGCAACAAGAGAAGCCACCTCAATGAGAAGTCTGAGCACCTCACTTGGAGAGGTTGAGAGCCCCTGCTCTGCACAACTAGAAAAAAGCCTTCAGAGCAACAAAGACCCAGAACAGCCAAAACTAAATAAAATTAAAACAAAGAATTTGGTGGATTAAAAAAAAGTTACAGAAGCAAAGCTTTCCCCCATAAACTTTAGCCCAGAGCTTGGTCTATAGATGGCCAATAAATACTTGCTGAGCAATTCAGGATTTGGGGCTGGTGATGTGGGAGATCCCATTCAACACAAGTGACCGGGAGACCACAACAAACAGCACAAGAGAAGGAGCTTCTCGGTGACACTGATTGCACGTGTGCCCCAAGATACCCACGGATTGTGGATGAGGCACTGAGTAGTCAATAAACAAAAAATAGGCAGCCACGTTCTCAGAATAGTGCTTAGCTCCTTTTCACAGGCATCCACTGGATGCTGAAGATATGTCAAGCCACCCAGGTGAAGGCCATCAGGAACACACCTGTGCTTAGACAAGAGGGTTAATTCCAGCTTCAGGGAGAGAGACCACACCGTGGAGAGCCGGATGTCCCAGTATAAGAGGGTGTTAGAAAGAGCCTGCTGTAGGATTTGGGCTCCTGTTAGGCGATCTAGGGGAGGGTCTATAGGAACCAGGTTCGCTCTTGTTGTTGCTGTTATTGTTCAGTTGCTCAGTTGTGTCTGACCCTTTGCAACCCCATGGACTTTAGCATACCAGGCTTCCCTGTTGTTCACTGTTTGAGTTTGCTCAAACTCATGTCCATTGAGCTGATGATACCATCCAACCATCTCATCCTCTGCTGTCCCCTTCTCCTCCTGCCCTCAATTTTTCCCAGCACCAGGTTTGATCTAGCCTGGGTATTGCTGTGAAGCAGGAGCACTTCTAGGAGTGGGAATCTCAATACACCTTACCTCCAGGGAGAGCAGCTTAAAAAGCCAGGAAAAGCTGGAACTGCTCATGATGTACCAGTGACTAATTTGGAAGGATTTTGGGGTTGGCGTGTCTTGTGTAACCTCATGTGGGTGGATGTTCAGAGATGATTTATGACCAACGGGAGGATGCATAGCTGGGCTGGAAGCATCAGGTCAGCTCATGATAAACCCTGAGGCCAAGATGTAAGATCATCACTAGCTACCGGTCGCAGTGGGGGGGTGGGGGTTGTTTGCTTTCTCAGATGTCATCGAAGAAGTCAAGAAAGGAACTGGAGACCCCTGGCTCCCCATTTTCCTACTCTGTCACTCAGGCTGAGGACGTGACTTGAGCCAGACAGCCCCAAACTCTGAGTCCCATTAGCGTTCCCCTCCTCCCTTCCATCTGTAAGACGGATGGACCCTAGAGTCAAGACTGTTTGATCCTCTGCATGCTGAAACACTCATCTCCTAGGACTGTCCTTTGTTAGAAGAGAAAAAGGTCACTTCTCTAAATGGGTTTACATGAGCTGGAAATAAGAGGACTTTAAGATGTAGGCAGTGGGCTTCCCTGGTGGCTCAGAGGGTAAAACGTCTGTCTGCAATGCGGGAGACCTGAGTTTAATCCCTGGGTGGGGAAGATCCCCTGGAGAAGGAAATGGCAACCCACTCCAGTATTCTTGCCTGGAGAATCCCATGGACGGAGGAGCCCGGTAGGCTACAGTCCACGGGGTCACAAAGAGTTGGACACAACTGAGCGACCTCACTTCACTTGCACTTCACTTCAGATGTAGGCAAGTAGGTGTATATATTTTAAAAGTGAATCACACTTATGCCAGTTTATGGAGACAAAAAGTCCATTTTCCTTACAGCCACCCATCTATGTGTCTTAAATGCCAAACGGGGTCATATAGCATTTCACTCTGCAGCTACTTTTCAACTCTAATGTTGAGTAACATGTAAAGAAATTCTGAATGGGAATATATTTGGTGAAAAGGGTTCAAGTATTTTAAATATTAGACTATTTAAATACAGAAAACATCTGTAAATGTAGAGCATGTAACAGGCACAGACCAAAAAAATGTGTTCATTGCTTCAGTTAGTCAACAGTTTTCTCCTCTTAGATCAATTACGAGGAAGTGAAGTGAAGTCTCTCAGTCGTGTCTGACTCTTTGCGACCCCATGGACTGTAGCCTACCAGGCTTCTCTGTCCATGGGATTTTCCAGGCAAGAGTCCGGAGTGGGTTGCCATTTCCTAAGGAGAGACTCAGTTCGGAGAAGGCAATGGCACCCCACTCCAGTACTCTTGCCTGGAAAATCCCGTGTATATAATCCCTGGTAGGCTGCAGTCCATGGGGTCGCGAAGAGTCTGGACACGACTGAGCGATTTCACTTTCACTTTTCACTTTCATGCATTGGAGAAGGAAATGGCAACCCACTCCAGCGTTTTTGCCTGGAGAATCCCAGGGACGGGGGAGCCTGGTGGGCTGCCGTCTATGGGGTTGCACAGAGTCAGACATGACTGAAGCGACTTAACAGCAGCAGCAGCAGCAGAGACTCAATTATTCAAAACCATTTTTATCTGATTGCAGACGTAAGCCATTCCCACTATAAAAATGTTTGGAATAAGAAAAAGGAAAGAGAAATAAATAAAAATCACCACATGGAGACAACCACTGTTCATGATCTGGGTCTTTCATTCATTCAGCAAATACTTAGCAACACCATGTAGTAGATACAGGACTAGTGGCTGGAAAGACACAGACAAATAAAACAATCTCTGGCCTCAAGAATCTCATAGCTCCATGGGCAAGAAAATTTGAATAAGTAGGGAATTACATTTGGTGAGTGCCATGGCAAATGTTTTCATAAGGCATTATGTTAACAAGGAGGACACAACTCCACCCCCCATAGATGTGGGTGTGTGACAGGGTAGGGTAGAAAGGAATCCCTCTTCAAGAGGGAGTTCTTATTGAACAATCTAGAAATAAAGACAGGAATAAGGAAAGAGAGAGTACACAATCTCTCCTTCCAAGAGCAACCAGGTGCAGGCGTTTTATGGTGGCTCTGATTCCATTGCACGGATGTCCTGTTATTGGCTCTGACAAGTCTGCAGGGTCTCTCTGTTGATCAGAATTAGGGATTTCCCAGGAGCACTGTTTCTATGACCTGTGTCCTTATATACTAACCCGGTAAGTTGAAGATGTGTAACCATAATGGTTTATGCTGAGCTATTCAGGAAGAGTATTAGGGATCTGGATATGATAACCAAGAGACTTAGGATTCTGAATTTATTATGTTTTTTCTAATACAGCAGTTTGTTGAGTTGCTGGGCTGGGAGAGGAAGGGGAGACAGAAATAGCATGCACACGCTCACACACACACACACGTGACTTCAGAAGAATCCCACCCTCTTGTGTCTTAGGTCCCTTCTGTCCATCGCCCTTGTGCCCTTTTTCTAATTTTGCCTTTTTAATTGCCGCTGTTCATCAGGGTCCCTTCGAGGCGCCAGTCCCCAGCAGATGCTCTTTGCAGGCAGATATTCACCGAGCTCCATTTGTCAAGGTGGAGGCAACCCCAGCGAGGCAGTGATTACAAGAGAAACCTGCAGAAGACAAGAGTGCCTCTGTCCAGTCGTTCATAAAATGTGATAAGGGAAAGAAATTTCAGCAAAACCAACCATCTCAAAGTATATTCAAACATAGCTCCCTAAAGGCCACTTGTTCGGAGTCCCAGCTAATTAATATATGGGAGTGGTTTAACTTCAGAGAGATTTCTAATGAAAAAAATAAAAATAAAACTGAGTAAAATGCCCACATGGACAATCTGGGGCAACCCAGTAGAATGCATCTCTCATCTCTATCAAATACAGGAAGCTGGCAGAAATTCTCCCACTCAGCTCTATGAGGATGGTGTGGGTTGCTTGCAGCAGCTGGGAACTGAACTGATTACAGGTAGACTAGATGCTCAGAGACAACTTGGAAATCCTCCCATCTCCATTATGCAATTTCCTATCTTAATGCTAATGACTTGAAGACAGGACAAAAAGAAGTCAAGGGTGCCTGAGACAAGGGAAGTAGTCAAGAGAGTGAGCAGTGGTCCAGGCAGCAGAACTTGTCCTGAGATACTTGGTCAAAGGAGGCAGGGGCTGTCCATCTGTGGTTCTCAATGGTGGTCCCTGGAACAATAGCTGCCATCACCTGAGAACACGGAGCCCCAGAAATCCTGAGTCAGTGAGGAAGGCCCTGGCCCCCGGAAGCTGCATTCTAAAGAGCTCTCTCTGTGATTCTGATGGTTTTTCTGGTTTGGGTACCACTGAGATCTTTGGAAGACTTTGAAAGATGCTCAAAAGGAGCCTTTCCTCATCCAACCTTGCTTCCCGTGCACCTGAAATTTTACCACATGACATATCCCACATAGATGTCTGTTTGTTCTTGCCATCCTTCATTAAAATGCAAGGTCCCTTGTATATGTATGGCTGAGTCTCTTCTCTGTTCACCTGAAACCACCACAACATCGTTAATTGGCTATATCCCAAAATAAAATCAAAGTTTAAAATCTGAAACAGTTTCAAAGTCCTTCATGATGGATGGATTGGTCCTTTTGTCACTGGTCTTGGGAGAAGGGTGGGAGTCACCTGGGGCAGAGCCACCTCCAGCAGCACTCATGCTAAGTCAGCAGACCCCTGCCCACCCACACACACCTGAGAATAAATTACTGACGTCTGAAGCCATTGAGTTTTGGGGTGCTCTGTTATGCTGCATCTTCATGGCAATCACTAGCTGATGCAAACATGCTTGAATTATGGGATATGGGCTCCAAGCAACTCCTGCCGCTTGCTAGCTTTGGCCATTGTTGAAGCTTTCTAAGCCACAATGTCTGTCACAAAAGATAAAAAAAATAGAGGTTCAAACCCATAAAAAGTTGCTGTGTTTCTGTGGACTGAATAAAGGAGACAATGCTGATAAAATGCTCACTCTAGCCCCTGGCTCAAGACGTATTGTGTTAGCTATTGTCACGGCAGCACACACCTAGTGCAGGGTCTCTGTATCGGATGCTGACGCACTGAGTGGCAAGTGTGTGTCTGCTGACTGGTTCTATGATGCTCAGTCTTACAAGTTATCCTGGAGGAGAGCTACACAGATGTACTTTCTCAGGAGGATCGACTTCCACATGCAAAACATCTTAGCCAGAGAGTGCGTGTGCGAGTGTTTGTGTGCACACATATATGCAGAGTGCATGTGTAAGTGTGTGTATGTGTGTGCACCCACATATGCACACTTCTGCGTGTGCTCATTCTGGCTGGAATGTGAGCAGAGATGCGAATATTTCTGTTTCTCTGAGATTTGGCATGATGTCTTTATCAAGTTCCCATTCTTGCTGGAATTCAGGCACCACATTTCTTAGAGCTCCTGATGCTTAAAAGAGGAGAAGGTATTGCAAGACACTGACACATCCTCCAGCCTTTATTCAGTTGATCAACACACCTTTTCTGAGTTCCTCTGCTTGGAGAATCGTGGTTACAGTCTTCCCAGTCCGGGGAGGATGGCGGAGGCTCCAGGACCTTGTCACCCCTGTCCCCTCCGTGAAGTATCAGGCAGCCTCTCTGTGAATAAATATGTGATGGCAGTGTTTCCGGGGCTGAGCCACGTCCTCATTTATGTGGGCCCCTCCCTCGGTGAGCAGCATAGCTGCCTGCCAACCTGCAAGCCCCACTGAGGCAGAGGGAGGAGCCACTGGCATTTACTGAGGCTTATAAAACTGTCAGCAAATCCAGTCCGGGTGCTCCAACTCCTGGCTGTTGTTTTACGGTGCTGAAGTCAGCATCTTGATTCAGCTGCATAAATAACTCCTCAGACCTGCAGAGGCTTGGGGAGGAGTGAGGTGGGGGCCCAGGAAAGCTGTCAGGACCAGGATATAAACCCTGGGGAGGAGGGACAGACCAGCCCAAGCTTCCACATCTGCACAGAGAGGGTTTCTATTTTAATTTTTCTACACGATTTCTGAATCTGGCATTGATTATATCATGTATATAATCGATCCTTAGCAATTGTTAGCCAAATGACTAAGGTATTTATTAATAGAAATCTGATTGACTCTGAGACACTTCCCCTTTCTCTCTCCCTCCTTCCCTCTGAAAGTTGCCATTTCTCATTTTAATTTCTTCTCTCTCTCTCATTCTATTTTTTTCCCCATTCTTCTAACCAGATCAGGCATTTGACTTTGAAATTGAAGAGTCCCTTTGTATTTTTGGTCAATCCTAAGAAACAGCAGCTGGTATACATTCCATCATGATGGCGCTAAGTCCAGCTGTCTCAAGGTGCAGGAAGAAAATCACAAAGGGAACTCAGGGAGGAGCTGGTCAGTGCTCCGAGGCTCCTAGTGCCTGCTCCTGCTGGAGCACGTGAATATGTCTGTGTGGAGGATCCTAAATCAGATATGGGGCTGCACACCGGCCAACCGAGTGCCCTCAAACAGCACAGTCTTGCCTATGCAATAGGAGTGTATAGGAAGCTTCTGCAGGAACATCAATATTTTGTCCCCAGAATTAATTAAAACCAATGCTCTGCAACCCATTTGTTAAAATTGGGTCTTTCCATGGTTTTCTTTTTGGTTTCTCTTGCTTTGGTTTCTGCTTTGGATGGAATTGCATCTCACCAAACTTCATATTGAAGCCCAAACCTCGATGTAATGGGGTTTGGAGAGGTAATCTGGGTTAGATGAGGTCATGAGAAATTTGCTTCTGTGTCCTGATGGGAATAAAAAGAGCTTTGGACTAAAGCGAAGCTCCCTTATTGATGCACATTCAGTTTTCTTCAATTTCTGGCCACTTATAACAATGTGGCTGTAAATACCCTTCGTCTAACCTGCTTACATCCTGAGATTACATTAGTTACATAATAATTTTAATTTCAGGGAAGCTAAATGATTTTAGGATAGCATTTTCTTCTTGCTGGAGATTTCTCTAAAGTTTGGGCAGGGTTAACTGGGCAGGTCACAGACAGGTGATGTATATTTATAATGATCAATATGGCTATAAAATGTAGAGAAATGGAATTCCTTGATAATGTCTATGTGCAGCTTGTCCATGAAAGTCTGTGTGTTCTCCTCCTGAATGTAGGAAAGGCTATCCTTGTCCTTCTCATAGACACCCTTCCTTGCTTCCATCACCCACTGTCCTGCAGGGATCCTGCAGAGTCAGCTGAGTTAGCAACATCACTGGGGTATGTGACAGACAACAGCTAACTAGTCCACTGGCTGGCTGGCTGTTTTTGAGATGTGTGACCCAGAGCAAGGGTCCCTGGATCCTGGACTCCCGTCTCCAACTCTAACAGTGGTAAAAGAGAGCAGCAGAAAGAGCTTGGCAGAGACAGGGAAACAGGCAGAGACAGAGAGGAAGACAGAGACTGAGTTTTGGCTCTTTGTCTCATCTGTGTAGGCTGGAGGCTGCTTCTAGCTTCCGAGCTCAGAGACACCTCAGAGGTGGAGCATCTGAGCAGTGGTGCTAGGCTTGACTCAGGCTACATACCATCCACGGTGGGTGACTTCATCCCAAGCCCCCACATTATTTTGTAGCTCCTCTGATTTAAAGACAGGACAAAAAGATAGCCAAACAAACAGAACAACACAAAAACAAAAACTCAGGACATGAGTTGCCCAATGACACCAAACTGACGATCAGAGTTACCCTCGAATTAGTGCATATTTGCTGGGGAAAGCAGGATGGGGAAAATGATGCTTTTGGTAGTTGCTAACATGCCTCCCAGATTCACTGGTCCAGAAAGAAGCAGCTTGCCCCTCTCTTCTCCCATGACTCCAGACACGGGATGTATGTGTGTGTGTGTGCACACACATGCAAATGAGTTTTGTGGTATGGAGGAAGGAGAAGGGGCTTAGCTAAATGTGTGTAGTGCTTGATTTGTGGACTTGTCTTAATGAATCGAAGGAATATTAACAGAGAGAGAAGTGTCGACCCAAATCCCTGGGGCTCAGAGGAGCCAGGCAAACAGATTACAGACCGTCTCTGGACTCCCCAGCAGCCCACTAATTGGCCCTATCTGCCCTGCCTCAACTGGCATTGCTTTCTCTGCCCGCTCTTGGAACGAGGGGAGGCACCAGCTTGGTTTCCTCACCAGCACAAATCTCTGTGCAAGCCCCATAAAAGAGGAATGGAGAGGCAGTGATAAAATCTCCCTTCAACTCACACACTCATTTCTTTTAAGCCCGTTTCATTTCTTGCAAAAGTTGCAGTGATCTGAACGCAGGGGCAGGGGCAGGGGCAGGAAGGTGCCCAGGAGTGGCCGGCCCCTCCCTGGGGCTCTAGATTCTGCACGTGGGTCACTGGGGTCCCAGGTCCTTGCGGCCGAGTTCTTGTGCGTGCGCATCCCCCATCCCCGGCACTTCATTCTCACCTTGAAAACTGAGACCTGTTGCAATTGCTTGTAAAGAGGCCTCTAACAGTCCTTCTAAATCTCTTACCCAGAGTTTTAAAAGCCACGAGGCTCACACGAATCCTTCACGCTTTTACCCACCCCTCCCAGACCTAGTCCATCTCCTTGGTGAACCCCGGGCACAGATACATCTGGTGTTGTCCGGAAAGCCTAGGACTGAGCCGGCAGCCTGGGTTTCTGGGCCTGACATTGCCACCCGCCACCTGTGCCAGTCTGAGAAAATCGTATGGCCTCTTTGGGACTCAGTCTTTCCACCTCAAAAATAAAAGATTTAGAGAGAATGTCACAGAAGTTCATTTTCAGCTCTCACGCTCCGTTTTCCTTTCCTTCTGGAGCCCAACCAGGTGTTCGGAAAGTTATGGGAAACACAGATGGCTGAAGATCCCTGGAGACAGGGCACTTGGTCACAGCTGGGGCCTCAAGGCCGGTGGTCACGAAGCATCCTGTGACGGCGGCAGACACAGCCGCCGCTGAACGGGCTCATATCGCCAAAGCAGTGGTGTCTCCCTTAAGCTTAAGGTCCAGGGTGGGGTGGCTGAAAAACGAAAACAAATGAAAAATAATGCTGAAATCCTCATCCTCCCTTGAAATGGACTGGGATGGGATGAAGGTCCCTCATCCATTTGCCTCTCCCAAATGCAACATCGTGGGCTCTGTCTCCCAAACAGGTGTTACTACGCTGGATTTTCAAAATCAGAGTAAATGAGTAATTAAGAAATGAGTTAACAAGTGCTTCCTCAGTAATTTGTGTTCCTGCACTTGAGTCAATAAATGTATGTGATGTGAGACTGCGGATAACAGGTCAGAGTTTCTTGTTTTAATTAACCTTTGAGAAGTGCGTTTTAAGTATATGTGAGAGATGGTTAGGTGTTTGTGCATTTATGTTTATAAACACAGTCTTCTTTCCTTCCCTCCCTCCCTCTCGTCTTCCTTTCTTCTTTCCTGCTTTTCTTCCTTCCTCTCTCCCTTCTTCCCTCTGTCCTCCTTCTTTCTACTGAAAATCAAATCATTGCACAAAAACTAATTGATGTCTCTGTCAGCAGCTTTTTGGAAATCACCTCTCCGGGCGTATGAAATCAATGGAAGGAGTGAGTCCCAGCCCCAAGAGGCCCTGACCGAGGACCAGGCTGCCCTGTGGACGTGACGCTTCTGCCAATCCCAGGGTCAGCTTTCAGCCACCACCTGCCAGGCTGTTCACAAGTACCTCTACTCAGCAGATATGGGCCGCCTGCTGCGACTCTCACCCTTCTGCAAACTCAGTAACACAAAAGTGACACCATGAGAAAGGTGAGGAAGAAGGGCCCTCTTTGTGGAGGGTCTTCCAAGAGGGAAAATGTAATGTTATTCTCTGAATCTCTTCCCAGTGTGTCGGGTTTCTATAGTTCTGTTTCTTTCTTTTCACAGAGCTGACTGTCTAATCTTGAAGGCTGGGGAGAAGGCGAGTTTTCTGTAACACGGTCGAGTTCCTAATTTTTGAATGAAAAGGATCACACACTCTTCCTTTTCGTGTTTTGAACAGCTGTGTTCATCAAGGATCTCCAGAGAATCAGAAGCAGTAGGAGAGAGATATCCTGGTATATATTCCTTATAATAAATCATATATATACACATGTATGATTTATTATAAAGAATAGTAGTAGCAGTGTTAGTCGCTCAGTCATGTCTGACTCTTTGCCACCCCATAGACTGTAGCCCACCAGGCTCCTCTGTCAATGGAATTTCCCAGGCAAGAATACTGGAGTGGGTAGTCATTCCCTTCTCTAGAGAATCTTACCCACCCAGGGATCAACCCAGGTCTCCTACTTTGCAGGCAGATTCTTTACCTGCTGAGCCATCTGGGAAGCCCCAGGGTTGGATAAGGGGTATTGAAATGTGCATAAACTCTGAGTCACCGCTTTCCGCAGAACTGTGGCAGTTCCCGAGAAGATATCTAGGTTACTGGGATTATTAGGGTGGGAGATGCAGGAGGAGACCCTGGGCAAAGCCCTCTTAAGATTCTTCAGTCCATCTGCTGTTTTTCATTGTGTCCAAACCTACCCTGGGCCATCCTACATCCCTCCTCTACTCCCCTGACCAGTGGTTCCCTTCAGTCCCACCTCTAGACCTCTTCCTGCTCTTAGCTGGGATCCACTCAGCCCCCAGGGGTCAGCCGGTCACTCATTCATTGGACTGTAAATACCCTTAGAAACCTGACTGCCCCAGAAGTATTGCATCTCAAAGATTGATCCATTAAAAAAACTTAAAAAAAAATTTTTTTGGCTATGCTGAGTCTTAGTTGCTGCGTGGGCTTTCTCTAGTTGTGGTGAAAGGGTGGCTATTCTCTAGTTGTGGTGCATGGGCTTCATATCACAGTGGATTCTCTTGTTGCAGCTCACAGGCTCACTAGTTGTGGTGCATGGGCTTAGTTGCTCTGCAGCATGTGGGATCTTCCCAAATCAGGGATCAAACCTGTGTCCCCTGCATTGGCAGCTGATTCTTTACCACTGAGTCACCAGGGAAGCCCTTCATTTTTTAAAAGATTTTTTTCCAGCTTTATTGGCATAAAATAGATAAAAATTGTGTATGTTTAAGGGCTACAATGTGATGATTTGACATAGGTGTACATTGTGAAGTGAGCAGCACAAGCAAGCTCATAGAGATGCCCATTATGCCACAGTGTTAATGTTCTCTGTGTGTGCAGTGGCCAATTGTAAGATCTATCCTCTTTGCAGAGTTCAAGTCGACACCATGCTGTATATTAGCTCTCTAGAATCTACTCATCCTGTAACATTGAAATGTTGTATCCTTTGACCAAACCCTTCCCATTTCTCCCACCCTAAAGGATCGACCCTTGAATGCCCAAAGTCTTGCATTTCAAAGGAGAGACTACCTAAGCATTAAATTCTAACCCGAGGGCTGGATACCAAGTGTAGTGCTAAATTTTCTATTTCAAATTCTGTGCTCACCAAAACCTTTGGCAGTGGCTAATTAGAACAAAATAGGTGTGTGTGTGTGTGTGTGTGCATGCATGTGTGTAAATGAATATATTCTGGTAAAATATCTGAAGTTTTAATTGATTCTTCTGGTTTCTTCAAGTCATTTCTCAGTTTTATTTACAAATTCAGTTGTCTCCCTTATTTATTTTATTCATTAAAATTAAGTTTACTGTGGCATTATGACCCACATTTGGGAATATATATCATGATTAAAAATGTCCCCCTTTCATCAGTTTTAACTTTCTATATCACACCAAAATACAAATCACCTGGCAGGTAGAAAAGCTGCCATTATTAACCTGTGCCGAATTGGCTTTACCTCACTGATGATCAAAAAAAAAGAAAGAACAAGCATGGTGATTTTTCAATCATGTTCTATTATTATTATTATTGTTACTATTAATTTTGAAAACACATCTAAAGCATGGCAAGCACTCAGAAGTGAACAGGTAATGGAATTTCTCATGGTTCCAAAGAGACACCTGGGCTGAGCATCTTAAACTGTGCTCAGTGGGGATAGGGGGTGGGCCCAATGTCAAGCTTTCCTAGGGTAGGGAGGACAGGAGTCTGCCTCTGATGTCTGAGCCACATGGAGTGAACAACCCCCAATGTTATTTTTATATTATTAGACGCCACTATGAGAAGCCATAAAGAGGGGAAAAGAATACACACTTCTGTATTCAAATGGAAATAAGTGCCTCATTAGTAATAAAAGCTCTAGGTTATGTTACCCGGTAACCTTTTGTTCAAACACACAGTCTGGAATTTGCATAAGTAGTCAGCTGTGTATATCTCAGAGCTATTGAAATGATGTGACTCACCAATCTAGGCAGCCTCGTAAACAGTGTTTTTCTCCTTTTCTGGAGCCCTTGTTTGCACAGAAACACAGCTGCACAGCACCGGCGGAGGGGGAGGTGAGGCAGAGAGCAGGCAGGGGAGCCCGGACTCCTCCGGGCCCTCCTGGATTAACGGAGCCCCAAGGGGCCATGTGAACAAGCAGATGCAAAGCTGCCGTGGGCCACGTGCATTTCCCACCCCGAAGGGCTGAAGAGAGTCCTGTGAGATGGAGATGGTGCAAGCATGCTGACCAGCCCAGAAGTCCCTGTGAAAACAGGTTGATCCTCTAAGGTGGCCTTGCATCCCCTTTGTGTTAAGCTGGAAAACCTTGAGGTGGGGACTGGCTCATAAGCCTGTTTGGGCTTCCCTGGGACTCACATAATCCTCTTCTGGGCAGGAAAGTGTAAATCCATCCATCAAGGATGCGTGGGATGCCCTTACGTGTGGAATCTGAAAAGAAATACTACAAACGAATTTACTTAGAAAACAGACTCACAGACTTAGAGAACAAATTTATGGCTGTAGGGGTGGGGAGGAAGATGGGGGGAAAGGATGGTAGGGAGTTTGGGATGGACATGTACACACTGCTCTATGTGAAGTGGATAACCAACAAAGACCTACTGCACACACATGAGACTCTGCTGGATGTTATGTTTCAGCCTGGATGGGAGGGGAGTTTGGGGGAAAATAGATACATGTGTATGGATGGTTGAGTCCCTTTGCTGTTCACCTGAAACTGTCACCATGTTGTTAATCGGCTATACTCCAGTGTAAAATAAAAAGTTTAAAATACAGAAACACATGGGATGCACGGCAAAGCCTCTAGGGTTCCCATCCTTTCTGAAATCTGATGTCAAATGAAAATCCTTTACCTGCAAGTAGAGTGAGTGTTGAGAAGATTCTGGGAGGCTGGTGGAAGCTGCCTGGGAGAGTCTTCAGTTGACACAGGTGGCAGAGCCAACATGTGGGCTCCTGGCCATGGACACGCCTGAAACACATTTGCTCTGTGAATTTTGAACATTTCCCCCAAATAAGGTGGGGCTGGATGTAAGTCACTTCCAGCAGGTCTAACCTCACAGCCTCTCATGTTTTTAAACTATTTGTTTTTAATTGGAGGATAACTGCTTTACAATACTGTGTTGGTTTCTGATATATATCAGTGGGAATCAACTATAGGTATAGGCATGTCTCCTCCCTCTTAACTCTCCCTCCCACCTCCCACCCCTTCCCATCTCTCTAGGTTTTCGCAGAACATCACATTTGAACTCCCTGCATCATATAGCAAATTTCCATCAGCCAGTTTTACACATGGTAATGCATATGTTTCAGTGCTACTCTCTCAAGTCTTCCCACCCTCTCCTTCTCCCACTGTGTCCACAAGTCTGTTCTCTATGTCTGCGCTTCCACTACAGCCTCTCATTTTAAATGGATGAAGAAGGGCCTACAAGGGAAACTGTTCCAAGCATGGTGATACCCCAGGGCACCTCTTGTTGTTGTTTACTTGCTCAGTCATATCTGACTCTTTGCAACCCCATGGACTGCAGCAGGCCAGGCTTCTCTGTCCATCACCAACTCCCAGAGCGTGCTCAAATTCATGTCCATCAAGTCAGTGATGCCATCCAACCATCTCATCCTCTGTCATCCCCTTATCCTCCTGCCTTCAATCTTTCCCAGCATCAGAATCATTTCCAATGAGTCAGCTCTTCACATCAGGTGGCCAAAGTAATTGAGCTTCAGCATCAGTCCTTCCAATGAATATTCAGGGTTGATTTTCTTTAGGGTTGACTGGTTTGATCTCCTTGCAGTCCAAGGGACTCTCAAGAGTCCTCTCCAGCACCAAAGTTCGAAAGCATCAATTCTTCAGTGCTCAGCCTCCTTTATGGTCCACCTCTCACATCCATACATGACTACTGGAAAAACCATAGCTTTGACTATATGGACTTTTATTTGCCAAGTGTTGTCCCTGCTTTTTAATACACTGTATAGGTTTCCAAGGAGCAAGTGTCTTTTAATTTCATAGCTTCAGTCTCCATCCACAGTGATTTTGGAGCTCAAGAAAATAAAGTCTGTCACTGTTTGCATTTTTTCCCCATCTATTTGCCATGGCTATGGTTTTTCCAGTAGTCATGTATGGATGTGAGAGTTGGACGGTGAAGAAGGCTGAGCACCGAAGAACTGATGCTTTTGAACTGTGGTATTGGAGAAGACTCTTGAGAGTCCCTTGGACTGCAAGGAGATCCAATCAATCCATCCTAAAAGAGATCAATCCTGGGTGTTTATTGGAAGGTCTGATGTTGAAGCTGAAACTCCAATACTTTGGCCACCTCATGCGAAGGGTTGACTCACTGGAAAAGACCCTAATGCTGGGTAGGATTGGGGGCGGGAGGAGAAGTTGACGACAGAGGATGAGATGGTTGGATGGCATCACCGACTCGATGAACATGGGTTTGGGTAGACTCCGGGAGTTGGTAATGGACAGAGAGGCCTGGCGTGCTGCAGTTCATGGGGTCGCAAAGAGTCGGACACGACTGAGCGACTGAACTGAACTGAACTGATTTGCCATGAAGTGATGGGACTGGATGACATGATCTTATGTTTTTGAATGTTGGGTTTTAAGCCAGCTTTTTGGGCAATCTTGATTCCAGCTTGAGATTCATCCAGCCTGGCATTTTGCATCATGTACTCTGCATATAGGGCTTCCCGGGTAGCTCAGCTGGTAAAGAATCTGCCTGCAATGCAGGAGACCCCAGTTAGATTCCTGAGTCGGGAAGATCCCCCTGGAGAAGGGATAGGGTACCCACTCCAATAATCTTGGGCTTCCCTAGTGACTCAGATGGTAAAGAATCTGCCTGCATTGTGGGGGACCTGGGTTTGATCCCTGGGTTGGGAAGATCCCCTGGAGGAGGGCATGGCAACCCACTCCAGTATTCTTGCCTGGAGAATCCCCATGGACAGAGGAGCCTGGTGGGCTACAGTCCAAGGGGTTGAAAAGCGTCGGACACGACTGAGTGACTAAGCACAACGTAGCACAGCACTCTACATATAAGTTAAATCAGCAGGGTGACGATATTCAGCCTTGACATACTGCTTTCCCAATTTTGAACCAGTCCATTTTCCATGTCCAGTTCTAACTGTTGCTTCTTGACCTACATACAGGTTTTTCGGGAGGGAGGTAAGGTCGTCTGGTATTCCCACCTCTTTAAGAATTTTCCATAGTTTGTTGTGATCCACATGGATTTTAAAAATATTTAACGAGTATCTGATGCAGAGAGGAGACACAAATTCTTGTCCCATTTCATCACGAACTTGTGTGAACTCAGGTAAGTCTACCTACCTCCTCTTCTACTTCCCTGTCCTTCCACAGAATGAAAAGTGTGGAGTCTCTGGTCTCCTCTGGCACCAAATTGAGCCAAGATTTATTCTCGACTGACCCATACACAGGTAATACTGACCCTTGACTCCCGATGGTTTTGACTCCCAAAGCCACCTGGCTGCATGACCCTCTTCTGTTTCAGATGACACAGAGCGAGGACCAGGAATCTTTGTAGAAAACTTGGGATTATCGGATGAGGTGTATGGATGTGAGAGTTGGACTATAAAGAAAGCTGAGTGCTGAAGAATTGATGCCTTTGAACTGTGGTGTTGGAGAAAACTCTTGAGAGTTCCGTGGACAGCCAGGAGATCCAACCAGTCAATCCTAAAGGAAATAAGTCCTAAATATTCATTGGAAGGACTGATGCTGAAGCTGAAACTCCAATACTTTGGCCACCTGATGCTAAGAACTGACTCCTTGGAAGAGACCCTGATGCTGGGAAAGATTGAAGGCAGGAGAAGGGGATGACAGAGGATGAGATGGTTAGAAGACATCACCGACTCGATGGACATGAGTTTGAGCAAGCTCCGAGAGTTGGTGATGGACAGGGAGGCCTGGCATGCTGCAGTTCACGGGGTCACAAAGAGTCGAACATGACTGAGCAACTGAACTGAACAGAGCTGATCAGATGGGAAAGTCTGGCACAGTCAGAATGCATTGTGGTGAAGCTGGGACAAAGAAAACCCACAAACGAGGACACAGATGCTCAGGCAAGAGCTGCCCAGGCTTCACAGAGACCCATGGCGACAGGGGTGGGAAAGTATGATGGGGAAACCTTGGCCTTCTACTCACAGCCCTGGAAACCAGGCAAGAAAAACCATGTACATTTCAGATGCTGAGAAGGGACAAAGACCAAAATAAGCCACTTCTTTCAATAGGGCACACTGCTTTTTACTTCCTGGGTCAAAAGTGCTAGAGACTTGCCAAAGAGACAAGTGCAGGTTTGGGCAGCTGGACCATGATGAATTTTCTTCCTGAGATAAAATGTATGACTTAGCAGGAATCCCCAAGGCCTTCAATGGAGAAGGAAAAACATGCAGTTCATGCACCACCAAGAACATATGGCTTCGGAACAGTGATTTGATCTAGGCTTGGAAGAATGATCAAGCTTTCTTAAGGAATAATTCATTCTATTTAATAAGGACATCTAAACTTGGCTAGAGGCTGTACTGGGGGGGGGGGAAATAACATGTATTGTTCCAGGATTGAGGGAGTGGTTTTTAAGTCAAGTTCTTGCCATTCTCTGATTATATGACCTTGAAAATGTCACAGGAGTGTTTCTAACCCAATTGCCTCATTAAATTATAATGAAAGCTCCCACTGATGGAGCGCTTTACATTATTTTATGTTTACTTTACAAAGTTTAATTCTCATAACAAACCTCTAAGCAGACATTATGCTCTCCATTGGCTAGACAGGAAATGAAGGCACAGAGTATTGGCCAGAACTTACCCAAGGTCAGACAGCTTGAGGGGGGCGGAGCTGGAACTTATATTCTGATCTTTTCAACTCTAAGGCTCAACAAGATCTCAATTGTCATTCAGTGTTACATACTGCCTCCTTCATCACTAAATAGACACAGTGGTATCTGGGGTATATAGGAGGGTTAACCTAGGTATCAAGCACCGTGAGTGGTGAAACTTGAGTCACAGTGTAACAAGGATTAAGTGAGGTGGAGTTCTTTCGGAGAACAATCCTGGGTCAAACGACATTTGTTATTACCATGATACTGATTATCCCAGTCTAGCAATGTTGAATGTTGTGTGAGAGAACTGCTCACAGACAATAGCTTGTCGGCTCACTGTGAGGGGTGGAACTCAGCCTTGGCTGGGTTGACAGTTTACGGGGCTCCATCTTTGGTTGGCATCTCATAAGACAGGGACAGGCTTTCTCTGTGGGGCTCCCTTCCTAGCGGGTGTGAAATGTCCCAGTCGGCCTCCGTTCAGGGGAGAAGGGACAGTGCCCACCATCCTTTCCCTTCATGCAACTCCTCTCTCTCCCTCCCAGTGAAAACCAGCAAAGTGACCATTTCCCCAGTCTTCTAAGACCAATGAACCAGACAGGAATCTTGGAACCCATTTTTTTAAAGACATGAGTGCTCAAAACAAACAGCGTAGCTGGTAAATGGCTTGGGCTCCTTGCTGCGTGCAGCCAGATAACAGGTGTGCATGCGACTCTCAGAACACCTCATCCATCACTTCCTGCCTGAGCCCTTCCAGCCACCAAAGCAATTGATTTATTTTAGCCTTGACCACTGTTGTGAGCAGCATTATTCTCAGAGCCCCAAGTCTACCATCTCATTACGTCTTCCACTTAAAAGAAGAAAACATTACTGCCAAGTCCAAGAGAAAGAGCTTCTGTGTTGCTGCCAGTTCCAGAAAATGGATCTCCGACCCTGACAATCACGGTGGGCACAGAAATAGCATTTGCAGTGGGTCATTGGCCAATATGGACATTTAGAGTCTTAAAATGGGTGATACCCTTCCACCTAGCAAATTCACTTCTAAGAATGTGTCTTATGAAAATATTTAGGGATCTATACTCCCTGGGTGTCCTTGACCTAATTTATAGCAAGGATGTTCCTCACAGGAAAAAAAAAAATCAGACACAACCCACTAAAAAGGATTGGATAAATTAATTGTGGTGCAACTGATGGATTGCTAAGTAGCCCTGACATAAAAAGACAAGTTACAAACCAGTAAAGAGTGATTTCCAGGCTTGTAATAGGATAGATAGATGCTTAAAAAGGCAAAATGTTAACATTTCCCCCTGGGTGGTGGGACTATGTAAAGCTTTTAATTTCTTCCATGTATTTTTCTATACTGCTGAAACATTTTAACCACAAATATGCATTAACAAATGCATTGCTAATATGCATTAGCAATCCAAAAGGAAACAAATGTCATTTTTAAGAAAATGAAGAGAAAGCTTATTAGACTCCTGGGCTTCTGTTCTGTTGACTTCAGATGTGTGACCATGAACAAACCACCTGATGACTCAGTCCTGCCTCAGTTACCTTATCTGTAAAACGGGAACAAAATATGGATCCATCCAGCAATATAGGGTTGCTGTTAGGCTTAAGAGGAAAGTCAAGGCACATATGTAGTATATGTGTATATTGTCTTTATTATGAGAGAGAGCACTTAAGTATCACAATGGTAGAATTAAGATTAGCGAACCAAAACTATTTCTCCTACACGATGGCATTATCCTGTGAGAATCCCTATAATGATACAGAATATTTTAATATTTTCTTTTCATTTATCTCAGTGATAAGCTATAAATTTGTTTCGTATTTTCAGACAAAACCAAAATCCCCTCTCTTTGAATGAGATGGGCTTTCTCTCTTTTAATCACAAAACGGAGGCAGGCATTTCCTGTTCTAATGAAAAATGTGCATTAAAGAAGAATGTCAGTTTTCTTTGCCTTCAGTGGGGTATTCTTTTTTATTCTGACTTTTCTATTGGAGTCTAATTGCTTTACGATGTTGTGTTATTTTTTGCTGTGCAATGTGAATCAGTCATATATCACCTCCCTCCGAGCCTCCCTCCCCTCCCCCGGATCCCACCCACCCAGGTCATCTCAGAGCTCCCTGTGCCTCACAGCAGCTTCCCTCTAGCTACCTAATTCACACACGGCAGCGTGTATATGCCGATGCTACCCTCTCAATCCATCCCACCCTCCCCTTCTCCCCACCCGTGTCCACATGTCCACTCTTTACATCCATATCTCTAATCCTGCCCTGCAAATAGGTTAATCTGTACTATTCTTCTCAATTCTATATAGATACATTAATACATAATATTTGTGTTTCTCTTTCTAACTTACTTCTTATTGAATATTTTACCAATTAGACGAATGGGAATGTGTTGAAATGCTGAAAGTTTTCTCTGTTTTTGGAGCTGTCCATGTTTAGAGGATAATTTGGTTAGTCTTAGAGCATAAGGGAGCATAAATTGTATCCAGAATAGGACCACTGAAGAATATGAAGGAAACTGCTATTATTTAAAAAACAAACTGAAAGGGAGAAGCGTTTTGGGGAATGGAAATCAAGGGAGGTTTTGAAATATTTCCAACCTATTTGCTACCATCTGTTGGGACTCTGTGTTGCTAGGAATTTATTGTTTCCTATCCATGGACTCCTCTGGCTACGGAAGACAAATTTGGTAAAAGATAATTAAAATTCCTTTTCAAATGGTAAAGACGTAAAGCAAAGGTGTGGTGTAACAGGCTTGGGATCAGAATCATGGGTTTAGCTATTAAGCAATGTCCTCACTCCACGTTTTTTAAAATGTAGGGCCTTTGGAAGCTCATTTTTGCCCTGAAGTTTGTTCTACCATGCTGCCCTTTCCCCTAGGAGGGATATTTAGCTGATCATATAACTTTTGCAAAGATCAGACAACAAGAAATGAGTTCTATGAAGTCATTTGCACAGGGCAGCCTGCAAGGTCAGTTGATGCTGAAGATTCCCTGAGATTCCTAAAAATGAAGCCTGTTTAGCATTTGGATCCATTTCTCAGATTGTGGAGTGTAAAAAACCTACAAACAGAATGAACCTGATTGTGTTGTGAAGATGGAAATCCAGCAGTAAGTGAGAACTATTTTGCAGCAAAATAATGTTTTGCTTGGGTCCTAGAGATTAATGAGTGAATTTATAAAAACAACTTGTGTTAGCATAGTGCCTCTACACTCCCAAAGAGCCAGCTAAACTGAGCTGGAAATTCTCATCTAGATCCCCCAAGTCCCGCTCTTCTTCCACTCATAATTCCCCTGTTCCCAACCCTCCGTTAGTTTCCCATCTCACCTAGAATCAGATTGAAGCTCTCTCTTGCATCCTGTAGGACTCTATATGAACTCAGTCTACTCTGGACATATTTGGCTGCCCTGCTTTTTCTTCAATATGCAAGCTGGTTACCTCTCCAGAACCTTTTTCCTGGCTATTTCTTCAGGCTGGAACACTCTTTTGACAGATGGCTAATCCTCTCAACTCGTTTTGGTCTTATCCTAAGAAAACTGTCCTGACCACCTACGAAGTGAGGATTCCCCATTCCCGTAAGAGCGAGTACTGTCTCATTTTATATGTATTTATTGACCACCTTCTCCGCCCTGTAACATGGAAGCCCCGTGATGGCACAGTTAGCTTTGTTCACCATTGTGCTCCCAGCTGAAAGCAAAGGGCATGGGTAGGGCTGAGAGAGACTACAGCATTAATGGTTCAGCAAATATTCATCCCCTCCCTTGCCTTTAGAAAACAACTCAGCCATACTGATGGTGACTTGGCTATGCCATTCGTTTTGACCTCATGGGGTATGAGAAATATTTTTCCTTCTCCTTGAGTTGGGTGTTGACCATAATACTTGCTTTGGCTGATGCAGTTTTAGAAAACATGAATAGGTGGAACCTCCAACCACCCTTGCCTTCCCGCCGCAACTCAGGAAGCTGCTGATGCTGGGATAATGACAAACATGTGGGACCCACCTGGGCCCAGCTCACGGCCTGAATCCAAGCTCAGCTCAGTCTATCCTAAATCATCTGGGCTCTAGTCGACAGAATGACACACGAGCAGGAAATAAACACGTCACTGAGGCATTGGTTTTTACAAGCAAAAGCCAACAGATATGAAGACCAAAATGCTTTCTAAGTGAAATCATAGTTAAGATTTTAGTGTTTAAAAATTCTATCCTATGAATGTATAATGAAATATTTACATCTTAAAATTTTATATGAAATCACACAAAAACCCAAGGATGGGGAATGTGATTTGATTCCAGAAAATGTGTTACCTTGGGATGAATGTTAGACAACACATTCTTTTTTCAATGAAGTTTGTCTGATTTAGGGGAAAGGAATAATCTTTGTATACCCTAGTTCTGGTGCTTTAATGCCAGCAATTAAAGTAAATTTTAATTTACTTTACATTCAGTAGTTTTCATGTTTTCTTTTGAACAGTGCTCGGATGTGTGTGTGTGTGTGTGTGTGTGTGTGCGCGCGCGTGCGCACGCACGTGCATGCATGCGCGCATGTGTGTGTCTCAGGTAAAAAAGACAGTGGAATGCAGTAGGTTGGAAGGAAAAGAAAAATCTCCAAATTGAAAAACTACTTTTCAATACCCTGGTGTAGACCTAAGTTGAGTTATATTACTATCAATTTTGATATAGATATTGGTAGAGGTACATGTACTGATACATTTTAAATGTAGGTGACTACATCATTTATAAATATATTTTTCTTTGCTTTTAAAGATTTTTTGATGTGGACCATTTTTGAAGTTTTATTGAATTTGATACAATATTGTTTCTGTTTTATGTTTTTGTTTTTTGGCTGTGAGGCTTGTGGGATCTCTGCTCCCCAACCAAGGATCAAACCCATGCCCCCTGCATTGGAAGGCAAAGTCTTAACTACTGGACTGCCAGGGAAGTCCCCATTATTTCCTTTTAAGCAGATGCAATAATACATTTTCAAAGCACTCAACTATGCATACTACCTATTTTTCAATAAAGAACAGACAGTTCCTGGGAATTCCCTGATGGTCCAGGGATTTGGACTTGGCACTTTCACTGCTGGATGTGTGTGTGCTAAGTCACATCAGTCATGTCCGACTCTTTGAGACCCATGGGCTGTAGCCCGCCAGGCTCCTCTGTTCATGGGATTCTCCAGGCAAGAATACTGGAGTAGGTTGCCAAGCCCTCCTCCAGGGGGTCTTCCCCGTCTAGGGGTCAAACCCACATCTGTTATGTGTCCTGCATTGGCAAGTGGATTCTTTACCACTGAGCTACCAAGGGAGCCCTTCACTGTTGGGGACCAGGTTAAAATCCCTGGTTGAGGAAATAAAGATTCTGTTAAGTCTTGCAGTGTGGCCAAAAGAAAAAAAAAATCGTTCCTTAAATTAGAGAGAACACTTTCTTTGCATTTTAAGAGAATTTTCAGGAAACTTCCCTAAGAACATTTTATGTAGCTATTTTTATAAATGATCATGCTATTCAGTATTTTTTATGGACCATATAAAAAGAGAAGCCAGAAACAAGGAAACATTGCTTTCATAAAGAATTCTGAATGCAAAATTAGTCTATTGTCCGAGTGACTCCACTGTTTTCCTGACAATAAAATTCCTAGGTGAATTCAATGTTAGTAAAGTTTGGGTTTGTGGGTTTTCCAGAGAATGGTGTTTTGGAGGCCCTTACAGAGTGTAGGATATGTGTATGATATGTGAAAGTCGCTCAGTTGTGTCCAACTCTTTGTGACTCCATGGACTACACACTCTGTGGAATTCTCCAGACCAGAATACTGGAGTGGGTAGCCATTCCCTTCTCCAGGGGATCTTCCCAACCCAGGGATCGAACCCAGGTCTCCCACATTGCAGGCAGATTCTTTGAGACACCAGGGAAGCCTACAGAGTGTAGGGTTTTGCCGATTATGAAATATAGCCAGACGTAAGATGACACCACCACTATTGAATCAACAGAAACAGTAATCAGACAGTGACCCAGAGAATGATGGACTGTGGGTGCCAATTTCTGAAAACCCATAAATCTTGGAGTACCCCTAAAATGTATTCAGTTTCTTAAGGAAGAATTGACGCATGTGTGCCAAATCTGCCTTCTGCCCTACAAACAGTCTTCTTTGGAAGATATCATCAGCAGAGACAAAAAATCCAAACTCGTTTGACTGTATCCACGAACACTTCTGCAAACTGAACATCATTTTGGCACTATGGTAATCGGATAAATGTGTTTTTTTCAGTTCAGAAGGATTTGAGAATTTTTTACCTAATTATGGAATTTTCATTTGAAATCTGAAACATACGGGTATCATATTCAGGTATGTCATAACATCCTTAAGTGTGTAAGAAGGAACATCCTGACAGACAGTCAGAATGGATTGAATATAGAAGAAATATCAGGTATGATTCAAGCGATGGCAGAGCAGCTAGAATTTAACTTTATTGCCAAAGCAAGGAAGAAAGCTTAACTTCTGCATTACCTCTGCCTGATCATTGCATTTCTCAAATGCACTTTCCTCCAAAGATGTATTTTTCCTGCCAAGCCTGACCTTATGAGTAGCCAGAATAGATTGGTTTCAGGACTCAATGTATTTTGCTGCAATGCTTGCATATCTGTAGAGCCAATAAACCAAACCAGACAAACCAGTGAACGCTACTTACTCCAAGGCTAATGATTAAAATCTTCACAGCCTTTTATGGGGCTCTGGTCCCTGTTATAAAAAAACATTCCTCAAAAAGCTATTCTTTAATGTCTTTTCTGACTCTTCACACTTAGTGTAACTGAGGAAGCTTAGTGATTAAAAATCATTGTTGTATGACAGCATATAGCCCTAGGTAAGGTTACCTCGGCTTTGCAGGACACAGCCAAAAATTAAGAGCCACCCTAAATGACTGGCAATGGGGCATCAATAAAATAAATCAGGCTACCTTCACCTAATGGCACAGCTGCTAAAAGTAATGTTAAAGAAGGATTATTATGTAATGAGGAAACATTCACCATGAGCAGAGTGAAAGAAAAGCAGTTCATAAAACCATGTAAAAATAATCAAAATATTTGAGGAGATATGTTGTAGATATGTGACTCTGAAACTTCATCTTATCTCTGAGGTGGAAGCCCTTAGATTATATATACTTGGTGTTTTAATAAAGCATAAATGTATGAAGTGCCTTTAGGTTTCGGTATAACAAAATTGTGGGGTACCATTTATTCCAAGTCTTTGCTTGGAACGCTTCAAACTGGACAACATAATTACTTCCACAGACATGCCTGTAAGGAAATGACATTTTGTTTTCCATTGGGCTCCAGCCCGGTTTTGGTCATTTCTGGTGTCAAGTTTACCAGTAAATGCTCATCTGTGTGCTCTGGCCCAGTGGAGCGACATATGCTGATCACGTCATCAAACAGACACATCATCTGGGCAGTTTGGGGGGCTGTTCAGCTGTGCCAGGATCTTGCTGGGGCTACAGACAGGCTCACCATTCGGTGCTTGTGGGTTTTGTTTCATAACATGTTTTTGTTACAAATTTTGATACAAATGAGTCTAATTTTTTAAATCTGCAAAATAGAAACAAATGTGCAGGGGGAAGAGGGGAAATAGGCTCAAGTAGTTTTAATCCTGGTAATTCTCTCTTCCTGCCGTAACAGTTCAACTGGATAAGATGACCTATCTATTTTTCACCCAATTGTCTCAGGAAAGAAAATGTCACTCTGTTTATAAGGACACTCGAGGCCCCCCTCGTTTGGCTCTCGTATTCATTTACTATTTCAAAATTCAAAAAGATTTCTGTTTATCTTTATAAATGTAAAACACAAATCATCAAGCTATCTGCTTCTGGGGAAGGTTTTTTTTGAATCATCAGTATCTAGCATTTACATATCAGTTTTAAAGAGATAAAACCTTTATAATTTTTAGAATCCTTAGAAAATGTGTATTCATCCTGTACTTTGATTACCTGGTGATTATGATGGCAATTATAAATGATGAAATATTTCACATACACATATGAGACTCTGTTAGAGGCAAACTGTAGTGCCAGGTCTACCCTTTAAACGTGAAAACTATGAGTCTGGGAGTCAGAATAGAAGTTCTGGCAGATAAAGCTCAAGTTAGGAAAGTGGGAGTCAGCATTCATCACACAACATGATTTCTAAAGCATTTGTTTTCCCACTGTTATGGATTGAATTGTCTCCTTAAAAATTCATATATTGAGGACCTTGTTCCCACTACCACAGGATGAGACCTTATTTAGAAATAGGGCGATGGCAGATGTAATTGGTTAAAATGAGGTCATGCTGGAGCAGGGTGGGTCCCTAATTCAGCATGAGGTTTCATTTAAAAAAGGGGGAATTTGGATACAGACGTGAACACAAGGAGAACACCATTGAGGATGAAGGTGATGATCAGAATGATGCCACTACAAGCCAAGGGATGTCAAAGATTTCCAACAAACTGCCACAAGCAAGGAAAGAGGCATGACAGCCCTCAAGAACCCATCCTTCTGACCCCTCTTGTACTTCTGGCGTCCAGAACTATCATGCGATTAATGGCTGTTGTTTAAGCCACTCAATGTGCGTGTTTGCTTATGACAGCCCTAAGAAATGAATACACCCATAATTAGCTGAATTTTTATTTAACTTGACAGTTTTTAATGCCATTTATGTATATATATTTTTACTTGTTACTTTACAGGAGTGTAGATAATGGCAGTGGATTCATGATTTGTCTGCACAAACTCTATAGTCATTCAGACAGTTCCCTTGCCTCAACTTCTATGCATATGAACTTAAGCCTCTATTGAACATTTTCAAAAGTCCAGGATAATTTTCAGATCATCCTGATGCTGATGGGAACCCTGATGACCATGACTCCTTGCCAGGACAGACCGCACTGACCCTGGTCCCTTTGTCCAAGTCATTCATCAGGGTCCCATGTTCTTGCACCACCCACTGTGCTGTTTCAGGCTTTGGTTGTTGAGGGGGTGCCATGTATTTTCCTTATCCATCAATCACACATCGTCCCTACAGAGATCACAAAAGCCTGTCCAGATCTGAAGTCATTTAGAGGGAAGCTTGCAGCTCTGGGGGACCCAATGTCCGTGGTCAGGTCCTCACTAAAGAGGACATTGAGCTAAAGGCCATCTCCAGGGCCCTGGGAAGACTTCAGGACACAGAGTCATTGCAGGTTACTCCCCACATTTTTGTAACCCTTTCCCGAAGATAATCTCTGGTCCCTCAAAGCCCTCCCAGGGTCACATGACCACACAGAATTCCACTCCCTTCAAAGAAACTGGGAGGAAGCCTAAGAATTATCTGATTAAGTAATTCCCACAAAAGTGTGATGGCTGTGACCCCCCCAAATGGCAGGAAGATGAGCTTCAACTCCGATGCCCTATAATGGAGAGGAAGTGGGGAGACCTTCCCAGCTACAGAGCTCTAAAAGTCAAGAGCATGTGAAGATTTTCACACTCTTTTCTGTACCGCTGCCAATCCCCCATTTAGCTACTGAATGGATAAGCTGAAGTGTTGTAAGACAATGATGGAGAAGTAGGTTTTCCATCTCAGACCTTGACAGAGGAAGTAGAACCTTTACAGACCTGACACTCTTACTGATTGCTCAGAAATTCTGTGACAGGCAGAGACACAAGCTGGTAGATAGAAAGGGAGGCAGAAAGAAAGAGAGCAAGATGGATGGGGAGACAGGATGCACAGAAAGTTGCATGCTAGGTGAGGACAGAGAGACAAAGCCAGATACACAGAGCAAATTCCTAACTTCCTGCTGGGGCTTTTTAATGCATCTTTTTAATTGAAGTGTAGTTAATGTTGTTTAGTTTCAGGTGTACAGCAAAGTGATTCAATTATACATATATGTTATTTTTCATATTCATTTTCATTATGGTTTATTATAAGATACTGAATACAGTTCACTGTACTATACAGTAGGACCTTGCTGTTTATCTATTTTATATATAATAGCTGGGAAGTTCAAGAATAGGCAAAACCGGGAATTCCCTGGCGATCCAGTGATTAGGACTCAGAGGTCTCACTGCCAAGGCCTCGGGTTCCATACCTGGTCAGGAAACTAGGATCCCACAAGCTTCAGGGCACAGACAAAAAAAAAAAAAAATTGATAAAGAACAGGCAAAACTAAGCAATGAGCAATCAAAATAACTGTTGTTGCTGACCAAGGAAGGCCAACAGTTAGAAATGAGTACAATGAAATTTTCTCGGGTTGATGTTCTATATCTTGGCCACCGGGTACATAACTGTACAATGAAAGTGAAAGTCACTAAATCGTGTCCAACTCTTTGCAACTCCGTGGATTATATAGTCGATGGAATTCTCCAGGCCAGAATACTGGAGTGGGTAGCCTTTCCCTTCTCTAGGGGATCTTCCCAACCCAGGGACTGATCCCAGGGCTCCTGAATTGCAGGTGGATTCTTTACCAGCTGAGCCATCAGGGAAGCCCAAGAATACTGGAGTGGGTAGCCTATCCCTTCTCCAGCGGATCTTCCCAACCCAGGAATCGAACCAGGGTCTCCTGCATTGCAGGTGGATTCTTTATCAACTGAGCTATCAGGGTCAAAACTCATACAGTTAGAAGCTGGGCTTTTTACCATATATAACTATACTACAAAAAAAAAAGGTCTTAAATTCACTTTCCAAAAAGTGTGTTACCCAGTCTTTCTAGCATTCCACGTGGAGTATACATGTATATATTTCCTGACTATAGTTGAATATATTAGTTCCACTGAGCTGTGGACCTCAGAGAGCCAAAGATAGGATCTCATCATCAGAGCCTCTGAATCAAGACAAACCTCTCATGATTCACTCTGTGTTTTCACACAAGGATGGTGGCAGAATTGTTGATGGAGGGAAATGCTCCTGTTTGCCAAACTGTGCAGAGCCCCTGAATCAAGTGTGAAGATGAGGCTAGAGAAATGAAGTCAATGATCCTATAGGGCTTATTATTTTCTTAATAAGTAGTGGCCACTACTTATTGATAAGAAATGGCTCCAACTTTTTGACTATCCTTTTTGATCCAGGAATAAAGTGTATCAATTATACTTTATTAGTACAATTAGTCTCTGGAAAATAATGAGTGTTGGCTAGCAGTTTATTTCCTTAATACTCTGAGCCAAGGGCTTGCTGTGTATTAATCATTTAGTCCTTCACCACAACTCTGTGAGACAGGTACTATTATTACTCCCCTTTTTTTCCAGAGCACAGAAAGGTTAAACAACTTGCCTAAGGTCACACAGCTAAGTCAGAGGAGAAGCTGGATCAAGGATTAACTGGAATGAGGACCAGGCAATGAGAAGGGAGTTTGGAGGGGAGCAGACAGATGGAAAAGGAAAGGATTAAAGAGGGGGGAGGTGATTTGAAGGGAAATTGGGTATTATCAAGTGAACCCTCTTTTATGGGTAATGAAACAGGCCTAGAAAGGCCATGTGACTTCCTGAGGCCACACATCTAATTAGGGGCAGAGCTGGGATAAGAAGCCACATTTTCAAAAATCCCAGCTCAGGGCTTTTCCACTCTATCAAAAAAAAAAAGAAAATTAATTGAATTTTTTTCACATCATGTCCAATTTTGAAATCTATCCCCAAGGGGACTGTTGGTTAGATATTCATAGTATTATAAAATTCAAGTATTGCAAATGGCCTGGAGAGGTCCTCTTGTGGCCGTTGGCCCCAAATTTAAGCAGCATCACACTTGGAACATACCATCCAGGGGAGAATTTTTCCCAGTTTTTAAAGCCTTCCAGATGTTTCTCAACTGGATTTCTTCATTTATTTACCAGAGCAAAGGAGCAGAATTTGGAAAATAACATGATGTGCATAAGCCATTAATGGCATCCCAGGAGACAGACCAGCCAAACCCTGAACGTCTAAAGCATTTTAATTCAGGATGCAGTGTGCTGAAGCCCCAGGGATTATTTTAATCAGAGCCGACTCTATGAATATGAATTATTTTTCATGTCGGCCTGTTTTTACTGAGAAGGAAGGCTTATACAAGATTTGACATGGGAACAAGCAGCAGAATTTAGGGAAATGTAAAAGGGCATGGGGATGAAGGTGAACCAATATCTCCACGTTGCCCTCCAAAATATCAACAGGCAATTAACGGCTTCCCCTTTTCTATCCTTTCCTCACCAGGCTCACTAGAAAAATGCCCGGGACTTCCCTGGTGGTCCAATGCTTAAGAATCGGACAATTCAGGGGACATGGATTCAAGCCCTAGTCTGGGAACTGAGGTTCCCCTCGCGTGCATGCTAAGTCGTTTCAGTTGTGTCCAACTCTGTGCGACCCTACCGTCTGTCGCCTGCCAGGCTCCTCTGTCCGTGGGGCTCTCCACGCAAGAATACTGGCGTGGCTTGCCATTTCCTTCTCCAGGGGATCTGCCCAACCCAAGTGTCAAACCCTCGTCTCTCATGTCCTCCTGCTTTGGCAGGCAGGTTCTTTACTACTAGTGCCACGTGGGAAGCCCAAGATGCTACAGTGCCATGGGGCAACAAGCCGTGTGCCGCCACAAGAGAAGCCACCTCAACCAGAGGCCTGCACGTCGCAATCAGAGAAAGCTTGTGCACTGCAGTGATGGCCCAGCACAGCCAAAAATAATAACAATAATAATAATCCTAAATGTAAAAAATTTTTAAAGAATTTAATTGAAAATTTTTTAAAAAACATAAATGCCCAGTCCACAAACTGATGTCCTTTGACAGTCCCTCCAGATTAAGTCCCAGATGAGTGATCTGTCCCAAATCTCCAGCTGGCCCACAGTGGTATTTGCAGTGATGCAGAGATGTTTGCTGAAGCTGGGACACCAAGAGGTTAGTAAGTGAAGGGGTGGTTGCTTTACATGGTCTAGAAACCAGTTTGGATCCTTGTTGACAGCACATGAACACATCCTACCAAGGACCACCTGACTACCTGTGTGGGGCTCAGGGTAGAATTTCAAAGTCTTGACAAATCAAAGCAGCTTGTTATGATACTATGAGAAGTGATACATTGCTGCTGGGGGATGGCCCGAACAGGCCATGGCAGATGAAGCCGGATAACCTATCTACTTTGAATAGAAATGTTCCAGCCACTTGCATCTGCTTCAGCAAGAAACCATCTCCCTCAAGTTAGGAAGGGTAGTTAATACTAGAAAAGAAGCACATGGAATTCTTAGAGGGGACTGTTGCCTGTCTATCAGATCAGGAAAATTACTCCCACAATATTGTAGTGAGGAATGACCCTCATATTCGTTGTGGATAAACACACTGTGGGTGTTTATTTCTAAGTCAAATGGTTTGCCCATAGTGTATAGGTAAAGAAACATGAAGCTACATTACAACGAGCCATCAAGCATGTC
Organism: Giraffa tippelskirchi; assembly: GCF_054371585.1. Lineage (NCBI taxonomy): Eukaryota > Metazoa > Chordata > Mammalia > Artiodactyla > Giraffidae > Giraffa > Giraffa tippelskirchi. The sequence continues at coordinate 56,177,048 of NC_137287.1, forward strand.
CTAATCTTGTGTGTGGACTATCTGGAAAGGAGGCTGAAAGTTAAGAGAGAATCATACTGTGTCTGGACGCTAGGCTTATAGGATCTGGACTTTATTCTCTGGGCAGCAAACATTTTAGAAAAATGTAAAATGGTTGAAAGTTTGGAAGATACATTGGTCCAGTGAGGAGGGAGCATGTGAAGCCTGCCCAGTCACTTCACTGAAGTACATCCTCTTTGCTTTTAATGTCGAGCACTGGTAATAAAACTGAAATTCTCTGCTAAGGTCATTATTCATATATTTAATGTAGGACATTCCCAAATGCTTAAATTGATAGGCACTCAATTAAAAAAATCTAAGTGCTTTCCATCAGAGCCTTGAGTACACCAAAAGCAAAGCACCTTGCTATCCAGAATGTAATGGGATTTTGTTTCAGCTTCACCTTTTCAAAAACCATTATGATAACATCCACGACTTTTCTGAAGATCCTTACATTTGACCCTGGTGACTTTTTCTTGGTTAGGAACAGAAGTCAGTGGACTCTGCTGGTCTACCCCTGTTAGGGTGGGGTTGAACTGTCTATACACAAACTCAAATAACAGTGTTTAAATACATAAAAGTTTACCCACACATCAGAAAAGTCTGACGTTAAGCGGTCCATGATGATCATGGCAGTTTCATGTTATTTTCTCCTGCTAAGCAGCCCTTCCAGAAGTTCTACTCACATCTCATGGCCAGAACAAGGCTGCCTATTTGCAATGGAATCTGGGAAACCAGGTATGTTGATGCTCCAAATAAAAATAGGGCTTTTCGAATAAGGAAGAATGTTGGTGAATAGGCAACCAGCATCATTGCCAAATGATCCATTCTTCCATTCTAAGAAAGAGCAATCTTACAAAAGTGGGAGCTTGGAGAGTTTCTTTTCTGACAATGTTTGTTGTTGTGGCTTTGTAATCCCCTTTCTCTCCTAAGACAGGTTGTCCAGGTAACTGAAATGTCGTTGTTTCCTGAGCTGGTTGAAAAGGTGGCTTGTAAGTCTGGGCAGAACAAAATAATTATTCTGCAGAAGAATAAGCAGAAAAAAACCAAGTAGCATTGGGGAGGAAGTCAGGGAGACCCCAGCCATCCTGGTGGATGGATATAGAGCCATGTGGAAGGGGCCCTGGGAAGGGAGAGGTGGTCTGTTCACGGCTGCTCAGAGGAAAGAAGCCACAAGTGAAATTTGAACCAAAGGATGAAAACCCTTGCTCTGCTCCAATAGGAAACAACTTTCTGTCTTCACAGAACTGGCTACTTTTTGGTTCTGCAGTGGACATATGGGTTTCCAGGCTGACCAACAAAAAATAAACTGAAAATTGTATCAAGAAAAAATTTGCTCAAATATTTAAACACATCATAAAGCTTGACTACTTGGAGCAGTGCAAGACTGGTTTAACCAACAGACAAATGGATCAATGGCCCAGAAAAGATAGCAGCAAAATAGAATTTAGAGTATGCAGGGAAACAAGCATATAAAAAGTAAAACTCAAGTGTCAGTCTCTTTGGGAAGCTGCCTGTTACCCTCAGTCAAATTAAGATTCTCCCATTATCCTCCTCTCACCTTATTCTGTTTTCATTGCCCAAGTTACAATTCACAAATATATATTTACTTACTTAATACCTATCTCCCCAATCATGTTGTGAGCTCTTGAAAGAAAGACTGTCTGGCTTATAAAAAAAATTTTACATTTTGGTTACTATGTGATTAGAGTCTGGCACAGTGCTTCAAACCTAATAGGTACTCAACAAACTCTTGTAAAATAACTGAGTTAATGAAGTACTTAACAACAAAATTGTATGTTTGAAAAAACTTAGGAAAGGGGGTTGCTGGAAGATCCTTCCATCCCACAAGACACACTAAAATAAATTTTAGATGTGTTAAACATGCACTAGAAATTACAAAATAAATATTTTTACATGAAACCATGGAAAATAACAAAACATGGGCTGCTGCTGCTGCAAAGTCGCTTCAGTTGTGTCCGACTCTGTGCGACCCCATAGACGGCAGCCCACCAGGCTCTCCCGTCCCTGGGATTCTCCAGGCAAGAACACTGGAGTGGGTTGCCATTTCCTTCTCCAATGCATGAAAGTGAAAAGTGAAAGTAAAGTTGCTCAGTCATGTCCGACTCTTTGTGACCCCATGGACTGCAGCCTACCAGGCTCTTCTGTCCATGGGATTTTCCAGGTAAGAGTACTGGAGTGGGGTGCCATTGCCTTCTCCGAAAACATGGGCAAGATAGTGAAAAAAGGATTGAACTTGGGAACGTGAAATGACTTTGTAAAGATAATTCATATGCCAATAGAAAATTGGGAGAAATACTCATGACAAATATGATAGGGAAAATTGGTATCTTTAATATACTAAAACCAACAAGAAAAGAACTAATACTTCTAACTAAAAATGAGCAAAGTACATGAACGTACAATTCACAAAAGAATACAAATGACTAAATATTATGATAATATAGTATTCCAATTAATTTTGCCTTTTTTAAAATCAAACTGAAAAATAGTTTAAAAACTCCATAATCAGTACTTCTGAGCTTGTGGCTTGGAAGAATAATTAGCAGAGCTTTTCTGGAAAGAAATTAAAAACATATATAAAAAGCCTGCATAACATTTTTACCTCTTGACTCAGAAATGTGACATTTAAAGAACTTTACTAAGTATATAATATTTTCACAGATCATAAAATTGAAGGGTTCAAAACCCCAATAACCACAAAACCCCAACACCTCTTTTCTTTTTCTATGACTCAATATCTATCTATCTCAAGTTCCTATACCTCCTGAAATCAGAAAATACGATCCAGTCATTTCTGCTAAAACCCTGTCACTTCTTTTTTTTTCAGGCGTTTTGATCTTAAACTCATTAATCCTAAAGTCTCTCCTAGCTTCATTGCCCCTGGCATCACATTTCAGATCTGGAGAGGGGGAGTGGAGGAGGGGGAGGTGAGAAGCAGCAGGACTTTGGGGGAGGGGACGGGGTGCTCCAGCAAAGCTCCTGCCTTGTCCTTCTTCCCCTTGGTCTCTGTTAGCATCTTCCCTGTTGACTCGTGCAGAAATGCTCTCACCCGCGGGATCTTCCAGCAACCCCCTTTCCTTCTTAGCGTCATCAGCTGAGCTAGTACAGCGTCCTCTCCTGGTCCCTAGAGGAACAGTCTACATCCCACCTTCTGCTCTCACATCCTCTGGTCCATGTGGAACAGTCCTACTCGCCCGCTGGCTCAAGTCTCCTCCGCTACTCTGTGTTTCCTTGAGGCAGGGGTGGCAGAGTGCAGGATGTACCTATACTCCCATCCTTCTGGAATGCCAGGGCTCCGGGGACCCATTCATGGCGGCTGTGCTAGTCTACAGCTCAGGTACAGTACAGGACGTGGCTTTTCTTTAGGACTTGCTCCATTTGGGGCAAAACCCTGGAAAGGGAAGCACACATTTTCTCTATTTTTAGCATTCTTCAAATGTAACTGGAGGGGATAGGGCAAGGTAGCGTAGATAGTATTTGCTTCACACACACACACACAAACACACACACGGCCTGTGGAGGATGGCCTTCTTGTTCACGGTCTCATCGCGGGAACCTGCCTGTGTTGCTTCTAGGTCCTATGCCTCCCTCAGGTCAAGCAGTAGCCCCAGTTTTGAAGGGGAATAACGTGCTTTACAACACCAGGAGCTTTTAACCTCTTTTGTGCATGGACGCACTTCTGTGGTCTGATGAATCTTGTGTGTTCTTTCTTGGAAAAATGTTTTAGAGGTACAAAATGAGATACATCGGGTTACAATGGGAAATCAATTATACTAAAACCCTGTCCTATTCACAAACACTAGTCTAAGAGCCTCTATTCCAATATATTATTTATAGTATGAAGTCTATGCCTTGATTCCTTTGAGGTTTGACTCTTTTAATTCAAAACAAACACCAAAATTCTACAGTCTCAAAAAAAAGGGGCTCCTGCAAACTAAAATACAGATGTTCAGAACTAGAGACTGTGCCATGAGCTTCAGAACTTAAAGAGTAAGACTTTGACCCATCTTCTCTCTTTATGGTGTTGGTTTCCCTCTATGGAAGCACATGACGTTGACAAAAAAAAAAAAAAAAGGAAGGAATGTTGGATACCTTGAAGGACAAAAGAAACCTCATTAATATTTTTGTTGTTCAGTCACTAAGTCATGTCCAAGTCTTTGCAGCCCCATGGACTTAGCCTGCCAGTCTCCTCTGTCCATGGGATTTCCCAGGCAAGAATACTGGAGTGGCTTGCCATTTCCTTCTCCAGGAGATCTTCCCAACCCAGGGATAGAACCCACATCTCCTGATTTAGCAGGCAGATTCTTTACCACTGAGCCACCTGGGAAGCCCTTTGTTAATCAGTTCAGTCCAGTCGCTCAGTCCTGTCTGACTGTTTGCGACTCCATGAACCGCAGCACGCCAGGCCTCTCTGTCCATCACCAACTCCCTGAGTTTACCCAAACTCATGTCCATTGAGTCCATCCATCTCATCCTCTGTCATCCCCTTCTCCTCCTGCCTTCAATCTTTCCCAGCATCAGGGTCTTTTCCAATGAGTCAGCCCTTCTCATCAGGTGGCCAAAGTAGTGGAGTTTCAGCTTCAACATCAGTCCTTCCAATGAACACTCAGGACTGTTCTCCTTTAGGATGGACTGGTTGGATCTCCTTGCAGTACAAGGGACTTTCAAGAGTCTTCTCCAACAGCACAGTTCAAAAGCATCAATTCTTTGGTGCTTAGCTTTCTTTATAGTCCAACTCTCACATCCATACATGACTACTGGAAAAACCATAGCCTTGACTAGACGGACCTTTGTTGGCAAAGTAATGTCTCTGCTTTTTAATATGCTATCTAGGTTTGTCATAACTTTCCTTCCAAGGAGTAAGCATCTTTTAATTTCATGGCTGCAGTCACCACCTGCAGTGATTTTGGAGCCCAGAAAAATAAAGTCAGCCACTGTTTCCACTGTTTCCCCATCTATTTCCCTTGAAGTGATGGGACCGGATGCCAAGATCTTAGTTTTCTGAATGTTGAGCTTTAAGCCAACTTTTTCACTCTCCTCTTTCACCTTCATCAAGAGGCTCTTTAGTTCTTCACTTTCTGCCATAAGGGTGGTGTCATCTGCATATCTGAGGTTATTTATATTTCTCCTGGCAATCTTGATTCTAGCTTGTGCTTCTTCCAGCCCAGCGTTTCTCATGATGTACTCTGCTGCCTTTGTTAATATTTTACCTCATATTATAAGAAAGTAACAATGCACAGGAAAACTTATGTACAAGAAAATTCATTGCATTATTATTTTAAATTAGTAAGAAATTAGAAAAAACAGCAAAATAGGGATTTGTTTTTAAAAAATTAGGGTATACCATAGACTATTCTTTAAAGCTATGTAAAGTGATGCCATGAATTTTTTATTGCATAAGAAAATATTGATGACATAAAGTTAAATGGAGAAAAATAGAGTATACAGTGAAGAATGTAATAAGAAAGAGAGAGAGAACAAGTAAGAAAATGCTAAAGAAAATTGCACCCAGTGTTCACAGGGATTTTCTCTGAATGATAGAAGCATGAATATTTTCCTTCTTTATGCTTTTTGGATTTTCAAAATTAATATGTTTTTCTTCAAAAGGAAATTTTCTATTTTTTAGTATTTTGAAGTATTAACTTCAGTCTTTTTCTATATACATTTATGGGTTTTATATTTAATTTATTTTTTATAGAAGTGTAATTGACATACAACATCCTATTAGTTTCAAAAGTACAACATAAGGATTCTGTATTTGTATCCACGGGAAAAATATCACCACAGTGAGTCTGGGTACCACCTGTCAATGCACATATTTACAAATTTTATTCCCTGAGATGAAAATATGGATTTCAGTTTTCAAACAATAATAAAAGAAACCATTCAGCATCATCTTTTGTTACATGTTTTTGTATTTTGCTATGGTTTGTCCTAATACATTAAGAACACTCTTAAGTGCTATTGAAATTCTTTGAAAACATAATTTTAAAAGCAAAGTGATGCACTTTATATATATAGATACATATATGTATATATATATAGAGAGAGAGATAACTGCATCATTTTGCTGTAAACCAGAAACTAACACAACATCATAAATCAACGATACTTCAATAAAAATTAATTAATTCAAAAATAAGATAAAATGTCTTTTAGAAACATAAAAATGATATGATAATCAGAAAAGCGGGTCTATGAAAAATTATGTTTTCAAATAATTTATAATAGTATTTAAGAGTGCTCTTAATTCATTAGGACAAGCTGCAGCAAAATACCAAATATATATGTTCTTTTTCAGATTAAAAAGGTATTTTTAAATGAAGAAAATTTATTGGAAGTTTGAGTGGTTTTAACCTTTCAGTGCTTCCAAAGCTAATCACTTGCAAAGTGATTTTGACCTTTCAATGCGTCCAATGCTAACAGGCAGCTATGATTATAGAAATGAACCAACAACAGTTACCACAAATTGCTATATTCAAGGGAAAAAAACAGGAGAATTTGCAGCACTGGTTTGCTTTACGCTGAGTCAGATCTTGCCATCAAGTGCCAGGTAGGTCCATGCATCTGGCCAGCAGGCCAGCACAGAGGAAGCCCCCAGGGGTGTTTTACATCAGCCCACTGCCTGCTTCTGAACATTGCAAACCATGGAAACTCTATTTTACTCTTTTTCTCCCTCAAAGAGTATGCATATCACTCTTGATTATACCACCCTCCCATACCAGCGACTTGTAAAATTCAGACCAGACTCAAAGGTTAGCAGCGTCTACTTTAAAGACAAGATTTGAATGTGTTCACTGCAATCACCTGGCCAGATGGTACCGGGCTTGGTAGATAGAAGGGCCCTTGTGAAAAAGACCTTTGAATTTCAACTTCATGTCTCATTTCACACCAACCTTTTTAAAATTCTTCTTAAAAACTGAGATAGGTGTTAAACAAGCCACCAGCCAACACAATTTCAAACAAATTAAACATATTTCTAAGAAAGATGAAAATTGCAGTGGTGTGAGTGTGTGTTGCGTGGCGAACAGCTGTGGCGAGAAGACTTTGATGGCCGTGTGGATGGTGGAAGGAGGGAGCCAAAGTCAACAGCAGGAGCTTCTGGAAGAGACAAGGCTGGAGAGAGAAGAGCAGCTTAATGGGGAGAACTGTTGGTTCCACACCTCAGTATTAGAATCTCAAACAGAAAATATTCCTCCTAAATTCTGTAGTGCATGGAAATGTTATAAATTCACATTTCAGTGTCAATAAATAAACTTTTATTGGAACACACATCAGTTCAGTTCAGTCACTCAGTCGTGTCCGACTCTTTGCGACCCCATGAATTGCAGCACACCAGGCCTCCCTGTCCATCACCAACTCCCGGAGTCTACCCAAACCCATGTCCATCGAGTCGGTGATGCCATCCAACCATCTCATCCTCCGTCAGCCCCTTCTCCTCCCTCCCCCAATCCTACCCAGCATTAGGGTCTTTTCCAATGAGTCAACTCTTCGCATCAGGTTGCCAAAGTATTGGAGTTTCAGCTTCAACATCAGACCTTCCAATAAACACCCAGGATTGATCTCTTTTAGGATGGATTGATTGGATCTCCTTGCAATCCAAGGGACTCTCAAGAGTCTTCTCCAACACCACAGTTCAAAAGCATCAATTCTTCGGCACTCAGCTTTCTTCACAGTCCAACTCTCACATCCATACATGACCACTGGAAAAACCATAGCCTTGACTAGACAGACTTTTGTTGGCAAAGTAATGTCTCTGCTTTTAAACACGCTATCTAGGTTGGCCATAACCTTCCTTCCAAGGAGTAAGCGTCTTTTAATTTCATGGCTGCAGTCACCATCCGCAGTGATTCTGGAGCCCAAAAAAATAAAGTCTGACACTGTTTCCACTGTTTCCCCATCTATTTCCCATGAAGTGATGGGACCAGATGCCATGATCTTAGTTTTCTGAACGTTGAGCTTTAAGCCATCTTTTTCACTCTCCTCTTTCACCTTCATCAAGAGGCTCTTTAGTTCTTCTTCACTTTCTGCCATAAGGGTGGTGTCATCCGCATATCTGAGGTTATTGATATTTCTCCTTGCAATCTTGATTCCAGCTTGTGTTTCTTCCAGCCCAGCATTTCTCATGATGTACTCTGCATAGAAGTTAAATAAGCAGGGTGACAATATACAGCCTTGACGGACTCCTTTTCCTATTTGGAAGCAGTCTGTTGTTCCATGTTCAGTTCTAGCTGTTGCTTCCTGACCTGCATACAGGTTTCTCAAGAGACAGGTCAGATGGTCTGGTATTCCCATCTCTTTCAGAATTTTCCACAGTTTATTGTGATCCACACAGTCAAAGGCTTTGGCATAGCAAAAACAAGACCAGGAGCAGACTGTGGCTCAGATCATGAACTGCTTATTGCCAAATTCAGACTTAAATTGAAGAAAGTAGGGAAAACCACTAGTCCATTCAGGTATGACCTAGATCAAATCCCTTATGAGTATACAGTGGAAGTGACAAATAGATTTAAGGGACGAGACCTGATAGACAGAGTGCCTGATGAACTATGGACAGAGGTTCGTGACATTGTACAGGAGACAGGGATCAAGAAAATCCCCATGGAAAAGAAATGCAAAAAAGCAAAATGGCTGTCTGAGGAGGCCTTACAGATAGCTGGGAAGATAAGAGAAGTGAAAAGCAAAGGAGAAAAGGAAAGATATTCCCATCTGAATGCAGAGTTCCAAAGAATAGCAAGGAGAGATAAGAAAGCCTTCCTCAGCGATCAGTGCAAAGAAATAGAGGAAAACAACAGATTGGGAAAGACTAGAGATCTCTTCAAGAAAATTAGAGATACCAAAGGAACATTTCATGCAAAGATAGGCTCAATAAAGGACAGAAATGGTATGGACCTAACAGAAGCAGAAGATATTAAGAAGAGGTGGCAAGAATACACAGAAGAACTGTACAAAAAAGATCTTCACAACCCAGATAATCACGATGGTGTGATCACTCACCTAGAGCCAGACATCCTGGAATGTGAAGTCAAGTGGGCCTTAGAAAGCATCACTACGAACAAAGCTAGTAGAGGTGATGGAATTCCAGTTGAGCTATTTCAAATCCTCAAAGATGATGCTGTGAAAGTGCTGCACTCGATATGCCAGCAAATTTGGAAAACTCAGCAGTGGCCACAGGACTGGAAAAGGTCTGTTTTCGTTCCAATCCCAAAGAAAGGCAATGCCAAAGAATGCTCAAACTACCGCACAATTACACTCATCTCACATGCCAGTAAAGTAATGCTCAAAATTCTCCAAGCCAGGCTTCAGCAATACGTGAACCGTGAACTTCCAGATGTTCAAGTTGGTTTTAGAAAAGGCAGAGGAACCAGAGATCAAATAGCCAATATCTTCTGGATCATCAAAAAAGCAAGAGAGTTCCAAAAGAACATCTATTTCTGCTTTATTGACTATGCCAAAGCCTTTGACTGTGTGGAACACACATACAAGCAAATAAAAAATTTTTTTAAATTAAAAAAAATAAATGGGAGATGTGACCAGTTAGAGAGTGTGGAATTCAGCTTTTGATTTACTTTCCCTTTGATAGAGAATCATCATTGCCCACAACATGTATGAATTTTATTAACGTAATTTGCCATTAGTTCAAAAAGTCCTACATTTCCTCCAAATAAGCTCATTTTCAAAACCAAAAGAACATTTCAAGACTTTAAAATGCAAACGTGTCATAGTTTGGCTGCATTCAGCAAATTCCTAGAATCAATCAGCTGAGAACAGAGTAATTCTGTTACTGAAAAGGGAACTGAAAGCATGCAAATTAAAACCAGGATAAGAAGTAAAATGTAAAAGATGACTTAAAACATCTATGGAAGCCTCTTCTGATATGACTGTGACAGTCGAACAAGTTAACTATAACACATGAATAACACTAATATGTAATATGAGAAACTGTTTCTTTGATAGGACATAAGACATTTCAACTACTTCAGACATGAGCTCGATTTATTAAGCAATGCATGTCCTGGATCTGGTTAAGTCATAACAACAATAATTTACATGTGATAACATCTTCCATTTTACAAATTGCTTTTATAAACCCTATCTCATGTTATACACACACACACACACACACACACACACACACACACACACACACACCCTTAAGATGTAAGTGGCGTGGATACAATTATTCTCAATGCACAGATAAAGACTTCCCTGGTGGCTCAGCAGTAAAGAATCCACCTGCCAAAGCAGGGAACACAGGTTTGATCCCTGGATCAAGAAGATACCTTGGAGAAGGAAATGGCAACCCACTCCAGTATTCTTGCTTAGAAAATCCCATGGACAGAGGAGCCTGGTAGGTTACTTTCTATGGGGTTGCAAAGAGTCAGACATGACTTAACAACTAAAGAACAACAAAAGATAAAGAAACAAAGGTGAGAGGTTCCTGGAGAACTCAGGGATGCTCTCAGGCCCACACTCTTCTCAATAGGAAAACATAGTTTTCACTCTCTTTTCTGCCATTTCTAAGCTGGTTGAACTTGGGTGAGTTATATAACCTCTCTGGACTGCCCAGTTTGTGAATGCTCCATCTTTTAGAAATGATGAGTCAGGTCAAAGTCATATTATCTCTGATGGGAAACTGGGTGGTTCTTAGCCAGAAAGTGGGACTTTCTACAATGTGAATTGGTGGACGTGAAGAGCGCCATGTGCTGACAACTCATGTAGACTCCTAAGAGCACAGCGGGCTGACCCCACATATAGACTCCTACAAGAACTCTGTTAGATCATGAGGCTCCAAGGGTATCTAGGTGCCGGCAGTTTGCATCATTTGTGCTTTGAGAAAACTGCAGGTGCCTTGGAGGAGGGCAAATAGGTTGCAGAATGAAACAGAAAACCCAGCACTAAAACAGACAAAAGAGTCAAAGATCCACCTGGAAGTGCTGAATCAAAAAGACTCCCTAAAGGAGCTGACAGGAGCTTCAAAAGTGCATCTTCATGGTGTGACTATGTCATCTGGCAGGTGTCATGGGAGAATCTCCACTGAGACTTCAGGAAATGCACGTGTTCCTGGTGAATTGGAGGTTCTTGCTTCTTTCATTGAGAAAGAATTCAGAGATAGAGACAAAGTGATTGGTAAGAAGTGGATTTATTTGGAGAGAAACACTCCACAGACAGACTGTGGGGCATCTCAGAAGGTGAAAGAAGGCTTTGAAATAAGATGTGGTTAGTTTTTATGGGCTGGGTAACCTCATAGGCTAATGACTGGGAGGATTATTCCAATTATTGGGGGGAAGAGCAGGGATTTCCAGGAACTGGGCCACCAGCCACTTTTTGAGCTTTTATGGTTCGCCTCAGAACTGTGAGGGCGCCTGTGGGTGTGTCACCTCGTTTATGCTAATGTATTACAATGAGTGCATAATAAGATTCAAGGTCCACTGGAAATTGACTCTTCTGCCATCTTGGACCTAGTTGGTGCTACTCAGTTTTGTCATGTCCTAGGTCTATGTCATTCTTTCCAAGGTATGCCCTGCCCCCTTTCCTCCTGTTCCATTCACACCACTTTCTGTAGTTGAAAGATAGGATTCCCCTACTGTATTGACAAAATGCAGGGAAAGCACCACCCTTCCCCTACCCCTGCCAGAGGTAATGTGGTGAATGCCAAATTTCCCTAATTTTAGAGGTAGCATTATCTTCTGAGAGTGTCTATGATGCTCTTACTATTATCATTTAAAAACTCCTTCCATGCAAACAAATGGGATTGCATTTAAGGGGTGATTAAAATGGAATGGGGTGTGTGGTGCTTGTCTAAATGTAATCTAACTAGGCTATTCATTTAGTGGTGAGTCTAATTACTAGCTCTATAATTACACTACTCAAGAAAATTGTTTTAGTGATGGTTTTATTAAACTAACTGGAGACAATTTTAGTGCCAACATGAGCAGAACAAATGGAATTTAATTTCAAGGGGCAAAGGAAGGTTACCCTGGAGAAGAAAACCTCATGAGCTGGACTGTGGATTTGAAAATTGGTTCAGCGAGAAGTAAAGTTGGAAAAGAAATGGGATTATAGTGCAATAGGAGAGATTTAGGTAGCCATTAAGCAAAACTTCCTGACTCAGATTTTCAAGGAAAGAGTTTGCAAAGCAAGCTTCCTAGGCTCTAACTGTCAGATTTAAGTGGATCTACAATGAGTCTTTCTTGCTTATTTGACATGAAATCCAACTCCAAGTGTGGTCCCCAGACCAGCATCAGCATAACTTGGGAGCTTGTTAGAAATTTAGCATCTCAGGCTGAATCTGAACCTACATTTTAAATGAGTTTTCCAGGCAAACATTTTGTTTGTTTGTTTTTGTTGTTGTTGTTTTTAATTTATTTATGTTTTAATTGAAGAATAATTGCTTTACAGAATTTTGTTGTATTATGTCAAACATCAATTTGAGAAAGACTGGCATAAGTGACCAGCTTGTGGTTGCAAATTGAAATTTTAATTTTTCTAGTTTTTAAATGCAACATATGCTCAGTAAAGTAAAAAAAAAAAAAAGAACATGTGCCCAATAATATACACAGGAAAAAAGCACTGTAATCTTATCACTTGGAGAGAACACCTGTTAAAATTTTGGTAATTTCTCTTCCAGGCTGTTATGCATACACACACACACGCACATATATATATATATTTTACATTTTAAACTCAGCCTATAAATACACTTTTACCTTTTTTCCATTTAATGTTATAAATACTTTCTAACTTCTAACAAAGTCTTGTTGACATTTGTCTGCATCCTGCCTTATGAAGATACTAATCCCTTGTTTAAAATTGAATCTCTTTTTGTTGTCATAATTAGAAATAATCCTTTGGTGAAAGAATTTATATTTAAACTTTTAAATTTTTTCATCAGGGAAGATCCCTAGAATATAAATATATTTAAAGCTCTTGATCAGAATGATCTTTTGTAATCATAGTATTTCTTGAAATAAGGTCAATTTGTAATGAAGCCTTTAAACTCAGTTTTATGAAATTTGAGGGGAGGGAATAGGGCGCTAATTTGTTAAATGATTGGTGTTCCTGCTAATGTAATGTCTTGTGAATGTTCACTCAGCTCCTTAAGGATGAGTCTGTTACATTGACAGGATGATCAGGTTAGAAGTACAAAAAGACATTAATCCTTGGACCCACACTGCACTGGTTTTAAGTTCTGCCTGGATCCTAGGATCGTGTGACATGACATAAGCTATTATTTGACCTGTTTGGGCAATAATCATGAGTGTTTATAAAATTGTGTTAATAATGCCTCCTTCACTGAGTTAATGAGCACATCTTAAGAGAGATCAAAGCTCCTAGCACAAAGCATCTGGTCTGCCACAGAAAACAGATAAATTCCATAGATGTAAATAGTACCTGTTTCCATCTTTTTACCAGTGAGTTGACCCCATACCCGACATTCATATGCCCAGAGAAGTGGCAGATTGATTTCTACAGGAAACAGAATCATCCCTGAAAACCACATCTTTAAAAATGTGTTGAACTTCACTTAGAGAAGTGAAGCTTGGTTTTGCTTTCTTCAGTTAGCACAAAATATTTGCAGGCAAATTCATTACCAGCTGAGCCACCAGGGAAGCCCAAGAATACTGGAGTGGGTAGCCTATCCCTTCTCCAGCGGATCTTCCCAACCCAGGAACCAAATCGGGGTCTCCTGCATTGCAGGTGGATTTTTTACCAACTGAGCTATCAGGGAAGCCCATTCCAGCAGTAACAACATAGATAACCCACTTTGGGATGCTGCCCTTCAGCTGACAGATAAGCCTAGGGCAGCCACTTTAGATCAGCCAATATAATGCTATAGCAGGTGGTCCAGGAGGCTATCATTAGAGTGGGTTGCTGCTGCTGCTGTTGCTGCTGCTAAGCCGCTTCAGTCGTGTCTGACTCTGTGTGACCCCATAGACGGCAGCCCACCAGGCTCCTCTCTCCATGGGATTCTCCAGGCAAGAATACTGGAGTGGGTTGCCATTGCCTTCTCCAGAGTGGGTTACACTGAGACAAAAAAGAGAACTCAACACAAGATAGCTCAGCAAGTGGGGTTTCTCTCTTCCTTTAAGGCGGTTCTGGGTCATTCAAGACAGGACGATGGGTCTGGGCTCTGTCATATATGCAGGGACTCAAGCTAATGGATGCTGAATGTTATTTTGCAATTTTATGCATTAAAGCAGTGGAAGTGATATTTCTGAGAGATAATCGTTAAGTTCCTCAAATCAGGCTCAGTTTGGGGTTCTGTAGGCTTCCCAGCAGGCTCAGTGGTAAAGAATCTGCCTGCAATGCAGGAGACACAGGAGATGCGGGTTCAATGCCTGGGTCTGGAAGACCCTCTGGAGAAGGAAATGGCAACCCACTCTAGTATTCTTGCCTGGGAAATCCCATGGACAGAGGAGCTGGCGGGCTACCTTCCATAGGATCGCAATGAGTCAGACATGACTGAGCATGTGCGCACACACTTGGGGCTTTAGTGTTGGACTAGAAACGTTTCCAAGCAGCCTATGACTTTTGGTGACTTGTTATCTTTTTAGGACAAGGTCAAGGGAAAACTGGTAAACTTGAAGGTAGATACAGTTTATTTTCAGTATTATAGGCTTGAAAAAACATGAAAAGGGCCATTTACACTGTCTGATTGACACCCTCATTTAATGACTGGGAAAACTGAGGCCCAATAACATTAAAACCTTGTCCTTCATTCCTCCAGGGGCCCAGGGACCCTCCAATGTTTTCATCCTTCTGCTTATTAAGACCTGCACTCCGTAGTTTGTCACGTTCAAAGTATTCTGAGCCACTAAATCATAATCTCATATTGATGATTTAAAACAGAATATTTTTCATTTGAAACAAGTGAAGCTCCTGGGACTTCCCTGGCGGCCCAGTGGTTAAATCTCCTCGCTGCCAATGCAGGTGGTACAGGTTCAATCCCTGGTCTGGGAACTAAGACCCCAGATAGATGCCAAAAAAACCCGAAAGCTATCATGCACTTTTGCAGGCAGTGTTGACAAGCCAAAAGAGACAGTATTTGATGGTACTTGGTGGAGGGTAGGGTATGGGCTTCCCAGGTGGCGCTGGTGGTAAAGAACCCTCCTGCCAATGCAGGAGACATAAGAGACACAGGTTTGATCCCTGGGTTGGGAAGATCCCCTGGAGGAAAGCATGGCAACCCACTCCAGTGTTGTTGCCTGGAGAAACCCTGGGACAGAGGAGCCTGGTTGGCTACAGTCCATAGGGTCGCACAGAGTCAGACACGACTGAGCAACTAAGCACACATACACAGTGGAGGGTATAAGGGGGACCTTGGAAGTTCCTCAAAATCATATCTCATAGCCTATGCTTCCCACCCTTTTTCTCATTATGGTACCCATTGAAAATGGGAATATTTGTCCAGCAGATTGGCATAAATAAGAGACTTCTCACTCTGGAAACCACTGTCTAGGGGCTCGGACTGCCCCAACATCCACCCCACTCCCTACCCCCCACCCCGACTGCTCTAAGAAGACACAGCCCTCCTACCCACAGCACACCAGGATGGAAGGAAGTGCCCTGGTAGACCACCACTACTTCACCTGCCCATCCAGACCAGCTTCGTTTACTTAGCCCACTGTAATTGACTAAGTGGCCTTAATTCCTAGAGGCATGTGATCCTTTGCTGCTTATCTGGAACTAAATATGGAGTTAGTTGGAGGGCTGAGAGATAATCCAATCAAAGCTGTGGCCTGCCTGCTGGACCTCCCAACAGGACTGTTTTCAGAGATCATGGATGTTCATTTCTGAGTGGACTCTCTTCCCAGAAAGCTATGATTATTCGAAACAAGATTTATGAAGCATAGAAATTCCAGGGTAACTGTGTCAGCTCTTTGTGGATCATGCGGAATTATTTGCTACCATGGTTTTTCCCCAGCTTTATACCTAGTTCAATTTTAAATTACTCAAGAGATGGTGAAATACATTTGACATCACTGAGCCGTGTATTAATCCACGCAACCACTCAGCAGGGGCCGTTTGCCCTGCCCACCTGGAAAGCAAATGACCAAAAGACACAAACTAAATTCAAAGGGAACAGATGCCTGGAAAAATGACAGTGAGTGCTCATTCAGAAATAAAAGACAACACAACAGACTTCGACTGCAAATAAGCTGAACTGTGATGATTAATTTAGCTAAGCACTCAAGATTCACTAGGAAGTTAATCTCAAAGACTCAACAAGTACTTTATTTTACTAGTATATGTTGATTTTACTAGTGCATTCATCGTTTTTTAGGAGAGATTACTTCCCTGAGTGAAACTACTGTGCTTTTTATACAGCTTTGGTATTTTTTCTACACAAAGTCTTTAGAGATGTAGATTTCCCCACCCCCACCCCCACCCCAGGGAAAAACAGCTCTGGGGAGTAAGAACCCAAAGACCTCGGAGCTGCTTTCTCCAGCTGCGGTCAGTACACTAAGTTGCCTGCTCAAATGTGTCCTTCTACACCCCAGACAGGCTTCCCTGGTGGCTCAGTGATAAAGACTCCGTCTTCCAGTGCAGGAGACTGATTCGATCCCAGTCAGGATGATCCCCTAGAGAAGGAAATGGCAACCGTTTCCAGTATTCTTACCTGGGAAATCCAATGGACTGAGGAGCCTGTCGGGCTATAGTACACGTGGTCGCAAAGAGTTGGATACAACTTAGCAACTAAACAAAAATAACACCTCAGAAAATGAACTCTTCTTGGCAACAAGGATGGTGTTTTATTCATCTCTGTGTCCTCAGAAACCTGCGAAGAAACCACCCATTGGGCACTCAAATATTGATTAAATAAATTAATGAAAAAAAATGAGAACTGTCTTTTAAAAAGTTACCATTGTGATGGTTAAAAAATAGTTAGATATAATTTTAAGTGCTTTATTTTAATCATGGAGCCTTAGGAATTGGTACGATGATTTCTAATTCCCCATCTTTAAACCAAATTATATTCACAAGACGTGGAAGCCATGTTGCATTGGGGTCTCTCATTTTTAAGTGATTAAAAGCTGCCAAACCTAAGTGTAAATAAAAATTAAATTTGTAAAAGCTGAGGTATCTACGTGAGAGAAAATAGACACAATTTTTTGAATATGTCATAAATGAAAATAATATTGTTTCTTTCTTGAAGGTTCTTTTTAATTAGGTCTGGAAAGAGTCCCGAATCAAGTGTTTCTGAGAGTTTACTTTCTACTGGACTCAGTTTAGCACAGATGAAAACACTTGAGTTAATGTCAGGAAATTGGTTCTGTTATTAAGTTTTTCTGTGACCTTCTATATGTGCAGAATAGGTTATTATCAGTAGTAATTTATCTTAATTACTTATTAATACCTATTATATTATTAATTATAAGTAGTCAATTGTTAATATGAATTGTTAATGAGAATAACATATTTGTTACTACTTAAAAAGTCATGTTATTTAATTCAATGACATTTACAAATATTTATTCAGATAAATTGCAAATAGTATGTATGCAAAACATTGTATTCCATGAGCCAAACTTTTTTTTAATATATAACTTCATTTGTTTATATTTGGTCTGTGCTGCTGCTGCTCCAGTTTTAGCAAGACAGGGCTGTTCATTACCATGGCTTCTCTTGCTGCGGAGAACAGGCTTTAGGCAGTCAGGCTTCAGTAGTTACAGCATGTGGGCTCAGTCAGTGTGGCCCATGGGCCGACTTGCCACGTGCCATGTGTGATCTTCCTGGACCGAGGATTGAACCCATGTCCCCTGCACTGGCAGAGAAAGGTTTATTGCAGGGCCCTGCAAGGAGACACTGGCTCACTCCCTAAAAGCCTTGAGCTCCCAGAAGGATTTTGGCAAAGCAAAAACCCTTTTAAAAGCAAGGTGAGGGAGGGGGTCTCAGGGTCTGTGATCAGCTTGTGCACAATTCTCAGTCAGGCTGAATGGTGAGTCAGCAGGGTGGTGTCACAGGGGTTAACATCATTAGTCTTTAGGCTCCAGGAGGCCTGGGGCCATGTGTTCATGGTCATCGAGTAGTTAACATCTTCCATTGTTGGAGAGGGGGAGGGTTTCTACATCTGCAAAACAACTCAGGGACAGTGCATTGAATGCTATTATCTAGGTACCTCAGAGGAGTGCTAAAGCAGAGGATATGGGGAAAGGCCCGTCCCCTCCATGGGTTCTGCTCAGTTACAATATTAGTTCAGTTGATTTAATGAAATAACCTTGGACTTCCAAAGGCCTACAGACCTCAGTTTGAGAAATTCATTTTTTTACTTGTTATTTGGTTCATATCCACCTCATTACCCCCTGTCATCAGCAAGCTGAGAACGCAAGGTTGCCAAGCATGCTCATCAGTCTCCCTTCTGCTCGGTTTCACTCCCACCTCACATTTCTCCCCTGGGTTTGCCCTCCAAGGTCACCCCTGCTGAGTGACCACCTGCCTCCCTACACATCCTTTCAGGCCCTTGAAAGGCCTTTCTCCTCCTACTGGGGCCTGCAGTGCTGCTTTCCAGGGAGAAGTTCATTCTCTACTCTTCTCTTTTTCATCTTCTCCCCCAAGCACTTTGCCGAGACTTAACCACTTTGATTTGCACCTAGATACTGATGACTCCCAAATATATTTTCCTGGGGTATATCTCTTTTCCGATTCCCAGACACATGGCTATGACTACTTATTGGATATTTGCAGGTAGAAACCTGAAAGGGTTTAATTTTTTTAAGCCTTTTTGAATTTGTTACAATATTGCTTCTGTTTTATGTTTTGTTTTTTGGGGCACAAGGCATGTGGGATCTTAGCTCTCCGACCAGGGATCAAACTGACGCCCCCTGCGGAGTCTTAAGTACTTAAGTTCCCTGAAAGGACTCTTAATAACCTGTATGTGTATATATATATATATACAAGTCAGTCTGGACACTGAGCCCAAGACCCAGGTCTTCTCCACTCACCTCCTCCTTTCCCGTTAGTGTTGCTCCTAACGGGAAGTCCCCTCGACCCGTTTGCAATCCCAGAAAACTCGAAACCATCCAGAAGCTGCTGTCATTCTCTGTCCGTTTCTTGTTAGCCAGCCTCTCTCTCTGTTTTTTCTCAAGTACATGCCACTTTCCCATCCACACTGCTGCCGCCATGGTTCCCTATTTCTTCCCCGGGTTTTCTCAATACCTTTCTAATTGTTTCCTTTTCATCTTAAGCAACCCTTCCAGTCTTTCCAAAGCTTTCCCCGTCTCTCTTTCTGAAATCCTGCCAGCCTGGTACCCATGACCACATTCCTCATGTATGTTCTAGGCTGGTCCTACCACGTTAGTGTCCATCTTCCATTGACTTCAAATATGTTTTGCTGATATCACCTTCATCAGAACTTGAAGACTTCCTAGAGATGCACAATCATGACTTTCGGTCTAGCTGCCTGGCATACCCCAAGGACATGTGGCTAACTGCCTACTTGTGAATCACTTCATTAGTATTTTCCTCATGGGTAGCGCTGGATCAAGTCCAATTAAAGAGTTTAATAAAGGACTAACCACTGATTTAAACAAGTTTATGAGATCAACGTCGAACCGATGAGTTTAAGTCTGAAGACATCAGTCCCCCCAAATTATTCATTTGTGTTGCTTACCAAGGAGAGTATTAAAAATAACATGGAGGAAGGCAACTTTGTGAAAATGATGGAAATTAGATGGTCTCGTTTCGAGTCTCAAATCGTCCCTGTCTGTCCCTTGGGAGGTCGTTACACAGCCACTTTGGCTCTCATTTTGCTCAACTGATGACCTGGACCTACATGATAATCGATAACACATGCTCAGGAAATCTAAATTTGCAGAGTTCTTTAGAATTTACTAGCTTTGATCACAGGCTTCCCAGGTGGCATAGTGGTAAAGAATCCGCCTGCCATTGAGAAGACGCAGGACACTCGGGTTCGATCACTGGGTCAGGAAGATCCCCTGGAGTAGGAAATAGCAACCCGCTCCTGTATTGTTGCCTGGAAAATTCCATGGGCAGAGGAGCCTGTGCTGGCTTCAGTCCATAGGTTGCAAAGAGTCAGACATGACTGAGCATACATGCCCAGAGCTTCAATCAACTTTCACCAAAACTTTATTATGTTAGGAAATAAAGGATCAAAAAGTCAATTCTGATTTACTGGGAGATGTATTACTATGTTGTTTTTCCCCCAAATCAAATTTACCTTCCTAACGATGATTTATCAGGGTTATTGTAAAATTAGTTAACATGTTTTAATTTTATGGAAGTAATAGTTGATTTACAATGTTATGTTAATTTCTACTGTACGGCAGAGTAATTCAGTTATACATATATACATATTCTTTTTCATATTCTTTTCCATTAGGGCTTATCACAGGATATTGAATGATTTCCCTGTTGCTATAAAGTAGGACCTTGTATATCCATTCTATAGACAATAGTTTGCATGTGCTAATCCCGAACTCCCAATCAATCCCCCTCATCTGCCCCTACCCCTTGGCAACCATAACTGCTCTCTATTAGTTAATATGTCTTTAACAGACACTCACTGATGACGTAGTGGTAAAGCCAGAAGTTACGCTTGGCCACAGAAAACACAGCCTTCAATGAGAGAAGTCCACAGGTGAATAATTGATTATTTGCGTTATGGAATGATAACAAATCCCTTCAAAACTGAAAGGAGAGCAAAGTATATTTCACATTGTGGAGGGAGCGTAAAGTTCCTGGAGTGATGAGCTGTTACCCCAAGTCTTGACAGTATCTTGGTCTTCGGGAGAGCACCATTATGTCCTCTGCCAAGACAACACTCTATATTTCCTCCCATTACATCTGCCTTTAAGGCTGACAAAACCCAGAGCAAATCTATCACAAGGCTGGAGTTAATCCAATAGACTTGCCTTCCGCTGCTGGAAATCAGGCCCCACATCTGGGAAGGCAGTGCTTGTTACAACGAATGAGATCACACATTTGACCATCTTATTAGAATCCTCTTCTAAAGTTCATGAGTGGAGAGCGAGGTTAAGTTGAGATTAAATGGAAACCCCTTCCTCTGTACTGATTGCAATAGCTGATAACACACTTGACTTGGTGCATGTCAGTTGCCTGGTACTCAAAGTCCAGCTCAAATAGGAAATAACTGGTATAATTCTAGAAAAGGTTCAATGGTGGGGAAATAAATGAGATTAATAGTCTTTGACTTGAGTTCATACACATCATTTCAACTCCATCCATCCATCAGGTTCTAAAAACCAGGGGCTTCCCTGGTGGTCCAGCAGTTAAGACTGTGCTTTCACTGCAGGAGACAAGGGCTCAGTCCCTGGTTGGGCAATTAAGATCCCACATGCCATGTGGTACAACCAAAAAAAAAAAAAAAAAGGAATTTGGCTGTGAAGCAAGCTTCCTTCCACATAGCCCATTGCTTGATGAAGACAAAGCAGCCCAGTTTGGAAGATTACACTAATCAGCAGCTTAGACTTCATGGTATCTTGTGGACACGACTTCTAAGGTCTAACTTTATACCAGTCACCTTTTCTACCAAGAGAGAACCTCTGCTTTTCAATAACAACCCTAGAGTTAAAGCTCATTGACTGATACTCAACCCATGTCAAAAGTGCAATTGAGATAAATAGTATTTGAGAGACAATTTGAAGAACAAGTTTAGCATCCTTATTGGTTACCGGGGCCAAGCAGAACATTAAAACTGGTGCTGCCTGGTTTATATGAACTCAGCCACTTTAAAAGTGTCATGTTCCTACTTGCACCAACAGTTGGTATTAAAAGGCACTTTCACAAAGTTCTTTTATTTATTATAGTTCCGTAAAGTTTATCTTTTCCTCATATAAGTAATTCATACTCGTTGTAGACATTTCGGAGGCTGCAGAAAAGGGAAAAAAAGAAAACTACCCTGGATCATCTCATTTCCCAGCCAGAATGGTTTATTCCTACTCTTTCTTTGTTTCATGAGATTATTTTTAGAACAGCATGACAAGATAATAAACATAATTTGCAAAGTATGTTTTTTTTCCAGAAAAATTGTACTGAGGACATTGTTCATGTTATGTTCTGCCCTTTATATCAGAGTCTACACAATTTCCTCACAGAATGTAAGATTGTGAGGGAATGATCTCTTCTTACAAGTTAGTATGGTTTCTTTTCTCTTTATCTTTTATTCCCTTTTTCTCTTTCCAGTTATGACAGTTGGTCTATAAGTGGTAAAAAGGTAGGGATCTTCCGAGTGGACATCTAGCTATTTTAGATAAATTTTACCTTTTAAGCTTCCCTATTCTTCCCCAGGCTTCCCTGGTGGCTCAGTGGTAAAGAACCTGCTTGCCAATGCAGGAGACATGGGTTTGATCCCTGGGTTGTCAGGAAGATCCCCTGGAGAAGGAAGTGACAACCCACTCCAGTATTCTTGCCTGGAAAATTACATGGACGGGGGAGCCTAGTGGGCTTCTGTCCATGGAGTTGCAGAAAATTGGACATGACCAGAGCGACTAAACAACAGCAATATTTTTCCCAGGGTAATAGGAAAACTTGATGGGTGTGAATAAATACAGTTGGTAGTCTTTTGGGAAATAATGCTGACAGTCGAAGCACTGGAACTCTTGATAAGGATATAGTTTGAGTTTTGTGTTTTTTTTTCAGTTGTACTGGGTCTTTGTGTTGCTGCCCGGGCTTTCTCTCTTTGCAGTGAGTGAGCAGGAGTTACTCTTCATTGTGGAGCACAATTTCAATAGTTGCGGTGCATGGGCTTAGTTGCTCCAAGACACGTGGAATCTTCCCGAGCCAGGGATCAAACCTGTTCCTCTGCATTGGCAGGCAGATTCTCATCTACTGTGTCACTAGGGAATTCCCATGAGTAAATATGTTTTTAAAGGTATGTGAGGAGGGCGTGGAAATCATTATACTGTAGACATGTAACCCTGTCTTTTTGTGGTAGTTCAGTCGCTCAGTCATGACTCTTGACAACCCCATGGACTACAGCACACCAGGCTTCCCTGTCCTTTCCTGTCTCCTGGAATTTACTCAAACTGATGTCCATTGAGTCATTAAACGGGGACACTGGAGCATTCTTAGGCAAATGAAGTGATTGCTAAGGTCATAGAAATGGATGGGGCTAGTGGGACTCCTGCCTCCCGACGCGGCACCTCTGTGTGTGTCGGATACACACAGCTAACGTGGTCCTACAGGTCCATGTCCAAGTGAACAGGAATGAACAGTGGAAATCATAAAATTGTTCGCCTTCCTTTCAGTCAAAGCAATTCTCCTTCTTGTCGCTGGATATTAGTCCTTCAGTCGTGTCTGACTCTGAATCCCAAAATGGACTATAGCCCACCAGGCTCCTCTGTCTGTGGAATTTCACAGGCAAGAAAACTGGAGTGGGTTGCCATTCTCTTCTCCAGGGGATTTTCCTGACCCAGGGATTGAATCCGAGTCTCCCACATTGCAGGTGGAGTTTTTACCACTGAGCCACCGGGGAAGCTAAGCACACTATTGATACTACATATAAGATAGATAACTAAATGAGAATCTATGTATATCACAGGGATCTCTACTCAGTAGTCTGTGGTGACCTAAATGGGAAGGAAATCCAAAAAAGAGGGGATATACGTACAGAATAGCTGGTTCATTTTTCTGTGCAGCAGAAACTAACACAACATTGTCAAGCAGCTATGCTCCAGTAAAACTCAACTAAAAAATAAATAAAATATTAAATACCTGGGGGGAAAAAACGAATTCTCCTTCAGTGCACCTGCTGGATGTCAGCTCCCGCTGACTGCCTTGGGCAGATACCCTTGTTTAGAGTCGAGATGCTGTAACGCTAACCTAGACTGGTATGACATCTGTGGGCAAGACCTCTGGAGTCCATCAGGCTTGGGTTAATTCCACATTGACCTGCTGTCAGCTTCGTGGGCTCCCTGAGACATTCTCTCTTCTAAAAAAATTGATGTCATCATGTTATCTATTAATATCTTGCCTTTCTTGTTTCAGAAAAAAAGAGCTAGACCACCAGGGTAAAAGCTCTAAAAAATAGATTTTATTTCAATGCAAGGAAAAGTTTTCTTTTGAAAAGCCACATAATGTTCCACATGATGTGCACAAAATGTTCACACAAAATGTTTCACATAATGACTGTATTCATGTTAATATCTGGATTATGATACGACATTATAGTTTAGCAAGATGCCGCCAACTGAAGGAATGGAGAATAGGACTTAAGGGATCTCTCTGTTCTAATTCTTGCAACTACATGCCAACCTGCAATTATCTCAAAATTTAAAAATTAATTTAAATATTAAACATTTAAACTAAACGTCACATAAATATAAGCAGATAACATTCTGATTAAAATAGACTAGGCTGCATCATGAGACTGGGCCCCATCATGGGTGTGTTGAGGCTGAACGTGAACCACTTATCTGAACATAATAGCAGGCAAGGTAGATGTCCGGTCTCTAATGTGTGCCTTTTCACTGACCTGTTTCCAAGAGACTAAGACAAGATTATGTGCATTTTTAAAAGCTATGTGCACATGTGGTGCTGGTGTGAGCAACGGATAGTTTATGCTTTTTACAGGAGCAACCCCGGGAAGAAGTACAATATTAAAAACAAGCAAACAGCTGACTAAGAAACTTACTGCTAGATCCACCCTGGGTCACATTTTGCTACAAACACCAAAGACAAGAATTGTGTTGTTGTTTTTTTTTAATTGAAGGATAATTGCTTTACAGAATTTTGTTGTTTTCTGTCAAACCTCAACATGAATCAGCCATAGGTATACATATATTCCCTCCCGTTTGAATCTCCCTCCCATCCCCCTCCCCATCCTATCCCTCTAGGTTGATACAGAGCCACTGTTTGAGTTTCCTGAGACATACAGCAAATTCCCGTTGGCTATCTATTTTTCATATGGTAATGTAAGTTTCCATGTTACTCTCAACATACATCTCAGCCTCTCCTCCCCTCTCCCCATGTCCATAAGTCTATTCTCTATGTCTGTTTCTCCATTGCTGCCCTGGAAATAAATTCTTCAGTACCATTTTTCTAGATTCCATATATATGCGTTAGTATACGATATTTATCTTTCTCTTTCTGACTTACTTTACTCTGTATAGTAGGCTCTAGGTTCATCCACCTCATTAGAACTGACTAAAATGTGTTCCTTTTTACGGCTGATTAATATTCCATTGTGTATATGTACCACAATTTCTTTATCCATTCATCTGTCGATGGACATCTAGGTGGCTTCCATGGTCTAGCTATTGTAAATAGTGCTGCAATGAACAATGGGATACATGTCTCTTTTTCAATTTTGGTTTCCTCAGGGTATATGCCTAGGAGTGGGATTGCTGGGTTATATGGTGGTTTTATTGCTAGTTTTTTAAGGAATCTCCACACCATCTTCCGTAGTGGCTGTATCAATTTACATTCCCACCAAGAGTGCAAGAGCATTCCCTTTCCTCCACACACTCTCCAGCATTTATTTTTGTAGATTTTTTGATGATGGCCATTCTGACTAGTGTGAGGTGATATCTCATTGTGGATTTGATTTGTATTTCCCTAATAATGAGCGATGTTGAGCATCTTTTCATGTGTTTGTTAGCCATCTCTATGTCTTCTTTGGAGAGATGTCTGTTTAGGTCTTTTTTCCACTTTTTGATTGGGTTGTTTGTTTTCCTGGTATTGAGTTGTATGAACTGCTTGTATATTTTGGAAATTAATCCTTTGTCAGTTGTTTCATTTGCTATTATTTTCTCCCACTCTGAGGGTTGTCTTTTCATCTTGCTTATAGTTTCCTTTGCTGTGCAAAAGCTTTCAAGTTTAATCAGGCCCCACTTGTTTATTTTTGTTTTTATTTCTGTTACTCTAGGAGGTGGGTCATAGAGGATCTTGCTTTGATTTATGTCATCGAGCGTTCTGCCTATGTTTTCCTCTGAGAGTTTTATAGTTTCTGGTCTTACATTTAGGTCTTTAATCCATTTTGAGTTTCTCTTTGTGTATGGTGTTAGGAAATGTTCTAATTTCATTCTTTTACATGTAGCTGTCCAGTTTTCCCAGCACCATTTATTGAAGAGGCTGTCTTTGCCTCATTGTATATTCTTGCCTCCTTTGTCAAAAATAAGGTACCCATAGGTATGTGGGTTTATTTCTGGGCTTTCTATCTTGTTCCATTCATCTATATTTATGTTTTGGTGCCAGTACCATACTGTCTTGATGACTGTAGCTTTGTAGTATAATCTGAAGTCAGGAAGGTTGATTCCTCTACCTCCATTCTTCTTTCTCAAGACTACTTTGGCTATTTGGGGTCTGTTGTGTTTCCATATGAATTGTGAAATTTTTTGTTCTAGTTCTGTGAAAAATGCTGTTGGTAATTTGATAGAGATCACATTGAATCTGTAGATTGCATTTGGTAGTATAGTCATTTTGGCAATATTGAGTCTTCCTACCGAGGAACATGGAGTATCTCTCCATCTGTTTATGTTGTCTTTGATTTCTTTCATCAGTGTCTTTTAATTTTCTGTGTACAGTTCTTTTGTCTCCTTAGGTAAGTTTACTCCTGGATATTTATTTTTTTTTGTTGCATTGGGGAATGGGATTGATTTCTTAACTTCTCCCTCTGATTTTTCACTGTTAGTATAAAGAAATGCAACTGATTTCTGTGTATTGATTTTGTATCCTGCAACTTTGCTAAATTCATTGACTAGCTCTAGTAATTTTCTGATAGTATCTTTAGGGTTTTCTATGTGTAGTATCATGTCATCTGCAAACAATGAGAGCTTACTCCTTCTTTTCCAATCTGGATTCCTTTTATTTCTTTTTCTTCTCTGATTGCTGTAGCTAGGACTTCCAGAATTATGTTGAATAATAGTGGTGAGAGAGGACACCCTTGTCTTGTTCCTGATCTTAGGGGGAATGTTTTCAGTTTCTCACCACTGAGAATAATGTTTGCCGTAAGTTTATCATATATGGTCTTTACTATGTTGAGGTAGGCTCCTTCTGTGCCCATTTTTTGAAGAGTTTTAATCATAAATGGGTGCTGAATTTTGTCAAAGGCTTTTTCTGCATCTATTGAGATTATCATATGGTTTTTATCTTTCAATTTGTTAATATAGTGTATCACATTGATTGATCTGCGAATATTGAAGAATCCTTGCATCCCTGGAATAAACCCAACTTGCTCATGGTGTATGAGCTTTTTGATGTGTTTCTGAATTCTGTTTGCTAAAATTTTGTTGAGGATTTTTGCATCTATGTTCATCAGTGATATTGGCCTGTAGTTTTCTTTTTGTGTGTTGTCTTTGTCTGGTTTTGGTATCAGGGTGATGGTGGCCTTGTAGAATGAGTTTGGAAGTGTTTCTTCCTCTGCAATTTTTTGAAAGAGTTTTAGAAGGATAGGTATTAGCTCTTCTCTAAATGTTTGATAGAATTCTCCTGTGAAGCCATCTGGTCCTGGGCTTTTGTTTTTTGGGATCTTTTTCATCACAGCTTCAATTTCAATGCCTGAAATTGGGCTGTTCATAATTTCTATTTCTTCCTGATTCAGTCTTGGAAGATTGAGCTTTTCTAAGAATCTGGTCATTTCTTCCAGGTTATCCATTTTATTACCATATAGTTGTTAATAATAATCTCTTAAAATCCTTCGTATTTGTGCATTGTCTGTTGTAACCTCTCCTTTTTCATTTCTAATTTTGTTGATTTGATTCTTCTCTCTTTTTTTCTTGATGAGTCTGGTTAAAGGTTTGTCAATTTTGTTCATCTTCTCAAAGAAACAGGTTTTAGTTTTATTAATCTCTATTATTGTTTCTTCCATTTCTTCTTCATTTATTTCTGCTTGGATATTTATGATTTCTTTCCTTCTACTAATTTTGGTGTTTTTTTATTCTTCTTTTTCCAGCTGTTTTAGGTGTAAATTTAGGTTGTCTATTTGATGTTTTTATTGTTTCTTGACGTAGGATTGTATTGCTATAAACTTCTTTCTTAGAACTGCTTTTGCTGCATCCCAAAGGTTTTGAGTTGTGTTTTCATTGTCATTTGTTTCTAGAATTTTTTTGATTTCCTTTTGATTTCTTCAGTAACATGTTGGTTATTTAGAAATGTGTTGCTTTATCTCCATGTGTTCGTGTTTCTTATAGTTTTTTTCTTGTAGTTGATATCTAGTCTCTTAGCATTGTGGTTGGAGAAGATGCTTGATACAATTTCAATTTTCTTAAATTTACTGAGGTTTGATTTGTGACCCAAGATGTGGTCTATCCTGGAGAATGTTCCATGTGCACTTGAGAAGAAGATGTATTCTTCTGTATTTGGCTAGAATGTCCTGAAGATATCAATGAGATCCATCTCATCTAATGTATCATTTAAGACTTGCGTTTCCTTGTTAATTTTCTGTTTTGATGATCTGTCCACTGGTGTGAGTGGGGTGTTAAAGTCTCCTACTATTATTGTGTTACTGCCAATTCTCCTTTTTTGTTTGTTAGTGTTTATCATATGTATTGAGGTGCTCTTATGTTGGGTGCAAAGATATTCACAATTGTTATGTCTTCCTCTTGGATTGATCCCTTGATCATTATGTAGTGCTCTTCCTTATCTCTTGTAATCTTCTTTATCGTAAGGTCTATTTTGTCTGATACGAGGATTGTTACTCCAGCTTTCTTTTGCTTCACATTTGTATGGAATACATTTTTACTTCCTCTTACTTTCATTCTGGTAGCTATAATTTTAGGTTTCTTTTTTCACTGGGTCAAGCTATTGGACTTTATTTTTGTTGGACTGTTTTGATTTTGCTTATGGATGTATATATATGTATGTACATTCAGTCAAACCTTTTATTGTTTTTATAAACCTCTGCATCTACGTTGGGCTTTTGTAGTTCTGTGGAGTTTTCCTTTTTTCTCCTTTTTTTTTTCTTCTTCCTTTTTTTAAAATCTTTTCTCTTTTTTTATAATTTTAACTTTCAATTTATTTTAAACCTATTATATTTTTCTACATTTATTCCTTTGTTTGCCTTTCCTACTGCTCTTTTCTCCTTGCATTTATCTTTAATATATATAAATCTTCTTCATCTACTTCTATTTAACTGCATAGCTATTCTTTCTTTCTTTTCTTTCTTTCTTTCCTTTCCTCTCAACATATTTGTTAATTTTTTTTTCATTGCTTTATTCCCCAGTTTACACCTTGCTTTAGTTTTGTTTTCCAGTTGGTAATTTAGTTAGTTTTGTTCTTAACTGGTAAATATAATTTTTGATTTCTTTAGTTCGCTGGGTCAATCTACTGTACTTTATTTTTGTTGGACTGTTTTGACTTTGCTCATGGGTGTTTATGTATATGTGTATATTCTATTATTTTAATTATTATTTGCCTGATTTTTAACTGTGATTTGTCTGTGGTTCATCTTTGGTTTTTCATTTATTGATATTTGTTTTAATCTCACTTAATGCCATAACAAACCACTTGTGGAATCTTCATTCCTGACCAGAGATCAAGCCCTGAGCCTTTGGAGTGGGACACTGACTCCAAGACCCTAGACTACCAGAGAACTAACTCTAGGGGTTATCAAATAGTGAGAACTCCCACAAAGGAAACCACTGTAATACAAGATCTGGCATCACCCAACCACCAATTGCACCCTGTGCAGGACACCTCATCTAAACAACAAACAAAACAAAAATACAAACCCAATTGTCAGCAGACAGGATTACTACCTCACTCAGCCTTCCCATCAGAGGATAAACAAACAAACAAACAAAAACTCAGCACAAATCTCACCCTATCAGAAGCTTACACAAACCACTGGACCACACTTAGAGGGAAGAAACCAAAAGGAAGAAAGAATTCAAACTTGAAGAGTGGGAAAAGGAAACCTCAAACACAATAAGTTAAAAAAATAATAACGAACAGGCAGAGAAATACCACACAAATGAAGGAACAAACTAGAAACATAGAAGTCCAAGTAAATGAAGAGGAAATAGGCAAAATACTTGAAAAAGAATTCAGAATAATGATAGTAAAGATGATCAAAAACCTTTAAAGCAAAATGGAGAAAATCCAAGAATCAATTAACAAAGATGTAGAAGAATTAAAGAATAAACATGCAGAGACAAGCAACACAATTACTGAAATTAAAAATACTCTAGAAGGAATCAATAGCAGAATATCTGAAGCAGAAGAACGAATCAGTGAGCTGGAAGATAAAATGTTGGAAATAACTACTGAAGAGCAGTCTAAAGTAAAAAGAATGAAAAGAACTGAGGATAGTCTCAGAGACCTCTGGGACAATATCAAATGCACAAACATTCGAATTACAGGGGTCCCAGAAGAAAGAAGAGACAACAAAAGGGTATGAGAAAATTTTTGAAGAGATTATAGTTGAAAATTTCCCCAACATGGAAAAGGAAATAATCAATCAAGTCCAAGAGGTGCAAAGAGTCCCATACAGGATAAAACCAAGGAGAAACACACCAAGACACATACTAATCAAACAAAGACTAAACACAAAGAAAGAATATTCAAAGCAGCAAGGGAGAAGCAACTAGTAACATACAAGGGAAACCCCATAGGCTTAACAGCTGATCTTTCAGCAGAAACTCTGCAGGCCAGAAGAGAATGGCAAGATATATTTAAAATACTGAAAGGAAAAAATCTACAACCAAGATTACTGTACCCAGCAAGGATCTCATTCAAAATTGATGGAGAAATCAAAAGCTTTTCAGACAAGCAAAAGTTAAGAGAATTCAGAACCACCAAACCAGCTTTACAAAATATGTTAAATGTTAAATGGTCAAGAAATATAGGAGAAGAAAAAGATCTACAAAACCAACCCCAAACAATTAAGAAAATGGCAATAGGGACATATATATATCAATAATTACTTTAAATATAAATGCATTAAATGCTCCAACCAAAAGACATAAACTGGCTGAATGGATACACAAACAAGACCCATATACATGCTGTCTACAGGAAATCCACTTTAGACCTCAAGACACATGTAGACTGAAATAATTGTTTTTATTGGCTACAGTGACAAAATATATTTTCCAATCACCAGACGGAAGGTGAAATGATTAAAAATTCAGTGTCACCTAAATACATTGTTTGTCTTGTATAAAATGACCCTATGAGCACCATATTTTATTATTTTTTCACCAGGGAATCCATTTAAATTTGCTAGTTCTCAAAGGAGTCCAGATCATGGATTTTACCAACATACATAATTAAAGGCCTCAATTAATAATGTTTCCACAGTAATTCTTTGATTTCTAAGTTTCTATAGCTGAAGCAACAGATTAAGGGTAAACATGACATTTCATTAAAAACTAGAAATCTTGGACTAGCATTAGAGATTTTAATTTATGTCTAAAAAAGAAGATTAGTCATTAAGAAAAGTCCTTTCCTCTATATCTATTTGAAGTTTCAATGTCATCTTAAAATATTTCAAATAACTTGCTTACTTTAAATAACAAACATTTAAAAAGGAAAATAGGGTTGAAAATCTAAATCTAAAAACAGTTTGATATTAGAATAATACTCTGGGCATAAATTACATGTAAAAATTGTGTGTGGAAAAGTGGGTAAATAATTTACTAGTTGCATCTAGAAGCTTGCTATTAAAAAAACTTCAGTGAATTCTTTTATAAAACAAGCAAAAAAGCACTTAGCAAGTAGATTAACATTCCTTAACCTATATGTATTATAATTTTGCACACCAGTTTTTCTC
Source organism: Giraffa tippelskirchi (assembly GCF_054371585.1). Taxonomy (NCBI): domain Eukaryota; kingdom Metazoa; phylum Chordata; class Mammalia; order Artiodactyla; family Giraffidae; genus Giraffa; species Giraffa tippelskirchi. The sequence goes on from NC_137287.1 coordinate 56,208,783, forward strand.
AAAATATATAAAACTAACAATAATAAATAAGCTATATTTTTAAAATCTAAAAACTAATCTGTTTTACCTTTTTTATTTGGTGAAGCAGACACTTTGGGAAAGTAAGTCACTTGGGTAGAACTGAAGTGTGTGCACAATTTTGAAATTACAAAAATGGTTTAAACTTAGCTGGTGTCTATGGGTCCCATGTTTCTTATCTTCACAAATGAGAAAGCTGGGTTGGATTAGACATTTAACACTACCATCCTTCATCTTTTAATAAGATATTTTTCAATTTTAGAATACTTTTAGATTTACAAAAATTTGCAAAATGGTACAAAAAGTACCAGTATACCCCTCACCCAGTTTCCACTACTCTTTTTATTTTTTTAATTTACTATTTATTTTTGGCTGTGCAGGGTCTTCATTGCTGCGCAAGCTTTTCTCTAGTTTTGGAGAGTGGGGGCTACTCTTTAATTGCAGTGTGAGGGCTTCTCATTTGCTGTGGCTTCTCTTGTTGCAGAGCACAGGCTTTAGGAGGTGCGGGCTTCAGTAGTTGCGGCATGTGGGCCCAGCATTTGCAGCTGCCGGGCTCCAGAGCACAGGCTCAGTACTTGTGGTGCACGAGCTTAGATGTCACGTGGCATGTGGGGTTTTCCCAGATCAGGGATAAAACCCATGACTCCTGCACTGGCAGGTGAACTCTTAACAATGAGTCACCAGGGAAGCACTCCTCTACTCTTAACATCTTACATTATATGGAGCACTGGCCATAACTAAGAAACCAGAATGGATACGTTGGTATTAATTAACCTTCACACTTGTTTTTTAGGATTTCACCAGTTTTTCCCAATGTTACGTTTCTGTTCAAGATCTATCCAGGCAACTACATTGCATTTAGTCCATGTGTCTCCTTAGACTCCTCTGGTCAGTGACAAGTTCTCAGGTTGTCCTTGTTTCCAATGATCTTGACAACTTTGGGCAGTACTGATCACATGCTTTGTAAAGTATCCCTCCGTTTGGATTTTTCTTATGAGTAGACTGGGGTTATGGGTTTTGGAGAGGAAATCCACAGAGGTAAAGGACTATTCTCATCACATCATATCAAGGGAGGACTATCTACATAAATTATTTAGAATACCAACCACAGAGATTCATCATCAACTTTCCTTCTCACAATCAAACTAAAAGTTTATAAATTTCAGCTGCTACTAAATTGAGGTGGAGGTCATTTGGGAATTATCTAAACTGGGGGTAGGGGATGCCAAGGGAATTTTTCTCACCTCCCAGCTCCAAAGTTAGGTCATTTCTACTTAAAGATATTTGACATGTACATTTTTTTTTTTTTGATGGAAATTTGAATTTTTAGTGTTTATTTTTATTTTTATTTTTTTTTCATTTTAGTTAAATTTATGTTTTTACAGATACATTAACCTAGGGGTTTTCTTTTGTTTGTTTTGTTTTTTTTTGTTTTTTGTTTTTTTTTTACTTTACAATATTGTAAAGACAACAAACAAGATATCATGGCTTGAAATGTCAGCAATTTTTTTTTTTAATTTTCTTATTGAATGAAAGATTCTTACAACTCTAGAGTGCTTTACAATTTGTGAAGGTTTCACACACCTGGTTTCATATTGAGCCCATTATAACCCTTGACAAGATCTTGAATTACTACTTATCTACACAACACTGGAAGCCACCTCTTTAGACCACAGTTAGACTATGTGTAACATCTGAAGTTCAGACTAGGTGATTGGAATGGGGATGCTAACCAGAATGTTCTAGTGTCCATTCATTCATTTATTCAACAGATGCTTTTAATGTCTTTTTTGAGCCAGGTTCCATACTGGGCATTGTTAATAAAGCCATGAATTTGACTGATATGAGGGTCTTAATTAGGATCACAAACGGAGACACAAAGCGGTGTGAGTTGAGTCAGGAAGACTGGATTTCACTCCTACCATCACCACTAGATAACTACCATCCAAGATTCCTTTCTGCTTCCTTTTCACCAGCAACAAAACAGCGTTATAACAAGCTTCTAACCTACAAATCACTTACGTCAGTCATTGCAAACATAAGGCAAGACCACAGGCCAATAACAGAAGAAAGCGCTATGATACATCTTTCCCCAAAATAAAAGAATTATAATAATGTACTTTACATTCTAACAGAATCAACCAGTGTATTGCCATTTTCCTGTCTAAAACGTTGTTTTTTCTGAAAGAGTCCACTGTAGTTAAAAAAGTGAACTAACTACAACAGCCTAGAGCCATCTATTTTCATCGAAGCCCTGCATTCAGAACTGTCACTTGTACCAAACTATATTAAGGGCAGTGAGTGGGTTTTATAACCCAGGCAACTGATGACATTTGCCTTATGAGCCCGAGACTTAATTATCATCATTTATAAAGCCTACAGAACAACCAAAAACACTTTGCTTTTAGTAGGTTCCTTATACTCAGGATGAATCATGTGCTATTCTTGCTTTTGTTATTTATAGAATTTAATACTTAGGGTGTTTTTTGCACATCTCGTAAATGCATTCTTCATACAGAATCCCTATGAGAAATCTATCTTCTTCTCAGTAGATACAGCATTGCATTATTCTAAATCTGATAGATTCAAATCAAAGTTGAATTTTTATTCATGATAGAACTGGAGGATGATCACAGCCACTTACTTACTCCTTCTTCTGAAGCAAAATAATCCTGAGGGTTTTGCTCTGAGGATTAAATTAAATGTTCACTTGAGTGTATTTTGTAAATTGTGAAGGATGATATCAACTAGGTAGTGTAAATACCCCTCATTTCAAACTAGATAGTCAAAGGATAGAAGCTTATTGCCTACAAAGAAATGGTCTTTCTTGTCTGATGTTCCAAATCCTTGGTCTATTTGGTTGTTTCCTTTTGTTTTTAATGTGCATCTGTGAAGGATACACATAGAAATAAAACAGTAACATTGCAATCTTTCTCGTTTTCAGGAAATGATGTACTATAGAGTCAAGGACATGTAGATGAAAATTTTCACTGTTGTCTTTTAATTTTTGTTTTATGTTTTTCATCTTTCAAATTCTTAAAAATCACAAAAATAATAAAAACTTGCTGAAATGAGTAAACCAAAACAGAATTTTACAAAAAAATGGTTGGTTAACACTAACCCTCCTCAAATTCCACATCCAGAATAATATTAAGCATTTACTCAGTGCTCCCCTCACCCCAATGTATTTGTTTATCTATTCACATATCTGTGCTCCTGAGAACGTATAGGTTACCCTTTTCTGTCCTCTACTTTTTCCTTCTGCCATTCTTCCTGTTCCCTCCCTCTCTCCAGTTTTTAAAATTTCTGTCTTTCTTTTTTTCACTTTCAACAAAAATGAGACATTCATATACCAGTTGTTGTGAAACTTGCTTATATTGTTACTTACAAATATACTCTGCAATTTTTACAGTTAATACATACAGCTCTTATTCTTCTTTATTTTTAAAATTTTAAAATGAGATTATACCATATGTTTTAAATAACTTTCATTTTTTTAAAAGACATTAATTTATTTATTTTTGGCTGTGTCGAGTCTTAGTTGCCTCACAGCATGTGAGATCCTAGTTCCCTGACCAGGGATGGAATTGTATCCCTTGCATTGGAAGGCAGGTTCTTAATCACTAAACCACCAAAGAAGTCCCTCTTATTCCTTTTTAAATCACTTTTTAAAAATAAGTGCACCAAATCCTAAAGCATCTTGTCATTTATTCAACCTGAAATCTATTGGTGAAATCTGGTTGCTTTCTTTCCTTTTCTTTCCTTATCTTCTTCCTCTTTCTTTCTTCTTTGTTTGAGGGGGAGGGCTATTAAAACAGTTTTGTAGCAATAAATTCTCTTGTATATGAGCTAGGTCTCCAAAATGACATTTTAATTATTATGTTGAAAACAGGAAAGTACCCTTAGAATTTTGGTAGGTGAGAACAGAGCCAGACTCTTCATAGTCAACTCTCTCTAGTTTGGAGAAAATGGTGCACTCTATGCTAATACGTGTAAGGTAGCTATTATCTGAGCAACAGGATATCTGCTCTATGGTATAATGACATCCTTCAAGGACATTACTATATTATTATCATTATTACTTGCCTCTTGAAATCTAATCTTATCATATTTTATATTAGGTGTAAATGTGAAGTGGGCAGTGATAAAACCAATTTAGCAATAATGGTAATTATTAATGGTTACAATTATTCATTAGAGTCACTCATTATTTTATTATTCAGATAAATCTAATACAGTGCAGATTTTAGTGCCTTGTGTATTATGTTGAGATTAAAAATGGGTCTCTTAAATTCCAGGAAAGATGTTCTGCTTTCTGAATCGTCACTGGTCTCTGACAGCCGCTCAAGTTCATTATGGGAAAATTCCCCCAGCAAGTCTGGAAATAGAGGTCACACACTTCTTAGGGTATGGGAAATTCAGTCTTACTCATAAAATGAACTAAAGTATAGTATTTATTTCTTTTTCCCTGTATGCATTCTGTGAAATTTTGAAATGTGGGTAGTGAGTTAGGATTTGTAAATCAAATGCTATAATGAAAGCACCAGTTTGGGGAAAGTATGAAGGTGAAAGTCGCTCAGTTGTGTCTAACTCTTTGTGCCCCCATGGACTGTAGCCTGCCAGGCTCCTCTGTCCTTGGAATTCTCCAGGCAAGAATACTGGAGTGGGTAACCATTGACTTCTCCAGGGGATCTCCCCAACCCAGGGATCAAACCTGAGTCTCCCACGTTGCAGGCAGATTCTTTACCACCTGAGCCACCAGGGAAATCTACACTGAGTGTTTTTATAAGCAAAGGCTTTTGAAACAAGAATGTGCATTTATAAAAAGATGAGTCTTAAGAATCTGGAGTGTTTTTAAGGCCCTATACTCTTAAATGACTACAGACACTGTAGGAGACTTTAAACCCACTTACAACAGAAGCCACGTTTCTGTAAGAAGAGGCCGTGTCTCTGATCTGCATCACTTCCCATTCCCAGTCTCATCTCTGGTCCTCCCAGAGAGGTCTTAGATTGCTGGTCTACAGATTACCTTTTGATGGATGTTGGGGTCAGACACACTGTGAATGAGACTGTCCTACCTAGGTCTTCTAGAAATAACAGAGCGGAGTCCTCACACAGGCCCCCACACTTCAAGGAAAAGGAGGAGGGTTGTCCCTTTGGTCCAGATATTCTTCTGCCCCGATTCTTATCAGAACTGCAAATGGCTCCATTGGCACCACTGAGGGTGTTTAATGATGGGGTGAAATCCCAGAGTTCAAAGGGTGTACAGATAAAATGTGTATTATCATGGGATTCTGTGACTCGTGACAGGCCTGCAGGATGGTGTTATCAAAATGGTATTTCTTTTCCTTTTACAGTTACTACTGCCTCTCTGTAATTTGTCACACTGGCTATCAAACAGAGCATCACAGATAGTGAGAAAAGCAACAAAAGCATATGCACCCTCTTTGTATCCACATCCTTATCAGCCGTTATTAAATCAATTTACTAGGGCTCAGTATTGAGTGGGTTTCTCTGGGTGGAATCATTCTTTTGTCATCTGGCAACTGTCAGCTGAGGCTTTAACTCTTTACTGGTTAAGCCTTTCCAGCTCCCTTAAGAGAGACTAAAAATACCAATGAAGCAAATAGAATAAAATAGGCAAAAAGAAATGAGTAAGCCTTTGATGACTTGTCTTAAAGTAAATAGTGTAAATATGCAAGCCTTAGGAAAGAGATCCACTGGCCTAACTTTCCAAATAAAGAATGATGCTCATGTTCAAAATAATGCTGATTTAGTTTCTCTTATTCTGGACAAAACTCCTCCGAAGGAAAATTATTTGTATCTATTTAAGAAGCTTTCCTCCAGTAATTTAATTTAGTCCATTCAATAACATTTATTCAACAAAAATTTCTCTAAAGGAGAACTAAGCAGATTTTATTGCATATTATCTTGGAAAATAAGTTGTGAAATCAAACTGAGTTGAAACTACTTTCCATTTTTTTAATTTGAGTGACAAGGTATAGAAACTTCTCTGTTCTTCAGCTTTCTCTTCTGTAAACTGGGTATGATAATTGTGTCTCTTTAAGGGTTTTAGTGAAGATTAAATGTGTTAATATAGGTAGGGGGCCCAGAACAAGATCTAACACACCATACAGTTTCCTTAAATGTTAACCAGTATCATCACAGGCCAGAAAAAGGGCAGGGATGCAGATAGAATAGACTGAATTTTCAATGTTTAGGAAAGTCAGAATTAGACAATATGATAAACCCACAAATAATATAAGATAGAATATACTCAGTCAGATAAAAGGAACAAAAATCTGTGGCAAGGATTTATCTAAAGAAAGCTGTCATGGTCGCCTTGCCTTGACACAATGAGAGTTAAGCTTAAAATGTTTATTGGTGTGGTTTTGAGTGATTGCACTGGAGATATTTGCACCTCTCAGCGTGTTAGTTGGAAGACTCTTGCAGATTTGTGCTTTCTTGAGCTAAAGGAGTTGAAGCAATTAGGATTTGAGCATTAGGAGTAAATTACACAATTAGGGGTCATCCTGGACTTCTAATGATGTAAACTTGGGAGGATGAATCAGTGAGCTACAGATCCCTCCTTTAATAGCAGAGAAAGGATCAAAGGTGGGCTGCATCTGGCCTTTCTCCGTCCCTCTGCCTGAATAAAGCGCTCAGTCGTCTTCTAATCATCATACCTACCTCTCTCCCAGCAGGATACTTGCCCAGAGGATCAAACAGAGCCAAGTTTACTACAAATGAAGTTCCCTCTTATTCAGCATCTTTGTTCCATTTGGGTCTTCAACTGATTTGGTGATGCCCAGCCACCCACTTAAGGGAGGGCTGGCTCCTTGACTGAGCCCACAATTCAAATGCTAAACTCATCCAAAAACACCCTCACAGACACACCCAGTATGTCTGGCCACACATCTGGGTCCATCATGGCCCAAGCAAGTTGACACAGACAATTAACCATCACAGATGGGGAGATGTAGCAAAGTTGATTATCCTTCTCCCTGACAGGAAAAAAAAAATGAGTTTGCTTGGAAATAGCCAGTCTTTAACAGAGATCTTTGGACTTCCCAGGTGGCACTGATGGTAAAGAACCCACCTGCCAATGCAGGAGACATAAGAGACCTACCTTTGATCTTTGGGTAGGGAAGATCCCCTAGAGGAGGGCATGGCAGCCCACTGCAGTATTCTTGCCTGGAGAATCCCATGGACAGAGGAGCCTGGGGGGCTACAATCCATAGGGTTGCAGAGAGTCAGATAGGACTAAAGCAACTTAGCACACAACAGAGATCCTTACTCTCAGTCTTACTGCTAAGACTTGGGAAATTGAGTCAATGGGTACTTAAAACAGGTGATTGTTTATCCATACATTTATTCAATGTATTGATCAACCAGTATTTACTGTGAACCTGCTGTATGCCACCACGGGGCATAAAATGGTGAATCCATACAGTCCTTTCCCTCAAAGTTAAATATTTGGGTCTATGTCACATCTATTTACAAGATGCTAATTTAATTGCAAATTTCTACTTATTCAATGACTTTGAACAAAGTTAAATGGATGGGATTTAGAATCAACTGAGGCTCAGAATGCTTGTCTCACCTGAGGTCACAAGGCATGTTGGCTCTGGAGCCTTGAAAGCTGGGCTGGGCTGGGCCAAATGACACCTGTCCACCTGTAGCAACATGGTAACCAGACACAGCTCTCCAGAATGCCTGCCAAACCATCCCAGGATGCTTTTATAGTTTCAAATTGTATTCTGAACATTTTTGTTGATTCTTCCATGTAATACCCTGTGATCTTTTGGGAAAGTTACCATCATTTTTAAAGTTAGACAAAAACAAGTCTTTGTGCAAAAAGGGATAACGTGGGAATCAAATGAGAAAAAATTTGGTGGGGGGGTGGTGTGCACTGGGTATTCGTTGCAGGGCACAGGCTTTCTCTAGTCACAGCACGTGGGCTTCTCTTACTGTGGCACATGGGTTTAGTTGCCCCACAGCCTGTGCGATCTTAGTTCCCCGAACAGGGAGGGAACCTACGTCCCCTGCCTTGGAAGGTGGATTCTCAACCATTGGACCACCAAGGAAGTCTTGAGAGAATGTTTTAAGTGATTCGAGATAATATAAAGAGCTCGTGGCAGAGCTGAGATTAGAACTCATGATCAGTGTGAAGATCTTTAAACTCTTCTCTTTCTCAGGCTTAACATAGTTTTGTTTTAGAAATTGACTAATGAGCATATACAAAGATCCAGGAAAGCCAGTGGCATGATCCATTAAGTCCCGAGGTCTGAGAACCAGGATTGCAAATGTCTAAGGCAGGAAAATATAGACGTCTCAGTTCAAGAAGAGAGAGAATGAATTTGCCTTTCCTTCATGTTTTTACCCCTTTCCAGCCCCCAGTGGCTTAGGTGATGCACGCCCACACTGGGAAGGACCGTCTTCTTTACTTGGGCTGCTGAATCCAAAGGCTTGTCTCTTTCAGAAACACCTTTATAGACATGTGCATGCTCAGTCCCTCAGTCATATCCAACTCTTTGTGAACCCATGGACTGTAGCCCACCAGGCTCCTCTGTCCGTGGAATTCTCCAGGCAAGAATACTGGAGTAGGTTGCCATGCCCTCCTCCAGGAGATCTTCCTCAGCCAGGGATTGAACCCACATCTTTTGCATCTTCTGCATTGGCAAGCAGATTCTTTACCACTAGCGACATCTGGGAAGCCTGTTACAGACACACAATCAGAAATAATGTTTTACCTTATTTCATTCTCTCTGTGACTGAATGTATCCTAAGACAGTGAATAGGCATCATATTTTCCAATCTGAGCACATACTCTGGAGTACTTGGACTTACTCCAGTAGCTAGACTTAAATTTTGTATCCCCTATGAATTAGTATTTCCTAGGAAGTGTTTTTCAGAATACCGGTTTCCATGATCTAAATATGTTTGGGAAATCCTTCATAGAATATACGCCTCACATGGACAGGCTACCTTTTCATAGCAACATGCTTAATATCTAAAATTATGCCTTGGCATGTAGTATAATAAATACTTGCTAAATATTTGTTGAATGTACGAATCTAGGAAAACTTTTCACCTTCACATATTTCCCCATTTAAGTTCTTGAAAAATCGATGAGGAATGTTTGCTTCATTTTTTAAAATTCTTTACTCTGTTACTTCTGTGGAAACTACTTTGGGAAGCCCTTCTGGAAGAGTCCTTCTTGTCTGGCTCCCATGAAAAGGAGAGAAACTTTGATCATTACAAGGCTTGGGAAGAGGAGGCAATCATAGTCATGTCGATGGTGGAGTTTGCTTCCTGTTTCCAAGATGTTGAAAAGCATAGAATGGTGTATGAAGAGGCACTTGGGGATTCTTCCTGGACAGCAAATGGCTCTTACAAAATAACCATTTGATGAGCTCAGTGCAAATGAATCGGAAACATATGGATTCAATTTCCCTTGGAACCCACGTGGCTTGAACAATTAAACACCACTACGATTAGTAGGGAAATGAATACACAACAGGGATTTGATGGAGTCCAAACATTGGAAACTTGTCTGAGGTCTTCCCTGAGCCCCAGATGGGGTCACTTGCCTAGAACACAGGGAGTTTTATCTACACTTGCCGAAGGAACAAAACATTCGTTTTACCATCACAGACTGTGGGGACAAGAGGAGTGACTCTCCCAGCTGCTCCGTGGAAGAGAAAGGGTTTTTTTCTTGAAGATAATGGTTAGAGTAGAATTATAACTGGGGGGGGGGGGCATTATAATTTCCTGTTTCTTACACTGATAATGGACATGGAGAGACAACATGCATGACTGTGTGTGTGTATGTGTCTGTTTTATGGTCATGCTCTCCAATTTTTACTAAGAATTATCTCATATGTTTTTATTATGTGTGCCGAAGAGGCATATGTGATTATCCCTGTTCCACACTTAGGGACAGAACCCGAGGTGAAGTCTGACCAAGATCACACAGCTGGCCCCTGGACCAGCCAGACCAGAGTGAACCTCTCCAGCCCGAGGCCCACTGATTTCCGCTTGCAGATGCACCTGCCTCTGGATTAATAAAGCCGTATACAGCATTACTATATATTAACTTGAAATTGGGTCTCCTAAGGGGAATTCTGGCTTTTGCCAATGAAGCTGTAGCACTGAGCAACTGGCTGAGGAAGATGCAATTAATTTTCCCCTCATGAGTAAAATCATTGTATAAGCGATCGCAGCAGCCTCTAGGGCCAGATACAAGGCACTGAATTATATATCACTGAAGCTGATCTCTCCATCAAACCGCTCGAGGCCAAAATGAAGCCCCAAAAGGCCATATTACATCATGATACCATCCTAACTTAATGGGCGTGGCAATTTTCTAACTGGTCCAGACACGGGGAAAAATCCTTGCCCCCCTCCCACTTCATTTCAACAGTATGGTAAATGTATTCTATTTATACCCATAGGAACTAGTCTGGATGATCTAATATTTGGAGCTTTCTACGTCTAATTTATCTTTCTCAGATATTTTTCCCCCCAAGATGATCCTTCAGGGTTTATTTAATAAGATACTTTAAAACTTTAGAAAAATTCACAGAAGACCCACACCAGGAGGTCTGGATCCTGCCTGAGCCTTAAACTCATGGGAGCGGGCTTTAATAAAAAAAAAACAAAAAACAAAAAACCCACACCAAGAAGTACTGATGCATCTGCTCTGAGAAGGGACAGTTTCTCAAATCTCTCAGGTGATTCCTGGGACTTGCCTGGTGGCCCAGTGGCTAAAAGTCCACACTCCCAATACAAGCAGCATAGGTTCCATCCCTGGTCAGGGAACTAGACCCCACATGCTGCAACTAAGACGTGGCGCAGCCAAATAAGTGAAAAAAATGTTTAAAGAAATATTTTGAAAGTCTCCCAGGTGATTCCAAAAGGTAATAGAGAGCAAGCACTGACTTACATCTGCTCCAAGCCAGTTGCCCAGAAAGGTGAACCAGCCTTTACACTCACGGCCATGGTGCTTTCTGCTCCTTGCGTTTGTTCACTTCAAAGTGTATCCATGTGGACGACTGTTTTAAAATGTACCTGAGGTTTGTTTTGATCTGATATGTTAAGACCTACAGACTTGGAAATGATGGCCATGAAGGAATAGGTTTATAGTCACAGACTCCCTAGAAACAGAAGGCACAGCATGCTGTGGAGGGCCACCCGGGGAAGCACCAGGACCAGCCAGGAGGCAGTAGGGAGGGACGGAGGGGAACGCAGGGGTGAAAGCCTGCATCTCACAGGAAAGTAAGCAAGCTGAACAGGTTTGGGTTGGATAATTTCAACAAGCTCTAGGGTGCATGGATGGCCCCTACCTACTGACCCAGTGCCTGGCCCTGGGGTGTTTTAAGGCAGAGAAATGGTGTCCTGAGAGCAGGAGTCTAATGAATGGAGGCCAGTGGGGATTTCGATTCATGACTCATTGGTTTGCAAGTCAAAGGGATACACACAGTGAGTCTCTTTCTCTACCCAGGAATTAACTGAACAAGGGAGGGGCAGTCCCTCCTCTGGTTCACAAGGTCCCAAGATGCCAAAGCATCATAAAGTAGAGAAAAAATTAAACACATGATCAAATACAGTATTACTTTAGCCATCAGATTCCTAATGCTCACTAGGATAAAATAGTAATAAAAAGCTTTTGACTAGATGTTTTCAGTTTACACACAGTTTTCAGGTTGTCTTATTCTTCCCAGAAAATCTATTGTGTGTATGTACTAAGTCACTTTAGTCATGTCTGACTCTTTGTGATGCTATGGACTGTAGCCCACCAGGCTCCTTTGTCCATGGGATTCTCCAGGCAAGAAAACTGAAATGGGTTGCCATGTCCTCCTCCAGGGGACCTTCCCCACCCAGGGATGGAACCCAAGTCTCTTACATCTCCTGCATCAGCTGGAGAGTTCTTTACCACTAGTACAACCTGGCAAGCCTGCAATAATATCATCATCTGTAGATATGGACACCCAGGCAGAAAGAGGGAAAGTGACATTGTTTCCTTGTGGGGGCTTCGGAAAAAGTCCTTGTTAGGACTTGAAACCAGATATTTTGACTCCTGGTGCCCAACTCTGGCCATGCCCACCTCTGTCTGATGTGAGCCTTGGATGCTTTCTCTAATAACTACTGGGCACAATGACTGTTGATTGTTTACAAAAGCACTGTAATTTGTCTCCCAGGCAGGGGATGCTGGCCTGAGTGCGATCTGCTAGAAAACAGGGGCAGGAGCAAGCTCTCTGCTTTTCAGAGCAAGAGAACATTCCCTCAATGCTTCGATCTGATGTGGGATTTTTTCCTGGAAGAGCATCATGAGAAAAGTGATCACAATCATGTACAAATACTGATGGGTCAGCCACAGGGAATGTTGTAGGTTTTGACAGACAGATTGGGAGCTGCACCAGTGAGTGAGTGGGCACCCTGCCATGTATGTGCACTTCGATGAAAAGAGAATGCATCTGTGACTCTAGTCCTTTCTTTCCATCCTTCTATTGCTCTGTGTGTGTCTGCACAAACGCACGCTCAATCTCATCCGACCTTCTGTGTCCCCATGGACTGTAGCCCACCAGGCCCCTCTCTCCATACAATTTTTCCAGGCAAGAATACTGGAGTGGGTTGCCACTTCCTTCTCTAGGGGATCTTCCCAATCTAGGGATTGAACTCCTATCTCCTGCATTGCAGGTGGATTCTTTACCTCTTGTGCCACCTGGGAAGCACCTATTGTTATAAGGACATCAAACAAATGTTTAGACAGAGAGCCCTTTAACCAGCTTCTCAGTGGCAGTGAACCAAGTCAGAAAAGTAATTCAACCCTCGCTCCCAAGGTACAAGGGAAAGGAAGAAAAACTGTTTCTTTAGATTCCATCTTCACCATGGAATCATTTGTCACTTTCCTCGGAGAGTCTGCATCTATCCTCTCTGGAAAGTGAAGTGAAAGTCACTCAGTCACATCCAGCTCTTTGCAACCCCATGGACTATACAGTCCATGGAATTCTCTAGGTCAGAATACTGGAGTGGGTAGCCATGACATTCGCCAGGGGATCTTCCTGACCCAGGAATTGAATCAGGGTCTCCTGCATTGCAGGCAGATTCTTTACCAGCTGAGCCACCAGGGAAGCCCAAGAATACTGGAGTGGGTAGCCTATCCCTTCTCCAGGGGATCTTCCCGACCCAGGAATTGAATCAGGGTCTCCTGCATTGCAGGCAGATTCTTTACCAGCTGAGCTACCAGTCTGGACCACTTGCTAAAATGAACGCTGGTGAAAATGGAAGCTGATACTTGTCTCTGCTCCCTGTGCATCTTCCTTGCTCGGTGTAGCCAGGAGGAGACTGTGGAAACAGGAAACACAACAGGTTCCCAGGCTCCTACAGATCCTTCTGTGCCAACAGATGGGGCCCTGAGCACTTCCCTTTCACCATGCTATGTTGGTCCCTAAAGCAAAGATGTAAACACAACCTAAATGTCCATCAACAGACAGATGGACAAAGAAAATGTGGTTGATCCATACAATGGAATATTATTCATCATTTAAAGAGGAGAGAATTCTGCAATATGTGAAAGCGTGGATGGACCTTGGGGACATTATACTGAGTAAAATAAGCCAATCACAGAACATGTATTGCATGATTCCACTTGGGCATCTAAATAGTAAAATTCAAAGAATGGGAAAGTAGAATGGCGATTGCCAGGGACTGGAAGGAGGGAGAGATCAGGACTTACTGCATAAAATGTCAGTGAAGGGAGATGAATAAGCTCTGGAGATTCTGTGCCACCTGGTATCATAATCAACAACGATGTATTGGACACTTAAAACTTCATTAAGAGTGTAAATATCATGTTAGGTGTTTTTTCACAATAAAATGAAATAGGAAAATGTGAAGTCTAAATCGCCCTTGGGAACTTCTCTGGTGGTCCAGTGGCTAAGACTCCGTGTTCCCAATGCGGGGGGCCAGTTTCCATCCCTGGTCGGGGAACTAAACTCCACATGCCACAGTGAAGATGGAAGACCTCGCATGCTACAACTAAGACCCGGCCCACCCAGATAAATAAATTACTTTTAAAAATTAAAAAAAAGACTTTAAAAAATTTCCTTGTTCTGATCCACTCATCCCTCCTGCTGTCTCTAGGCCACCATTCCTTTACTGGATTCTCACAGAAACCCCATTCTCCTCCTATGACAAACATGATGTTTCCCAGATGGGCTCAAAAGCTTGGAGGACAAGAGAAATATTCTCCTCCTACTTCTAGGAACCACAGGAAAGCGCTTGAATTTCACTTGCCTCAGAACTGTCTCCAGAGGAAGAATCCAGCCCCCAGGCAGTCTTGCTGAAGCCACCAAGAAGCTAAGAATCTCTTGAGGAGACATAAAGAGGCCAGGGAAGACCCTCCATTTCCTTGGCTTCATGGTCATTACCAAATAATTGAACACACATTTCATACATCTTGAGACATTCTGGGATGTGCCATTTCAGAGAACGCATCATGTTTATAGAATGCATCATACTTAGAGAACCCAATATTTATCCATTAGCATTTGTCTGTCAACGTGAATTAAAATGACAGGCTAACGTTAATGTCATATCAAAATTTCAGGAGCCTTTTGAGTTTGATAGGAAGTCGTTTAAAGCAATTATTCTCTTTCTAAAAGCCTTTCATTTAGAACATCTGCTATTATATTATTGGACCTAGATTTCATAGAATATAAAAGATCTTTAATTTAGTTACAGTTGTAAACCATAAATATTAGTGATTTATACCTCATAATTATTCTTCCAGGGACAAGTGCCAGTTTTACAAAGCCATTTGCAATATTAACAGACAGTGGAGGAATTGCAAGCAAGCTGTTGTGATACAAATCTTTGCATACAAGATAGGAGTTCCACCAGGTGCCGCAGTGCATGTTCCAGTGTGGGAATCCATCTCTGGCCATTGACCTTCCCCAGCTCTTTCCTTAGCACTTACCTTTTTCTTAATGCAGGCAGTGGTTTCACTGTCTAAAGCTCATGCAGTATAAATAAGTACAGCTATTGTGACTTGTGAATATCTTGCTCATTTTTCTTCCAAAATCGTAAGCTACAATGTTAGGCTTTGTGTATTTTCCTCTTATTCTTCTCTTATTCCTCTTATTCATTCAACAGATGATCTTTGAGCATCTTGTAGGTGCCAGACTAAACTTGGCTCCAGGGTTACCATATTGTATAATCCACATCTCATTTGTGAATTACCCTCAGGAACACCGTGCTTTGAAAAGGAGTTTATTACGATGCTAGCAGAATTCATCACAACACACAACACTACAGAGCTCAGTCGTTATTCACATAATATTACAATATTAGCATTTACATATTCATGTTCTATTAGTTCATTAGAAGCACAATTAGCAAAATCATCTTAGATAAATACTTCAAAAGTCCAATTCTTGAACTGTTGAAAGAATATCTACAGATGTCTGTTAGTCAATAGAGGTTTTGGAAGATACAAGAAGATTTCATCAAATGTCTCTGAAATTTGATGATAATGACTCAAAAGACTTAGATTCTCCTTTAGCGAACTGTTTTCTTTGGAAGAGGAAAAAATATTTGCATCAGATGGAATGAGAGGTATGCATGGTCCAAGAATAATACCCAGCTTTACAGCAAACTGCAGCTTTGATTTAGGTTTTTTAATGGGTTGCTGTTCAATTTTGATTATAGCTTGTTGACCAATTGTACCTGGAACATTTATACAATTTCTTCTCAGGCCAATCATTGTCCTTTCTTCTACTTTCTCCACTCTTCTTCATCACCATAGTGTCACACATTGGTCTAGCAACCTGTGTGATCTTTGCTCTAAACTTTCACTAGAATTTCTTCTAGAATTTCTCAAAGTTCTCACATCAGCTCTTTTTCACACATCTGAAAATTTACGTAAGTAAATAAAGACACAGAGACTGATAGGCTTCTTGTAATCAGTTCCGATCAACCAGTCATCTTTTCATAACAGCAACTTGCAAGTAATATGGTATGATTTTCATATATTCTCTGCCTGCTTGCTCTCACTGGACACCTGAAATTACATAATCACAGGAAAATTGTACCTTACTCAACCTGAGGGAAACATATCACTATTTTACAGGGAGAGGTATTAGCAAGCCCATAATCACGTCCAAGGAATTGATGTATTAGCGAGATTAGCATTTTCTGTCAAACGTACGATTTCTGGATTTGCAGAGTATATGAGTCAGTTGAAATATTCTCTGTACAAGTTATAAAGAGAAGAGAAGGCAGCCTGATGGAGTGGGAAGGGGTATGCTTTACAAACAGACAAGTATGGGCTTGAATTTCTGTTTTACTTCTTCCTAATATTAATATGAGACATTCAGCTTCACTTTTTTATTTGTAAAATGAGGATAATAAAACAAACATCCTAAGATAACACACAAATGGTAGTTCTATCCTTTTTCTTCCTTCGAGGTAAAAAAACAAACAAACATGTGTTTAAAATATACACCACTCAACACCATCAGACGGGAATAATCTAAAGTACCAAGTTTGAGATTGATGTATTGAGAGACAGAGATTATTAAATTTCCTTGTTCAGAAGAAACATAATTAACATGATCAGTTTAGGGTTTTTTTTTTTTAATGCCAAATTCACTTTCTAGTCTTAAAATAATGTTGTGCAAATTGTTGGCAAGTTGTTTCATGTTCATGCTTCATAAAAAGGGAAAAAAATCTTCTTCTTGTGCTTCAATGCCTATTTAGTTCCATTTGGGTCATTTTCTTTGAACCAAATGCAAATGAGTGAGGGAGGGTTGCAGCTATTTTACAATCTTCCTTTAATCAAGATCGCTACAAACCATCATCCCACTGGGTGATGTGTGACATAAATCATATTAACTTAATTCTGTGTTTCATTAAAGGATTTAGTACTTTTATGAACCAGAATATCTGGGTCAATGCCATGGAAACTTCGACCAAATTGCAGGGCTTGTGGATTCAATGATTTGTAGATCATTGTCTGA
This sequence comes from Giraffa tippelskirchi, assembly GCF_054371585.1. NCBI lineage: Eukaryota > Metazoa > Chordata > Mammalia > Artiodactyla > Giraffidae > Giraffa > Giraffa tippelskirchi. The sequence goes on from NC_137287.1 coordinate 56,225,825, forward strand.
GATAAAGATCAAATTTCTGCTCCCCTCTCATTCTGGCCTCATTAGTACGTGGTCACCTTGGCCCAGGTGGTAAAGAATTTGCCTGCAATGCAGGAAACTCAGGTTTGATCCCTGGGTCAGGAAGATTCCCTGGAGAAGGGAATGGCTACCCACTCTAGTACTCTGGCCTGGAGAATCCCATGGACAGAGGAGCCTGGTGGGCTACAGTCCATGGGGTTGCAAACAGTTGGACATGACTAACACTTTCACCTTTCACCTTTCAAGAGTTCTTGGCTTTGGAAGGGGCTGATGGGCCCTGGCCCCAGAAAGTAAAGGAGAAATCCAGCTCTGTACAATGTTCTGGACTTGTGAGGACAGTCATCTTGTTACCCAACCCAGGTCCAGCTGCTCGCCTCTCAAAAGCCATTAAAGAGGCCAGGTTGGTGGAAAGGAAAGTTTGCTTTATTTTGGATGCCAGCAACAGGTGGGGAGGGGTGCCAGACACCTGTCCAAAGACCAACTCCTCCATCCCTGACAATCAGGGGAAAGGAGATTTTATAGACTGAAGTAGAGGGCTCCAGGCAGAAACAGCACAATCAGCTCTGACAGTCATGTTGATATTAGTCAGTGGTGGTCTGACCAGGGCAATCTTTGTTATTTTAGGTACAGTTAATCTTCAGTTCCATGGTTGGTTTGTTTCCATTTCTTTGAGGACAGTTCTTGGAATTGCAGCAGTTTTTGTCATGGCTATAGCCTGGGTGTTCATTGGAAGGACTGATGTTAAAGCTGAAACTCCAATACTTTGGCCACCTGATGCAAAGAGCTGACTCATTTGAAAAGACCCTGATGCTAGGAAAGATTGAGGACAGGAGGAGAAGGGGATGAAAGAGGATGAGATGGTTGGATAGCATCACCAACTCAATGGACATGGGTTTGAGTGAACTCCAGGAGTTGGTGATGGACAGGGAGGCCTGGCATGCTACAGTTCATGGGGTCGCAAAGAGCCAGACACGACTGAGCGACTGAACTGAACTGATGGTCTGGTCATCATGTAGTTAAATTTTCCACTGAATGGGGGTTTCAGTATCTACAAAGACAGGATATGGCTCAGAATATTATCTATAGTACTTGAGAAGGAATTAAGGTCCTTGACTTTGCTTAATGATTACATTGTTATTCTTTGGTCTTCTTTGGCTGTTTTCCTTTATTTCAGCTTTTTCTCACTTCTCTGATCAAACTTATTCTTTAGTGAAAGTTCCTCCACAGACCCAAGGTAGGCAGTGACATTGCAGTTGGAGGTGGGGGACAAGGACTGTAGGGTCCTACTCCGTTTCAATCTCTGTATTCTTTTTATCCCACACAGTTGAATACTTCTATGATTTTTCTATTTGCCTATTTTCTAAACAACCTTAAAAGATAAAACTGGCAGTAAAAAAAAAAAAAAAAACAACCCTAAAGAATATTGCCTAAATGTCCCTTTTCATTTAATACTGTCTACCCTGGGAGAATCTTTTTCTTTTTTATTCCTATAAGATAAGTTAACTATGACAAGCCAAGCCTCAACATGTTTCCACACTTTCAGACTTCAGGCACTCCTGTATAACATCTAAATATTTATATTTCCTTTTCAAATGACAGGCCCAAGAATGTTTCTGTAATATTCATGAAAACATAGACATTGTTAAGCATCTTTGCCTCCTGAAGAAGGAAAATGAGAAAATCTGGGAAGAAGGATGGAGCCCAAAGTTGACAAAGGTTTCCAACACGTAAGTGGTTATCCTGGAAGATCTCTTGGCTGGATTGTTTTGTAATTTATAATTCCCTGGGCCTGGCAGTAATTAGTGATGCTGGTTTTCATTCTTTCTTGCTAGTCACAGTTTGGAAGCAATAGATCTTTTTTCTTTGCCAATCTCTGCTACTCTTTCATAAAATGTATCTCATTCAGTTCCAAAGCTGTAGAGCCTGAGAACATAGAGTTCTGGGAAACTCCAGAGAGATTTTATTTTGACTCGTCATTTTGTTGTGAAAAAATCGAAGCCCTAAATGGTAAGAAGACTTGCCCAGGTCATGTTGCAAAGCATGAGACCTTCAGTCTTCTTCTTGATATAATTTTCAGAGTTGGGCCTAAAATGTGTGAGGGACAAAGTCTGCATTTTCTCTCAAGAGTGAGCCTTTCATGTTCAAGTTCATAGACACATTCATGTCCTTTCTGATCACTCTCATTTTGACATCAGTACTAAGGCGAGTGTCTGTTTAAATGTTAAACTGAAGGATTTCCCTGACAGCCCAGTGGTAAAGAATCTGCCTTCCCATGTCGATCCTGTCTGGGTGTCACAGAGCAGCTCAGCCTGCACACTGCAGCTAGGGAAAACCTGGGTGCTGCAAGGAAGACCCAGTGCAGCCAGAATAAAATGAATACATACATAAAAATTAAATAAATAAATAAAATGTTAAGCTAAAAATAAGAATTGGACCAATTTTTGCTTTGCTTTGTGTTGGCTCCATTTAATTTCTACCAATCTCTAACACTTCATTTTTCATACGTGGGTTTTTTCATCTTGACATACACTTTTAAAATTGAAATTCTTATACATAATTTTTCATTGTTTCGCTCTCTTCCCTCTCCTATGATAACCTCTCAAAGCCAAAATATCATTTAGGGCTATGCCAGACATTTTCCCACCACATCAGGAAAGTAAGTGTATTTCGTTCCTCTGGATTAGCTGTAAAAAAAGCTAATTTTATACACTCACATATAATTTAACCTTAATCATGGTTTGTACGATTCATCAGCTGAGTCATACTTAATAGCTGCATCATTTATAGTGTAATATTTATACTTAATGAATTAATTCAATTCTTAGTAAATGCTCAAATTGATGACTGGTATATTTTAAAAATAATCTTGACTGATTGATTGATTTGGATGCACTGGGTCTTTGTTGTGGCATGCAGGCTTCTCTAGTTGCTCTGCAGCATGTAGAATCTTAGCTCCCCGACCGAGGATCAAACCCATGTCCCCTGCATTGGCGGGCAGATTCTTAACCATGGGACCACCAGGGAAGTCCTGGTGTCTGGCATTTTTGAATCCAAATACCCAACTTTAAGTCTTAGCTCCACTCCTTTCTGGCTTCCTCACTGAAGGAAAGTCGTGTAGCAATACTGAATCTCGGTTTCCTTGACAGAACAATCACAAGCACAGTAACCACAGTAATAATCTCTCACCTCTCTCCCAGGGCTTCAGTATCACTCCTCTTTTTATCTATAAGGAAGGGGTGTTCCCTGGGATACCCTGTCTATCTCGGTGACTCCTTTTCCAAATTAGGCACCAATTAGTTAAAATACACCAAAAGCTCCCAGCATCTATGCAAGGTTTGAAGTAAAGCACCTTTGCCATGTTTTCCATACCATTGCTTTCATTTCTGTTTTGAAGCAAAGGATGAGCCTTTGAAAGGGAACAGTGACAATATATCAATAGTGTTTATTTTGTGTTGGAGACATAACTGGGTAGTACTTGCTAGTGTGGCAGAACCTCTCCTGAAGAAGATGGGCATTCAACCCCTGTCTTGTCAGCAAACCATCAAGTTGGCTCAACTCCAAATGAAAAAGAATAGACGGAGGAAGAAAAATCTGACCTGAAAAGATAATCAACCTAGAAATCCAGAAACTAGAAGGCCCAGGGGAAGGGTTAAAGCTGCAGCCAAATCTCTTCTTAATTTTCTTAATCAGATTTTTGTCAGCATAGGAAATGTTTTGCAAATGTTGGGGAAAAAATCAGAGTCTGTGAATAGGGACTGGGACACATCTTATTACTTTCCTGATCACCAGGGAGCAATTTCTCAAGTTGACTTCCTAAAAGGTACTTGGGCTTCTGTCTCCTGTATGAAGATAATTATTTCTGTCATGATGAATAATTTAACCACCATTCCCAACTGCCACCCTCAGACCACTCACAGCTTTCAACAGAAGGAGATCCCCTGCTTTGTAACATAACAGATTCTCTACTTTATGGCAGAAAGCAGAATGAAAGCCAAAGTGTTCCCAAACCTTCCATCCCCAAAGCATGAGTTGGTGTCATTTGTTTTTTTCCAATGTAGAATCAGAGAACATTAGTACTGAATGTTTCCTTAGACAAGGATGGAAGCCTGATTAAGTCAGCGGTGGGACGCGGGCACTGAAGCTATGTAGAGCGAGGTTTTTAGACCTAGATTTATCTCCTGGTGAAATCTTTTTGTTTTAATCTCACACCTCTCTAACTCTGGTGAAAATGTTGCCTAATAAAAGTCCATGAAGAGGGGATCTTGGCCTAGTAACCTCATGCACCTCAGGACTCTATTCGCTCATCTGTAAAATGGGTCTAATGACTTAAAAAAACATTTATTTTGAAACAACCTCAAACTTAGGGAAAAAGTTATACCTCCATATGCAAAAAACTTTCTCTTCCTGAACCTTCTGAGGGAAAACTGTCAACACGGTGCCTACATGTTGTTCCGTCAACCTGAATACTTCAGTGTGTATTTCCTACAAACAAGGGGAAAAGCTATCATACAGCCCTCTAAATCAAAATGCATTCAAGTTTCACCAGTTCTTTCAGCAACATCTTCTCAGCATAGGGAATCAGTTCCAAACTGTACAATGCTTTTTTTTTTCTGTCTTTTCACCTCTTTCACTCTAGAACAGTTTCTAGATCTTCCCTTGGTTCTTCATGACCTAGAATTCTTTGATTATTAATAGGCCACTTATTTTACAGGAAGCCTCCAGTTTGGGTTTTTCTGATGTTTCCTAGTGATTCGATTCAGATCTTGTGTGATGGGAGCATCACATCACACAAGGGGAGCTGTGCTCGGGTGCTGACTGAATCCTGTCACTGCCATTTTGGTTCTTGTATCACTGATGCTGTTAACTCTAGTTACGTGACTCAGGGATTTCTCCCTGGACTCTTCACTCTAATGATGGTCTGCTTTCACAATTATTAGGTACCTTGTAGAGAGATACTTTAAGACTATGTTATCAAACTCCTAATTTATTCATTTACCCATATCAATATGAACTCATAGTGGCCTATTTTTTCATAGAAGTATAGATATTTACAATATTGTGTTAGCTTCTGATGTACAGCAAAGTGATTCAGTTATGTGCATGCTCAGTTGCTCAGTTGTGTCCAGCTTTTGCAACTCCGTGGACTGCAGCCCATCAGGCTCCTCTGTCCATGGGAATTTTCCAGGCAAGAATGCCAGAGTGGGTTGACATTTCCTCCTCTAGGGGATCTTCCTGACCCAGGGATCAAACCTGAGTCTCTTGTGTCTCCTACATTAGCAGGTGGATTCTTTACCACTGAGCCACCTGGGAAGCCCCTGATTCAGTTAGACCTACAGATATACATATATATGATTCAGTATATATATGTATGTATATATATACAGTATGTATATATATACATATATATATTCTTTTTCAGATTATTTTCCATTATAGATTATTGCAAGATATTGAGTACAGTTCCCTGTGTTATATATTAGGTCCCTGTTTATCAGTTTTATATATGGTAGTGTGTACTGTTAATCCCAAACTTCTAATTTATCTCTTCTTCCTGTTTGGTAGCCATAACTTTGTTTTCTATGTATTTGAGTCTATTTTGTTTTGTTCATAAGTTCTTTTGTGTAATTTTTTTAGATTCCACATATATATTTGTCTTGCTCTTTCTAATTTCACTCAGTCTGATAACCTCTAGGTCCATCCATGTTGCTACAAATGGCAGTATTTCACTCTCTCGTGGCTGAGTAGTATTCCGTTATATATATATGTACCACTCCTTTATCCATTCATCTGTCTAGTTTGCTTCCACTTCTTGGCTATTATGAATAGTGCTGCTGTGAAGATAAGGGAGCATGTATCTTTTTGAATTAGTCTTCTCTGGGTATATTCCCAGTGGGATCCCTGGATCATACAGTAGTCCTATTTTTGTGATCACAAAATGAAAATTAGAGTGTTGGTTAAAATAGCTCCAAAAAGAAAACAAAATAAAAGCTACCATTTCTCTGCACTTCTCAGGACACTCCCAATGTTTTAATGACCAATGTGTGCTCTGCCCAAAAAATGATATTGAAAAAAAAGAGAGGTCAATGTTCGCCCAATATACCCTGCACACTTTAGCACTTCAGAGATCCTGCTGGGATGAAAACCCACGTATAATCCTGGCAAGGTGGCTGTTTCCTTTTGTTTGGCTGAACGGCTCATTCAGACCTGAATTATAAACCCTGGCATTCTCTTGGGAAGTCATCCTTCTTTCCCTGGGGCTCCTGTTATCTTTATTTTATAATATTAATGATAACTGTAACCACCAGCTGGGTCATGCTAAAACGAGCATTATCTTAACAAAACTGAAATTCACTGCTGGGACTTTTTTTTCTAAACACCGTTATGCATAACAATATTTTTAATGGGGTGATTCCTACCAATGGTTCACAAAACTCTTGTCATTTTTTAAAGCAGAATTAAATAATACCAGGCAGCAGAGTGTATAAGGCATAAATTACAGATGGCAGGAGGGCAAAGACATTGCGTGGAGAATAAATTAAAGTCCTCAATTATGAGACCAGTAAGAGAGGTGTGAGGAGGAAGAATGGAGGCCATGGGAGAGAAACGTCTTCAGATGACATTGAGACAAGGTCATGACCCCATGAGGTTCTAAGACCCAAGGGATAACAGTGCATTAAAGGAGATCGTTACTATGGAAGAGAAGGATTTTCTTGGGCACAAAATATTACTATAAAAATGTAAGCATTCGAAAAAATCTTCCACTTGATTTTAAAGTGCTAAAGGTATGGTCATATTTATAAAAACAGAGATTAGTGCTTATTATATATCTGATGAGTGGTCATGAAGCATATAAAGGGTCAGACACGTTGGTCCTAAGAAAGTCTAAGTGCAACCTCAAACTAAAACGAGGTCCTTTTTGAAATTTTGAGATGGGATGAATAATAAGGGGAAATATTTGATTTCTTTGCAGCCCTTACCTTTGTAGGGATTTAAGTTCAGCTTACTGAGTCTCAGAAATCTCTCAAAACTTGGCCTTTTGCACCATTTGCATAGGTTTGACCCTTCAGCATCACTTGCCTTGGCACACGCTGTGTGTGTGCATGCTGTTGTGTCTGATTCTTTGCTACCCCGTGGACTGTAGCCCTCCAGGTTCCTCTGTGTGCGGAATTTTCCCAGCAAGGATACTGGAGAAGGTTGCAATTTCCTTCTCCAGGGGATCTTCCCGACCCAGGGATGGAACTTGCGTCTCTTCCTGCATTTCCTGCACTGGCAGGCAGATTCTTTAATACTGCGCCACCTGGGAACCCCTCACAACCTCATACAAATCCCACTGCCTCTGGTTTTGGGCTCTCCTTCCAGTCTCTTCCTGATGCTCCCCCAGGCAGCTGCTAAGGTCTTATTTTCTAAAAGGGAAAATTGACAATACAGGTCCCGTTATAATTATCTAACTTGAAAAATTCATCCCACTGGACAGACTTTAACATGTCTAATATGTTCCGAGAGATTCTGAAACCATCTCCCCAAGACGGTTCTCTCTGCCATCAAGCTTCAGCTTCACTGGCCATCTCAGCCTTCCTCACATAGTTCATACTTGTTCATAAAAGTTCATACAAGATCCTTGAATTTATATAGGCTCCCCTAAGGACCACTAATGACACATGTTGAGCATTTGTGCAAATGCATGGTCAGGTCACCCAAGATGACTGTTCTCTTGTTCTCCCTGCATCCCCTGCTCAACCAAACATGGTCCACTGGAGAAGGGAATGGGAAACCACTTCAACATTCTTGCCTTAAGAACTCCATGAACAGTATGAAAAGGCAAAAAGTTATGACACTGGAAGATGAACTCCCTAGGTCAGTAGGTGCCCAATATGCTACTGGAGAAGAGCAGAGAAATAGCTCCAGAAGGAATGAAGAGGCTGAGCTAAAGCAAAAACAACGCCCAGTTGTGGATGTGACTGGTGATGGAAATGAAGTCCGATGCTGTAAAGAACAATATTGCAGAGGAAGCTGGAATAGTAAGTCCATGAATCAAGGTAAATTGGAAGTGGTCAAACAGGAGATGGCAAGAGTGAACATCGACATTTTAGGAATCTGTGAACTAAAATGGACCAGAATGGGTGAATTTAATTCAGATTACCATTTTATCTACTGCTGTGGCAAGAATCCCTTAGCCCTCATAGTCAACAAGAGTCTGAAATGCAGTACTTGTGTGCAATCTCAAAAATGACAGAAGGATCTCTGTTCATTTCCAAGGCAAACCACTCAATATCACAGTAATCCAAGTCTATGCCCCAACCACTAATGGCGAAGAAGCTGAAGTTGACTGGTTCTATGAAGACCTACAAGACCTTCTAGAACTAACACCAAAAAAAGATGTTGTTTTCATCATAAGGGACTGGAATGCAAAAGTAGGAAGTCTAGAGATACCTGGAATAACAGGCAAATTTGGCCTTGTAGTACAAAATGAAGTAGGGAAAATGCTAACAGAGTTTTGCCAAGAGAACGCACTGGTCATTGCAAACACCTTCTTCCAACAACACAAGAGATGACTCTACACACAGAAATCACCAGATGGCCAATACTGAACTCAGATTGATTATATTCTTTGCAGCCGAAGATGGAGAAGCTCTATACAGCCAGCAAAAACATGACGGTGAGCTGACTGAGGCTCAGATCGTGAACTCCTTATTGCAAAATTCAGACTTAAATTGAAATAGGGAAAACCACTAGGCCATTCAGGTATGACCTAAATCAAATCCCTCAGGATCAGACAGTGGAAGTGACAAATAGATTCAAGGGATTAGATCTGATAGACAGAGTGCCTGAAGAACTATGGATGGAGATTTGTGACATTGTACAGCAGGCAGGGATCAAGACCATCCCCAAGGGAAAAAAATGCATAAAAGCAAAATGGTTGTCTGAGGAGGCCTTACAAATAGCTGAGAAAAGAAGAGAAAAGAAAGGCAAGGGAGAAAAAGAAAGATATACACATCTGAATGCAGAGTTCCAAAGAATATCAAGGAGAGATTAAGAAAGCCTTCCTCAGTGATCAGTGCAAAGAAATCGAGGAAAACAATAGAATGGGATAGACTAGAGACCTCTTCAAGAAAATTAGAGATAACAAGGGAACATTTCATACAAAGATGGGCACAATAAAGGACAGAAATGGTATGGACCTAACAGAAGCAGAAGATATTAAGAAGAGGTGGCAAAAATGCATAGAAGAATTATACAGGAAAGATCTTCATGACCCAGGTAACCATGATGGTATGATCACTCACCTAGAACCAGACATCCTGGCATGTGAAGTCAAGTGGGCCTTAGGAAGCATCACTATGAACAAAACTAGTGGAGGGGATGGAATTCCAGTTGAGCTATTTCAAATCCTAAAAGATGATGCTGTGAAAGTGCTGCACTCAATATGCCAGCAAATTTGGAAAACTCAGCAGTGGCCACAGGACTGGAAAAGGTCAGTTTTCATTCCAATCCCAAGAAAGGCGATGCCAAAAATGCTAAAACTACTGCACAGTCGCACTCATTTCACATGTTAGTAAAGTAATGCTCAAATTCTCCCTGCCAGGCTTCAACAGTATGTGAACTGAGCACTTCCAGATGTTCAAGCTGGATTTAGAAAAGGCATAGGAACCAGAGATCAAATTGCTAAGATCCACTGGATCATAGAAAAAGCAAAAGAATTCCAGAAAAACATCTTCTTCTGCTTCATTGACTATGCTAAAGCTTTGACTGTGTGGATCACAACTAACTGTGGAAAATTCTTCAAGAGATGGGAATACCAGACATCCTTACCTGCCTCCTGAGAAATCTGTATGCATGTCAAGAAGCAACAATTAGAACCAGATACATGGAACAATGGACTGTTTCCAAATTGGGAAAGGAGTACATCAAGGCTGTATATTATCACCCTGATTATTTAACTTATATGCAGAGTACATCATCAAAATGCCGAGCTGGATGAAGCACCAGCTAGAATCAAGATTGCCAGGGGAAATATCAATAACCTCAGATATGTAGATGACACCACCCTCATGGCAGAAAGTGAGGAGGAACTAAAGAGCCTCCTGATGAAAGTGAAAGAGGAGAGTGAAAAAGTTGACTTAAAACTCAACATTCAGAAAACGAAGATCATGGCATCCAGTCCCATCACTTCATGGCAAATAGATAGGGAAACAATGGAAATAGTGAAAGACTCTATTTTGGGGGGCTCTAAAATCACTGCAGCCATAAAATTAAAAGATGCTTGCTCCTTGGAAGAAAAGCTATGACAAACCTAGACAGTGTATTAAAAAGCAGAGACATTATTTTGTCGACAGAGGTCTGTCTAGTCAAAGCTATGGTTTTTCCCGTAGTCATGTATGCATGTGAGAGTTGGACCATAAAGACGGCTGAGTGCTGAAGAATTGATGCTTTTGAACTGTGGTGCTGGAGAAGACTCTTGAGAGTCTCTTGGACTACAAGGAGATCAAACCAGTCAATTCTAAAGGAAATCAGTCCTGGATATTCATTCAAACTCCAATACTTTGGCCACCTGATGTGAAGAACTGTCTCACTGGAAAAGATCCTGATGCTGGGAAAGATTGAAGGCAGGAGGAGAAGGGGACGACAGAGGATGAGATGGTTGGATGGCATCACCAACTCGATGGACATGAGTTTGAGCACGCTCTGGGAGATGGTGATGAACAGGGAAGTGTGATGTGCTGCAGTCTATGGGGTTGCAAAGAGTCAGACACGACTGAGCACCTGGACACAGCAACAGTGGTCAGGTCACCCAAGATGGCTGTCCTCTTGCTCTCTCTGCATCCCCTGTTTCACCTTCCCCTACTTCACCTGCATCTCACTCACATGACTGACCTTCCTACCTACTTGCCCCAGGCCCCAGCTAGTGACTGTTCTTTCCAAAGGGGTAGTGAGGGGGTGTGCCACTCTGCTGGTTTCCTTGGTAACTGAGGAGTCAACCAGATGTGGATTCCCCCTATAACTGATAACCTCACCCTCTCCTGAGAGCGAAGACTGTTGCCAAGGCCCACCCACAGTGTAGTGTCACTCCAGGACCTTGCTTCTCATGTAAGATCCTCCCATTCATTAAACTGTCGATGGTGTTATGCATATGGCATATGCAATGTCTATGTTACTGCTTAAAATGCCCAATAAAGACTAGCATGGAGCACGGCCAGGTGCTATGTGAAGCATATCACAGTAAGCACCACGGGTATGACAGAGGCCTCCTGCTTTCAATCTGTGTTCATGGACAGACACTAAACCCAGGCTGTTGCCATCTGGCATCTTTCTGATGCAGATTCTTGTGATGTGAATTATCTGGTCAGTTCCCCCAACGGATGATCTCTTCTTGATCAATCAATTTTGAAGGAAAGCTACTTTCAGAAGAGCAACCGACGTTAATGATGACAGTAGAGTGATTGTAGGCTGAAATGACTTCATTATCTGTGGAGAATATAAACTCCTTGACAACATTTCAGCTCCATGGAGAGAAGCTCTTGTCTGCCACAAAAGCTCCTGACAACCTCACCTGGAGTAAGGGTTATCTGCAGTTCTCAGCACCTGGTTGCTAACATGGATTTATTAAGTCATCGCAGTAGGATACCCTTAGCTGGAATTCCTTGAGACTCTTTCAAAGGCCTTACAGCCAAATACATAGGAAGTATCCTTGAAATAATTTGAACTCTAGAAGTGAATTTCTATGTGAAAGAGTCTTGCTGGCTGTGTGAAGTCTTACAGGAAAAGGTTGAAAGAATTGGGTTAATTATCTTGGTGAGAAGAGAGTTGAAGGAAAATTTAATAACTATCCTTAGGAATCTGAAAGATTATTATAAATAGGCTGTTTCCCAGCTGTTCTCGATATCCACAGAGAGCAAAGCTTTTGATGAAGCAAGAAGGATTTGAATAAGACCTGGTTAAGAACTTCCAGACTTGACACTAAACCAGGCTACCAGGGAATGAAATATCTGTTCCTGGAAACCTTTCAGAACAACCCCCTGTTCAATTACCTGGCTCTAGTCCTGGATCAAACCAGTCAATCCTAAAGGAAATCAGTCCTGACTATTCACTGGAAGGGCTGATGCTGAAACTGAAGCTCCAATACTTTGGCCACCTGATGCAAAGAGCTGACTCATTAGAAAAGACCCTGATGTTGGGAAAGATTAAAGGCAGGAGAAGAAGGGGATGAGATGGTTGGATGGCATCACTGACTCGATGGACATGAGTTTGAGTAAACTCCAGGAGCTGGTGATGGACAGGGAGGCCTGGCGTGCTGCAGTCCATGGGGTTGCAAAGAGTCAGACACAACTGAGCAACTGAACTGAGCTGAGTCTTGGATCAAAGAATTAAACAAATAACCCTTGTATTTCTTCCACGAGGGATTTGTAATTCTATTCTAACAGGCAAGTCAGTCTATCAGAAGAGTGTGGAGGAAACTCACTGAAAAGCCACAAAGTGCTTAGTGTTGATTTTTCTAAATATTACATATAAGAATGTTAATAATTAAATTTAGAGCTCTATGCAATGGAGAGGTTGTGTAATTTTAGTCTTGAAATTGCAGCCAATCAAAACACTTCCAATGACAAAGAAATTGAAAACTAACATATACACTTCACATCCTGGAAACAAGTTTTGAAATATGGTATCACCTAGGACCTACAATGCAAGTATCTACACTTCTGTCATCTGTCAAGCCATAAATCAGGTGAGTTGGTGTGCCCTTCAATAGAAATGCCGTCTCCAGTTCTGGCCACAAACAATAAAAGAGCCATGGAAATTCATTTATTTCCCTGAACCATTTGAAAATGCCACTCTTTGTTTGGAGCTATTCCAAGACTTAGGGTGCAATTCAGTCCCAGTAGTCAAAATATTCAACAACGACAAAACCAGCAAATGGGGTATTAACCACACCCTGGTGAAATTCCTCTTTGAAACAGATTGGTAGTGCATTCAATTAAAAACGACTTCAGTTTATTTAAGCCCCAGCCCATGAAAACATTCCCCAAAGCTTTAGCTATGAATAGTTTTCTTGTGCACTTTTCTGAAGCTTTCCAAACGTTAGCCCCAGGGCCCCAAACATTCTGCAGAAAGCACAAGATCTTGGAAATGAGACTCAAGGGTCTGGAGAGTTTTTTTTTTCCCCCATCCTGCAAAGCCTTTAGGAAAAGCAAGCTTCTAGACAACTTTTGTGCCCCTGTCAAATTCCAGGGTCCCAGAACAGTAATTAGCAATTAGCATTGGCACCAAAATAAAGCACCAATATCTTTTGGCAAAGAGGCAAACCCAACACATGAGGCGTTTAGCATTCGTTAATGAACAATTCTTAATTAATCAACTCTGAAATAAATAGCCATCTTCAGTTTTGCCAGAGACTATTTACTTCCAAATTATTCCCTCATTACCAGTAACAACCAATTTAGGGACTGTATCATGGCATCCATTTTATGAATGTCACCTTGGTGAGGCTATTGTAACAATAAAATGACATATACTATTAAAAGAGTTTTTCCTTATGTATTAATAATGTATCTGTGCTAGATTTTAATATTCTATGTCTTAAGCTGCACTGCTTTACATATTAGGCTGGCAAAAAGATTAGCCATAATGAACTCCCCACTCTTAGCTATTCTCATAATACAGACATAACATCTCCCTGAATTTTCAAGGCTTACAAACCATTGTTACCAAAATCTGATTCTTAAGCAATGTTATCGTAGTCATCCCTCAGTATCCTCAGGACCTCAACAGATACAAACCAAAGGATGCTGAACTCGCTTACATAAAATGGTACAGTATTTGCCTGCAACCTAGGCACATAGTTTAAATCACCTCTACATTACTTATAATAGCCAATGCAATGTGAATTCTGGGTAAATAGTTACGTGGCAAATTTAAGCTTTGCTTTTTGGAAGTTTGTTTGGAATTTCTCCCCCAGTATTTTGGATCAACCATGAATCTGCAAAAGAAGAAGTCGCAGTTACAGAGGGCTGACTGTTATTTGCAAAACTGTTTCATAAGAAGTTTTGTAATAGATTTCTGCACAATTAATGGACCCCTTTGAAAAGGAGAAAGAACACTTCCACCTTTCCTTTTTTCCCCAGATGGTTCTAGGTAAAAGGTGAGCAGTAAGCAGTTTCAACAGTGGCTTTCTCAGCGAAATAGGGATGATCTAGGGCAGACTCAATATTTTTGTTTAACTGGCGAAAAGAGAAGGTGTCAGGAAATAAGTGTTCAGCTACAAAAAATCAGAACAGAAAGCCACAAACAGGCCAGCTGCACATTTGTAAACAAGCATGGAAAAATTTAGGTGTGTCTTTTCTCTCTCTCTCTCTCTCTTTCTCTCTCTCTCTCTCACACACACACACACAAAGACTCTAGCAGAAATCCTCAGAATAACAAATACCTCTTGGTATGCTGTATTTAAATATTGATACACAATTAACTTGGCAAAAACACGCATCTTATGTCAGAAAGCCAGGGAAGTGGGCACTGGAAAGTCTGTAATGTAATTCATTCCTGGTACTCTCATTACTTGTCAATACAATGGGTTAAGAAGCTATATTTTCAAGGTTATCACAAGGACTAATTCCATAAGATATGTGAAACGCTAAGTGGCTGAGAGGGTAGAAAATCTGCCTGCAATGCGGGAGACCCAGTTTCGATCCCTGGGTTGGAAAGATCCCCTGGAGCAGGAAATAGCAACCCACTCCAGTATTCTTGCCTGGAGAATTCCAGGGAGAGGAGCTTGGCAGGCTACAGACCATGGGGTTGCATAGAGTTGGTCACGACTAAGCAACTAACATTTTCTTTTTTTCAGTCAGTATTACAAATGTATTTCAAAGTACCCTCCAGGGAGTGACCGTAGGCTTAAAACCCCTCATTCAAGTCACCCTTTGGGAAAATTCCAATTTATTAAAAATTTTTGAGGGGGGAAGGATAAATTAGGAGTTTGAGATTAATATATATGCACTACCATATATAAAATAGGTAACCAACAACTACTGTATAGCACAGGAAACTATACTCAATATTTTGTAATAGTCTAAAAGGGATAAAGATCTGAAAAAAATAATATATATATATATATATATATATATATGTACAACTGAACCACTTTGCCATACACCTGAAACTAACACAGCATTGTAAATCAACTATACTTCAATGAAAAAAATTTTTTTAAAAATCTTGTACAAGTCACACATTCTAAGTCTCTCTAAATCTCTTTCTGTCACTAAGATATCTACCAGACTCTGGTGGGTGTGGACTTGTTTGCCTTGAATTAAAATGAGAAAACAAGTAAGAAAAGATTGTTTTCAAAGGAAAAATTATGAAGTTGTTTCAAGCTAACAAGAAAGTATGATGGGGCAATATCTCGAAGGCTCTGGGTGGAAATCTTTCCCACAAACATGCCCACTGGGAGAAATATGCCATCCTTATGGAGATGAAGAGCATGTTTATGTAGAAATATATAGCAGTCCAAGCTTGAAAGTGAAAGTCATTCAGTCATGTCCAACTCTTTGCGACCAATACAGGCCATGGAATTCTCTAGGCCAGAATACTGGAGTGGGTAGCCTCTCCCTTCTCCAGGAGATCTTCCCAAACCAGGGATGGATCCCAGGGCTCCCACATTGCAGGTGGATTCTTTACCAGCTGAGCCACAAGGGAAGCCCAAGAACACTGGAGTGGGTAGACTCTCCCTTCTTCAGCAGATCTTCCTGACCCAGGAATCTAACTGGGGTCTCCTGCATTGCAGGTGGATTCTTTACCAACTGAGCTATCTCAAGTCCAAGCTTGAGAAGGTGACTTTTAGATTTTCAAAGCAATGCTGGGAGAACTTCTGAAAGAAGAATCTTCTCAACGAAGGAAGGAATTAAGAGTGTGGTAGGATGTGACTTGAACGATGGAAAACAGGTGCATGTCAGTTTCCCTTCCTGGCTTCTGACTCTGTCCTCTCCTTTTCTAACTGATGTTTGCAACTCACCTCCCCGCTACATGGATTACTGTTAAGCTCCTTGGTAACATTCTTATCTGTTTCTCCTTTCTTTATCATCAGTGTCTCCTTTTCTCTGCTTCTTCTCCTTCACTTTTGAGCACGTTTGAATATCTCATGTCTGAAAATCTCTTTGCCTGACTCCTGCTTTCTCTCTCTCCCCGTAGAGTCCTGTGCACTTTTGACCTTGCTCATCACAGGTCTTGAAAGGATGGGTTAGAGGAACGGTCTCTCCCCTTCTCTTTTCAGTCTGAGTCTCTAACACACGCTATTGGAACTGCTAGGGGAAAGACTGCTTTTTCAGAAGAACTTATGTGGAGAGAATCTGATGTTTTCTTTTGTCGTATAATGTCTAAAATAACCGTTATCATCATCATCATATGTCTTGGCAACTAGGAAGCTCTGAATAAGTTTGCTGCCCAAATATAAGAACGAGTGATAGTGACTTATGTTCGTGGGTCATTTGTCTAACATCCATTTTCTTCTAAGATAATCCTAAATTTCTTTAATTGAACCCACCAGCCTTGCATCTTTTTCAGCCTCTTCTTCCATTAATTCATAAAATTCATACTCTCTTGATTTTGACTCCAAACTACTTTCTACTTCTTCTATCCCACCCCAGGCCCCAACTAATCCGTGTCTTGCCTAGACAGCTGCAATGGTCTACCAATGGATCTATCACCTTCTTTTACTCTAGTCCCTCCCAAATTGTTCTCAAGAGTAGTCTTAAGTATTTTACTGAAGTATTTTATTGATTAAGTCTTAAGTGTTTTATTTATTAAGTATTTTCCTTGTGGAAGGCCACAGTTAGGCATTTTGCAGTGTACGTTGGCATCAGTGGCCCATCTAACTTGAATCCCATAGTGCTGCTGCTGCTGCTAAGTCGCTTCAGTCACGTCTGACTCTGTGTGACCCTACAGACGGCAGCCCACCAGGCTCCCCCGTCCCTGGGATTCTCCAGGCAAGAACACTGGAGTGGGTTGCCATTTCCTTCTCCAATGCATGAAAGAGAAAAGTTAAAGTGAAGTCACTCAGTCATGTCCAACTCTTAGAGACCCCATGGACTGCAGCCTACCATGCTCCTCCGTCCACGGAATTTTCCAGGCAAGAGGACTGGAGTGGGTCGCCACTGCCTTCTCCCATGGGCTACTCTAGCCCTATGCAAAAACTATCAATACTATGTTAAAATTATCATCACCATTTTACAGACAAGGGATCTAAAGCTTGAACTTTCTCAAGGTCCTGTTACTATCAAGTGTCCAAAATATGACTCAAATCCCTTTAATATGACAGCAGGGTCTGTAGTCTTAGCCCCTGCCCCGCACTGCCTCCTAAACCTCATCCTGTACTTCTTGGGGGAAATCAAAGCGAAGTTGAAACAGAAAGACAATCTGCTTTTAGAGATTTTAGAGCAGAACTATACTGATCAGTGTTGAGATTTTGTGAATCTGTGGGGAGACACAGATGTCTCCTGGGTTAAAGAGGTTCTGAGAGAGTTCAACAGAAGCTGTAGATTTCTCACTTTTCTCTTGCTGCTTTCAAAGTTGGGACACGAGGGTAAACTAAGTCCTCTTCCTCCTTCAGATACTATAAAACAAAGGAATATTCTGCAGTGGTGTGTATTCTTTAGCCAAGATGTGACCCCAAAACTGTGTTCACCTCTTGTGAGTGTCAAGCCAGTAGACACAACCAAGTCAAAGATAAAGAAAAGGAATGATGTATTATTACTTGTAGCAAGTAACAAGAGTATCAGGATCTTTCCCAGAGCAGTGTCTCCTTGAACAGCAAAATTTGGGGAGTTTTAAGCTAAGGTACATGCATATTCATAAAGGGGCTGGAGCAGAGGAGAGTTCAACATAAAATTGGGACAAAGGTCCACAGAGTCCAAGCCTTAGTTGATTGAATTCAGTAGGATCAACATCATCCTTCCACCCCCACCTGGTGGGGGCCTTAGTTCCTACAGAACTCAAAGACTGTGAAAGTGAAAGAGTTAGTTGCTCAGTCATGTCTGACTCTTTGCGATCCAATGGACAATAGACCACTAGCCTCTTCTGCCCATGGGATTCTTTAGACAAGAATACTGGAGTGGGTAGCCATTCCCTTCTTCAGGGGATCTTCCCAGGGATCAAATCTGGGTCTTCTGCATGACAGGTGGATTCTTTAACATCTGAGCCACAAGGGAAGCAGCTATCAGGTTATTATTCATATCCCTGGAGGAGGAACTAGGACCCGGTTTTATTGCTTAACTATTGTTTCCTGACTGCTTTTCCTTTGCTCCTGCATTTCCATCACTTCCTTTAAGAACATTGATTATGGAGACCTGTTCAAGGGCAAGCATGACAGCCAGGCTTAGATCACAGAATGGCTTAGAGCAGAATGGCTTCCCTTGTGTCAAGAAAGCCACTGCTGGTTCTGTTTCTTCCAGGGACCGCCTAGCCTATCTGCTTACAAAGATGGTCCTTAGTATTTTCAGAGAAACAGTGACTCTCTAATATAATATGGTGATTCCACTTTTATTTGCACTGTGACAGCTGAGACGCTGGACTTGACCTCCAGGTGGTGAAGCAGGGGAGCCAGAGGCTTCCCTCTTCTGGACGGTGACCAGTCCAACCCTTGGCCCTAATTTCCATTCACCTGTTGGTCCACATCCAAAGGGAAGAACCCTTATCATGTACTGCTGAAAGGATGGATGAACAATCATTAGTGACCTCTTGTTGAAGGGGTACTTGAAATTACCAGGCAGGAAGGTCACCGCGTGTGTTAGCGACTGCCAGTAATTCTTTGCAGAAGGGAGGTGAAATCATTATAAAAACAGGTCAAGGGATAAAGTGGAGTAAAGAGGAGTGGAGCTTTGTGGGTGAAACATCAATGCCCAGGCTTCCATTTTGCCACTACGGCTGTCAGGAAGCAATTGCTCCTTTGTTCATTTAAATGACAGGCTTTTAAGAGGCGACCTCAACCATTAATCTTAAGCAAAAGCCCCTCTTTGGTTCATCCCTGGTGGATAAGCTGCTTCCATGAAATAGCAATAAATCCCACTGGTTGCCCCTGGAGGAGAGGGGCGTCCCTCCCATCCCAGTAGACTTGGGAGATAAAGGTTTTTGTGTTTTTTTTTTTTAAGGAAAAAAGAAGTTGATGCATTTCATTTCTGCAGTCTTCAAAAAGTTCAGTAAGGAATGAGATGGAATCTTAAGTATTTATTTTCTTTTTGTTGGAGTATAGTTTGATTTACCATGTTGTGTTAGTTTCAGGTGTACAGCAAAGTGACTCAGTTATGTGTACACATATAGCCACTCTTTTTTTAGATTCTTTCCCATATAATTATTAGAGTATTGAGTGGAGTTTCCTGTGCTGTATAGTAAGTCCTTGCTAATTGTCTCTTTTATAGTATTTATTTTCCATTCCTTATTTTGATCTTTATTCCAGATTCCATCTGACCTGCCCAGCTATTCACCCTCCTCCCTGACACATACCCCCAGCCTCTTCCCCTATGATCACAGTTCCATTTATGCTCAGGGACCCAGTCTACATCACTTGCAAAGGAGTCTGAATCCCCTAGGAGTTCAGTCCCTGGTATCATTCTCTGTCCTACAAAGTCACAATGACACAATTTCCGATTGTCCCCAGGGGCACAAACTGAGGTCAATGAAGATTTTTCAATGAATACAAGAGTCTTTCTTCTGACTGGCATTACCTGTCTCTACACTTCACCTCCTCCATCATAGGATGCCCAGGTCTGGGATTATGGTCTTTAGTGAGGAACCACCTGAGCCAGAAGAGTTCAACTTGATCTCATGCTTACAGCAAACGGGGATATCAGGGCCTTGATTTCCCCATATGTATAAAGGAAAAATGACGCTCATCTCACTGGTACCAAAGGCCCTTGGTACCAGTTGGTACCCAGAGCGAACCAGCAACAACACCAAAGGTGCTCTCAATCCTACAAAGAGAAATGGTTCCCAGAAGTGATTCCAAAGTCCTCCAGTGGCCTGAAAGCAAATCTCTTTTAGGTTCCAAATGATCAGATGAAACATCCTTAGAAAGTCAGCATTTGGGACCAGGGCACTCCACTCGGAGTCTTCAGGAAACTTAACAAATGATAGTATGGTGCTCTTAAATATTTATGAGAAGGTGAGACCCTGCCAGTTTCCTCAGCTGGAGGCAGAATATTTTATGTCAAATATGAATCATCCTATAGTATCCTTTCTCAAAGGGACTTTACTCTTGGTCATAAATCAGTGCACTGGAATGAACCAGACACTTTTATTTGTTTATAATCTTTTTTCCCTCAGTCATTGCAAATTCATTTTGCGAGAAGTTCTGCTTCACGCAGAACAGCTGGGCCTCCCCCTTCAGCCACCCATGCTTTCTAAGTCAAAAAAAGATTAGGCTTATCATACCAATGAAATACAATGAAACTAGCATATTAAAGTTCAATATAACGTGATGGTTAGGAGTCTAGACCCAGCTGTTGAATCACCTACATTTTAGCTCTGTCATTTACTAAATGTGTCAGTTGAGTAAATTATGCTCTAAGCTTCAGTTTCCTCCACTCTAAGATGGGGATAATAATACAGGAGTGTGTGGAAATAGTCCCCTCTCAAAGTTAACTGTTATGATTATTACAGCTAGAAACCTACCCATTTACGAAACCAATACTTCTATAAGGGAAGAGATCAAGGTTTCTCAAGCCTGGCATAATTGACATTTTGGATGAGATAATTCTTTCTTGGGGTGACTATTCTGTGCATTACAGGATATTTAGCAGCATCCCTGGCTTCTACCCTCTAGATGCCAAAAATCTCTCCAATGGTTATAGTGAAATACCCCTGGGGGACAAAATTGTTCCCAGTTAAAAACCATTGAGGTACATTTTAAAATAGATAGTTGGATAGACATATATGATGGATAGA
The DNA here is from genome assembly GCF_054371585.1 of Giraffa tippelskirchi. NCBI lineage: Eukaryota > Metazoa > Chordata > Mammalia > Artiodactyla > Giraffidae > Giraffa > Giraffa tippelskirchi. The sequence continues at coordinate 56,246,765 of NC_137287.1, forward strand.
TAGATATGATGGATGGATGAATAGATGGATAGATAAATGGATAGGTAGATAATATATAGATAGATGATACATAATAGATATGATGGATGGATGAATAGATAGATTTAGATATACAGATATAGATAGGTTTATATTTGTCTTCTCTATGTCTTGATGGGAGTTAGAAAAATTTAACAAATAGCACAAATAAAACACTTCACATAGTTCCTACCATGATTTGTACTCAATAAACAGTTGTTATTGTTGTATCCAGCTCTTTGTAACCCCGTGGACTGTAGCCCACCAGACTCCTCTGTCCATGGGATTCTCCAGGCAAGAATACTGGAGTGGGTAGCCATTTCCTTCTCCAGAGAATCTTCCTGACCCAGGGATAGAACCTGGGAGTCCTGCATTGCACAGATTCTTTACTTTTTGTGCCACCAAGGAAGCCCCAAACCGGGCAGCTCAGTTAATTCCTCTCACTGTCTTTTTCCCTCTCTGTGAAACAGGCCTGGTCATCACTGTCCTGCCTTCTATCAGAGCCTTTGAGAGTCTTACACCAGACACAGTAAAAGTGCTTTGCCCTGTCATTGTTCAGTCGCTCAGTCATGTCTGACTCTGCAACCCCATGGACTGTAGCCCGTTAGTCCTGACAAAGGACTGTCAGTTCCTCTGTCCTCCACTATCATCCAGAATTTGCTCAAATTCATGTCCATTGAGTTGCTGGTCCTATCTAACCATACAGAATCGTAAAAGTTTGAATCATTGCATCTGGTAGGTTCTCAATAAATATTTAAGAGTAAATATAAAATTATTCAGCATTTTAATTCTATGGGCTTTCACAGAACGTGGTTTCTCTCCTATAAATAAATGTAGATCAGTTTGAGAGAAGAAGAAAGACACTGTCACTGCATTTTAATATCTGAAGTCTTATTTGCAATAACAAAGCCTCACATATTAGAGCTGGAAAAACCTGCAGGATGAATTCATCCTACTTTTCAAAGTCAAAGTGCTATGTCTTATCAAGGTCAGCCCCACAGACAAGGTCTCCTGGTCCAGCGAGCCCTCAATCACACCACAGGGTCATTTTTCTAGATGTCCTCCTATATGGAAAACAGAACAAGAAGGAGCCATTTATATCTGGTCTTTTCATAAAATGCATTTTTGAAATCTGAAAAGACCAGATATAAATGGCTCATTCTTGCTGTTTTCCCTACAAGAGGACACCTAGGAAAATGACCCTGTGGTGTAGTTGAAGGCTCACTGGACCAGGAGACCTTGTATGGGGGGCTGACCTTGATGGGACATAGCATCTGACCTTGAAAAGTAGGATGATTTCATCCTGCAGCTTTTTCCTTTGGTCCTTTACAATGTGGAAAAGAGATGCCATGAGCCACCCTTTATCACCAGCGAGAAGACTCAAGTTCAGTATGCAAAATAACATGATCAGCAAATGACAAATGGCACATAAAGCTCTTTTTCCAGTGCTCCTACTGTATAGGGGCTTCCCTGGTAGTTTAGCCGGTAAAGAATCCTCCTGCAATGCAGGAGACCTGGGTTCAATCCCTGGGTTGGGAAGATCCTCTGGAGAAGGGAACAGCTACCCACTCCCGTATTCTGGCCTGGAGAGTTCCATGGGCAGAGTAGCCTGGTGGGCTACTACAAAGAGACAGACATGACTGAGCAACTTTCACTGTATGGAAAATTTCTATAATTTCCACAAAAGGAGTAGAAGAGTTGCTTCACAGCTCACATGAATGACCAGGCATCCAAACAAGCCAACTGAGCAAGATTTCTGGATCAGAAAAAAAAACAAGCAAGACTTTCTTGGTGTTTTGGAGAAACAGATCCAAAGGGAATTGAAACTACAGGTGGGTATGACCTCAGTTTGAGGCACCGATGTTTTGCGAGTTCAGAACTTAGAGAACTTAAGTTGCCAACAAACCACTCTATCCATGTGATTAGATTTGGTATTTATCATCCCTTAGAGTGAAATGGTACCAACTAGACTTTGTTAGATGATTTCACCCTAAGTTGACTGGAAGAGCTAATTTGTACTATTTAAAGGCAAATTTTTTCTTTCTTCGTGGGACGTACAGTAAACCAAGTGAAGGGGCAATCCATGGCACAGAACAGGTGACCTTAGAAAGATGCTGGGGACTTCTCTGGTTGTCCAGTGGTTGGGACTTTGCCTTCCAACGCAGGGGACATGGGTTCAATCCCTGCTCAGGGAGCTAAGCTCCCACATGCCTCGAGGACCCAAAACCATAAAACAGAAGCAACATTGTATGAAATTTAATAAAGACTTGAAAAAAAAAATGGTCCACATTTTAAAAAATCTTTAAATAAGAAAAAAAGAAACATGCTGGGCATCAGAAGAGCTTGACAAGAGGCAGACTTCACCAGGAACACATTTCTAGATTTTCCTTTTGCAACCAGTTTCTGGGCACTTTGAAAAGGAATGTTACAATGTTTTTCAGTAACTTTTGAGAGGGAGTCATTAGTTATCCAGTCAATGGATATTTATTGAGCATCTATTTTGTTTTATGATGTAAATGGGGACAAAATGAGCTTATATTCTAGTGGAGGAGGCAGGTACAAGTAAATAAGTAAAAATAAAATTCCTTTTGAAAAGCAAAAAGGGAAGGGAATAAATCAGATGATTTTATTTAAGCATTTATTTAACTAATTTTTGTTGGAGTGTAGTAGCTTTATAATGTCGGGTTAGTTAATCAGCTATATGTATACATATATCCTCTCTTTTTTTAATTTCTTTCTCATTTAGGTGACCACAAAGCATTGAGTAGAATTCCCTGAGCTATAAAGTAGGTTTTCATTACCTATTTTATACATAGTATCAATAGTATATATATATATATATATAAAATCAGATGATTTGATTGACAATGACAAGGAGATAAGAAGGACTTCTTTCTGGAATAGTAATGATGTTGAAACTAAAGTGTGAGATGCAGCCATGGGAAGAGCTGGGACAAGAGGGTTCTAGGTACAGGGATTAGAAGGATAAAGACCCCAAGGCAGGTACAGTGAGCAAGTTGGAAGAATATTACGGAGCCAGTGTGGCTGGAGGGTGATGAGAGAGGTGGCATGGGTTCAAGATGAATTTTGAAAGATGGGTGGGGCCATGATCCTGCGGCCAGCATCCCCACAGAAACACCCAGAATAATATTAGACCAAGTACCTGGAAACCCTCATGACTCAGTCCCATTGACAGATAAAATTAACCATAGCATATAGGCTTGATAACTGTCTAGGATTTTGTGGGATAGATTCTTGGGGTTAAAACCTAGATTGGATTACTTTAAAAAGCTCCTTCCACCTATTAGAGTTCTTGACTCTAGGATTGATAGGATATATGAAAAGGAAACAAATACTTTTAAATAATTAATTGAAAAAAAATTATGTTACCTAAAGGTCCTTGGATGCCCTGCAGATTCTAAACGATGGAGGTGAAGTTGGAAACAGCTGTGTTGCAGGCAGAGAGGAAGACTCCCTCTGCTCCTTTTTGACCCTTGAATGAGTGAGCCGCTCAATCACGTCCGACTCCTTGTGACCCCATGGACTGTACTGTCCGTGGAATTCTCCAGACCAGAATACTGGAGTGGGTAGCCATTCCCTTCTCCAAGGGATCTTCCCAACCCAGGGGTTAAACCCAGGTCTCCCACGTTGCAGGCAGATTCTTTACCAGCTGAGCCACAAGGGAAGCCCTTTTGAGTCTTACCTCCCATGTATTGTCTCTCTGTTCCCCTGATTGGATTTCTCTCCCTCTACCCTTGATCACTGATGTGCAGTTGCTCACAGACACCTATAGGTGGCAGCAGCCTTCTCACTAGCAGAGGAAAATGGATTTCTGCCTTTCACACATTTTCATAGGAGCCCTGGGTAGGGTGTGGATCAGGTGTTGGATGAACGTTCGCAAAAACTGTGCATATTACTTTCCAAAGCAAAGAAGTGGCACTGTCCCGGTATGTGTTAAAATGTTTGTTATTGTACAAATATCATATATTAACACATATGTATGGAATCTAGAAAAATGGTACAGATAAGCCTGTTTGCAGGGCAGAAATACAGATGTAGACGTAGAGACCAGACATGAATGTGACACAAGTGGGGAAGGGGAAGGTGAGAAGAACTGAGAAAGTAGCACTGATACACACACACGCATACACACACACACACCCTTTGTTGTTGTTCTGTCACTATGTTGTGCCTGACTCTCTGCAACCCCAGGGACTGTAGCACATCAGGAATCCCTGTCCTTCACTCTCTCCCAGAGTTTGCTCAAATTCATGTCCACTGAGTGATGTTATAAATTACCATATGTAAAACAGCTAGTGGAAAGCTACAGTACAGCACAGGGAGCTCAGGTCCGTGCTCTGTGATGACCTAGAGGAGTAGGTGGGAGGGAAGTCCAAGAGGAAGGGGATATACGTAGATATATATATATAGTGTGTGTGTGTGTGTGTGTGAAAGTGTTGGCCGCTCAGTTCTGTCCAACTCTTTGTGACCCCATGAACTACAACCCACCAGGCTCCTCTGTCCATGGAATCCTCCAGGCAAGAACACTGGAGTAGGTAGCCATTTCCTTCCTTCTCCAGGGAATCTTCCCAACCCAGGGATTGAACCCAGGTCACCTGCATTGCAGGCAGATTCTTTACCATCTGAGCCACCGGGGAAGCCCCTAATATATATGTCTTGAAACCCCTGATAAATATATCTGATTCACATTGTTGTACAGCAGAAACTAACACACCATTGTAAAGCAATTATCCTCCAATAAAAAATATTTGTTATTCTATATTAAACTAATACTCATCCTTTTAAACTTCCAGTTCATACATATTAAAACGACAAGTTATACACCTTGCCTGTGATTATTGCTTCTAACATATGTTGAGCTCTTATCATTTCCCAGCAGCTGCAAGAAGGACAGAACTAGCTGGTCCACGACAGCCTGCAATCAGTTAAATACAGATGTCCACATGCATGTATCTCCCTCTACACTTTAAAGATAATTTATGTTGAGTAAACAGAAAAATGATCACATTTATCCTCAACACAGTTGGCTTTGCCTAAGAGAACTTTGTCACAGAAGTCATTTAACGTAGAGCTTCAATAATGTCACATCGAAATACAGTCCTTCACAAGAAAAATCAGTGATACCAGTGCTACAGTGCTTGTCTTTCCACATTCCACGTTGCCAGCTCTAAAGAACTCTGCAGCCTGTGGGAGCCAGGGGCCCTCCAGGAAAACTCAGCATACTTTGGGGGACACTCAGTGATGTCTGGGACATTGGTTTAGGCATTTCACTGACGAGAGTGCTGGAAAATTAGAGCAAGTGTATTTCACTTAAAGTCAGGTTCCAGAAAATAAACAAACCCTCCATATCCCCCTAGGGGGTATATCAGCAGTCCCTCAAGTCCCTTTACCCTGAGACATTCATGGTCAGGCTCTAAAATTTGAGTTAAGACAGTGATGGAGACTCAAGCTTAGGCTAATATGCACCATTCTCTACACGATTTACATGAGTATTTCTTCTAAATATCTTACGTTTACTTTTGAATCAGTAATTCTAAACAATTAAAAATATATTAAAATGAATGCAATGAAAAGACTCCTTCAAGCTCCTGTTACCCACCTACAGGGTAACATTGTCGTGGGTTTCTGATGTCTCCTTCCGAAGTAGAAATGCATACAAATAAAGGTAAGTATTAATATATACTCTTACCCTTTTAAGAGCAAAAGGAAAACTCTAAATCACATTGTTCTTCATCTTGCTCCTTCAGCTAACACTATAGCTTGGACATCTTTCCATATCAATATATAGAAAGTTTCTTTACTTGCTATGTCGAAGTAGATACCAGATTTTATCAACCACTTCACCCTCGGTAGATATTCTGTTAATTTCCAATCTTCTGCAATTACCGAGAGGGCTGTAATTCTTGTAATATATCTTTCAACATCTGCCAGAATACCTGTGAGATACATGGCAGGAAGTGTGATTGCTGGGCCTCAGAGTAGATGTCTTCTTTAGTGTCTTTGCTCCCAAACCTTGAAATCCTAACCCTTAGTGCGATGATATTTACAGGTGAGGACTCTGGGGGGAGATCAGGTTATCAGGGCAGAGCCCTCAAGAATGGACTAGTCCTTTTATAAAGGAGGCTTCCCTGGTGGTTCAGTGATAAAGAATCTGCCTGGCAAGCAGGAGATGCAGGTTCGATTCCTGGGTTGGAAAAATCCCCTGGAGAAGGAAATGACAACCCACTCCAGTATTCTTGGCTGGGAAATCCCACGGACAGAGGAGCCTGGCAGATGATAGTCCATGGGGTTGCAAAGAGTCGGACACGACAGAGCAACTAAACAACAACAAACAACTTATTAAGGAGACCCCAGAGAGCTCCCACGGCTCTTCTCCATGTGAGGACACAGTAAGAAGTCCATCTGTGCTCCATGTGAGGACACAGTAAGCAGTCCATCTGTGAACCAGGAATAGAATCCTCACCAGACACCAAGTCTGTTTGCTGGTGCCTTGATCTTGAACTTCCGGTCTTTCCAGACTGTGAGAAATAAATGTCTGTTGAGAAGCCACCCATTCTGCGGTGTCCCGTTGCAGCAGCCCAAATGGAGTAAGGCAGTCTCTTATTCATATTTTCAAGTTTTCTCCACCTGAAATTGCACGTTTTATGTTGTTTTATTCCTGTTTTTTCTTTGGATTGCAATTATAAAAAAGATCTTTGCTTCCATTATATCTTCTAACTGGCTACTGTTCACATATATGAGAGCTATCGATTTCTATATAATTCTGTGCTTTATTCCTTTAGTAATTCTCTTATAGTTTCAAAATTTGATTAACTGGTTCACATTAGTTTTCCAAGTATTCATTTTTATTGTCTTCCAAATAGAGTGATGGTTTTATATCTTCTGCTCCATTTTTAAACATGAATTTTTTCTTTTGTCAAATTTCATATTTAATTCCACAGTGAAATATTAATAATATTGGTGGGCATCCTGGATTTGATTCTGATTATTTAATGGGAATGTGTCTAGTGCTGGCTTTTGAACTGAGATACTCATATTTTATCATGATAAAGTTGTGTCTTTATATTCCAACTTTACTGATTATTTCATTAAAAATGGCTATTGAGTTTTAAAAATTTCATTTGAGAGATTGCATGGATAACCATAAGATTTTTCTACTAACATGATAAGTTATGTTACATTCCCTACCATTGAATCATCCTTGAATTCTAGGCTAGGTCTAATGTGATTATAATTAATGTGCTGCTGAATTCCATTTGTTAATATTTTATTTATAGTTTTGGAATTACTATTTATAAATAAAATCTGTTGACAGAACTTTTAAAAATTTCATCATATTTGGTATTAATATTATATTTGCTTTAAAAAATAATTTGGAGAGTGTTTTTTTAATGCTCTGCAATGGTTTCCAAAACCTTGAAATTCTTTCCTCTTTAGTTTTGATAGAATTTCCCTGTGAAGCTAACTCTTTGTCATCACTCTGATTTTTCTATGAAAATAAGGCATTTTAGATTTTTCTCTATTTCCTCTGGTGTCAGCTTTGGTAGATTACATTTTCCTGGAAAATTATCCATTTTTTCCAGGTATTGAAATAATTTTCAGAATTGAGCAAAGTGGTCTCATTCTTTCATTTTCTCTATTCCTTTGGTCCACTCCTCTTTTTGTTTCTTATTTTTTTATGTTGAATTTTTTACCCTCCATGAAAAGCAGCCTTTCCAGTAATTCATATATTTTTCTTAAAAATCATTTTTAAATTTATTTATTGGTGCTACGGGTTTTCTCTTTTCTAACTCATGAAATTCTTTATGAGCCTTTAATAACCTTTATCATTATTAAAAGCCAGTGTTGTAGGTCTTTTTCTAATTTTTTGAGTGTTTTTCATCATTTTGACATATGTTTTTAATGTTATGAACATTTCATTATGCACTGCTTTAGCTATTCCCCATAATTCTCATATGTAGTGTTTTGTTATAATTATATTTCAGGCCAGTATACTATCCAATAGAACAATCTGTGACAATGGAGATTTTCTATAACTACACCATCCAGTGTGATAGCTACTAGCCTCTGGTAGCTATTGTTAAAATGTGGCTTGAATATGTGAGAGAGAAACTCATTTTTTTATTTAATTTAGTTTTAAGCAGCCACATATGGCTGATTGTTAACCATATTAGACAGAGACTATCTGTTTTGTAGTTTTCATTTGCATTTCATCTTTTACCCAAAAACTATATGGTTTATTGAAGTAGTCAAGAGGTAAGGATTTAAAATATTATTTTCAGATTTACATGCAGTATGTAGACGTCTATCTTTCATTTTTCTTAAATTACATATCAGTGTATATTTGTTCTACTCATTTCCTCTTTGGAGATTCTAACTGGATCTATGTTGAATTTCCTTACCATTTTTCCTTACCATCTGCTATCTTCTCTCTAATGCTTTTAAAATATTCACTATTTTATTTTATTCAATTTTTATTTCTTTAGGAATTTCTTTAGATCCCTGAGAACCCTTTCTGTCTTTTCCACAATGTTGATTCTCTCTTGTGGTCTTTAGATTTCCTTTTCATTTTTGTAAGGGTTTGTTTTTCTTCTATTTCTCTTCTGAGTTCTGCCCACTGATTTTTTTTTTAAGTTTTGCCTTAGACTTCTACTTAATTTATCTGTGACTGTGCCATGTGGCTTGGGAAATCTTAGTTCCCTGACCAGGGATCAAACTCACACCCTTAGCAGTGAAAGCAAGGAGTCCTAACAATTTGTCAGTGAATTCCCATTATAACCTACAGTTTTTTTTTCATGATATTCTCCCAAAGTCCTTGAATTTATACTTTGTGGTCTTCCTTTTTAGAAGCAATTGCTTTCTTAAGCTCTTTAGAAAAGTTTGACATGTTTGAAAGTGAAAGTCACTCAGTCATGTCCAACTCTTTGTGACCCTACAGACCATGCAGTCCATGGAATTCTCCAGGCCAGAATACTGGAGTGGGTATCCATTCCTTTCTCCAGAGAATCTTTCCAACCCAGGGACGAAACACAGGTCTCCCACATTGCCGCTGCTGCTGCTGCTGCTAAGTCGCTTCAGTCGTGTCCGACTCTGTGCGACCCCATGGACGGCAGCACACCAGGCTCCGCCATCCCTAGGATTCTCCAGGCAAGAATACTGGAGTGGGTTGCCATTTCCTTCTCCAGTGCATGAAAGGGAAAAGTGAAAGTGAAGTCGCTCAGTCATGTCTGACTCTTAGCGACCCCATGGACTGTAGCCTACCAGGCTCCTCCATCCATGGGATTTTCCAGGCAAGAGTACTGGAGTGGGGTGCCATTGCCTTCTCCGTCCCACATTGAAGGCGGGTTCTTTACCAGCTGAGCCACCAGGGAAAGTCCTAAGCTCTTTAAAATCATGGTGAAATATTCGGTCTCAACTTATCTTTGCTACGTGGGTTGGAAAGCTTTGCAGATCTTCTCCACACTTTCATTTACATCTTTTCTTTGCTTTTTTTTCCCCCACTGATCTTTGGAAAGTTGAATTTTTAAGAATACTCCTAAGTAGAGATGAAGCAGGATGATTTTTTAGGCTTCATGACAGTGGGCTTACCTCTTCTTCACTCCCACGAAGACTAACTGCTCCTTCCCTGTGAATATTATTTTTCTGTGTAGGTTTGTGTTTCCATTCTCCTTTGCAAGTCTGAACCAGATTGATGCGTTATGTCCTCTGCCATCAGCCATCCTCATGCTGGAACAGCACACCCGTTATTATAAACAAGAAATACAGCTTTTGCACTATCAGCCATGGCATTTTTAATGGCTCTTTCTTAGCCATAGCTCTTTGATGGCTTTTGCTTTTTATGGTTCCATCAAGACTCTCTGAGTTCCTTATTTTCATTTCTTCCCATCTGCTTCTGTCTAATCTTGGGCTTTTGAAAGTCTCTGTAAGTATTGGTGGGCTACAGTACATAGGGCTGCAAAGAATTGGACACGACTGAAGTGATTTAGCATGCACGCACACACAAGTATTTTGAAGCCTGCAGATTACCTGACTTCTACATTCCAGGGACAACTGAATTTGTACAATTTCTAAAATACTCCTAGTTGCCTTTGTTTGCTTTTTCAGAAGAAGAGGAGGAAAGCATTGATTACATTGTCATATCCATAAGAAAATCTTCAAGTTTTTAATGGAATCTCTGATTTCACCATCTTTCTTTTCCTGTCCCCCATTTTACTATTTCTATTCATCAGTATGCAATTTCTTTACTGACATTTGACTGTCGTGGATAAGCTCTTTCCCCGTTAACCTTTTCCTCCTGAAAACCGGGTGTCTCACTGTCATTATTGCACATTAATTTATGTTCAAACTTGAAAATTTCTCTCTCCCACTTCCTTCCTTAGTTTATTGAAAAGTTTGGAAATACATAATATATAGACTGTACATTAACTGAGTTATCATTGTTTTTACTGTACATAATTAGCACCTAATACTGTCGGTTCACTGAGTATTTTCAATAGAGTCATGCAACAGTGCTCACTATAGAAATAGTGGTCCCTTGATTTCCAGGAAGTTGATGAACTGTTGAAATCACCTGATTTTTTCTATCATCAATTAATTTAATTCAAACAATGAAATGAGAGATAATAAGACGCAGTCTTGAAGATGAGTTGCAAACAATTCACCAGTGAGTAGCTATTTTTATCAAAAGAGCCAAGAAGATAGCAAGCGACTTGAGCTGTGGTTTTAGACCTCTGGTTTCCTGTGTGCATTCTCTGACTCTCTGCCCCAATTGCTATAAAAGGAAATGTTTGATGTCCTCTGATTATCCTGGTGTTCTCGCCCCCCCCATGGGTTAATGCTTAGGCACTGTATTGAAAACTTCAAGTTTAATTTCCAGCATGTGGGGGAACCAATGCAACTCCATCTTCTACCCACCCCACCCCCATTGCCTTCTCTGGGTTCCAGTCTCTATCATCTGGCCCCTCATCCTGTGCCCACTTTCATCTCCTTGTCTCCATCCTTGGAACTGATGCTACATTAAGGCCACCAATCCGTTTCCAGTGTATCTTCACTCCTGGCACTGTTTTCAGGATTTTACTTGACTCTGCCCAATGCAGGTGTCCTAAGCCCACCCTCACATAGAGATGCAGCTCCCAGAACAGGAGTCCAGGTAAGCACTCTGCACTTGGTTCTTCCTGGCTCACATAGTCATGCTGTGAGTGTCTGTAAATCTACTTGATGTTCATGGACTGCATCTCAACATGCATCCCATGCTTCCTAAGTGGTGCAGGTGGCATTGCCAGGGATGAGGGGCTTGCTTTTCTTCAGATTCAAATCCATTCCTAAGGACTGTTTTCTTTTAGAGACAACTAATTTTTTATGCCCTTTGCCTCTGTTTTATGTTTACTACTGTAGACTGGCACTTGAAAGGGCTTCTAGAGAACATTGTCTCACCCCCAACCTCTCACACATCACACACACACACACACACACACACACACACACACACACACACACACTTATACTATGCACACACCTCACAGGAAACAGAAACTTCTTTCTATTTGGGGTCCCAAAATACAGCTCTGAGATTGAAGTCAGGGAATATGCTCTTGCTACTCATATTTTACACACCAGAAAATAAGTGCAAATATATACCTTTTGCCATTGTATAGTCGCTAATTCGTGTCTGACTCTTTGTGACCCCATGGACTGTAGCCCACCAGGCTCCTCTGTCCATGGGATTTCCCAGGCAAGAATACTGGAGCAGGTTGCCATTTCTTTCTCCAGCAGATCTTCCCCACCCAGGGATCAAACCTGTATCTCCTGCATTGCAGGTGGATTCTTTACCGCTGAGCTACCAGGGAAGCCCCAAATATCCACCTACCCCCCAATTTTGTTTTCAGAAACAGACTGGAAGCAAGTCAAGGAAGTGGAAACCTCCTTGAATAGAGTTCCTGGAAGTTAAATCTCAGTGATCACTGTTTTCCCATGAGACGCTTTGTAGTACTAAATAGTCACTAATCTCTGTGACAACAGGGCCAGAGTGCCAGATTGTTTTCTTTTTTACTTCATAATTAAAGTATATATCCCAATAACCCATAATTAGTCATTTTCTGGGCCAGAACTAGGTCACGGACTCCCCTATTTTGGGGACTAGATTCTTTTTATAATGTGGGCTATGTGTTACTTTAAAACCCAACTTCTCACTTGCTAGTCATATGACTTTAGGGAGGTTAATTTCTTAAATCCCTTGTATTTGAGTTTCTTCACACATAAAAATTTAAGAGAATTCTACCTCAAGAGTGTCTGAGACTTACGCTTAACAAAGGGGCAACATTGAAGGAAGGGACAAATTGGGAGGCTGGGATTAACACACACACACTACTGTATATAAAATAGATAATCAACAAGGTAAAGAATCTGCCTGTGAATGTAGGAGACACAGGTTCGATCCCTGGATCAGGAAGATCCCCTGGAGGAGGGCATGGCAACCCACTCCAGTATTCTTGCCTGGAGAATCCCATGGACAGGGAGCCTGGCAGGCTTACAGTCCATGGCGTTGCAAAGAATCAGACACAACTTAGCGACTAAACAACAACAACAACAGCTCAAGTAGAGCCCGGGGAACTCTACTCAATATTCTGCAATAACCTACATGGGAAAAGAACCTGAAAAAGAATGGATATGCATATATATGTATAACTGAATCACTTTGCTGTATACCTGAAACTAACACAACATTGTAAATCAATTATACTCCAAAGTAAAATAAAAAATTAAAAAAAAAAAAAGATCTGAGAGGATAACGTCACATTGTGTGTTGAAATTGCCCAATAATGACAAACACATGGACGGTGCTCAGAATATCCTTCTCTTTGCTTCTTCTTCACCTCTGTGGAGTTTCTGGCTGTAGCTGATGGGGGCTGTTCCTTACAAAGAGTAAGTCAAATCATTAGTCTGGAAACCCTAAAATTTGTACAGTTTTGGATGTCAATTATATCTCAATAAAACTGGAAGGGAAAAGAAAAAATGAGGTTGAGTTAGTTGGGTAAGTGAGAGAAGCGCGTTTCAACAAGGCATCGAGGACACAGATAGCCATGGTCACTTCACAAAACTGCCTTTATTATAAGAGGGCCACTGTTCAGGGCAGGCTTCCCAGGTGGCTCAGTGGTAAAGAATCTGCGTGCGAATGTAGGAGACACAGGTTCGATCCCTGGATCAGGACGATCCCCTGGAGGAGGGCATGGCAACCCACTCCAGTATTCTTGCCTGGAGAATCCCATGGACAGGGAGCCTGGCAGGCTTACAGTCCATGGGGTTGCAAAGAGTCAGACACAACTTAGCAACTAAACAACAACAACAATAACTGTTCAGGGAGCAAAAGGAGAATTGTTGACAGAAGAAAGGCCAGATAGAAGTGCAGGGACAAGATCATACCAGAATTGGTCATCCTAAAGGTTTTGTTGAAGCTGAAACTACAATCCTTTGGACACCTGATGCGAAGAGCTGACTCATTTGAAAAGACCCTGATGCTGGGAAAGATTGAGGGCAGGAGGAGAAGGGGACGACAGAGGATGAGACGGTTGGATGGCATCACCGACTCAGTGGATGTGGGTTTGGGTGGACTCCGGGAATTGGTGATGGACAGGGAGGCCTGGCGTGCTGTTGTTCATGGAGTCATAAAGAGTCGGACATGACTGAACGACTGAACTGAACTGAAGGTTTTGTTTTCCTTTTTTTTCATCTGGTGGATGACACTTAATCAGAATTAGAAGTTTCCAGACTGTTCCAAATGTAGATTCCAGGTTATCGACCATTTTCTACAGACTTGGAAGGCTACTAGGTTCCAGGCACTTTTCTGTTTACACTTCTGAACAAAAGTCCCCATTATTACCGGCTTACCTCCTGGCATGGAGAGGCAGACAATGAACAAGAAAGCACTTGTGTGTGTGTGTGTGTGTGTGTTAGTACGTGAAATATTCCAGATGATAACCAAGGTGATGGAGAAAAATCAGGGTGTTCAGGAAGGCTGTACTGATTAGGTGACGTGTAGACAAATATTGGAAGAAGGAAAAATGGAAATTCCTAACTGAAAGGATTATGTAAAGTGTCTTACAGTTAATGGGCTTCCCTGGTGGCTCAGATGGTAAAGAATCTGTCTGCAGTGCAGGAGACCTGGGTTCAATCCCTGGGTTGGGAAGATCCCCTGGAGAAGGGCATGGCAACCCACTCCATCATTCTTGCCTGGAGAATTCCATGGACAGAGGAGTCTGGAGGCCTACAGTCCATGGGGTTGCAAAGAGTCAGACATGACTGAGCAACTAACACTGTTTAAGTCTGTGCCCCCAGAGGAAAGTGCCTCACTTGGAAACCTAGCCAAAGAAGGGTCCCCATGAAGGCTTTGGATGGAGGCCCCATTTCTCCCTGAAGGTCTGTCCAGGTCTCTGTCCAGCAGGTTTGGTCACAACTAGCCTTATTACTGTGATGATGACCCCAAGGATGATGATAATGATGATGATACATAGGATAGTTTAGGGCTTCCTGGCAGGGTGTCTGTGCCATGGAGGGTGCTTGGGGGCATAAAGCAATTCCAGTTTTCAAAGATCCCAAGCCTTGTCTCTTTGCAGGAGTAAGGAGAATAGAATAGAATAGAATATCTAGCCCTAAATAGTGCTGGTGGCATCCCTTACAACTCTGCCGTATCTCCTGGAAAACCAAAAAAAAGGTTAATTCCACTTCCCCACCCTTTGGGTTTGCATCCTGCAGCCTATGGAGAGAGGCCTGTCTCCTCGGTTCTGAGGAAAGAGGAGGCTTGTCTGCAGGAATCAAACTTTGCTGTGCAGGAGGATACCCTGGGAGCTCTGAAAACTTCAGGGCCCTGGTTGCTCCCCATACTAATTAATGCAGAACCCCTGTGGGTGAGACCCACATATCAGGGTTTTTAAAACCTCTCCACGAGGATCCAGAGCCAAACCATGGTGAGGAGAGCGGGGAAAGGGGGAGCTGAACCAACTCACACCAGCTCGGGAGATAGATCACGTGCCTCTCTGCCCATGATAGAAGAAGGGATGGATCTGGTCTTTGTCCTCTGTCCCTGGAACAGAGCTTTAAAAGCCCTTGGAATTTCCCGAGTGACAGGAGTGTCTGTGTTATTTATCACAAGGCCCACTTCATGATACCTGAGTTTATGCTAATGACATGACTCATTAGACCTTACCCTAGGTACTTGTTCATTTGTATCCATTATACTAATTATAAGATGGTAATCCTAAATTGTCCTAAAGCATTCTAACAAGTCACTGAACCGGAGGGGATTGTGGGAAACTCCTAAATTCGTGATCAATTGGGCAGACGTGCAGGTGGCCTGGGAATACCTGGAATTTGTGGCTGGCTTCATAAATGGGGACAGTCTTGTGAAAGAATTTGCTCTTCACTAGGGGGATCTGCACTAACTGTGGGTTGTTAGTGTCAGAACCAAATTGAATTTCAGGGTCCCCAGTTGGTACCAGAGGTTTGGTATATGGTTGCCATTAGCAACATGTGCCTGTGTACATTAATTAATAAGATTAAAATACAGCTGTACTAGTCATATCTCAAATACTTGCTAAAGGCTCTGAGAAATGGAGTATTTCCTGCCATATCAATAAACAAGGATGTCACAGTCATCAACAATTGCAACCCCCCAATGGGGAGCTCGTGAGCCCTAAGGGCACTCAAAAAGGAGAATATTTGCCATAGCATCCATCGGGCTGCAGCCACTCCCCACTCCTGAAAGTGAGCCCAAGGGAGCTCAAGATATGAGAAACTGGCCCCAGATAGCTGAGATGCATATGCAAGGGATGATTTCAGTGAGCCCAGACTCTTGCGTCTTCCCATTTTTAGAAAAGTACTAAATTTCTCAACTTGGGATATCTGGTTTCCTCTAATCAACAACAATCTTTTGATGTTAAGACTACTTGCCCTTTGTTGCAAAAGTTCTATATAACCTGGCTCTTCCTGTTGTCTCCTTGGAGAATTTCTTTCAGGGTTACTTGAAATGCTATCTCCCCAGCTTGAACCTAAAAAATCCCACCAAATAAGATAATAACTCTCAACTTTTAGATTGTGCCTATTTATTAAGTCGACAGCTACTCTGTTGCATATTGAGAATATTTCTGTCATCACAGAAGATTTTGTACCAGGTCTGGTTTAGCTTGCTCCAACATTAAGCATTGCAATAAAATGTGGTGTGCATGTGTGTAAGGGGGCCATCACTCTATGAAGTCACCTTTTACCTTGAACTGAGTTTCTAAGCCTCTGTGTTTTCCAGCTCTTGTTCCTAATCTCTACCTTCAATGACCTAATTAAATTCTCAGTGTGATGCATTTCTTTGGGTGTGTCAATTCCTGCAGTTTATTGCTAAAAAAAAAAGTGAGCCTTATTCCATAAGAATTAAACCCCAAAGTTTGATAGCAGAGGAACAACTGAATCATCATTTTAAATTAATGGTGGAAAAATGGATATGAAAAAGGTCAGAGAATTCCCTAACAGTGGTTTCCTGGACAGTGTGGTGTGTGTTCATACTCTTAAATGAATTATGGGTCAGTAAGGAAGAAGTATTAGACAAATTAGAGAAAATTTTCAGAAGGATTGGACAGTTGGCAAGGGGAGAGTTACAGGTGGAAATTGTACTGACGGATTAATTATCTCAGAAATCTCATTACTTATTGATTAATTTCCAAAAATTAAATTAATTAAACACAAAAGGACATGGATTCAGATATATGTCCACTCCATCACTTTCATGCAAGTTATGAAACCCTTTAAATCTGATACCTACTTAAAATCGAAGTGCAGTTGATTTACAATATTGTGTTAGATCCTGGTGTACAGCTAAGTGATTGAGTTAAACATACGTATATTCTTTTTTTTCTTTCTTTAAGATTTTTTTTTTTTGATCGTGGACCGTTTTTAAAGTCTTTATTGCATTTGTTACCATACTGTTTCTGCTTTATGTTTTGGTATTTTGGCTAAGAGGCTTGTGGGATCTTAGCTTCCTAAGCAGGGATCAGACCTGCAATGGAAGGTGAAGTCTTAACCACTGGGCTGCCAGGAAAGTATATATATATATATATATATATATATATATATATATATATCATACTCTTTTCCATGATGGTTTATTACAGTATTAAATCTGATACTTTATTTCTAAACCAGAAATTAGAGAAGAGGTTTGTTTTGCCTTAGCTAAGATAAGGCATGCAAATTGTTTAGCATGGTACATGGCACATAGAATACTATTTACATATCAGCTATAATGGCTATTTGTCTTAGCCATCTTATTGCCAAACAAATGGGAGAGGAAAGTAGCAGAGTCAGACATATTGAAAGAGAATTAAAATGAGATCTTTTCTAGTCGTAAAGCTCTGTAGTGTATGATTTTTCAAAGGATGAAATCACTGTACCTCACCATTGTTGGGGTTATGATAGAATAACAACATCAAAAAAAATCACCCATTTGAAGAATTGGAATTCCTAAAGCACTTTTAATTTCCAAGTGTGTATGCTTTTCAAGCAGACCTCTCAAAGCACCTGTGGTATTAAGCATTTCTCTTTCAAGAGATCAGCATGGTTCCTTTAAGGCAGATCATTTTGCATCATGCATCACCGTGGTGCTTTTTCTCCTGATCCCAACATGTTTTTTTTACATCGTGTTTAATTTAGGAAGATTATAACCAGTGATCAATCCTTGCTCCCACCTGGGTTCCTCATCATCTGTATTGTTGTATAAAGCTTTTGATGTTTTTGTACTCTAGATTTTTAAAAGTATTCTGATTACCATTTAGGGCTCACAAAAGTCAAAGATCACTCACTTTCATCATCTTCCTCTTTTCCCAAATTGTCCCTAGATCCCCCAAAATCACTTTTTCAATGTCTGTTTCCCTGATAGACTTAAAAACTAAACAGGAAGCTTCTAAGTTTGTAGCCCTGGCAGCTAACACGATGCGAGTCCATTGCAGGGACTTGCTAATTATTCTTTAAATTGTTTTGAACTATTTTGTTTTTCCTATTCCACTGATTAAAAGCAACTCTATAAGCCACAGGGATAAGAACCATCAAAGACTGACCGTGATCTTTCCAGTCCTACACATCTGTAATATTTTGCAACCTGAAAGATATGACTTGTAAACACCACTGGTTTTGCTCACACACACACACACACACACACACACACACACACACTGGCTATAGGGTATGCACTCTGTGTTTTCAAAGACAGCAGCCTAGGTCTTATTTCCTAGGCTGAGACTGAAGAGGTCAAAGAACTAAGATGACTCTTCCTCATGAAGACCCTGCCCTTGGTCACTTCCCCTACATTCCACATCCTCTTGGGAGTGCGGAGACCAAGAAAGGAAGACATAAGTTTCCAAGAGTCAAGCAGCTAACCACCAGTTATTGTCCACAATCCCACAAAGAAAGCTTGAATTCTGGGTAAATGGTTTGAACCCTAAGCAATTGGAAATATCACTGGTCTTTACACGATTCTTTGTAATCTGACTCTTTCTCCCTCCTTCTCCTTGGAGGTTCTGGCAGAGAATAAGAAAAAGCAAATGTGAGGAGAACATTCCAGCCTGGGGTCAGGGAGGGAAGACGCAGTCCTGTGGGCAGTGAGGAGACCCATACAGATAAGCAGACTGAGGGCCAGCTTCACACACTAAAGCCAGATTGGCCAGAAAATAAACACATTTTGAATCTATCTTCCAACCAGAAGATGATCTCAGAATCAATTTGTTTCACAAATATTCAAGAATTTCTTTAAGTCTTGAAGCTCAAAAAGAGTCTCTAAGAGTTAGTTCAAAGTATCCAGAATGTCAGTGTCAACTCCTTTCCCATGGCATTAAATTACCTTTCAGTGCCCTTTGCACCGACTTCCTTGGTGGTTCAGTGATAAAGGATCCACCTGCCAATCAGGAGACATGAGTTCTATCTCTGGGTCGAGAAGATCTCATGGAGGAGGTCATGACAACCCACTCCAGTATTCTTGCTTGGGAAATCCCATGGACAGAGGAGTCTGGTGGGCTACAGTCCATGGGGTTGCAAAGAATCAGACACAACTTAGTAACTAAACAGCAGCAGCAAGAGCAGCCCTTTACACACACACACACACACACACACACACACACACAGAGTCTCCTGGCTGTTAGAGCGCTGCTTTCTGAGTTTTGCATATATCATAAGATGTTATTTGGGAACATAATAAAAGAAGCATTAAGTGGAAACCTTCAGGCTTGAGGAGGTGTAGGTTTCCACGAAGATAGGCAAATCTTCTTAAAAAAACATGCCTGAGCATGGTGAGAACTCCACCCGTGGCAACAGACCAAGTCACTCTTTTATGCTAGAGCCCAAGGTTCTGGAAGACAGGGTGTTCTCAGAAAGCAAAGTTTTAATTAGGGCCACAGTATCTGCAGTAAAACTGCATTACGTATGGCTCTTTCTAGAGTCCTGATGTGTGGGAGCTGCACTTGCCTTTCATGGAGATTCTCTGGAATTGTTAGACACCGAGAAACACTGATAACCCTTCTGTATTACACCTTGATGCTGGGCACACACACGCAAGGCAAAGCAAGGCTGGGACAAAATTCTGAGGGTGCCCGGGCTTTGAGATGGAGAGGCAGTGTTTCTTCGATTGCTTGTGGGAACACCGCAGATCCGTTTATTAGAAGCAGAGAGCTTATGAAATTGTGGAAAACAACAGGTGCCAGGAGAAGAGCCAGAGGCTCTAAGTGAGGCACTTGGACACTGCTCTGGAGAGAGTGGAGGCCAAATTGATGCAGTTTGCATTTCTCTTTAGACCTAAATCAATCAGCGTCTTCCAAACAGATTATCTCAGCATGCTCCTCCAAACAGTTTTCGTCTAAAGTTATTGATGATTTTGCTTTTAACCAAGAAACAGGATGAAATGGAGAAAAACTGTGACTCAAAACAGACAGGAACATAAGAAGCAGTTTAAAGGAAAAATAAACAATCAGAACATACCTAGTGACACTTCATTTGGAGTCTTGGAAAGTGAAGTGTTATATATAATGAAATTTCCTATATAAAGGGAGTTCATCCATTTCACACCCAAACTTTTAAACTTAAAACATATGTGATAAAAGGATAAACACAACAAACGTCATATACACTCTTCTCTCTACCCACAAAAATGAAGCGCCTTGAAACCTTTCTGAAGTTTTCTTAACTACATACATATATCTCCCATAACACGTAAGAACACATTAATTCAAATATTTCTTTGCATTCCCCACAGTTTGGGTCTACATTAAAGAGAATATTCTATTCTTTCGTGGGTAAGAGACCTAGTTGATAGAGGGCTTCCCTGGTGGTTTAGGGGTAAAGAATATGCACCAATACAAGAGAGTGCCTGAAGTTCAGGAGACCCAAGTTTGATCCCTGGGTTGGGAAGATCCCCTGGAGAAGGAAATGTCAATCCAGCCCAGTATTCTTGTCTGGGAAATCCCATGAACAGAGGAGCCTGGCAGACTATAGTCCATAGGGTCACAAAAGAATCAGCCATGACTTAGCAACTAAACAACAACAAATGGTTGATAGCCATGTGTAAAAAACATAGGTGTAAAGTATAATGATGTCAGTGCATGGGCTTTAGTTCCTGAATTAAGGTTTGGAACTCTGTTTCAGAGAGTTGAAATTTGGGGAGATCTGACTTTTAGATACATAATAAAATATTACTTTACTCTGTGTGTGTGTGTGTGTGTGTGTTTTAATCTGAAATACCTGTTATCACTAACGTGTTTCTGCAGGACCATAAACATTCTTTTCTGACTGGAGTCAGGCTAAGTGCAGAGACGCAGACATTTGCTGTGAACAATGGGGAAGGGAAAATAAGTGATGTGCATTTTGTAAACTTGGCCTCAGAGGTTAGCATTCTGGGATTCTCCTGGTGTGGTTTACGGAACCTTGGCCAGGATACCAACACCTACAGTCCAGGAATATCAGGACCCACCGTGGCTGTGGCCTGAATATCAGGACCCACCGTGGCTGTGGCCTCGGTAAGCACGAGCGTTCAGGAAGCCACTGAGGCCCAGAGGGAGCGGACGACGTTACCAGGATACTGTCCAAGTAGTCTTTACATTAGATGCATGGAGGGCGGATGTATTGCTCTGGAATCATTTTATCCAAACAAAGATGTCATTGTTCTGTCTTCTAAATGATCCTAAAAACCCTTGGGCCTTTTGGGCTGAGCCAAAGCACCTCTAAGCATCACAGCTGCCAACACCAAACACAGAACAGCCCAGCTGGCCTGACTCCAAAGTCACGATTTCCCTGAAGAGTGGATCAGGTGGGACCCTTCCAACGACAGTGATAAAAATGGGGATGATGACTTGAAACCCTCATCTTTGGCTTTAACCACTTTCCTCTGTCTCTGTCATCCCTGAGGCCTTGAAATTGAATAAGACAACGTTTCCCCTTCCCTTCCCCCTTACGCCCTTCCACCCCAAGGGCCGGCTTGGTCCTGCTCGAGATTCTCTGAGCAAGAGATCCCTCCAGAGACCTCACACCACATCTGCTCAAAGTCAAAACTCTGTCCTGCTTACCTACAACCAAATTCCTGACGTCACCAACCCAGCCCCCAAGGTGCCCCATGGTGAACGTTCATTTGTCCAACTCATCAGCTTGAAGGTCAGAGGTCTTCTCCTCCCTGGGTACTGGCAAACCACCCTTCCCAGGACTCAAGTGTGGCCTGGAGCATAGCTGCCTTCAAAAGACTTCCAACACAGCCACCATCCTGCATCCAGAGCGGCCGAATTTCTCTGCCCCGATGCCCTGCCCAACGAGCTCCCTTTATTCCTCCCCTCCCTCCCTGTGCCACCTCTTTCTGCCGATCTCCAGAGCCAAGCCCAGTCTGGACTCCTGATTCCTCCCTGACTTCTCCAGAGACAGCCACTGTGTCTCAGACCTGGGTTCCAAAGAGTGGCACGGTCACTCTGAAAATGTAACTGGCACCACGTCTATTCTCACATTTTCACATCCAGTCCTCCATGCTGTTGAACTGGTGGTGGTTCTCCTGATCACCATGCCAGGCTTCCCTCCTGATTCACCAAAACCCGCCGCGCTTCTTCCCAGGGCCTTTCTCTGCAGATCACCTGTCAACATTATTTTACCTGTGGCCTCAAGGACTTGCAGAGGCCTGATTCAGTTCTAACATCATCCAAAAGATCTCTGGGCTCTCTGTGTAATATCACAGGTGCAATCTGTCTTCCTAATAGGCAAAAACATGACCAGAAAGTGTGATTTTATTCTTTTCCTTTTTAATATTGACTAAAATCTAGAGAATTCTCATGAGGCTTGCTGAAGGGCTTAACTGAAAGAAAATCAGAGGCCCCTTGTCACCTTCTCTGATGTCTGAAGAAAATACACCTCTACTGTTCAGTTTAGGGCTAGATTTTGGTAAATGACCAGCAAGCCAGCCCAGTTAGAGAAGAAAAAAAGAAATGAAACAGTATACAAATATGGGAAAGAAAAGCAAACACAGCTGACTCTTGTCATCACTAAAACCTGGATGATTTCTTTACTTTGAATGTTAGAAAAATAGAAAGTTTGTATGTTGGAGGATGTTATACAAGAATAGTTTCTGTTTCAGTAACGTACTTATTTTTTAAATATAATTTGATTTTTGGCTGCATTAGGTCTTCATTGCTGCTCGGTCTTTTCTCCAGTTGTGGCAAGTGGGGGCCACTCTTTGCCTCGGTGCTCGGGCTTCTCATTGTGGTGGTTTCTCATGCTGCGGAGCACGCACTCTAGGGCACTGGAGCTTCTGCAGCTGCGGCATGTGGACTCGAGAGCACAGGCTCAATAGTTGTGGCACTCGGGCTTAGTTGCTCTGTGGAATTTTTCCAGATCAGGGGTCGAACTGGTGTCTCCTACACTGGCAGGTGGATTCTTTATCACTGAGCCACCAGCGAAGCCCAGTAAAGTACCTATGAATGTGATAGGTTAATGATAAAAATGGGCTTTTTGAAAATTTGTTTTTTAATTGGAGGATAATTGCTTTACAATGTTGTTTTGGTTTCTGCTGTACAATAATGCAAATCAACTGTAATTATATCTAAAGCAAGAGAGTTCCAGAAAAACATCTATTTCTGCTTTATTGACTATGCCAAAGCCTTTGACTGTGTGGATCACAAAAAACTGGGGAAAATTCTGAAAGAGATGGGAATACCAGACCATCTAACCTGTCTCTTGAGAAACCTGTATGCAGATCAGGAAGCAACAGGCAGAACTGGACATGGAACAACAGACTGGTTCCAAATAGGAAAAGGAGTACGTCAAGGCTGTATATTGTCACCCTGCTTATTTAACTTCTATGCAGAGTACATCATGAGAAACGCTGGGCTGGAAGAAACACAAGCTGGAATCAAGATTGCCGGGAGAAATATCAATAACCTCATATATGCAGATGACGCCACCCTTATGGCAGAAAGTGAAGAAGAACTAAAGAGCCTCTTGATGAAAGTGAAAGAGGAGAGTGAAAAAGTTGGCTTGAAGCTCAACATTCAGAAAACTAAGATTATGGCATCTGGTCCCATTACTTCATGGGAAATAGATGGGGAAACAGTGGAAACAGTGTCAGACTATTTTATGGGGCTCCAAAATCACTGCTGATGGTGATTGCAGCTATGAAATTAAAAGACGTTTACTCCTTGGAAGGAAGGTTATGACCAACCTAGATAGCATATTGAAAAGCAGAGACATTACTCTGCCAACAAAAGTCCGTCTAGTCAAGGCTATGGTTTTTCCAGTGGTCATGTATGGATGTGAGAGTTGGACGGTGAAGAAAGCTGAGCGCCGAAGAATTGATGCTTTTGAGCTGTGGTGTTGGAGAAGACTCTTGAGGGTCCCTTGGACTGCAAGAAGATCCAACCAGTCAATCCTAGGGGAGATCAGTCCTGGGTGTTCATTGGAAGGACTGATGTTGAAGCTGAAACTCCAATACTTTGGCCACCTCATGTGAAGAGTTGACTCATTGGAAAAGACCCTAATGCTGGGAAGGATTGGGGACAGGAGGAGAAGTGGACGACAGAGGATGACATGGTTGGATGGCATCACCGACTCGATGGACTTGGGTTTGGGTAGACTCCGGGAGTTGGTGATGGACAGAGAGGCCTGGCGTGCTGCAATTCATGGGGTCGCAAAGAATCTGACACAACTGAGCGACTAAACTGAACTGAACTGAACTGAATAGATAGAGCAGCAGCAGCAGCATAGATAGATATATGGACTTCCCTTGTGGCTCAGACAGTAAAGAATCTACCTGCAATGTGGGAGACCTGGGTTCGATCCCTGGGTTGAGAAGATCCCCTGGAGAAGGGAAAGGCTACCCACTCCAGTATTCTGCCCTGGAGAATTCCATGGACAGAGGAGCCTGGTAGGCTACAGGCCATGGGGTCACAAAGAGTTGGACATGACTGAGCAACTTTCACTTTCATATATTTATATCCTCTCCTTCTTCAGCCTCTTTCCCCATGTCCATCCTACCCCAAAGTTTAAAAAGTGAAAGTGAAAGTGGCTCAGTTGTGTCAGACTCTTTGTGACCCTATGGACTACACAATCCATGGAATTCTCCAGGCCAGAATACTGGAGTGAGTAGCCTTTCCCTTCTCCAGGGGATCTTCCCAACCCAGGGATTGAACCTAGGTCTCCCGCATTGCAGGTGGATTCTTTACTGTCTGAGCCACCAGGGAAGTGTCTTTAAAATTAATTTTATATATGAGGGGATTGGTGAACAAAGTCAAATATAGAGGGAGGAAAAAAAAAAACAAATAATAAGGAGGAAGGAGAGTTATAGTAAAAAAAAGCAAATGAAAGAGGAGGAAAAATTTTAAGTTAATATCGAGAGAAAAGGGGGTCTTCCCTGGTGGTCCAGTGGTTAAGACATCTTCCAATGCAGGGGGTGAGGATTCAGTCCCTGGTCAGGGAACTAAGATCCCACATGCCTTGCAGTCAAGAGAACCAAAACAAGAAACAGAAGCAATATGTCACAAATTCAATAAAAGACTTTTTTAAATGGTCTATAGATAAAAAAAATCTTTAAGACAAAAGAGAGACAGCGATAGAAGCCATTATTGAGTCACAGGCATAACTGTAAACTTGGAAGGTTTATACAATTAAAGCACAGAGTAAACCTGACAACAGATCAACCGGACCAAGGAAATAACACAGACCCAGATTTATTTCAAAAGCAGAAACAATCTGAAAGGGTATCCCATCCAGTCACAGGAAGGCACTTTTCAAAGAGAAAGATCAAGTCCAAGGTCTACAAAGAACATTCCACACTCTTGTGTTCTATCAGTAATGGTGAATTAGCTAGACTCATGTAACCTCCTTCCTGTGTCATTTACCATGATACAAACATGTCTTTGCACTCAAGAGCTAAATCTCTCTAGATCATGGGAAAACAACACAAAGCAAACAAACCTACAAGCCCTAGATCCTCTTTCTTAGTGCCGAGGTTCATATTTCCTTTGTTTGTTCATGCACCCATTCACTCATTCAACAAATACTGCTTGAGAGCCTGCTATCTGCCGGGCCATGCTCTGCACCAGACCTGTACAGGTGGGCATAATCCTAGGGCACCTCTGTGGTCACCTCCCATCACATGGGCCAGCCAGTGAGTTGAAGAAGGTCATTACATTCATTCCAGCCCATCAGAGAAGTAAATTCTAGTACTTGCTCTTGCACTAATATAATCTATGTACTATGAGGTTGATGTCACCACAGCCAACTTTTTAGTGATCACACATATTATAATTTTATGTAAACATGCTTCTTATGGGAAGAAAGGCATACATTTTAGAATAACAAATTCTCAAAGTGTATCTTGGCATTCACAGTTTTCTGCTCAACCTATATGCTGTTTCTTTGCTTCTCACCACCTATGAGATACCCAAATAACCCATGATGTTTTATATTGAGTTTAAAGTCATTCACATGTGAAGTATATATTTTATGCTTGCTCAGTCACTTCAGTCATGTCAGACTCTTCACAATCCTATGGACTGTAGCCCGCCAGGCTCCTCTGTCCATGGGATTTCCCAGGTAAGAATACTGGAATGAGTTGCCCTTTCCTACTCCAGGATATCTTTTTGACGACCCAAGGATCGAACCCGAGTCTCCTACATCTCCTGCGTTGCAAAATCTTTACCCACTAGGCCACCTGGGAAGTCCATCTTCATTATTACACTGTAGAAATTTCTAGCCTGATTTCATAATGGCGTGTCAAGAAAGCATTGAGGAGAGAGTGATTTCACACTGATAGCATTTGAAGTGGTGTCCTCATCAAAGCTCTGAATCTATGAAATTACATTTTTAAAAGTTTAATATTTATCTTATCTTACTGACACCATATCAGATGTGATTAGCTTTTAAGTCAAAACATTATGTTTCTAATTACACTACAAATGGCCTAAGATCTGGGTTTCAACATGCTTCTTTCCAGCTCTGTACCTCCTCTGCCTAAAGCCCGTGTCCTCAGCCAGAATTTAGCTGGCAGATGGGAGGATGAGTCACAAGAGAGAATAGGATTCGACTTTGCTTTTCTGCTGGCTGCACAGAACCCAAAAGAAGCCAAAATGTGTTTGTTTCCACAAAACAGGCAGTTTTCACAAAGTGACACATAGAGGAACGGCCACAAGGAGGAAGATAGTCTGATGTTTTCTCTGCAATACGGCCTGTTGACTCAGTCAGTACATGCACCTCTACTCAGTAAGCAAACTGCACAAGGTCAGGAAGGTTCCACGCCCATGCCTGGCACAGTTGACCAAGTCTTCATCCATTGATACATAAGGGCTGAGAATTTGAGGCAATTTTGTGATTAAACTCATTTCTAGCCACAGAACCTGTTTTTAGGAAAGAAGTGTTTAGCTCTAGCTGTGGTTTTGATTAAAAAAAAAAAAAAAGATGATGCTACTAGGTAAGTCAGACAGAGAAAGACAAATACCATATGATATCACGTATGCGATATGTGTATGTGAGCTTTCCAGGCGGTGCTAGTGGTAAAGAACTCACCTGCCAGTGCAGGAAACATAACAAACATAACAGTAACAAACATAACAGATCTTGTTTGATCACTGGGTTGGGAAGATCCCCCTGGAGGAGGGAATAGCTACCCACTCCAGTATTCTTGCCTGGGAAATCCCAGGGGCAGAGGAGACTGGAGGGCTATAGTCTATAGGGTTGCAAAGAGTTGGACATGTATGAAGCAGCTTAGCACAGCACACATATGAACTTATTTACAAATCGGAAACAGGCTCACAGACATAGAAAAGAAACTTGCGGTTACCAAAGAGGAAAAGGTAGGAGGAGGAATAAATTAGAAGTTTGGGATTAACATATACACGTTGTTACTGTTGTTGCTTCATTGTTAAGTTGTGTTCAACCCTCTTGCGACCCATGGACTGTAGCCCACCAGTCTCGTCTGTCCATGGGATTTCCCAGGAAAGAATACTGAAGTTGGTTGCCGTTTCCTTCTCCAGGAGATCTTTCTGACCCAGGGATGGAACCTGTGTCTCCTACATTGGCAGTAGGATTTATTTTACCACTAAACCATCAGGGAAGCCCCAACATACACACATGACAAAATTCTTAAAGAGATGGGAATCCAAGACCATTTTACCTGCCTCCTGTGAAACCTGTATGCAGGTTAAGAAGCAACACTTAGAACCAGACATGGAACAACAGATTGTTTCAAAATTGGGAAAGGAGTACATCAAGGTTGTATATTGTCACCCTGCTTATTTAACTTACATGGCAGAGTACATCATGAGAAATGCTGGGCTGGATGAAGCACAAGCTGGAATCAAGATTGCTGGGAGAAATATCAATAACCTCAGATATGCAAATAACACTACCCTTACTGCAGAAAGTGAAGAGGAGCTAAAGGGCCTTTGATGAAGGTGAAAGAGGAGAGTGAAAAAGCTGGCTTAAAACTCAACATTCAAAAAATGAAGTTCATGGCATCCGGTCCCATCACTTCAAGGCAAATAGATGGGGAAACAATGGAAACAGTGAGAGATTGTATTTTGGGGGGCTCCAAAATCGCTGCAGATGGCAACTGCATCCATGACATTAAAATATGCTTGCTCCTTGGAAGAAAACTTATGACAAACCTAGACAGCATATTAAAAAGCAGAGACATTACTTTGCCAACAAAGGTCCGTCTAGTCAAAGCTATGGTTTTTTCAGTAGTCATGTGTGGATGTGAGAGTCGCACTATATAGAAAGCTGAATGCCGAAGAATTGATACTTTTGAACTGCAGTGTTGGAGAAGACTCTTGAGAGTCTCTTGGACTGCAAGGAGATCAAACCAGTCAATCCTAAAGGAAATCAGTCCTGAATATTCATTGGAAGGATTGATACTGAAACTGAAACTCCAATACTTTGGCCACCTGATGCAAAGAACTAACTCATTGGAAAGACCCTGATGCTAGGAAAGATTGAAGGCAGGAGGAGAAGGGGACAACAGAGGATGAGATGGTTGGATGGCATCACTGACTCAACGGACGTGAATTTGAGTAGGCTCCGGGAGTTGGTGATGGACAGGGAAGCCTGGCATGCTGCAGTCCATGGGGTTAAAAGAAGTCAGACACTACTGAGCAACTGAACTGAACTGAGCTATGCCCAAAGGTGGTACCTTTTTTTTTGTAAATTTTTTGGCTATGCTGTGCAGTATGCAGGATCTTATTTCTCAGACCAGGAAAGGAACCCATGCCCCCTGCAGTGGAACTGTGGAATCTTAACCACCGGACCACCAGGGGGTTTCCCAGAGGTGGTGAAAAAAAAAGTGAAAGTGTTAGTTTCTCAGTCGCAAGTTCCTCTGTCCATGGAATTCTCCAGGCAGGAATACTGGAGTGAGTAGCCATTCTCTTCTCCAGGTGATCTTCCTGATCCAGGGACTGAATTCAGGTCTCCGGCATTGCAGGTGGACTCTACCATCTGAACCTCCAGGGAAGACCCACAGAGGTAGTACTTAAGCACAAATCTTTAGGAAATCAGGAAACAGGATGACACAGAACCCACCACTCTGGGACCAGGTGCAGGAGATTTACATGCCAAGATTCATTCTATTCTGCAAAGGACACCTGGAGAAAATTGTCAAACTTTTAACATCTCCCTAAAGTACTACTACACTTATAGAAATAAAATTTGACAACCTTTTCAAAATTTGTAGAAGAAACCCACTAGATGAATAATTTACTAAGTCTATTTCAGGTTTGAGTAGACTTGGGTGTTTTTATTGTTGTGCTCTGTTTTATTTTATTTTTACTTTTAATTTATGGCTATATTATCATACGAAAGGCGCCCGAAAAAGAGCTCAAGTTGGAATAAGAAAATACATTCCTATCAATTGCTTCCTTTTTTCCCTCTCCGTGGAAGCACATAGAAAAACAAGTACTTTGTGCATTACAGGCACCGAGAGAGACATTTGTTTTGCAGTTGGCAAAGGGAATGTTCAGAATTATTGAATAAGAGACTAAATTTCTAGCAGTAACCCTGTTACTGTTTAGTCACTAAGCTGTGTCCAACTATTTGTGACCCTATAGATTGTAACCTACCAGGTTCTTCTGTCCTCCACTATGTTCCGGAGTTTGCTCAAATTCATGTCCATTGAGTCAGTGATGCTATCTAACCATTTCATCCTCTGTCACTCTCTTCTCTTGTCTTCAATCTTTCCCAACATCAAGGTCTTCTCCAATGAGTTGGCTCTTTGCATCAGGTGGTCAAAGTATTGGAGCTTCAGCGTCAGTCCTTCCCATGAATATTCAGGGTTGATTTCCTTTGGGATTGACTGGTTTGACCTCCTTGCAGTTCAAGGGACTCTCAAGAGTCTTCTCCAGCACCACAGTTCAAAAGCATCAATTCTTTGGTGCTCAGCCTTCTTTCTGGTTACATCCATACATGACTACTGGAAAAACCGTAGCTTTGACTATACAGATCTTTGTTGGCAAAGTGATGTCTCTGCTTTTTAATATGTTGTCTAGGTTTGTCATATTACTAGCTTTCCTTCCAAGGATGCCTTTTAATTTCAATAACCTTGTTAAGTGTGTTAGTTGCTCAGTTATGTCTGACTCTTTGCAACCCCATAGACTATAGTCCACCAGACTCCTCTGTCCATGGGATTTCCCAGGCAAGAATACTGGAGTGGGTTGCCATTCCCTACTCCAAGGGATCTTCCTGACCTAGGGAACAAACTTGAGTCTCCTGCATTGCAAACAGATTCTTTACTGTCTAAGCCACCAGAGAAGCCCCATATGAACCTTTGTTGGCAAAGTGATGTCACTGCTTTTTAATAAGCTGTCTAGGTTTGTCATATTAATAGCTTTCCTTCCAAGGGCGCCTTTTAATTTCAATAACCCTGTACATGGCCTCAAAGCTAAAGGTGTTGAGCTCGTCTTTTTTGGCAAGGTATTAGTAGGGGAAACGTGTGTGCTTCTCAGTACCTGACTTAGAAAGTTTAAGTAAAGATAAAAAATAACAGAAGACATTCTTCTATGCCAATGCATATATAAATCATTTAATGCTGCATAGTCATCCATTTTATGTAATATAATTAATTTAATCTTTAATGGATGAACATTTGGTTTGTTTTTAGTCTTTTCCTC
The DNA here is from genome assembly GCF_054371585.1 of Giraffa tippelskirchi. Taxonomy (NCBI): domain Eukaryota; kingdom Metazoa; phylum Chordata; class Mammalia; order Artiodactyla; family Giraffidae; genus Giraffa; species Giraffa tippelskirchi. The sequence continues at coordinate 56,277,448 of NC_137287.1, forward strand.
TTAGAGCCAAAGAACTGCAATAAATGTTTTACATATATATCTGCACATACATTTTTTACTGATGAGTCTAAAGCTATGTGCATGTTTTTAATGAAAAAAGAAAGTCGTTGAAAATTATCTTGGCCATAATTTTGTTTGTGTTTTATTTCCAAAGATGTGTATGTATTCATTGATATTTATGTTTGTCAAGGAGTAACATATTTCCAGAAGTAATATATTTCTTACTTAAAAATTGCTAACAGTAGTCACCTTTTGGAAATCGGGATGGGAATAAAGGAAGAAGTCCTTCACATTTATTCTAGTTAGGCATTTTGTCAAGTTTATTATTTTTAAAATTAGTAATAAAATTATGCCCAAGTCAAACCAAGACGAAAGCCCCAAATCAGTTGTATTATTTCCCAACAACGTTGGTATGTTATGAATGCATTTCAAAGCAACCTGTATTTCACCAAAAAAAAAAAAGAAAAAAATCCAGAAACAGAAAAAGTCAGCACAACCATTAATTAAGACTTCATTCTGCATCTATATAGGATCTCCCTCCAATGCAGTGTGAAAAGTTTAGCTTTGCAAAGAAGTAAAACACAGAAATTAAACTTTCGGGAACCAGAGTCTGAGCTTCTAGGTTTGAAACCTCCCACCCCATTGAAAAGAAAGTGAAAGTGATAGTTGCTCAGTTGTGTCTGACTCTTTCTGATCCTGTGGACTGTAGCCCACCAGGCTCCTCTGTCCATGAGATTCTCCAGGCAAGAACACTGGAGTGGCTTGCCATTCTCTTCTCCAGGGGATCTTCTCGACCCAGGGATTGAACCTGGGTCTCCTGCATTGCAGGCAGATTCTTTATGGTCTGAGCCACCAGGGAAGCCCAACAGACTTTGAACTGTCAAGTAAGTTCCTAAATCTTTTTTGGCCTCAGTTTCCTTATTGACAAGTGGGGGGGAAGTTTATAGCACTTTTTCATTCATCAAACAATTGTGAGAGTTAATGAGGTAATACATTCAGCACGTAGCACAGGGCCTGAGGGAAGCCATCAGTGAATGTTAATTATGTTTATATTACTATCATTACTCTACAGAGAAAGCAGTGAATCTACAAATATAACAATTGATAGTATCATGTTGATCGCACAATGGTAAACACAATAGACAAATCAAATCTCTTCAATGGGAGAAAAGAAACAAATATTCATGGTTGTACAAATAATAGTCAGGCTTCCCTCACCTGGCACCTTTCATCTGAACAAGTTGGTGGACATGGTGCTCAGTTAGTTATTCATCACAGCAGGTTACCAGAGCGAGTCAATCTCACTGAATCAAGACAGCGATAGGTGCCAAAGTCTCCCTAGTTGATTTGCAGGCAAGGGGGTTAAGACATCAGTTTTTTGTTTTGACTACTCTAAAGAAAACATGAGCAGCTGCTGCAAATGAAAGGAGTTTCCCTCCACTGTTCCTTCATTGTTTCTGCATCTTATTCGGTCTGTTCTGGAGCCGTAGGCATCATCCAGTGCTGTGCCAAGTCCTGGGCCAGTCCACACAGCATCCTTCCCAGGGTCTGCTCACAGGCCCCACCTCTCTGGATTCGGGCACCCAGGGCAACGCGCTTCCCTCCTGCTCTGTTCCTCTCCTCACCATCACTTCCCTGGAATCACCATTTTCTGGCCATTCTGCTTTTGTTTCAGCTGTCATATCCTGCTTTTCCATTCTCTTCCCAAAAAATGGCATCTTGAACTCATTTGGGGTTGCTATCTTGAACCCAAAATAACCAAAGCATACAACTAAAATTTTTTTAAAAAGTGCGTATGGCAAATGTTGGCTTCGTAATTTGCAAAGGAAGCCCCACTTCACCTAAGGGAGACAGATGGGAAACCCAGAACAGATGACGCTGGCAGGTCTGGATTTGCATGGGTGCCTCATACACATCCTGCTTCCATGAGATCCTACCCCATTCTATACTCTGAGAGGCTTTTTCTTTGGCTTATAGAAGCAGCAAGTTCTTGTTGCAAAATAAACACAGGAGTCCGATCAAGTAAAAAAGCCAAAGATGTTCCCTCTGCAAATGTTAACCATTGTTAACATCCTTGCAATCCTTTTTGCTTGTCCATTGACTTCCCAAATGTTTACGGCACACCTGCTGTGTACTGGGCTCTGGTTTAGGTGCTGGGGGTGCAGGAGAAGTTTTAAAGCAGTTATGAGAATTGAAGTGTGCCATTTGTTATTCAATTGCTTTGAAAAATTTAATGTTTGATGTTTTTATTTTTTAATTAAAAATTTTTTATTGGAGTAGAGTTGATTTACAATGTTGTGTTAGTTTCAGGTGTATAGCAAAGTGAATCAGTTATACATATATATGTATATAAATCCATTTTTTATAGATTCTTTTTCCATATAGGTCATACAGAGTATCGAGTAGAGTTCCCTGTGTGTCAGTTGCTTACTGAATGTACATTTTGGATGCTATGTCCTTTTGGAAATGGATTTTGGCAAGGTATTTTTCATTTAGTCTTTTTAAAATTTAAAGCACTTCTATCTTATCATTGCCAATAAAATGCTGCTTATAGTCATTTACATGAATTTAAATTGTCATAATAAGCATCTATCTTTGGCATATATATATGTACGTACAATGAAGAGGTAATCCTTTTGTAAGGCTTAATGTGTGGTTGGGAAATTTACAAGCATGTTGCAACAGCTTATTTAATCCTAATAACCCAAAGATTTATGTATTACTATTCCAATTTTACAGATAAGAAAACAAACATTGATTAAATAATTTGACTGAATTACAAAACAAGAACCAAAAAATAATACACATTGTAGTGGGGGGGGGGTGAGGGAGACAGACAATAAATTAGAAAACAAATAAAGGATGTAATTCTTAACAGAGAGGCATGGTAGAGAAGCTGCCCCCTCCCCAGGAGGTGTGATGTGAGGTAGAATGTGAATGAGGGACTTGGGCAGTGAAGGACTCAGGAGGAACACTCAGGCAAGAGAGAAACATAAAGCCCAGGAACAGGGAAAGTTTATGGTGTTCGAATGTCAGAAAAGCTGTCAATATGAGATGAGCCTGGAGATGGAGGCAGGGCCAGGCCACTCCGAGTTGGGAGGCCTGTTAAGGAGCGTGGATACCATTCCTGGAGCAACGGAAAACCGCTCAAGGAAGGAGCATGATCAGATTTCTGTGTTTAAGAGCTCACACTGCCTGCTTCTGCTCAGAATGGAGTTCAGGGAGACAAAAGCGGAATTAAGAAGCCACTCAAGGAACTGCCCTCCTCCAGGCAGAAAAGCATAGTGTCCTCAGGGAAAAGACATTTAGAGCCCTGATCAGAGACTGTGATGCTGAAGACATGGGGATCACGTGTGGCTTGTGGTTGTAAGCAAATTGTTAAACGGGATCATTTGAATCATGGACTGGGGAACCTTTTTCAGTATTCACAGTGAGTGCTTCTTCTCGGATAAGGTAATAACATTTGGTTTGAAGCACTTAGCTCGCCTTGGCTATAAAAGTATGCAGTCACTTTTATAACCAATTCCTTGCTCTCTGCAGCCCCGGGGGCCACACATCTGTTGCTAAGTAATCAGATTGCAGTGAACATTTGGAGGCCCCCAGGAGGGGCCCAGATATTTGGCTAAACCCTGTTCCCGGTGTGTCTGTGAGGAAGTTTCTGGATGAGGTTAACATTTAAATTGGAGGATGCAGTAAAAGCAGATTACTCTCCCAAATGTGGGAGGCCTCATCCAATCTATGGAAGGTCTGACTAGAACCAAAGTCTGAGTGGGGGGCACTTGTTTGCTCCGCCTCACTGTCTTTGAGCCATGACGTGCATCTCTTGTCCTCAGCCTCAGATGGGCACTATTCCATTGACTCCCTGGGTCTACAGCCTGTCAACTGCAGAACTTTGGATATCCCAACCTTCATAACTGCCTGAGCCTATGTCTTATTAGATGATAGATAAATAGGTAGATAGGTAGATGGATAGATAGATAGACGGATAAATGTTAGATAGATAGAATGATCAGGTAATACATACATACTTTGGATGGATGGATGGTTTGTTGATTAGATGGATGGATGGTTGGATGAACAGAATGGATAAATGATAGATAGAAAGATCGATAGATAGATAGATGATAGATAGACAGGATAAGTAATATATACATACATACATTGGATGGATGGATGAATGGATGGTTGGTTGGTTAGATGGATGGATGATTGAGTGAACAGAAGGGATAGATGATAAATAGATGATAGATAGGTAGGATAAGTAATACATACATACATTGGATGGATGGATGGAAGGATAGATGGATGGATGGTTAGTTGGTTAGATGGATGGATGATTGAGTGAACAGAAAGGATAGATGATAAATAGATAGATAGATAGATAAAGAAAGATCTTCAGACACATCTTTCCCATTGATTTTGTTTCTCTATAGAACCCAGATTAATACAGTGGGTATTCAGAAGGGAGTTTAAAAAAAAAAAAACGCAAAACAAACAAAAACTAATGGATGTGGACTATGTGTGCTTAGTTCTACTTGTTGAGGTCAGAGAAAATGAAGTAGAAATGATCAGTTCCCACAGTACCATCCTGCAGGAGAAAATGAGTGCAACAAGGAAACTCCAAGGACATTAAAGTCTACAGAATCCAACACAATAATTTCAGCCCTGATAGTTGCAGTCATCCGCCCTGTACAGAAATACTGCATATTTATACTGTAAGTGCTGGGTGCACCTCAAAATGGTAGATGATGGGGGCTGGCACTTGACACATACAAGGGCTCCCCAGGGGGTGTGAAAGAGGTTAATGTGAAGGAATGGTTTTTCATGCAGGACTCCACATAGCAATGATTCCCTTCTCTTTTAGGCTTCCCTGGACACTAATTCTGGAAAACAATCTGTCTGGAGGGTTGCATTTGGCACAGGATGGTACCTTGTCATTATTATCCTTGTCCTTATCATCATACCATTTATTTCTTTTCAATTTTTATTAAATTTTAATATAGAGTATACTGAATATAGTTCTCTGTGCTATACTGTAGAACCTTGTTGTTTACGTACAATATCTTATGATAAACCATAATGGAAAAGAATATAATATAAAAAATATAAAAAGGTATATATAAAACTGAATCACCTTGCTTTATAGCAGAAATTAATACAACATGGTAAATCAATTATACTTCAGTAAAAAAATTACAAATTTTAAAAAGTTTTTATTGAAACATAATTGATTTACAATGATTCAGGTGTACAACGAAGTGATTCAGCTATACATACATGATTTTCAGATTCTTTTCTATTATAGGTTATTGCAATATATTGACTGTAGTTCCCTGTGCTACACAGTAGGTCTTTGTTTTTTATTTTATATAGAGTGGTATGTATCTGTTCATCCCAAGCTCCCAATTTATCCCACCCCCTTTCCCCTTTGGTAACTACAATTATTTTATCATGATAGCTTTATTTTTTCCCTCCAGCCCTATGCTGTGCTCTTTTGGGGCTTGTTTCAGGTACTTATCCTAACTGAGGCTGATACTATTGTTCTCATTCAATAAACGACGAGATGGAGATTTTAAGAGGTTCAGGGAAATTCTCCAGGGATTGACAGGGTCAGCAGGAGTCAAAGCCATGTCACTGGCCAAGGGTGCCTCCTTCCCTTTTCACCCTAACACTTTGGCTTGATTCTTAGTCCAAGGTAGGCGTGGAAGATAGAGAGGCATGAGCCTGCAGCAGAGATCAGCAAACTTCTTCTGTAAAAGGCCAGAGAGTAAAATTTTAGACTCTGTGGGCCAGGCAGTCTCACTGAAATATTCTGTAGCAGGAAAGCCGCCTGAGAAGTGAATGAGCACGGATCAGTTCCAATAAAGCTTTATTTACAAGAACACACACGGAGGGCCAGATTTGGCTTTTGGTCATGGTTAGTTCCCTCAGTCTGTAAGAATGGGAGAAATGGTTACAGGAGTTGGAAGTACTTTGCAATAACAAATTAAAGATCCCATCTTTAACTTTAGATGCTTTAAAATCTAGCAAGGAATGTCATGCAACCCCATTTAAAAAAGTAAGGCTAGAGATTCTGAAAGAGAAAAGGAGAGAACTATAAAATGAATACAATGCAAATTATAAGAATAATGAGTAAGACAAGCAAACAGGCAATGAAATGACACTAGTCAGACATCATTAAATGAGCCAAAGTGTCTTAGACAAAGTAGGTGCAAACCTGGATTTGAGAGACCAGGTAGGGAGTGAATAGGAACAGAGAAGAGACTAGGTCCTTCTCAATTCAGATTTCTGAAATTTACAAAACATAGAGGAAATAAAGAGACTCCAGAAGCATCACACAACTATAGATAAATAAGCAAAGGCATTTGTATGTTTAAAAAAAAAAAAAGCACACCATAAAATTGCATACCCCCCTCCTGAGAGTCTCTATTAAAATAAATGTCATCTGCCCAGACAAGCACACTGATAAGACTGAATTATTGATTATGCTATGCAAGTTTTCATTCGAAATGTTCTCTGGGTTAATGCAATAATCCAATCCATTTCCCCAGTCTGTCCCTACTCTTCTATCTCAGCACCCAGTTTCAGCTCTGAATTGTAAAACAGGACATGGCCATATCTGGAGTCTCTTTCTGCCTTACCCAGTGCTGTATGGCATCATTGTAAACCAGTGCCTGAAAGCTCAGAGAATCAGCTGGCAAAGAGGCCCAGGACCATTTTCCTGCAAAGTAATTTCCAGATGGAAATTACATGCGATTGCATGATGGGGCTTAATTTCCCTCTGCTTGAAGCAGGGACTTAGCAGGCTCCAAATCCTCAGCTCCAAGCTATGTAAATGCCTTTCTGTGCCTGTGTCTTCTTGTAATGTCGAATTTCTATGGCAGGAACATTGGGATTTGGGCTGGGGTCGGAAAAGAGGTGCAGAGCTTTGGGGTCATCAGCTGGGCCCCACCCCCAGCTCAAGGATGACCAGGTGGATGAGCCAGACAAATATCTTAGTGAAGTCAGGCCAAATAGGTGATAAAAATACAGTACAGGAAAAAGGGTCATCTCCCCCAAAGAAAATATGGTTGATTCAACTTCCAAGTTAATGAGACAAAAATGGTCTGCTTACCTGGGTTTACCACATCTCCTCTTGTGTTCAAACCTATCCTGTTTCCTCACCTTGGCCTTGAGCTATAATGGAGGTATTTGCCTTCTGCTAGCATCCCGTTCTTAAATCACATCATCTTTCTCAATCAAATTTTACTTTTGAATCTTACCTGAGTCTTCTGTGGAGCTCCAGGTCTAATTGTATCAAAGTGGAGTTTCTTAATATCATCCCAGAATCTCGGCTTCCCTTTTTCTCTGTCCAGGAGCCAGACGTCAAGCCCTGCTTTTTCCCTCTCTCATCCTCTTCTGTTGAGAAAAAAACGACCTACATGAACTTATGGATAAGCTATGATATCCGAATTGTGCAATCTTACTGCTTCTGCTTGTGAATTCAATGCACTGATATTTACATTTAAAACTGACACTGCACCAGGCAGCAGTGGAGACGTAGACATAGAGAACAGACTTGTGGGCACAGTGAGGGAAGGAGAGGGTGGGACTAATCGGGAGAGTAGCATGGAAACATAAACATTACCATATGTAAATCAGCGAGTGGGAGTTTGCCTTATGACCCAGAGAGCTCAACCCAGTGCTCTGTGACAACCTAGGGGGGTGGGACGGGGTGGGAGGGAGGTTCAAGAGGGAGGAGACATATGTACACATATGGCTGATTCATGTTGATGTACGGCAGAAACCAACACAACATTATAAAGCAATTATCCTCCAATAAAACATTTTTTAAAAATGAACACCGAAACTTGTGCTAACAATTTAAATTTTTAAGGTGTTTTTATTTAGATCAACATTAAATGGTAAACTAAAAAATAACAAAAACCACTTCATGAGAAGTCAGGAGAGAGACTGCGGAGGAAAGGCTTTATGGGTCAGTGCCACTAATGAAACTGTTTTCTGCTTTTTGAACACAAGACCCTGCATTTTTATTTTGCACTGTGTCCTGCACATTGGGCAGCTGGCTCTCTTCCCGGTTCTTTATGTCTTTCAACCCTTGACAGTGCCCCAAAGAGAAATGCTCAGATCTCCTGAGTTTGTTTCGGCCTTTAGAGATCACTAGAGGCTGTGTGTTCCCTAAGTCAGCAAAGGTTACAGGAGTCCAAACTCTTGGCTTCCTCTGAGGTGTGCACTTCAGTTGACTCAATAGAGTCCACCAGCCTCCTCTGCTCTTTCTAGATCCTCCTACTTAAGTCCTTCTTTCCATGGGAGCAGGAAGAGTGGGGAGGCAATGGAAGGTGTGCCCCCATCCCTCCAAGTACTCCATCCTTGTGTCTGGGGAGAAGATGCTCTACCATTGCTCTGCTTTTCTGTTTGGAGATTTCTTTTGGATTTTCCTGTAACAAAGATATCTATGTTTCCACCCCTTCTTTTGATCAATACCTTACTTACAGACAATTTTCGAGTTCTTATCTCCAGTGCCCTAAGAACCCCTACCTGCAGCCTCCGATTACATTTTTCTTTGATACAAATTTAGAGTGAATCTGTATCTTTTCACATGCCCTGCAGAGAATATAGCTTTACAAAATAATTCAGAGAAAGATCTTCAAGCAGAGAGTGAAAGTGACTTCATGCCACCTCAGATGAGATCAAATGGATAAACTGCCTTTGAGCTGATGGAGGAATCATCCTCTTCTTTTTCTTAACAGAAAGAAACCTATATAAGCAGGTTTAAACCTGCTTAAACCTATATATCTGAAGGCCTTTACCCCAAACACAAAGAGTCTACAGAGATGGATGGGGACCTTGCCCAGTGTTGTGCTCCTGAGCCTGCAAAATAGCTCCCCCATCCTTGTGGGGCAATAGAATTAGCATGTGAAACAGCAGGCTCTTAATAAAAGTCAGTCACCTATTTCTTTGGGGGAAGCAAACAAGGTAGTGGGGTACACATTCCCCACTGCTGGTCTCCATGCCGTCCCTACAACAAGATTCTCTCACCACCTGGACACCTTCTCTGGGTGGATGTGCCTAATAGCATATGTGGTCTACAGGACATTTCTTTTGTTTTCGTTTTTCTGTTCTTTTTTTTTAAGCACAGTCGATTTACAACGTTGAGTTAGTTTCAGGTATACAATAAAATGATTCAGATAATATATGTTATATATATATATTCTTTATAAGATTGTCTTTCCATATATGTTATTACAAGATATGGAATATGTTAATAGCTCCCTGTGCTCTAAGTAGGTCCTTGTAGCTTATACAGGACTTTCTTAATTGTTACTGTTTTAGTCACTCAGTCGTGTCCGACTCTTTCTGACCCTACGGACTATAGTCCACCAGGCTCCTCTCTCCGTGAGATTTCCCAGGCAAGAAGATGAGAGTGGGTTGACATTTCCTTCTCCAGGGGATCTTCCCAACCCAGGAATCGAACCTGCATTTTCTGCTTGAAGGTGGACTCTTTAGCACTGAGCCACCTGGGAAGCCCTCTTTTCTTAATTACTACCCTTCAAAGTGGGGAGCCACAGATTTTGTTGGATCTCAACCAGTTGCTGTGCCAAGTGCCCACCACAGTCCCAGCCTCCCACCCATGACCAGGATACCTATTATCCCACTCCCAGCCCTTTGTCAGCCATATATATGTTATGTGACAAGCCCCAGTTTCCTACTTCTGGATTAAGCTCTAAGATAAGCATGTTAGGTCTTACTGACTCGACTACTTTAATATAGGGGTCAGGCAGGACTCAGGGTCACCCTTCCCCAGCAGCTACTCCAGAGGCAATTTGCATGGTGCTTCTGAACATTGATGTCCCCCTCCAGACCCTGAGCCCCTCAAGTTCGTGGGTTCAGAGGGCTGCTTGGAGAGGTGATGGCAGAACAGAGAGTGCCCTGAGTCAGCTGTCCATCAGCCTCACTGCTCAGGCTGCCCTACCAGGGATCAGGGCTTCCAGCAAGCACTGGCCCTCCCTGGTGAGTCCTTATTTCACCATCAAGGAGGCAAGCTTTCTCTGAAACTTGCTTGGGGCTCTACCCCTTCATTTTCATCTTAATTTTTCAATTATTAAAAGATTATATTTTTGTAGTAGAAACATCAGACACATACTGACTACAGAAGTGACAAATAATTGTCTTCCAGGCCCCATTGTTTGGTCACTATGTTTGCGATCTCATGGATTGCAGCACGTCAGGCTTCCTTGTTCTTCACTGTCTCCCAGAGTTTGCTCAATCTCATGTCCATTAAGTCAGTGATGCCACCTAACCATCTCCTCCTGGATTGCCCCCTTCTCCTCCTGCCCTCAGTCTTTCTAGCATCAGGGTCCTTTCCAATGAGTTGGCTCTTCACATCATGTGGCCAAAATAGTGGAGCTTCAACTTCAGCAACAGTCCTTCCAATGAATATTCCAGGTGGAGGATTTTGTTTAGGATTGACTGATTTGATGTATTTGCTGTCCAAGGCACATATTATTTGCAACTTTTCAAGGTGCGCACGCACGCGCGCGCACACACACACACACTAGTGAGAGAAAATACACACACGCACACATAACACATCATTTTTAACAAAGCTTGTGCACATATTGTACTGGCTCCTTCAATTGCTTTATCAGGGAGAGGAGAGAAAACTGAAGAATTAAAGGATGATAGTCTACATATCAGAATGCAGATGTGGCTGCTATTACAGGCATTCCTCTGTCTACATGCCAAGAAGATGTTTTTAACAGTAAATATTAGTATAATGTCTCCCCACAACTGTTCTCTTTTCCAGTAGTGACACTAATATATAAGCTATCTGAGAAGATAAAAATAATCATTCCTGATTAGAAAAACATCTATTTCTGCTTTATTGACTATGCCAAAGCCTTTGACTGTGTGGATCACAATAAACTGGAAAATTCTGAAAGAGATGGGAATACTAGACCATCTGACCTGTCTCTTGAGAAACCTGTATGCAGGTCAGGAAGCAACAGGTAGAACTGGACATGGAACAACAGACTGCTTCCAAATAGAAAAAGAAGTACGTCAAGGCTGTATATTGTCACCCTGCTTATTTAACTTCTACGCAGAGTACATCATGAGAAATGCTGGGCTGGAAGAAACACAAGCTGGAATCAAGATTGCCAGGAGAAATATCAATAACCTCAGATATGCAGATGACACCACCCTTATGGCAGAAAGCGAAGAAGAACTAAAGAGCCTCTTGATGAAAGTGAAAGAGGACAGTGAAAAAGTTGGCTTGAAGTTCAACATTCAGAAAACTAAGATCATGGCATCTGGTCCCATCACTTCATGGGAAATAGATGGGGAAACAGTGAAAACAGTGTCAGACTTTATTTTATGGGGCTCCAAGATAACTGCTGATGGTGATTGCAGCCATGAAATTAAAAGACACTTACTCCTTGGAAGGAAGGTTATGGCCAACCTAGATAGCATATTTAAAAGCAGAGACATTACTTTGCCAACAAAAATCCATCTAATCAAGGCTATGGTTTTTCCAGTAGTCATGTATGGATGTGAGAGTTGGACGGTGAAGAAAGCTGAGCGCCGCAGAATTGATGCTTTTGAACTGTGGTGTTGGAGAAGACTCTTGAGAATCCCTTGGACTGCAAGGAGATCCAATCTGTCCATCCTAAGGGAGATCAATCCTGGGTGTTCATTGGAAGAACTGATGTTGAAGCTGAAACTCCAATACTTTGGCCACCTCATGAGACGAGTTGACTCATTGGAAAAGATCCTAATGCTGGGTAGGATTGGGGACAGGAGGAGAAGTGGACGACAGAGGATGAGATGGTTAGATGGCATCACTGACTCAATGGACATGGGTTTGGGTGGACTCCAGGAGTTGGTGGTGGACAGGGAGGCCTGGCGTGCTGCAATTCATGGGGTCGCAAAGAATCGGACACGACTGAGCGACTGAACTGAACTGAACTGATTCAAGGGCAAATAATCTGGGGCCAGAGGAGATAAGATGATGGAGCAGAAAGAGCTTGTGTTATGACTAATGAAATCTGTCACCATCCAAAAAAAAAAAAACCCAACAAAAACCCTAGACAATGTGTTTTGTTTTGACTCATTGCTCAAGTCATATTGGGCTTCCCTGGTATGTCAGGTGGTAAAGAATCTGCCCGCCAACACAGGAGAGGCGGGTTTGATCCCTGGGTAGGGAAGATCCCCTGGAGAAGGAAATGGCAACCTGCTCCAGTTTTACTTCCTTGAGAATTCCATGGACAGAGGAACCAAGTGGGCTATACTGTCTAAGGGGTTGCAAAGAGTCAGACACAACTGAGTGACTGACACTTTTTTCCAACTCATATTGACACTTGCTACACGTTCAGCCAGAACCTTCTTCTCCTGAGCCTTAGTCCTCAAGGAGAAATCCAAAAGGCCTGATGCTCAGAGCCCTGGATCCCGCTCTCTGCCAGCTGTGCCAGAAGCCCCTGTGCTCCATCAGCTTTCTCAAAGCAGAGCTGTGCCCTGCCAGCCCTCAGCGCCTGTAGCAATGTCCAAGAAAAACAAGCGTTTCCTTCTATTCCTTGAAACACAGAAGACTTGGACATCATCAAAAATGAAAATACCATTCTGAAGGAGGTGGTGGTGGTGGTGGTGGGGACACCGCTTTTAAAGGCCGTTAAGTACAGACTGCCTGACTAGTCATCAGCGAAAGGTTTTAATTAACAGCTAAACTTGCCATCAGTTTAGCCAGAGCCTCTCTCTGAAGCAAGGCTTCTCCTTGTCCGGCTGTTTGATCGAACACCAGGCAAACCAGGAACAATTTACTAGTAAAATAGCTCCTCCTGTGGCGACTCCTCATTCTGGCTGGTGGGAGTGAACTGGATTTGTCAGGGCTGGTATTTTGCCAGCACGAAACCCTGGAATCCCAGCTTCTCTTAGCACGGATACCTTCACATTAACTTGCAGGCTCTGGCCTTAGATCTGTTTCTAGGAAAACCTTGGACTCTGTCCTCTGCGGATCAGGCAAGAATAAACATCTCCGTGTCCCCAGGATTTCTCTGATCCATCAGAGGCTGTTTGTGACCCTGGGGATGGAGCACGGGTGATAGTGGTACATGGAGCATAGAATTTTTTTCTCACTTGTTTTTATATGCAAAGAACACTTTGTGACCCCATGAACTGTAGCCTACCAGGCTCCTCTGTCCATGGAATTTTCCAAGCAAGAATGGAATTTTCCAAGCAAGAATACGGGAGTGGGTTGCCATTTCTTTCTCCAGGGGATCTTCCAGACCCAGGGTCAAATCCCCGTCTCCTGCATTGTATGCAGATTCTTTACCATCAGAGCCACCAGGAAGCCCACGAAAAGAACTATTTTTCTATCACAAGCAAGCTTCTGATTCTGAAAGAGCTGTGTTTAGACAGGGAAACTTTATCTTGCTGTAGATTTATGACACATGCACTTTTATGTTTGCATATTAAACTTTAATAAAAAGCTTAAAAACAACAACAACAACAAAAAAAGCTGTGTGCTGCATGTCCTCTCAAATATAAATAATACTAGTAAAATCTACTGCTGCCCACCTGCCCCCAGTTTTAAGAGGGCAGAGGGTAGCTTCGACCTTCTCATAGTGCATTTCTTATCCCCTGCCTGGCACGTGGTGAATGGATCCATGAATGAATGAATGAATGATAGTTCCCTGGGTGTGAGGGTAGGCAGTGGAGGCCCATGGTGGAAGAAAGAGAGGAACATGACTGGTTCTTCCAAATAATATATTTCTCTCTCTCTTTTTTAAATTGTTGTATAGTTGATTTACAATGTTGTAATAGTTTCAGGTATACAACAGAGTGATTCGGTTATACATATATATTGTTTTTCCATTATTGATTCTTACAAGACACTGAATATAGTTCCCTGTGCTATACAGTAAGACCTTGTTTGGCAAAAACTATTACAATATTGTAAAGTAATTAGCCCCCAACTAAAATAAATAAATTTATAAAAAAAAAAAAAAGCAGAGACATTAAAAAATAAATAAATAAATAAATAAAATATCAGAAAAAAAAAAAAAGACCTTGTTGTTTATTTTATATATAGTAGTAAGCACTGGCTTGTTATTTTGTGAGAACATGAGGAATTTCAGTGATTCCTTAAATGACAAATAATGGTTTACCTAATACCAAGCTCTGTCCCCCTACTCTGCCTTTTTTTTTGTATTTAATAACTTTAGGGTTTAATGCCAAATAATCATCTCATCTTCTTAAGACATTCTAAGTGCCCATGAACCCATTAAACACATACGGTTGCAGCAATTCGCATCAGGCAATGGCAATACCGGAAATGTGAAGGGCCATGGCCAAGCATGTGTGTAAAAGCAAAGACAGCCTCATTGGGATTGTAAAGAAGTGATTGAACAACCCTAGTGACTGTGAGAGGCAGCCTGACTTCTGCTGCATTAAAATGGGCGTTTGGGATGGGGAGGTGGGAGGGGAATGTGCACCTTAGAAATCACAAAACACAGAAGTCTTTTCAACCTGTGTCACAGTTTTCTCATAGGAAAGTCACCAGGAAAACTCCATGGGAAACTCTAGTTCGCAAAGATGGGATCTGACATTCTAGTTATGATTAGAAAACGTCTGGAACATCTGCCAAAGAGAAAGGATTCAAGGCAGTTCTCAACATTGGTTACACATTAGGTTAGACAGAAATTTTACTTAAAAAAAATTTTTTTAAGAAAATATCTATTTACTTACCTGGCTGTGCTGGGTCTTAGTTGCAGCATGCATGCGTGCGTACTAAGTCCAACTCTTTGTGACCCCATAGCTGTAACCTGACAGACTCCTCTGTCCATGGGATTCTCCAGGCAAGAATACTGGAGTGGGTTGCCATTTCCTCCTCCAGGGGATCTTCCCGACCCAGGGATCAAACAGTGTCTCTTATGTCTCTGGTATTGGTAGCAGGTTCTTTACTACTAGCGCCACCTGGGAAGTGTACAGGATCTTTAATTGTAGTATGTGGGAACTAGTTCCGTGAGCAGAACCCAGGCCCCGTGCATTAGGAGTGCATTGGGAGAACAGAGTCTTAGATGCTGTAACACCAAGGAAGTCCTCTCAACAGAGGGATTTTAAAAGAAAAAGAAGAAGAAAAATAGTGCTAGCCCCAAACAAACTGAATCTGGTGCTAGCTTCTGCATCACACATATTGATACAGGACAGACAATGCTAAAACTGACACAGCACAAAAATGAGCGTGGCTCCTGCCCAAGGATGGCAAGCAAATTCATGAATCATTCCATATTTTTACTCATAATTTTTAACAAAATCAGAATCTCTAGGTATGATGGGGCATCAGGTCATTTTGAAAGGATGTCTAGGAGGTACTAGTGTGCTGTCCAGTTATGGAACCACTAATAGGAAGATAAGTGTGGATTTCCAGAAAGCATAGTTCCTGTGTGTCCCAGGTACAATTAAGAGTGATCCAATTAACCTGATGGGTCCAGTGGCAAAGACTCCAAGCTCCCAATGCAGAGGGCCAGGTTCGATCCCTAGTCAGGGAACTAGATCCCACATGCCGCAACCAAGAATTTGAATGTAGCAACTAAAGATCCTGCATGCTGCAACAAAGACCTGGTGTAGCCAAATAAACAACTAAATATTATAAAAAAGATCGACCCACCTTCCCTGGAAACATTTGGATGCAGTGGCAATGGGTCTTGGGTTTACTTCATTTGGGCCTACATGGTGTGGGCCCTTCCTTCCGTCCCTTTCTTTTTTCCTCTTTGTCCCCCCCCCCTTTTTAATGCCAGCTTGGCAATCTCACAGCACAGATCTATTTTAGCACAGCGACATGCTGAGCTCTGAAACCTTTCAAACTGTTATTCTCAACTACGGATGCCCTATCCTGCACAGAATAGAGACTTTCTGGGGTTCTCTGAGCTCAGATCTTGGCTGCATATCGTTTCTGAGTCCTCCCAGGCCCCATCCTCCACCAGGCTGGTCATTTTCGCCCCTGACTCCCGTCTGCCCTAGCCATGATGTCCCCTCCATCCTCAGCTGGCTCCAAGAAGGGACAGGACGTAAAGGGCAGCCTCCCATTTAGTCGAATCTCTTCTCAGCTGCAAGGATCCCGCCTCCCACTGCAAAGAGATGCAGGTGATAAGGGTTAAATCTCTGGGCTGGAAAGATCCCCTGGAGAAGGAAATGGCAACCCACTCCAGTATTCTTGCCTGGGAAATCCCAAGGACAGAGGAGCCTGGTGGGCTACAGTCCATAGGATCACAAGGAGTCAGACACGACTAAGCACAACCTCAGCTGCAGACAACGTACGGTGTAGATCAACGAGCAGGACACCACCTTCAACGCTTAGGACAGCGGTGCAGAGCAAACCCTTCAGGTTTCTTAGTCGCTTCCTGGGATACATTAACCCACATCATGTATGTACTGGCTTTTGTCTAACAAGGGTTTTTGATTTTCCATCACAAAAGGAAATACTTGCTTTTTAGAAAGATCCCACAATCTTCTCATCTCCACTCTTTCTAAGTACTATCATTTTATCTCTGCTTTTTTTTTCAGTAGTTTTTCTTAGGATTTTTTTTTTTTATGTGAACCATTTTTGAAGTCTCTACTGAAAACTTGTTACAGTATTGTCTCTATTTTGTGTGTGGTTTTTTTTTTTTTTT
The DNA here is from genome assembly GCF_054371585.1 of Giraffa tippelskirchi. Taxonomy (NCBI): domain Eukaryota; kingdom Metazoa; phylum Chordata; class Mammalia; order Artiodactyla; family Giraffidae; genus Giraffa; species Giraffa tippelskirchi. Next base: position 56,294,115 of record NC_137287.1, read on the forward strand.
TTTTTGGCCCAGAGGCGGGTGAGATCTTAGCTCTCTGACCAGAGATTGAAACTGCATCCCTTGTGTTGAAAGGCGAAACCTTAACCACTGGACTGACAAGGAAGTCCCAGTAGCTTTGTTTTTTAAGTTTGCAAACCATGCAAAATTAGGAGAGAGAAAGCACTCTGATTTCAAGATTTTGGCTAAAGGGAGAGCTCTGGACATTGAGGGCATTGCTTAAACTTCATCCTTCAAGTGCCTCAATGTATTTTCAAAGAAAATAGACTACAGTGTGCTTTTTTCAATTTCTGTTGAAATTTTTATGGAGGAGGCGCTCTTGAAGTTTCTGCATATTTTAGTCGATTTTAACAGTATAATTTAAATAATGATCTAGGGACTTCCCTGGTGGTCCAGTGGTTAGGGCCCAGTGCTTTCACTGCCACGCCCCAGGTTCAATCCCTGGTTGGGGAACTAAGATCCCACAAGCCAAATAGTAAAGCCAAAATGTTTTTTATTAAAAAAAATAAAAACATTAATGATCTAGTGAATAGAATTAAGTCATCACGGGACTTGAAGGTGACCCACTTTACATCTCTTCTTGAGATCTTCAGTCAGTGGTGAGTTTCCTCTCCTCTCAGTGGTATCGGATACATTTTTCTTTGTGTAAGTTTTTCATGATGAGTAAACTAGACATAGTAGGACATATCATAGTCAGAAAAAAAGGAAACTCTCTCACCTGAAATCTCTTCTCCCTACTCTTCTTCACACTTGGATGAATTTTCTTAACAACACCTGGCCTTCAGGAGAGCCCAGCATTCATGTGAGTGGCACACAGTGCGACATATTTCACAATGACTTCTTAACAATCTGTACAGTTACATATAATGTACTTTGAGTTAGAAAAAGTCATGTTAGAATATATGTGTTGCTATCACTTCTTATATGAGATTGAGCACAATATTTACCCTCTTGAGACTGCAGTGTCTTCATTTATAAAAAGAGATATTTATAGTAGCTACTTCATAGGGTTTTGTGAAGATGACAATGGATATAAAGTATAAAGCTAATTGCTGGGCATTTTGGTCAGCTACACAATAAATAGTAGTTAGATGCTGTTGTTATTACTTTTGTTAGTATCAGTCAAGCTGTTTCTCTGAATTTTTTTTCTCCTCACATGCTGTAGGTAAAAAAAAAAAAGGGCAGGTTTTTCCAGAATGAAATTTTGCCATTTGTGGCAACATGGATGGACCTGGAGGGTATTATGCTTAGTGAAATAAATCAGACAAAGTAAGACAATTACTGTATGATATCACTTATATGTGGAATCTAAAAATAAAACAAATGTATGTGTATAGCAAAACAGAAACAGACTCACAGAGAGAACAAACCAATGGTTACCAGTGGGGAGAGGGAAGGAAGAGAGGCAAGATGGGGGAGGGGATGATGAGGTACAATGATTATATATAAAATAGATGGCAACAAGGATTTATGGTACAGCACAAGGAACTATAGCCATTATCTTAGGATAAATTTTAATGGAATATAATCTGTAGAAATATTGAATCACTAAGCTGTATACCTGCCACTAATATAATATTGTAAATCAACTATATGTCAATGAAAGAAATAAAAATTAATTTTAGAAAGAGTAGATCTTTTTTCCACAACTTAAACCTACTCATCCTTTGGACGGAATTCTAAACAGAGAGATGGAATTCATAGACCACAATTAGGCTGTCTTTGAAGCCGGATCGTTTCCTGCCTATAAATTGTCTGACTGGATACAGTACACTGAAGGATTTATACACTTCTGAGATTTGCCTTCTGGCAAGCCTCCTAGAATCCTCACTCAAATTTTCATCTTCAGAATTCCCTAACAATTCTGCATTCACATAGCAATTTGTGGTTTTCAAACATTATGACCCTACATGTCAATTTTAGAACATTCTAAAACTATATCATTAATATATCGTTACTTAATTAGCATTTTATTAATGCCATTTGTCATGGAAGAACGTTAAGAAACCAAGAATTTAGTTGACCTGACCATGGACCCTTTGTTCATGTGACATTTAGGGAACTAATTGGACCTTCCATCTTTTCTCCAACATCTACTTTATTCCCATGAATGAGTTCAAGAGTCTTCTTGGGCTGTGCTGGGTCTTCACTGCGGCACACAGGTTTCTCTGGCTGTGGCATGCAGGCTTGGTTTCTCCATGGCATGTAGGATCTTAATTTCCCGATCAGGCATTGAGCCCACATGCTCTGCCTTGGAAGGTGGATTCGTCACCACTAGACCACCAGGGAAGTCACCAAAATGACTTTATTAATATCAAGGAGGCAGACACACAGCTAAGAATCCATAGATTGTTTTTTTAATCTTGAAGTTATTGAGCATTGCCATGGGGACACAGCCACGCAATACCCTTTGGCTGCCTGGCATGGTGCATATAACATGAAATCCACAAAGTATTGTGATGCCAAATTTAGACATTTATTAATAGCTGAAACCTCTTCCTGGTCACAAGTGTAGATTTCCACCTGCCAATGAAGATCAAAGGACTTGATTTATGCTTTGCCTCTTCTTTTCCTACTTGACATTTCTTGAAACTGACAAAAAGTTGGAGGTAATAAAAGGCAAGAAGAGAAGGTATGGAATGTGTGGATTAGGAGCAGAGTGAAAAAGAGACCTGCTTCATTTATGCAAAGAATAATCACTCCCTCCCAACTGGGGTCTTGGATCTGATGTCAAGCCAGCTCTAGGGTCTCCTGAACAGCCTGCCTTCCGGGTAGAGCATCCCTTCTCTGGAGAAAACCACCGTGTTTGGCAATGGTCTGATGAGTCCATGGCTGATGACATCTGTGCTCCTATTTATAACTCAAGGGTATACCCCCTTTTTCCATCTGAGCTGTTAGCTTTTAAAAATACTTAAAAACCAATCAGCAACTAAATTGCATCTGAAGAGCTATTTCAATTATAGAATGGAGGCAGCTCCTCGGCAACCGAAGTATTTAAGAGCTGCAGAAATTAATGTGCATTTTAATGCTGATTTGCAGAATATAATACACTTTGTGATTCATTTAAATGTATTCTGTGTGTTTTCTTCTAGCTGAAGGCGCAGCGGCAGTCCTTTGAATCATCATAAAAGTACATTTTTAAAGTTTTTTTAATAGAAAAGTATTTAAAACCTAAGAAAATAAACCGAGTGAAGACATAATTGGTTGGAACTGGAATGTACCTTGGGGGCTTTTCCTTGAAAAACATCACTTAAAAGCACTCCTGTGGGATGATTCTCCCTCCTGAAAGAGACAACCTGGATTTTGGATCACATCAAATAAAAATCTCACCTAAAATTGCTTTCTTTCTCATTGCTGGACTAGATAAAAGTGTTAATTGTTCAGTCGTGTCTGACTCTTTGCAACCCCGTGAACTGTAGCCCGCCAGGCTCCTCTGTCCATGGGATTTCCCAGGCAAGAATACAGGAGTGGGTAGCCATTCCCTTCTCCAGGGGATCTTCCCAACCCAGGGCTCAAAGTGTCTCCTGCATTGCAGGCAGATTCTTCTCTCTCTGAGCCACCAGGGAAGCCCCACTGGACTAGATAGAAGCTATGTTATTTGTCGGAAGCTACTGACTTGGCAGATAAATCCAGGAGAATCAGTGCCTCCATGGATGATGAGTTTTAACACTGAGTTAATTAAACATAAATGTTTTGCCGCAGGGCCACACAAGCAGTTCGTCTGTCGTCCGCCCGAAGGAGGAAAAGTCAGCAGAGCAAACAGCTGCTTTTGTTCAGCAGTGGCCACAACCAGGATTACAGGGATGTGTAAGGGAGAGAGCGTGGCTACAGGCAGGAAAAAAGGCCTGAGGTGGACGCACCTGGCCAAGGTCACCCCTCTCTGGTCTTGAATGAGCGATCTGGGGAACCACAGATTTCAGATACAGATCACTCATGTGCCCTCACTTCCTCCAAAGTCTTCATCCTTTTGTCAGGCGAGTGTATGCTCCTCGGTTTTGTCTCATCACAACAAAGATTTGGAGTGACGGACATTAAAGCCCTCGGCGCGTCACAGCTCTCGGGTCTTGGACAGACCGTGTTATATAGCTCTTAGACAAATCAGTGTTACAGCTCTATTTGACTTAGAAGATACCAGGAGAATCCATCCTCGAAGCGTGAGGGCATGCCAACCCAGAGCCTCGCAGAGAAGAGAGCGGGGGAGCGCGCCAGCGCGCGGGGGAGAGAGAGAGCACTTTTGGTTCCTCTTTTTATATGTTTTCTTCCGCCCCTTGGGCCTGCCCTATGCAAATTGGGCTTAGCCAGGAGTGCTGTTTTACCTGAAGTTTTCACTTAGGTCCTCCGACCTTCCTTTGACCTTCCTTTGTTCTATTTTCGCGGGCTTTTCCCTTCTTTGTCTTTTAGCCATCTCCATTTTGGACTCCTTTTCCCTATTCTAACTACCTAACACTTTCACACAGCGGATGAGGGACTAACATCCTGAAATGGAATCACTGCAGATTCTAGGAAAGCGCCAAATCCCTGAGTAACCCCCAGAAGCCTGGTGGAAGTGACACTCCCCTGCTGTGTTCTATAGTCCCTGGAAAACAAAAGAGCACAGCCTTCTGTGTGCTTGTCACTGTGACGTGGGATCATCTCCAGCTTTTATCAGTCCCCAATGCTGTGTCACGTGTGTGGGATCTGCTTGGGTTGCGTTGGAACCAATGTTGTGGTTGAGTCGCTAAGTCATGTCTGACTCTTTTCGACCACGTGGACTGCAGCACTGTCCTCCACTGTCTCCCAGAGTTTTCTTAGATTTGTGCCCACTGAGTCGTGATGCTATTTAGCCATCTCATCCTCAGCTGCTCCCTTCTCCTTTGGCCTTCAGTCGTCCCCCGCATCAGGGTCTTGAGCTGACGAGTTGCACGAAATGATAACACACTCTGCAGTCCTTCCTCCTGAAATTCTTCCCCTTCCCTGAAGTCAGGGTGGTTATAAACTGACTCCATCAGTGCACCTAAGACAGAGGCTCCTCAGAACTCTTCTCCAGGGCCACCCTCTTCCGGGACCTCACTGCTGTTCCAGGTCCCAGCCAGAAAAGTGAAAAGACTTTTTTATGGAACAAGCATGAAGTGAGCACTTACTCCCGTTGTCTTTGAACAGGGTTGCAGGGGAGGATGGGTGAGAGACAGCCTCGTTCATCAAAGAGAACAAACCCAAGGGTTGGAAATTTGGGGTGACTCCACACTGTTTACTGAAAATTGGAGATTTCCTGGGGCTTCGAGGAGTGGTTATGGGATGTAGCTGAACTCAGAGGTCACAGTTTAAAGTGTAGTTCAGAATATGCTCTGAACACCCATCTGGGGTGGCCTCTCCAGACTGTCCAAACTGAGGAAGCAAAAAGCTCAGAGATGTGAGCCCCTCAGGCTGGCTCACACGCCAGTCTGAGCACCTGGCTGGTCTGAACTCCGGGTTACCTGCAATCACCTCTGCTGGGTAACTAGAGTCTGTACATTTTACACATTAACCCCTGGAGCCCTCTTCCCCCGGCCCCAGAGGGCCCGCTTTCCCCCAGCAAACGTGACCTTGTCACAGTGCATCCTACCCATGGGACGTCCGTTCCTCAGCCTTTATAAGGAAAAACCACTGAGCCTGCCTCTGAGCTGTATACAGTGGTGGCTTTCATTTAAACACCCACTGCTCTTTCCGCCAGCACTGGGGAACAGGCATCCTATTTATAGGCATCCTGGTGTCAATTTCCACACCAAGGAGGTGAGGCTGGTTTCTGATGTTGGCCTTTCCAGCCAGCTGTCCCCCATCATTTTGCACAGGCTGGCATGACATTTTCCTCCAGCCAATTGAATCCTGATAAGTTTTGTTTCTTTCACACGTGAATGAAAAAGAAGCCTCACTCCTCATAAAACTGTAATGTCACAGGCTCTATCTAATTTGTACTTAGAAACCTTACTAAGCAGAGGGGAGACAACATATACTCCCTTGATAAAGGCTGTGATCACTTATTTGGCAGCTTCTTTTGCAGGGAGGGTGGGAGAATTTAATGTAGAACTTGGTGAATAACTAGAATCTTAGATAATCTTTCCCCAAATAAATGTTCCTTTGATTTCCCTTTCTACTTCTTTTTCAAAGCTAAAGATATGGTGTACTAGTAGCTGGTTGAAACCTAAGGAGATGAAAAAATAAAAGGGGGAAGAATCACTTTCAATAATGTTAATGTTTTAAGTCAAAGGGAAGATACCAAGTACCCAGCACCGGAAAAGGGAGGTTATTGTTTAAAAAAAACCTGGATAACAGTATGGACTGATGACGGCTGTGTGGACAAGTGGGAAACATAATCTGAGTCCTTAAGAAACTTGAACTGTTATAATTCGCAGCAAATCTCTTAAGGGTCTCTGGAGATTCAGTATAGCCAGACTTTGGATTTGGAGCAAGAGTAACTGCCAGCGGCCTCATCTTTATCAGTCTGCCTAAGCCCTGTATCTTTCTCTTTAGATGGTTCTGTTAGAGAATTTTGCTCTGTGGGGAACTTTGAGGAATTTAGATCACATATCATGAAATGGGTGAGAATATAAAAATGAAAGCTAGTCTAACCATGACAGTCTTAGAGTTACTTGAAAAGTACCTGCCAGACACACTAAAAAGTAATTTTTTTAAACTTTTTATTTTGTATTGGGGTATAACCGATGAACGATGTTGTGACAGTTTCAAGTGAACAGTGAAGGGACTCAACCATCCATCTACACGTATCCATTCTCCCTCATTTTAGACTCCAAGGCAGAAGAAAAGACTGAGGACAGGATAAGAAAAGTGTGTCTCAGAACAGAGTTCTACCCATGTCCTCGCTTTGGAAGCAATGTTCAACAAATAGTCACTGAATAAATAAGCAAATGAATTAGTGGATGAGTGTCTTAATTATTGAGGAAGAGTGAGGAGCAAGTTCAGACGATGTGCTCAGTCATGTCCAACTCTTTTTGATGCTATAGACTGTAACCCACCAGGCTCCTCTGACCATGGGATTTCCCAGGCAAGAATACTGGAGTGGATTACCATTTTCTCCTCTGGGGATGTTTCTGACCTGGGGATCAAACCAGTGTCTCTTGTGTCTCCTACAGAGCAGGCGGGTACTTTACCTTCTGAGCCATCAGGGAAGCCCAAGTTTAGACAATATTTGCCACAAAACTGGAAAGCCCACAGAATGAACCAAAACAATCATGAAGTCCTATTGATAGCACCTCTAAAAACACTGTAAAATTATTATCTCTTTTCTATTACAAAAGATTTCAAGGACACAGAAAAGTATAGAGAATGAACTCTGTTAAAGGAACATTTAAATTAAGCATTAAGAATAAGAGATGAAGGGACTTGCCTCTGTGCTTCCAATTCAGGGATGCAGGGAGCGCAAGTTCAGTCCCTGGTGGGAGAACTAAGGTCCCGCATGCCGCACAACCAAATAAACAAACAGAAACACACACACAAATGAATAAAAAGTAAGCAACATTTTAAGAAGCTATCTTAAAAAAAAAAGAACGAGTTGAAACTCCTGCTTCACCTTCCCTAGTGCTTGTACCCACCTCTTTCAAGAAATAACCACTTTCATTGAAATTGATGTTAATCATCCTAGGAATTTTTTAAAAAATTAAATTTACTTGCAGATATATGTATCCATAAATTATGCATTGTTTTATATCTTTTTTAGCTTTTTTAAATAAGCACTACTGTACCATACATATTTTTCCCTAACTTGCTTTTCATACTTGTGTTTGGGGGATTTATCCATGTTGATTTATGTAGCTCAAGGAAATTTATTTTAACTGATGTGTAATATTTATTGTACCTTATGAATATGCCATAACTTACATCTCCATTTTCCTGGTGCTGTATATTTTAGTTACTTTTTTTTTTTTTTTTTGCTATTGCAAACAAGGCCTCCCTGGCCAATCCTGTTTATGTTTCCTTGAGCATACAACCGAGGTAGCCACAGGCAGTGGTTTTCAACCCTGCTTGCATGTAAGAACTCTTTAAGAAAAATACCCGGTCTGAGCCCGACATCAGATTCTGATTTAATTTGTCTAGGGTCTAAATTCCAGTGTTAGAAGACAGAAAATAAACAAAGTTATATATTAGGAAATGTTAGTCACACAGTTGTGTCAGACTCTTTGTGACCCCATGGACTGTAGCCCACCAGCCTCCTCTGTCCATGGGATTCTCCAGTCAAGCACACTGGAGTGGGTTGCCATTTCCTTCTCCAGTGGATCTTCCCAACCCAGGGATAAAACCGGGTCTCCTTCATTTCGGGAAGATTGTTTACCATCTGAGCCACCAGGGGAGCCCAGATTAGGAAATATCTGGTGGTAATTTCTATTGTTAGCTCCATTTATAAACAGGGAGAATGAGGTGCAGTAACTTACCCAAGGTCATGGCAAAGCCAGAATCCAGACCCAGGTGGTCTGAGCTGAGTGTAGGTGCCTAAGCCCTGGGCTACACTCCAGCTATCATTGTCAAGAGTAGATCCAGAAACAGAAGACCTAGTAGCCTAGAAAGGCTGCGCTCCAAGTCTGAATTTTCAGATGAGAAACTGAGGCCCATAGAGAGGTGGGAGGGGGTCAGCCCAAGGTGCCCTCCATGTGAAGGAGAGCATCCATGCCTGTTCCTCTCCAACCTAGTGAGGCTGGATTGACCATTCATTTCTGAAGCACAACGTGCGTTTCCTAATTTTAAAAATAGCACTATAATGGTGGGATTTCCTGGTGGCTCAGTGGTAAAGAATCCACCTGCCAAACAGGAGATGCAGGTTCGATCCCTGGGTTGGGAGGATCCCCTGGAGAAGGAAATGGCAACCCACTCCAGTATTCTTGCCTGGAGAATCCCAGGGACGGTGGAGCCTGGTGGGCTACAGTCCATAGGGTTACAAAGAGTCAGACACGACTGAGTGACTAAACAACAACAGTACAAGAGGTGAGGGAAAGAAAACAGGGGGATCCACTAGAGCCTGGGTCCAGGGAAGAGCATCCTCTGGAGGTGATCCTGAAGCTCAGATGCGTGATCCAGGGTGGGTGAGATCTCAGATAAAGAGAGTTCCTGCAAGAGGACATGGCTGGAGGAGGCTTGTCATTTTAAGAAGCAGAAAGAAAGTCCGTATTTCTGCTAGCCTGCTCTTACAACCATGGGGCCGGCTTAGGATTACCAACATAGGCCCATGCGTGTGCATGCTGAGTCGTTCAGCAGTGTCTGACTTTTTGTGACCTTGTGGACCATAAGCCCACCAGGCTCCTCTGTCCACAGGGATTCTACAGGCAAGAATACTGGAGTGGGCTGCCTGGGATATCTTTCTCCAGGGTATCTTCCCAACCCAGGGATCAAACCCATGTCTCTCACATCTCCTGCATTTATAGGTGGGTTCTTTACCACTAGCACCATCTGGGAAGCCCCACAGGCCCATGTACCACACACCCGAATATTAAAAATCATAAGTTAAGCAAACTATCAAGGCATATATGCTGCCTTCTTAATAACAAAATTAAAAATATGAAAGAAAAATTTAAATAACAGGTGGTGCTATGGTCTCCATCTGATGGAAAGTCATCAAAATACCAATTGACAACTAAATTTGATTGTTATTTCACACATGTGGGTGTACTAGGAGATGGACCAAGGATGCTTGAATGAGTGATAAAATAAAGTTATAAATTAGTTAATAAATTATTTTATATTTATTCCATAAAACTTATTTTGTTGGCTCTATTTCACTGAAATTATTATCTAGGTTGCTATAATCAATAGTCACATAATCTGTTATTGACAGTCATGGTCTAGAGGTTTAAAGCAAAATCCAATTTTAAGAGATACACAATTTAAATGTATTTTCATTAAAACATAGATGTAAAACATTTTTAAAATTAACATTTTAATTAAGGTTATTTTTAATTTAATATAGCTTTTCTTCTAAAGTATATTATAGTTAATAAATATCAAATATTCATTCAAAATTTTAAATTTCATCTTAAATTTAAATAATTCTTATTAAACACAGTGCTGACCCTTAAACAGTGTGGGGTTGGGGCACTGACCTCTTGTACAGTTGAAAATCCACAAGTAAGTTTACAGTTGGCTCTCCACATGTGCAGTTTTGCATCTGTGGGTTCACCCAATGTCAGTGGTGTAATACTGAAGAATATATTTATAAAGAGAAAACCCACACAGTTGAAACCCATGTTGTTCAAGGGCCAACCACACTTATATAAAAGTAAAGCTATTGCAGTGTAAGAATTGGATGTACATATACTTCAGTTGTATGAATGGGTTTCACTTCATGTTACTTCTAGTCCCACAGTGTTTTAAAATGCAGGATTTATTATTGCTCGGCTATGGGGAGACCAATAGATCAGGAGATGACTGTCATTAGAGGAGAATTTGTTATACTCACAGATCCCGGGAGAAGGGGGCACATCATACCAGGCAGGGCCACAGGGGGAGGCACTAGGGTCCATCAGGATGTCCATCAGGAGGTCCATCAGGAGGTCCATCACTTCCCTGGGACAAGGTAAGTTTACCTAAATAAAATAGGACTTTTAAAAAATGAAGTGGAAAACTTAAATTTCAGCTTGCTTATTTACCATGTGAGTAAAATAAGGATTTCTGTGAGACACTTTTATATATTAAATGAAAAAAATTTCCCAGGGGTCAAAACCATTTTAGATGATGGCTTTTGAACAGCACCTCTAGAGAGCAGCAGAGTAGGACAGAAACATGGGTTTACTAGCATAAGTCTAACAAAAACTACTTGTGCCAAGAATACTGGCCAAAAGGCTGAGAACTTGTAGGAGAAGTTGTTTAAAATAGATTGTTAATGATGTTTTCTATTATAGCTATAAGGAGCCTGGGGTGCTGCAGTCTGTGGGGTCTCAAAGAGTCGGACATGAGTTAGGCACTGAACAACAACAAAGCCTTTGCAAACAATTACCTTGGATTTTTAATAACATCTCCCAATTAATCTGTATTTCTTTGGGACTTCCCTGGTGTTTCAGTGGCTAACACTCCATTCTCCCAGTGCAGGGGGCCCAGGTTTGATCCCTGGTCAGGAACTAGAACCCACACATTGCAATTAGGACCCAGTGTAGCCAAATAAATACACAGATTTTTTAAAATCTGTATTTCTTCATGCTTCCAGTTGGAAGTTTGATAGTACCAAAGGTTGATATAAACTTCTGGACATGATGCCTATGATAGGTACACATATGAGGGCATGACCTACTTGTCTTGTACTGAGAAAAGTCCTGAACATTTTAAGATGGACTCATCCTTGTTAGTAAACTGAATTGTGGTATGGCTCCTGAAATGGTCCCATGGTCACAGTTAATATTTTAGTGCCTGCTGCAGAACTGAAATCCAAAGGAATCATTTGCAAAGCCTTTGTTGTTATTGTTCAGTCCCTAACTCATGTCCAACTCTTTGAGACCCCGCAGACTGCAGCATACCAGGCTCCTCTGTCCTTCACTATCTCCCTGAGTTTGCTCACACTCATGCCCACTGAGCCGGTGGTGTCATCCAACTGTCTCATCCTCTGCCACCCTCTTCTCCTTTCACCCTCAATCTTTCCCAGGAGCAGAGTCTTTTCCAATGAGTCAGTTCTTTGCATCAGGTGGCCAAAGTATTGGAGCTTCAGTTTCAGCATCAATCCTTCTGGTGATTGACTAGTTTGATCTCCTTGCTGTCCAACAGACTCTTAAGAGTCTTCTCCAACACCACAGTTTGAAAGCATTAATTCTTTGGCACTCAGCCTTCTTTATGTCCAACTCTCACATCTGTACATGACTACTGGAAAAACCACAGCATTCACTTATAGGTGGACCTTTGCTGGCAAAGTGATATCTCTGCTTTTTAATACACTGTCTAGGTTTGTCATAGCTTTTCTTTCATGGAGCAAGAGTATTTTAATTTCTTGGTTGCAGTCACCATACGCAGTGATTTTGGAACCCAAGAAAATAAAGTCTGTCACTGTTTCCACTTTCCCCATCTATTTGCCATGAATCAGACTCGACTTAGTGCCTGAACAATGAACAACAATATTTGCCATGAAGTGAAGGGAACAGATGCCATGATCTTAGCTTTTTGAACGTTGAGTTTTAAGCCAGCTTTTTCACTCTCCCCTTTCACCCTCATCAAGAGACTCTTTAGTTCCTCTTCACTTTCTGCCATTAGGGTGGTATCATCTGCATATCTGAGGTTATTGATATTTCTCCTGGAAATCTTGATACCAGCTTGTAATTCATCCATCCTGGTATTTCAAATGATGTACTCTGCATATAAGTTAAATAAGCAGGGTGGCAATATTCAGCCTTGATGTACTCCTTTCTCAGTTGTGAACAAGTTCATTGCTCCATGTCAGTTTCTAATCGTTGCTTCTTGTCTTGCATACAGATTTCTCAGGAGACAAGTAAGGTGGCCTGGTATTCCCATCTCTAAGAATTTTCCATAATTTGTTGTGATCCATACAGTCAAAGGCTTCAGTGTAGTCATTGAAGCAGAAGTAGATGTTTTTAGTTATTTAACTCATTCACTCAGGAATAATTTTGTACTAAAACTTATTATATCTAATAAGGCCCCCAGCCTAAAACTGCAGACCCATTCATTTTATTAGACTCAGAGCTGGCAGGATGCCATAACAATGAGGACCATGGATTTGGTTTTGCCATGGTGACAAAGAGATTTTTATTAACTTTTGAAAAAAAAAAAAAACAAACCCAGGCATGTTAGTTTAATACAAAGAAAAAGCTCACCACTTTTCACTAGCAAATACCTGAGTTTCCCTCCCTGAAATACATTTCCTGAAATGAAAGTGAAATGTTTCCAAAATTATAGATTTGAGGACTGAGCGGCAAAAAAACTCTCAGATTTTAAACTTTAGAAGATGAATGAATGCAGATCAATTCACACTCTGATGTAAAATTCCTAATTTGAATAAAAGCTACAAATGGAAATCATTGTCCTATGCCCCAGTAAAAAGTAAATACAGTGATGTTAGAAAAGTAGAGTATTGTAAGTATGTCGAGTCACTACTTTAAAAAAAAAGTCACTATGCAAGAGTCTTTCTGCATTTAGGATTCCTACATTTGTGAACAGCTGTTTTTGTAATAAAACTGAATAAAACTAAATGTCACAACTCGTTAAAGGATTTAACATTGAACACAGAACTCAAAACTTGACACTGTCATCTTAATACAAAAAAAAAAAAAAACACTAACAGCAAAACCAATAGAAATGGTAGTCAGGTTTCTATGTTCTAAGCTAAACCTAATGAGTTATAAGATAAAATACAAATAGAAATGTATAATGGATTACATATTCAAATATATGCTTCTGTTAATTTTCAAATTCACATTGATAGTATTCTACTATTACCCATGTTTCTGTTGTAACCTTACAACAACACATCTGGAAAAACACAGAAAGATTCAATATTTTTCTGGCTGTTGATTTTTCATTTTTTAAAAAATACATTTATTTATTTACTTATTTGGCTGCACTGGGTCTTAGTTGCAGCATGCAGGATCTTTAATTGTAGCATCTGAACTCTTAGTTTCGACATGTGGGATCCAATTTCCCAACCAGGGGTCAAACCCAGGCCCCCTGCATTGGGAACTCGGAGTCTTAGCCACTGGACAAGCAGGGAAGTCCTTGTTGATTTTTCTTACACTCACTTCATCTCACTGGTTTATTTTTACCTTCCAGGCCCTGTAGACAACTAAGTGTGTGATCTCTGTTCTAGATCATGGGTTCCTTGTGAGCAGAAACCCTGGCAGTGTACTATCCAACCAGCTTTCCTCATTGGTCCATCTATGATCCATCAACTATCTAACAAACATTTCTTGGTCACCTGCTATCTACCCAGCATTGTCGGTCATGCTGCAGTTACAAAAATGGATAAAACAATTCCTGCCTCCAGGACCTCCCATTCCTATATTCAGTAAACATGTGAATTGGTTGATTGGCTGTCTTAGTCCTCCCATGGCCCAAAGAGTTCTGAGCTACACAGTCTGTAGAACTCCAAGACTGTTCCTTGCAAACGTGGCAGGTGATGTAACAGCTTATAAAATTCACCCCCGAAGAGAAAAACTATTCCTATCTGTGGGGTTTGAGCTGTGAAGGCATCTGGCACAATGGGAAGTGTAAGTTTTGCATTCAGGGTGACAGAAATGTGAGTCCCTAAAGCTAATTAGTCAATTAACACACAGGCTCATTCTCCTAAGTCCCCTAGTCCAAACCCTTCCTGAATATGCTGTAGCAAAGGAAGCTTTTCTTAAGAGACATGTTTGTAGGTCTGAACAAACATGGCTTTGTCTTTGCTGGCATCTGAATCTATTTCTGTCTCTGTTAACATGGTTGACATCCAAAGACTTATGCCTCTAATCCTGGTACCTTCACTGCCCAGTTGCCATGATGATGGTGGTAACTTCCCCCATACTTAACCTTCCCTTTAAGTTAATTGTCTTTTAAGACATACCTGGGCCGATGTCACAAGAAACAGAATGGCTACTCTTTGCTGAGCTCAGCAGTTGCACTAGATTTAAAGGGAGGGATGAAAATGAGAGATGCTGTAGCAGGCTTTCGGAGAAGGCAATGGCATCCCACTCCAGTACTCTTGCCTGGAAAATCCCATGGACAGAGGAGCCTGGTAGGCTACAGTCCATGGGGTCGCTAAGAGTTGGATACGACTGAGCGACTTCACTTTCACTTTTCCCTTTCATGCACTGGAGAAGGAAATGGCAACCCACTCCAGTATTCTTGCCTGGAGAATCCCAGGGACGGTGGAGCCTGGTGGGCTGCTGTCTATGGGATCACACAGAGTCGGACACGACTGAAGCGACTTGGCAGTAGTAGGCTTTGGGGTTGGAATGGCAAATATACAAAACAAATGGACACATTCTCACAGTCTTAACTATTTTACAGTCTTTTTAAATAGTTAGATATTTAAGACCTTGCAGTCTTCCTAAATATTTTAAGAGATACTTAATTTCTCATCTTTTATTAGCCCAGGATAGAGGTGTTCTCTGCTTCCTCATAATTTTTAGTTATTTGCTAAAATTCTCCTTCCACTCTGTTCACTCAACCTGGTTGAACTTTGCCGTAATTCAATGTTATTTCAACAGCATTTTATCAAGTAACTATTCCATGCCAGGTCCTGTCAGCAGGCAGTGTAGGAGACAGCAGAGCACCTAGAAAGGTTCTTCATTAAAGACAGAATTCAGAAGAAATAGAATTTATTAAGTGAAAAGGGTGAGATATGAAACCCAGGCAATTCAGTCAGCATGTTCAAAGGTGCAAAAGAATGAAATATCATGGCAGGCAAGAAGGAAATATAAATTGTTTGAGTGGCTGGGACGGCAGAAAAAGAGCAGGCTGGGAGTTAGCTGGGAGTTGGAGCTTATTCCAACTGAGCTCCGGTCACTGCTCCAAGGAGGGCTTGTTTCAAAACCACCGGTGGAGGGCGGGGACTTTTTTTTAAAAAAAAGCAACCAAACTTATTTTTCTGGGCAGGACACCTGGTGATTCAGATTCAGAAGGAGTGGGATTGGAGCCCAGAAATGTTTACTTTTTGAAATACTTTCCAAGTTCCAATTCAAGATGACAGCGGAGCACAAGCCTTTGCCTTCCTCCTCTTCCTCCCCAAACCCGCTGAAATGAACAGAGGAAGGACCAAGTGACTTACCCACAGCAGTGAAGAGAATAGAAAAACTCGCAAAGAGGTCAGAACTAGTAATCCCTTGCTTAAAATTAGGAAGAGGACAGAAGCATATTGAAAGCAAAAACCAGCATTGAGAGCTATGACCCTCCACCTTGGGAGCAGGATGCTGAGCAAGCCATGGGTTCTGACAGAGCTACAGAGAAGCTTCCAAATTGGTGTAAGTCAGAGTGGGTAATGAATAATGTCACAAAAATAAAATCAAATGATGAGAGGGGAGTCTAGGGAACACCTGAACCCTTCACTTTCAACTCATGGAGATTAACTGGCAGTTTGGCTCTTAACAGTGTGGAATAGATGCTCTCTGAAAGAAAGATTTTTGAGAAATCCAAGCAATACTATCTCTAGCCCGATTAATTTCTCCCCAGCTGGGAGAACAAGATTAGCATTGATGAAAACCTTCCCCATATGTTCCTTGGGAGTTTGGAAGTAAGGAGACTCTCCACCCCCTCCAAGTACCCCTGACCCACAGACCTCACCAGGGATGGAGAAGAAAGTACAGAAGAAATTGAGACAGGAACCCATGTTCATAGCTGTTGTGTTATACCCACGGGGCACTCAAAATGCAAGCTCTTCATGGTCATTTCTGTTTTGTATTAGGTGGGCATAAGAATTTAATATGAGCTTCCCAGGTAGATCAGCTGGTAAAGAATCTGCCTGCAATGCAGGAGACCCCTGTTCTATTCCTAGGTTGGGAAGTCCTCCTGGAGAAGGGATAAGATATCCACTACAGTATTCTTGGAGAAGGAAATGGCAACCTACTCCAGTATTCTTGCCTGGAAAATCCCAAGGACAGAGAAGCCTGGTAGGCTGCAGTCCATGGTGTCGCAAAGAGTCGGACACGACTGAGCGACTTCACTTTCACTTTTCACAGTAGTCTTGGGCTTCCCTGGTGGCTCAGATGGAGAAGGAAATGGCAACCCACTCCAGTACTCTTGCCTGGGAAACCTCATGGATGGAGGAGCCTGGTAGGCTGCAGCCATGGGGTCGCGAAGAGTCAGACACGACTGAGCGATTTCACTTTCACTTTTCACTTTAATGCACTGGAGAAGGAAATGGCAACCCACTCCAATATTCTTGCCTGGAGAATCTCAGAGACGAAGGAGCCTGTTGGGCTGCTGTCTATGGGGTCGCACAGAGTCGGCACGACTCAAGCGACTTAGCAGCAGCAGCAGGTGGCTCAGATGGTAAAGAATCTGCCTGCAATGCAGGAGACCTGGGTTTGATCCCGGAGTTAGGAAGATCCCCTGGAGGAGGGCATGGCAACCCACTCCAGTATTCTTGCCTGGAGAATCCCCAAGGATAGAGAAGCCTGGCTGGCTACAGTCCTTAAGATTGCAAAGAGTCAGACACAACTGAGTGATTAAGCACAGTATAAGAACTTGAATACTGAGCCTCAAACATCCCAGCCTGTCTCAGGGTGCCCCTTCTCTGCTACTGCAAAAAGTGGCAGCAAGAATAAAATTTTCCCTTTAAATGGAATCTCTCAGAAAAGGAAACATTCTCTGATGGGTAGAATGATCCAAAAAGGACCAGAATCCCCATGTTCAACTTTCTTTTATTATCTTTGTTTGTTCACTGAAAAAGGGAAGAAATCAATATTTGCTAGAAGAATCCAGCACTCCCTCTGGTCTGCAAGGGTGGAGGTGGCCAGGAGTCAGGGTTTCCATGTTCTAAGGGGATCTGATCCATCCTATGAAGCTCAGCACCTAGAGAATCCAGACCAAGGCGGCTTTTGGAAATGTGTGTAACCCTCCCCAGTTTCTGGCTAGAAAGAGACTCTCTCTTCCCCAGGAGAGGCCCTGACAAGAACGAGGGAGGTTTCAGAGGTCCATTCAAACAGGCTGAGATGACCCATCCCAACAGAACGACCACCGGGAAGAGAGTGGATGAGGCAGAAACACTGTGACGTGAACAGGACAATGTAACACACACGACGCAAATGCCTCAGAGGAAAGCCGCAGATCTAAGGAACGGGCTGCGTGTGATTTCCACTCAAACTGGGACCAGGTCCTGCTGTGGGTTCCAATCCGGCCTCCACTTTGGACCCAGCGGGTGAGAAAAGTCGCAGTGACCTGCAGCTTGAAAGTCCTCTCTGATGTCAGATGAGAGAACTCTCATTCTCGAATGTTGAGAAATTAAGTAGCTCTGGGACCAAGGCGGGCCGGGGTGAGGGGGTGTGGCGGCGAAGCAGTGGTTCCTAGTTTTTTTCTTGAAAATGAAACCATGTTGAATGCAATTGTGTGTGATGCCCTTGGCTGTGCAGTGAGGGGTGGTGGCTGATTTTCAGACGGTGGCCCCCTGTACTTTCTTCCTCAAGCTCATACTCCACCAGCCCTGTAGGAGCCGTGTACATTCATGCATTTGCAGGGAAAGAGGAGACCTTGGGGAGGTGGGTAGCCGCGAGAGAGCCCCCGCCACCCACCCCCAGCCCAGCACGTGTCTCTAGTGAGTTGTTTCTGGTCAGTTCTAACCTCTAGCGTTTTCAGAATCATCTCCTGCTCACAAACTTGGCTTTGTTGATCGATGAATGAACCACTTTTTAGCCTACAGTCTGTGTAGGAAACCAAAACAACCCAGGGTGGAGGGCCCACTCCATTTGCACAACCGCACCCAGCCCCACCTCCCGCCAGTGGACCACTGACCCTGCCTCCTGGATCACCAACTCCGGTCCCCAGCTGTCCGATAGGGAGAGCTGATTGCTTTCAGGACTTCTTTCTCCATTTTGATCTCTCCAGGCATTTCACACAGATGCTTTTCTGTTTTCACATTTAAATACCCATTTTCTCTCTCTCTCTCTCTCTCTCTCTCTCTCTCTCTCTCTCTCTCTCTCTCTCTCTCTCTCTCTCGGAAGGCTCCCCCGAGAGCATGGTGTCAATTCTGCCTTCATACAGGCTCTGCTTTCAAACCATCAGGCACACAGGCATTCGTTTTCATGTCTGTTTGTAAAAGTATGTGCTAAAATTTCAAAATGCAGTTGGCTCTCTCCACATGGCGAGATCCCGCTTATAAGGTGATCCTTTTACCAACACTAGGGAAATAATAGAATCTTCACGTCCTTTCTGAGGCTGCTGCAGCCGCTGCTACTAACCTTGGTTAGTGATGTGGGCTCTTAACAAGCTCTTGATTTGAAGGGGCCGTTTATGTTCTGTCTACAGGAGGCAAACCTAGGTGTGATGTCTGCTGGCCACAGAAGAGCTGGACTCAAAGGTCCTTTCTTTGCACTAAATGTATTCGATGGGGACATTTCTCAGTCCCCTTGGAGCACCAATGCAAGTGATAAGAGCTTGTGTTGATGTGAAATAAACTGGACCAGGGTCTCCCCATCACCTCAAGCAGAGACCAATTAGCCAGTTCTACAGTAGAAGTCCACTGCCTCTAAGCTCAGGGTGTCAGAAGTACTCGCAGGTCTCCACCGCAATCTTCCTCTGCTCAGATGCTCCAAGCCCTGGACCCAAATCTTGGGGTCAGGAGTCCCTGGATAATTTCAGAATCTCCTGTAGGGTTGCTACCAACATTCTCCCCCTCTCAACTATTCACTCTTGAGAGACTGCGGGGTGGGGGAGGGGGAATGTCACAAGAAGTATCCCTTCACCTGCTCACAGGTGCTTCATTCAAAAATTACCCTTCATAATAGGAGAGAGAGATGGTAAAGCTGAACAAATAAAACACCAATGGAGGCAGGCTGAACACTATCAATCCAGAGAGGAAGAAAAGCCAGAAACCAGGGAAGCTGAAAGCTAGAAGACCATATCAATGAAGACACTGATGCCGAAATGTGGGAGTATATGAGAAGCAGAAGTTACACAAGAGGAGGGCTGAATTTTAAATTATCTGTCCATCCATTTCATGCCCCTCCCACCGGAGGTGAAGTCTAATTTCCCTCTTCTTGAAGATGGACCCACCTCTTATTTAATTTATTTAGTGAAAGAATCAACATTCTGAAGGTTCTGGCCATTATAGGCACTCAATCTATGTATGTTGAGCAGGTGAATTGAGACAGGCTAGAATTTTGGGCTGAAATGAAGTTTAATAGAGATAAACACAATGCCAGTAGTTATGTATGGATGTGAGAGTTGGACTATAAAGAAAACTGAGCGCCAAAGAATTGATGCTTTTGAACTGTGGTGTTGGAGAAGACTCTTGAGAGTCCCTTGGACTGCAAGGAGATCCAACCAGTCCATCCTAAAGGAACTCAGTCCTGAATATTCATTGGAAGGACTGATGCTGAAGCTGAAACTCCAATACTTTGGCCACCTGATGTGAAGAACCGACTCATTGGAAAAGCCCCTGATGCTGGGAAAGATTGAAGCCAGGAGGAGAAGGGGACAACAGAGAATGAGATGGTTGGATGGCATCATCGACGAGATGGACTTGAGTTCGAGTCAGCTCCGGGAGTTGGTGATGGACAGAGAAGCCTGGCGTGCTGCAGTCCATGGAGTCACAAAGAGTCGGACATGACTGAGTGACTGAACTGAACTGAGTTCATGATGGGAAAGAGCAATTTTTTTCAGATTAAAAAAAAAAGATCTGGTTGTTTGAACCATAAATTCAATATAAGTCCAAGCTGAGTTGCTCTAAAGCTTAATTAGCATGTTTTCAGGCTGCAGACCTAGAATGCAAGTCCAGAAACTGGAAGCGACAAGCAGACACCATTTTGCATTGGTAACATCCTCTCTGTGACACAGTATTGTGTTATAAACATTGTTTTAAGAGGTGCCTTGAAAAGGAACTGTACCAACCTGGATTGCATTCAGAGAAAAATGATGATGAAAGATCAGAATCAGAAAATCATACCATGTAGGGAGGAACTAAAGGAAACAAGATACTTTGTGTGAAAACATGGAGACCCAGGGAAGAAATTTATTTCATGAAGGTTTCCTAGGCAGTGCATCCTTTTGTTCTAAACTCTTGAAAGCTTCAGTTAGATCAACATTGTTTGTATTTGTAGGACCAGATTTGGAGCTTGGGTGGCTTAGGGGAGCCCTGAGTCTGGTCTTAAGGTGAGCACAGGGTAAAAGGGGTGTTCCCTCGCCTGTAGGACTGGTAGAATATGACTTTGGGGTGGTAAAAAGAGAACTAAAATTATTTAAAAAATGGAATAAGACAGAATTCCAGTCCATCTAGAGCTTGGGAAGAAGTTGGAACAAGACAGTGGATGTGTATAGGATCTCTCTTTTTTTTACTGTGATAATCCATAAAATACTTTTGAACAAAAGTTCAAATGTCCGAACCCCATGTAGGAAAGGCATTCAAAGCCCATTGTTCCCAATGTGGCATGCAGATGGCTTAGGAAGGGGGGAAAAGAGGCTTGTTGGAGAGAGGAAGGGAAGGGAAAATAGAGAATCTGTCAGTGAAACTTATTACCTTAGCTGGCCTTTTGGTGAGACTATGTACACAAACGCCCCACCTGCAGGAAAAATCCACCGGGGATTTTCAGTGACTCAGTGTGATGAGAGGCCTCATATTTTCAACTCCTCCCATGCAGGAAGGGGCCCTGCTTCTAAGAGAAAAACCAATGTCCTCCTTAGGCTGTCTGGTGATCCAGCTCTCCTTTTTCTAAGAGCTGAGGATAAAGATTGCACCTCCAGGCCCTGAGTCTTAGAGCACACACACCTGGCACTGGAATGGCCCCCACAGTAGGGTATCAGTGATAGCTCAACCCCTCTGCTGCCCTCGAGTGACTAAATGACCTTGACAACCTCGCTTCCTTTCCTGCTGTCACTTTCTCCAGCCCTAGCTCCCCAAAGACAATCTCCCTCCCTTCCTTCTTGGAGGAAGAACTGTCAGCTGTCTCTCGTAAGGTTAACCCTTTCCCACCTTCCCTAGGCACCTTCACTTACCTTCACGAGACTCATGGACCATTTTGTCTCTTGTTTCTCCTCCTCCAGAAACTCAACATTGCCTGTTGCTCTAGGACACCCTTCCCTTGATTTCTAACCACCTGTCCTGAGTTTTCTCCACCTGCTTGATTGCCCAGGTCTCTGTTTGCTTTCAGAGAAGGCAATGGCAACCCACTCCAGTACCCTTGCCTAGAAAGTCCCATGGATGGAGGAGCCTGGTAGGCTACAGCCCATGGGGTCGCACAGAGTCGGACACAACTGAAGCGACTTAGCAGCAGCAGCAGCAGCAGCTGTTTGCTTCGCTGTTTCCTTTTCCTCCTCCTGACTTTGGTATTCCCCCAAAGCTCTGTCCTCAACATCTCACTTCTTTTCCCTAAATTCTGACCTTAAATTCTCCTACAGTTGCTCTGTCACCTCTAATCAGAAAGCCTTCACATTCTTGTCATCACCATATGCACACTTAGCTCTAGAGGCTTTTCATTGGCTGGTTTCATGGTCACCCCAAACTGAGTATGTCTCATCTGTAACCCACAAATGCCCCCTCTGATTGTGAATGGATCACCCTTTTTTCTTCTCTAATCCCCTCCCCACCAATTCCATCACCCTTCCTCTTCTAATCACAGGCAGCCAGAACTCATCAAATTCTGTGCATTCTTAATTAATTAATTTTTATTGGAGTATAATTGCTTTATAATGTTTTGTCAGTTTCTGCTGTACAACAAAGTGAATCAGCTATATGTATACAGACATCTCCTCCCTCTTGAGCCTCCCTTACTCCCCGCCCCCACCTCACCCCTCTCGGTCATCACAGAGCACTGAACTCTCTGTGCTATACAGCAGCTTCCCTAGCGGGAAGTGTTAACTAGTGTTATCCGCTTTACACTTGGCAATGTATATATGTCAATGCCACTCTTTCAATTCCTTTCACCCTCCCTTTCCCCCACTGTGTCCACGTGTTGTTCTCTGCATCTGCGACTCGATTCCTGCCCTGCAAGCAGGTTCATCTGTTGTACCATTTTCCTAGTTTCCATGCATAATGCATTCTTATTTTCACTTGCCCATCCCTCCAGGCATTCACTCTTTCCTTCCCATGGCTACCTCAGCCCTCCACACCATCCTTTTAGCAGATAATACATCCTAAAATTGTCTCCCTCCAAATAGTAGATCTAATAGAGAAAGGGCCTCTGGATGCAGGGTATTTTTTTACTTGGTGGAAAATTGCCTTACAACTTTATGTTGGTTTCTGCCATACAACAATTTGAATCAGTCAAATATATATATATACACATATATATATGTATATGTATTTATATATATATGTATACGTATGTGCGTGTGTGTGTGTATATATGTATATCCCCTCCCTCTTGAGCCTCCCTCTCCCCTACCATCCCCACCAAAAGTCATTACAGAGTGCCAGGCTGGGTTCCCTGTGTTGTTACTTTCTCAGTTGGTTCTATCTTCACCTTCCCCTGCTGTGTCCACAGGTCTATTCTCTGCTGGGTTCATCAGTGCCATTTTTCTGGATTTCATATATATGTGTTAATATGAAATGTGTTATTTTCTTTCTGACTTACTTCCCTCTGTGTAAGAGGCTCTAGGTTCATCCATCTCACTACAACTGACTCAAATTTGTTCCTTGTTATAGCTGAGTAGTACTCCATTGCATATATGTACCACAATTTCTTTATCCATTCATCTGTCAATGGATAAAGGAGGTTAAAGGAATGGTAGTGCTGGTGGTAGACAGCATCCTTAAGAAAGAGAAGGAAGCAAATGGAATCCCTATGGCTCATGGCAAGAGCAGTAGGGGACACTGGTGTCCTTACCCAGACCCACAACTCGTCCCTGACCACCATTTTTCCTTGAAAGCGTTCTTTGGGATTATTGAGACTCTATGTGTAGTTTAGAGCCTGGGTCAGGTCTTGTTCTCCTTCCTGGGATCTTTCCATATGACTCTAGTCTTTTCTCTGAACTCCTTTGCCATTTCCCCAAAGTGACCAAATACTGCTAGCCATGGATACTCAGTTATTTCAGTTGAATAATTTTTGTTTACTTTCACTCCAGTCACCCTCTGATTAGAAATGATTGGAAGATAGGAATTCTATCTTATGATGAATGCCCTTGTATTAGTATGGGGTATGTAGTCCCTATACACCAGTATGCAGTAGGCAATTAAAGATATTTATTCAGCAATTATTAATATTTATTAAATAGCTAGCTTGTTCTAGATTCTAGTCTTGGTAGTAAGATAACAAAACAGAGCAAATCTCTGCCCTGATGAAGTGAATGTTCAGTGAAGTCAGAAGGAATGAAAGAGGGGTGGAAGAAATAGATAAAATACATTGTAAAACAATACATTATTATTTTATGTTTTTTATTGTTTTAAATTATTATAAGTTATTATGAAATAATACCAAGTACAGTTGTACAGAATAAGCACAGAAATTAATTATAGAGCATGTTAGAAGTTGATTCATGCAAAAAAGTAAAAAGACTGGAAGATGAAGTGTAACCATCAAAAGAGATTAGGAAGAAACAACCAGGAAAATAGGAATAAATACATATGATAATCACAGACCTTATAGGATGAGTGAATATACAGTATCAAGTACAATGGTTGAGTCAATAAATTAAACAGCAGTAAATTAGTGTTCAATTATATGTTGAATAGATAGTATCACATTTAATCATGAAACAAAGAAAGGGAAATCCATTGCAGGAAGGAACTGTCACGGTTTTCTCTCAAAGGCAGTGATCCAAAGGCAATGGTACACACTTAATAGCTCTTGGAGGGAAATATTGGGCTTCCCTGGTGGTTCAGATGGTAAAGAGTCTGCCTGCAATGCGGGAGACCTGGGTTTAATCACAGGGTTGAGCAGATCCCCAGAGAAGGAAATGGCAAACCACTCTAGTATTGTTGCCTGGAGAATCCCATGGACAGAGGAGCCTGGAAGGCTACAGTCCATGGGGTCACAAAGAGTCAGCCACAACTGAAGTGAATTAACACACACGCATGCCCAGAGGCAGATATCTCTTGCCCTTTACAAAAGAAAGAAAATAAAATCATGAAAGATTGTCACCTATATGGAAAGCAAGTAAGATCAAATCATTCAAATGATCTTTATTTTCTTAGCAGAATCTACGTGCTCCAGAAAGGACCTCTAAATGTCATTTATCTCCCCACCCCCACCCTGCAGGAAAATCTAAATCCCCATTTCTACTGCTGCCTGAGCCTGTTCTGAGATAAAGCAGCTACAATCTACAGCAATACACTCAGTTCTAAATCTCACACCTCTTCTCTCTGGCAGTAGTGAAACGCAATAGAGCTCTGGGAAGATGCTCTTAAGAGCAGGTCACTGCTTTGCTCCTCACTCTGTGGGTAATAAAGAAGTATCTTCTTATTTTGGTAATTTTGATAGCATAAAGTCAGTCTCTGCAAACGTTTTCTGTAAAGGATCAGCTCGTAAATATTTGGGGCTTCCCGGTCCCTATGGTCTCTTTGGTAATGACCCATCTCTGCTGTTACAGAGTGTAAATGACAAGCTGCTAAGTCGCTTCAGTCGTGTCCGACTCTGTGCGACCCCATAGACAGCAGCCCACCAGGCTCCGCCATCCCTGGGATTCTCCAGGCGAGAACACT
Source organism: Giraffa tippelskirchi (assembly GCF_054371585.1). NCBI lineage: Eukaryota > Metazoa > Chordata > Mammalia > Artiodactyla > Giraffidae > Giraffa > Giraffa tippelskirchi. Next base: position 56,319,331 of record NC_137287.1, read on the forward strand.
GGAGTGAGTTGCCATTTCCTACAACATGTCAAATATAGGAGTGGCTGAGTTCTCATAACGCGTTATTTACAAATGCAGGCTGCTGATCAGATTCAGCTCTGGGTCTCTGTGGTTTGCAGGACCCTGGCGCAGACCACAGGCCAACCCCTCTGTGCTTTTGTCCCTTGTTCATCCTCAGGGACCAATTTTGTAATGAACTCCACACAATGGAGGAAAAGCAAGGATGAACATTTAGGTGTTGCTGCTGCCGCTTTCACTGTGGATGTTTCTTCATTTGGAAGAGTCACACTTAAACGTTAAGCAAAGCACCTGCTCTGGGAAAGGTTTGTGTCACCAGCCCACGGCTCAGTTTTCCCCGGGGTTCTTCTGAGCATGTTACAGAACAGGACTGAGACCTGGTAAAATGAGAAATTACATTCCCTGTTATGTAATATTAGGACAACTTGGTCAAACTCATGGGTATCTCTTTCAAGGACAACATATTTCCCTGGCATTAATCTGAAAAGGCTGGAGGAAAAGGAAATTTGAATTTTCACGTGATCTCCTCTTTGCTTTTGTCATTAAGTTTCTAAGCAAAGATCTGACTCTTCAGAAGTGCACCCTGTTTAATTTAGTCACAGCTTAATGTAACCTTCCCTTGAACAGGACCTGGGGACGATTCCACAGCTTTTTTTCAATGTCTCTTTCAAGATGAAGAGTCAAAGAAAGATTTTTCTGTCTCTGGTAGTTTTCATATGAAGAACCTATTAGCAAACTTGAAATGTGTAAATTACACGGACAACTCTAAGTTGTGGCTGAAATTGTCAGGGCAGTGGACCTTCTCCCAGGAGGTTAATGTACAGAAGGGGGTGCTTGTTTCAACAAAGGGCTGAAAATAATATCCAGGAAATCACCTTCATGATCAAAAGCTGGATTGCTTTTTATTGCAGATGTGTATTATGATACGAATAGATGAAAAACCGCTTTATTCTTCCTTGATGCCATTTCCTTAGCACACATAGAATTAAAATGCAGTTCTGACTAATCCAGCAGAAAGTGCCTGGGTGCTCTCTAATTCATCCGCTTTAACTCAGGACAGATACAGTCACAGTCATTTTTATTATGCCTGTGAGGCGTTTTTAGTATTTTATAATAAAATCATCATCATCTTATACAACCTACACTCTGTACTGTGGTAAAAAAAAATGGGACCAGGGATTCACAAATAAAAGAGAAGCAGTAGTTAAGTTTAAAGCATCATTTTGGGGACTTCCCTGTTGGTCCAGTGGTTAAGACTCTACGCTTCCACTGTAAAGGGTGTGGGTTTGATCCGTGGTTGGGGAACTAAGATCCCACATGCCATGTAGTGTAGCCAAAAGCTTTAAAAAATCTTTTGTAAAATAATTAAAATAAAACAACATTTTGGACTGCAGTTTTTCTTTTTCCCTTCCTTAAAAAAAAGTCAACTTCAGCTTTAGCAGTATCATAGACACTGTAATCTCGAAAGCCTCTGCTACTCTGAATCTATACCTTATAAATCTTAGCCAAATGTCTTTTTCCCCTAAAGATGCAATGTATAATTCTTTGTATTCCATGCCTTTTGTCAGAGCAGTTCTACTCAGTTATGGAATTTAACATAAGAGTATTTTCTATTCTCTTGTTAGAAAATTAATACATGGATCCCAAAGGTTGTTCTTCCTTCTAAGGAAGTAAAGCATTTGATTCAAACTCTTTTTAAGAAGACTTCTACCATGTCTAAGGGGGTGACGTGGATTTGACAGAAGGGATAAATGAAGGGGAAATGGGTACTGCTTATCAATTAGAGTCTTGGATGACTTCCTGTATGTCTCTCACCTAACTCTCTACCCTTTGTGGCAGACACTGCTAACCCACTTTACAGAGAGGAACAGTTGAGGCTCAGAAAGACTAAGTTGCCCACAGTCATTCACTTTTAAGTGACTATTTGAGCCCATGTTTCTCCAGTTTCAAATGATGTGGTGTAAGTGAGGTACATAAAGTTAATTTATTCAATACTTAAGGTTGACACCATGGAGCTCCAAGAATAAGGTCTTCAAGATTTTCAAAAAGAAACACACACACACACACACAACCTCTAGCACAGTCTTTTGCCTCCCTCTAGAATCCTCCTTAAGCGCTAACTTGTGAGCCTCAGGGTGAATCAGGTGTGACTGAACGCTGTTCAGTTACCTACAGCCCAGGTTGAGCTAGGTGCCAAGTCAGAGGATGGGTTTCTTGCCAAGTTTGAGGCTCTAGAACAATCTCATTTGCTGAATGTCCATCTCCTGCAGAAACCTTGTATTAGGCACACATTGACCTTGGAGGCGATGGGATATTCAACTCAAAGGCCATGGGCTCCACAGAAAAAGACAGTCTTCTAACCATCATAGGATAGGTTAACCTTGACTTAGACCTGGAGTAGTGTGCATCCTTTTCCTCTAGAAATCATTTGGGTCCTCACTGAATAAGAAGTTCAGCTCCATTAGGGAAAGAACCTTCTAGAGAATCATTCCAGAGACCAATCTTTTGTCATATTGGATCCCTAAAGAATTTTCTGAGTATAATGAGCCCCAGAAGACTAGTACCCTCATGGAGCAAACATCACATTGTGTGTCAGGTATAATACAATCATGGCCAACTTTCCAGCAGCATCTGAAGCTGAAAATCCACATGCACACACAAAGAGAATACATTTATTATGTCAAAGCCTGTCTTGTAGTCATTTCAGGGGACCCATTTCCTCTGTGAAACTGCAAACCAATTTCCTTGGGATGCCATTTAAGATGATTCATCCCCATTTTCAATCCATTTTTCCCATTTCTTATTGAGACCTTTCACTTTTTGTTGCAGAGGGTCGGTTTTCCGTGCGCATAGCCTCACTCTCATGTTCCCCTTTGGTTTGCTCTGGTTTCTTTTCAGGCTTTCTGAGGGAGATCAAATTGTCTGAAATCTGTGGATGACTCATTTGTTCTCTTCACGTCCTTCCCTGAGAGCTCCACACTACACTATACATTTCCAGACAATGTGTTCCCTTTGTCACAGCTCAGGTGGCTACACTGATTTTAAGAGCTTCCTCAAGTCCTGAAGTTCAGGTCAGCAGCTACAGAAAAGGATTTCTGGGTTTGGTGGCAGGGCCAAGATGCAGCCAAGGGGGACTCTGCCATCTCCATCGTGCTTTTGTGTTTTGATGTGAACAGTTGACACTTAGGTGTATGTAATGGGCAATGTGTGGGTTGTCATCCCCCCTCTAAGACATCTTTACACAGGAATTCCCCGGTGGCCAGGAACTCCTCCTCATCTGTTTGGTGCATTCATAAAATAAGTAAGACTCACATGATGGGAATATTAGAAAACTAACCCCGGGGCTTTCTTGGTGGCACAGTAGATAGGAATCCACCTGCCAATGCAGTGCTCATGGGTTTCATCCCTAGTCCGGGAAGATCCCACATCCTGTTGGATAACCAAGCCTTTACACCACAACTACTGAAACCTCTGTGCTCTAGGGCTCCCAAGCCGAATGAGACCACGTGCTGCAACTACTGAAGCCCTTGCATCTAGAGCCTGTATTCTGCAACAAGAGAAGCCACTGCAATGAGAAGCTCACGCACCGAAGCTGGAGAGTAGCCCCCACTCTCCACAACTAGAGGAAAGCCGGCACAGACACAAAGACCCAGTGCAGCCAAAAGAAAGAAAGAAAGAAAACTAACCCCAACTGAATTCTGGAGCCTCACCCCCACTGCGCCTTTGCTCCTTCATACAATCTATTCTGTCCCATGCCCTGCATCATTCATGTCCCTGGTAGTTCTTCCCCCTATGGTGTTTTTCATCCCACAGTCTTATGTGTAGAAAAGACTTCATTTATGGATTCATTGGTTAATTAATTCATTTCACAAATATGGGTGTATGCCAGGGATTTGTTCCAAGTTGGGTTCCAGTGTTGTTTATCCTGAAGCACTTGGACAGGATAGGGGTCACTACACAGAGATGCTCAGGTCCACGGGACCTCTGTTTTGCTCACCCACAATCCCCAAACCAAGTTCACCAAAGGGTACTATAGTCCCTTCCCCCTCTTCTCACTGGAGTTAAATAATTTAAAATTCTTCTCGGGTTGCCTAAGCAAAATTGTCATCATGTCTAAAATCTCATATAAATACAGTTATGGCACTGTCTTCAGTGTTTAAAGAAAAGGAGCAGGCAAGAAGCAATATCTCCAAACCCTCAGCCAAGAGCTGAATTTATACAGCAGCAAGCAATTCCAATTAAAATGGCAAAGATGACAAGAAAGTTGTTTTTCTTGCTCACAGCCTGAATTCTAAATCCAGTCTTTGTTTTTGTTCTTGATATCCTGTTTCTAAGGTGAAGTATTTTCTGCAAACTTAGTTGCAGAGGCTGAGGAGATTCAAGTCCTCGGATTTGTTTTAGGAGCTAAATTACATCTTAACGTGTTGTCGCTCAGTCGTGTCCGACTCTTTGCGACCCCATGGACTGTAGCCGACCAGGCTCCTCCATCCATGGGATTTTCCAGGCAAGAGTACTGGAGTGGGTTGTCATTTCCTTCTCCAGGGGATCTTCCTGACCCAGGGATCGAACTCCGGTCTCCCGCATTGCAGGCAGACACTTTACCCTCTAAGCCACCAGGGAAGCCCAATTACATCTTAAGACAAGTATATTTGGTGCCTACTCCTCGGAAGAAAACGATGACTGTTCTTAGAGCCACATTTTAGCTATCACACAACCTTGAACAAATCATTTGTTCATATGTGCTGTGTGGGTGCTAAGTCATTTCAGTCATGTCCAACTCTTTGCAACTTTATGGGCTGTAACCTGCTAGGCTCCTCTGCCCATGGGATTCTCTAGGCAAGAATGCTGGAATGGGTTGCCATTGCCTTCTCAAGGGAATCTTCCCAACCCAGGGATTGAACCCATGTCTCTTACTTCTCCTGAGCTGGCAAGTGGATTCTTTACCACTAGTGCCAACTAGGTAGCCCATTTGTTCATGTGTGTGTGTGTGTGTGTGTGTGTGCATTGCAGGCAGACTCTACCACTGAGCCACCAGGGAAGCCCTTTGATCTTATGGTCATCCCCAGTTGGTACACCTGAACACTGGGTCAAATGAAATTTCTTTCATTTTCTGGGGTTTGGTGATGTCTGATGGGAGAATGTTAATTACTATCTACTCAAGTGTCTATATCTCCCCCCACCCCACCCTCTGGTTCAAGATTACTCAATCAGCAAAGCCATCCTGAGAAAGATTAACCCACACAATGGCTCTTTATTTCACCACTGAGAGATGAAAAGAGCAAAGCTGAGTACAACATTAAAATTAGCATCTTCTGTTTGGAGAAGTTTCAGATGCTTTCAAGAGCAGAGCTGTTAAGCAAGTAGCACCTTGCTGCTTTCTGATGGTAGTAGTGGGACAGAGCCAGCCAGGGATGGGCTGCAAGTGGACGGTCCTTCACATGGCAGAGTGTCTGCAACAACCCCTAGTGGCACATGCTGTAAGGGAATACATTTAACATTTTATTCTTCATGACCAGGAATGAGTTTTTGCAGCAGCGATAATAGCAGTGGAAGATGATGTCATTAACATCTAAACATAAGACAAACACAAATGGCAAAGAAAGAAAATGGGAAAAGTCTTGTACATACAACAGATTGTTTGAAAATCTCACACAAAGATGCATCTGTGTTTTCCAGGTTTGATGAAACCCTGAAGCCAATTTACAAAATCATTGAACTTTCAGTGGTTGAATCCCTACCTAGACTTTTTCAGACTCATTGTATGTTACCTCAGGCAGGCAGGCGGGCTTCTCTTTGTTCCTTAGCAATATAACTTCTTGCAGTATTGGGAAAATTTAGCTTTGAAAATCCTCATAATCCACAAGCAGAGGACATTCTAGGAGAACCTGCCCGCATGAGCTAGCACTCCCAGAACAAACAGTTCAAATAAACAAACAGTTTATTTGAGCACTTGCCGCATGGCTCAGATTGAGTTTCTGTACTTGAAACAAGGGTAGCATCTGATCTTTCCTTTCACTGATCTCCATGAGCCCAAGTCCAGCCATTTACAATTACCAAATCCTCCACAAGGCATTGAATGAGATGAAAAGGTGACTGTCTGTTTAACTTTTAATCTAAATCTGTTGGCATCAAAGTGGATGAGGCCCAGTTTACTGAGGACCTCCACAAAAATTTAGAAATTCCCTGAGTGATGATAACCATAGTGACATTTGTGTAAACAAGATCAGCCACAAATTCTATATTTAAAAGAACATTTTGGACTTCCCTGGTGCTCCAGCAGTTAAGAATCTGCCTGCCAATGCAGGGGACATGGGTTTGATCCCTGATCTTGGAAGATCCCAATTGCTGGGGAGCAACTAAACCCATGTGCCACAATTACTGAGCCTGTGCTCTACAGCCTGGAAGCCACAACTACTGAGTCCATGAGCCACAACTGCTGAAGCCTGCCCACTCTATGGTGTGGGAGCCACACGCAGCTAATGATCCCATGAGCCAAAACTACTGAAGCCCAGGCACCCTAGAATCCATGCTCCTCAACAAGAGAAGCCACCACAGTGAGAAGCCTGTGCACCTCAGCTAGAGAGTAACCCCTACTCACCACAACTAGAGAAAGCCCGTGTGCAGCAACAAAGGCTGAGCACAGCCAAAAATAAATAAATAAATACATTTTTATAAAAAGAATGTGAAGAGGAATCCAAGGTCGTGGCCAGGTGGCCGAGGTCAGTGAATAAATGCCTGAGGAGAACTTCTGAGAAGGTGGCCAGAAGAGACAGAGACAGAGGAGTCCCTGTGAAAAGCAGTTGTTGTTGTCTAAGACTCATCTGACTCTTTCATCCTGATAGACTCTAGCCTGCCAGGCTGTTCTCCATGAAAAGCAGTAGAGTTGGGTAAACTGAAGATGAGTGATGAACAAAGGAAAACCAAATTCAGGAGGAAAATAAAGAATGCCATAGGATTCTAACACAACATTGTCAGTCAACTACACTCCAATATAAAATTAAGTTAAATTGAAAAGGAATACCAGAGGAGGAACCTGAGGGAGAGAGCATAAGCTCAGGAGGGGGGAGGGAGAGAACAAGGGCGAGGAAGAGAGAGAGGAGGGGTGAGAGAGAGAAAAGGGCTGCATGCTTCATCTTTGAGAGGAAAGGAAAACAAAAGGCCTCAGTGGCAGTTTGGTATTGCTGTGTCTGGCTTAAAGAAGAAAATTCTAGACCTCCAGGCTGACAGAATCGAAACACAGCTGAGAGTCCACCTATCAAGAGAATTCTATGATCTGAGAATGGGTTGGATAAGTACAGGTGGTTTGAGAAGACACTGATGAGGACCATGGACAGTTGGGAGAGGATGTGCAGCCTCCCTGATTTCTCTGAACAGAGCTCTAGGCACCACAAGGCCACCTAAGGAGGGTGAGGACCCCGGACTATATTTTCATCACTGTTGAAGACTTTATGGAACTGGAGAAAAATGGTGCATGCCTAGAAAGTGAGACTTATGAAGACATCAAGCCCTGAGCCTTTGGAGTGGGAACACTGACTCCAAGACCCTAGACTACCAAAGAACTAACCCTAGGGAGTATCAAATAGTGAGAACTCCCACAAAGAAAACCACTTGAATACAAGACCCAGCATCACCCAACCACCAGTAGCAACTTGTTCAGGATGCCTTATCTAAACAACAAACAAACAAAAATATAAACCCAATCATCAGTAGACAGGATTACCACCTCACTCAGCCTTGCCCATCAGAGGAAAAACAAACAAACAAAATTCAGCACAAATCTCACCCTACACAAAGCTTACACAAACCACTGGACCAACCTTAGGAGGGCGGAAATCAAAAGGAAGAAAGAATTCAACCTTGAAGACTGGGAAAAGGAGATCTCAAACACAATAAGTTTAAAAAAAAATAATGAAAAGGCAGGGAAATACTGCACAAATAAAGGAACAAACTAGAAACACAGAAATCCAAATAAATGAAGAAGAAACAGGCAAACTACCTGAAAAAGAATTCAGAATAATGATAGTAAAGATGACCAAAAACCTTGAAAGCAAAATGGAGAAAATGCAAGAATCAATTAACAAAGACCTAGAAGAATTAAAGAATAAACACACAGAGATAAGCAACACAATTACGGAAATTAAAAATACTCTAGAAGGAATCAATAGCAGAATATCTGAAGCAGAAGAATGAATCAGGGAGCTGGAAGATAAAATGGTGGAAATAACTTCTGGAGAGCAGAATAAAGTAAAAAGAATGAAAAGAATTTAGGATAGTTTCAGAGACCTCTGGGTCAAATGTATCAAACATTTGAATTATAGAGATCCCAGAAGAAGAAGAGAAAAAGAAAGGGTATGAGAAATTTTTTGAAGAGACTATAGCTGAAAGTTTCCCCAACATGGAAAAGGAAATAGTCAATCAAGTCCAAGAGGTGCAGAGTCCCATACAGGATAAACCCGAGGAGGAACACACCAAGACACATACTAACCAAACTAACAAAGACTAAACACAAAGAAAGAATATTAAAAGCAGCAAGGGAAAAGCGACAAGTAATATACAAGGGAAACCCCATATGTTTAACAGCTGATCTTTCAGCAGAAACTCTGCAGGCCAGGAGGGAATGGCAGGATATATTTAAAGTACTGAAAGGGAAAAATCTACAACCAAGATTACTGTACCAGCAAAGATCTCATTCAAAATTGATGGAGAAATCAAAAGCTTTTCAAACAAGCAAAAGTTAAGAGAATTCAGTACCACCAAACCAGCCATCAATACGCCAGCAAATTTGGAAAACTCAGCAGTGGCCACAGGACTGGAAAGTGTCAGTTTTCATTCCAACCCCAAAGACAGGTAATGCCAAAGAATGCTGACACTACCACACAATTACACTCATCTCACACGCTAGTAAAGTAATGCTCAAAATTCTCCAAGCCAGGCTTCAAAATACATGAACTGTGAAATTCCAGATGTTCAAGCTGGTTTTAGAAAAGGCAGAGGAACCAGAGATCAAATTGCCAACATCCACTGGATCATTGGAAAAGCAAGAGAGTTCCAGAAAAACATCTATTTCTGCTCTATTGACTATGCCAAAGCCTTTGACTGCATGGATCACAATAAACTGTGGAAAATTCTGAAAGAGATGGGAATACCAGACCACCTGACCTGCCTCTTGAGAAACCTGTATGCAGGTCAGGAAGCAACAGTTAGAACTGGACATGGAACAATGGACTGGTTCCAAAGTGGGAAAGGAGTATGTCAAGGCTGTATATTTTCACCCTGCTTATTTAACTTATATGCAGAGTACATCATGCAAAATGCTGGGCTGGATGAAGCACAAGCAGGAATCAAGATTGCCAGAAGAAATATCAATAACCTCAGATATGCAGATGATACCACCCTTATGGCAGAAAGTGAAGAAGAACTAAAGAGCATCTTGATGAAAGTGAAGGAGGAGAGTGAAAAAGTTGGCTTAAAGCTCAACATTCAGAAAACCAAGATCATGGCATCTGGCCCCATCACTTCATGGCAAATAGATGGGGAAACAATGGCAGACTTTATTTTTTTGGGCTCCGAAATCACTGCAGATGGTGACTTCAGGCATGAAATTAAAGGATGCTTGCCCCTTGGAAGAAAAGCTATGACCAACCTAGACAGCATATTAAAAAGCAGAGACATTACTTTGCCAACAAAGGTCTGTCAAGTCAAGGCTATGGTTTTTCCAGTAGTCATGTATGGATGTGAGAGTTGGACCATAAAGAAAGCTGAGCACCAAAAAATCGATGCTTTTGAGCTGTGGTGTTGGAGAAGACCCTTGAAGTCCCTTGGACTGCAAGGTGATTCAACCAGCCTATCCTAAAGGAGATCAGTCCTGAGTGTTCATTGGAAGGACTGATGTTGAAGCTGAAACTCCAATACTTTGCACACCTGATGCGAAGAACTGACTCATTGGAAAAGCCCTCGATGCTAGGAAAGTTTGAAAGTGGGAGGAGAAGGGGACATCGGAGGATGAGATGGTTGGATGGCATCACCAACTCAATGGACATGAGTTTGGGTAAACTCCAGGAGATGGTGATGGACAGGGAGGCCTGGCGTGCTACAGTCAATGGGGTCACAAAGAGTTGAACACGACTGAGTGACTGAACTGAACAGACTGAAACCAGCTTTACAACAATTGTTAAAGGGACTTACATAGTCAAGAAATACAAGAGAAGAAAAAGATATACAAAGTCAAACCCTAAACAATTAAGAAAATGGCAATAGGAATGTATATATCAATACTTACTTTAAATGTAAATGGATTAAATGCTCCAACCAAAAGACACAGACTGGCTAAATGGATACTAAAACAAGACCCATATATATGCTGTCTACAAGAAACCCACTTCAGACCTAAAGACACATGTAGACTGAAAGTGAGGGATGGAAAAATGTATTCCATGCAAATGGAAACAAAAGAAAGCTGGAGTAGCAATCCTCATATCAGACAAAATAGACCTAAAATAAAGAAGATTACAAGAAATAAGGAAGGACATTACATAGTGATCAAGGGATCAGTCCAAGAGGAAGACATAACAATTATAAATATCTATGCATCCAACATAGGAGCACATCAATACATAAGACAAACACTAACAGACATAAAAGGAAAAATTGACAGTAACACAATAATAGTAGGAGAATTTAACACCCCACTCACACCAATGGACAGATCATCAAAACAGAAAATTATAAGGAAACACAAGTCTTAAATGATACATTAGATGAAAGTGAAGTCGCTCAGTCGTGTCCGACTCTTTGCGACCCCTGGACTGTAGCCTACCAGCCTCCTCCATCCATGGGATTCTCCAGGCAAGAATACTGGAGTGGGTTGCCATTTCCTTCTCCAGGGGATCTTCCCTACCCAGGGATTGAACCCGGGTCTCCCACATTGCAGGCAGACGCTTTAATTTCTGAGCCACCATGGAAGCTGATGGATCTCATTGATATCTTCAGGACATTCCATCCAAATGCAGAAGAATGCACCTTCTTCTCAAGTGCACATGGAACGTTCTCCAGGACAGACCATATCTTGAGTCACAAATCAAACCTCAGTAAATTTAAGAAAATTGAAATCATATCAAGCATCTTTTCCAACCACAATGGTATGAAACTAAATATCAATTACAAGGACAAAAAGGAAAGAACACAAACACATGTATTTAATAATGCATTTCTAAATAACCAACAGGTTACTGAAGACATCGAAAGGGAAATCAAAAAATTTCTAGAAACAACTGACAATAAAAACATGACAACTCAAAACTTTTGGGATGCAGCAAAAGCAGTTCTAAGAGGGAAGCTTATGGCAATACAACCCTACCTCAAGAAACAAGAAAAACATCAAATAGACAACCTAACTTTACACTTAAAACAACTGGAAAAAGAAGAACAAAAAAAACACCAAAATTAGCAGAAGGAAAAAATCATAAAGATCAGAGCAGAAATAAGTCAAAAATAAATGATAGAAGCAATACTAAAGATTAATAAAACTAAAAGCTGGTTCTTTGAGAAGATAAACAAAATTGACAAACCTTTAGCCAGACTCATCAACAAAAAAAGAGAGAATAATCAAATCAACAAAATTAGAAATTAAAAAGGAGAGGTTACCACAGACAATGCACAAATACAAAGATTATAAGAGACTACTATGAACAACTATATGGCAATAAAATGGGTAACCTGGAAGAAATGGCCAGATTCTTAGAAAAGTTCAATCTTCTAAGACTGAATCAGGAAGAAATAGAAATTATGAACAATCCAGTTTCAAGCACTGAAATTGAAGCTGTGATAAAAAAAAAAAAATCTCCCAAAAAACAAAAGACCAGGACCAGATGGCTTCACAGGAGAATTCTATCAAATATTTAGAGAAGAGCTAATGTCTATCCTTCTAAAACTTTTTCAAAAATTAGAGAGGAAGGAACACTTCCAAACTCATTCTACAAGGCCACCATCACCCTGATACCAAAACCAGACAAAGACAACACAAAAAAAGGAAACTACAGGCCAATATCACTGATGAACATAGATGCAAAAATCCTCAACAAAATTTTAGCAAACAGAATTCAGCAATACATCAAAAAGCTCACACATCATGAATGAGCAAGTTGGGTTTATTCCAAGAACACAAGGATTCTTCAATATACGCAAATCAATCAATGCGATACACCATATTAACAAATTGAAAGATAAAAACCATATGATAATCTCAATAGATGCAGAAAAAGCCTCTGACAAATTCTGCACCCATTTATAATTAAAACTCTTCAAAAAATGGGCATAGAATGAACCTACCTCAACATAGTAAAAGCCATGTATGGTAAGCCTAAAATAAACATTATTATCAGTGGTGAAAAACTGAAAGCATTCCCCCTAAGATCAGGAACAAGAAAACAGTATCCACTTTCACCACTATTATTCAACACAGTTTTGGAAGTCCTAGCTACAGCAATTAGAGAAGAACAAGAAATAAAAGGAATCCAGATCAGAGAAGAAGTAAAACTCTAACTGGTTGCAGGTGACATGATACTGTACATAGAAAACCTTAAAGATACTATCAGAAAATTACTAGAGCTAATCAGTGAATTTAGCAAAGTTGCAGGATACCAAATCAATACACAGAAATTAGTTGCATTTCTATATACTAACAATGAAAAATCAGAGAGAGAAATTAAAGAATCAATCCCATTCACCATTACAACAAAAAGAATAAAATATCTAGGAATAAACTTACCTAAGGAGACAAAAGAACTGTACACAGAAAATTATAAGACACTGATGAAAGAAATCAAAGATGACATAAACAGATGGAGAAATATTCCATGTTTCTAGGTAGGAAGAATCAGTATCAGTATTGACTATACTACCAAACACAATCTACAGATTCAATGCAATCCCCATCAAATTACCAATGGCATTTTTCACAGAACTAGAACAGAAAATTTCACAATACATGTGAAAACACAAAAGACCCCAAATAGCCAAAGCAGTCTTGAGAAAGAAGAATGGAGCTAGAGGAATCAACCTTCCTGACTTCAGATTATATTACAAAGCTACAGTCATCAAGATAGTATGGTACTGGCACTAAAACAGAAATATAGACCAATGGAACAAGGTAGAAAGCCCAGAAATAAACCCATACATTTATGGATACCTTATTTTTGACAAAGGAGGCAAGAGTATACAATGGGGCAAAGACAGCCTTTTCAATAAATGGTGCTGGGAAAACTGGACAGCTACATGTAAAGAATAAAATTAGAAGACTTCCTAACACCATACACAAAGATAAACTCAAAATGGATTAAAGACCTAAATGTAAGACCAGAAGCTTATAAAACTCTTAGAGGAAAACATAGGCAGAACACTTGAAGACATAAATCAAAGCAAGATCCTCTATGATCCTCTTTCTAGAGTAATGGAAATAAAAACAAAATTAAGCAAGCAGGACCTGATTAAACTTAAAAGCTTTTGCACAGCAAAGAAAACTATAAGCAAGGTAAAAAGACAACACTCAGAGTGTCAGAAAATAATAGCAAATGAAACAACTGACAAAGGATTAATTTCCAAAATATACAAGCAGCTCATACAACTCAATACCAGAAAAAACAAACAACCCAATCAAAAAATGGGTAAAAGACTAAACAGACATTTCTCCAAAGAAAACAAACAGATGGCTAACAAACACATGAAAAGATGCTCAACATCACTCATTATTAGAGAAATGCAACAAAACCCACAATGAGATATCACCTTACACTAGTCAGAATGGCCATCATCAAAAAGTCTACAAGCAATAAATGCTGGAGAGGGTGTGGAGAAAAGGGAATGCTCTTGCACTGTTGGTGGGAATGTAAATTGATACAATCACTATGGAAGATGGTATGGAGATTCCTTAAAAAGCTAGGAATAAAACCACCATAAGACCCAGCAATCCCACTCCTAGGTATATACCCTGAGGAAACCAAAATTGAAAAAGAGACACATGTATCCCATTGTTCATTGCAGCACTATTTACAATAGCTAGACCATGGAAGCCACCTAGATGTCCATCGACAGATGAATGGATAAAGAAATTGTAGTACATACACACAATGGAATATTACTCAGCCATAAAAAGGAACTCATTCGAGTCAGTTCTAATAAGGTGGATGAACCTAGAGCCTATTAGAGTGAAGTTAAGTCAGAAAGAGAAAGATAAATATCATATACTAATGCATATATATGGAATCTAGAAAAACGGTATTGAAGAGTTTATTTGTAGGGCAGCAATGGAGAAACAGACATAGAGAATAGACTTATGGACATGGGGAGAGGGTAGGAGAGGGTGAGATGTGTGTTGAGAGTAACATGGAAACTTACATTACCATATGAAAAATAGATAACCAACGGGAATTTGCTGTATGTCTCAGGAAACTCAAACAGCGGCTCTGTATCAACCTAGAGGGGTGGGACAAGGAGGGAAATGGGAAGGAGGTTCAAAAGGGAGGGGATATATGTATACCTACCGCTGATTCATGCTGAGGTTTGACAGAAAACAGCAAAATTCTGTAAAGCAATTATCCTTCAATTAAAAAATAAATAAATTTAAAAGAAAAGAATACCAGAGGAGAGAAGAGGTAGTAACTGCGGAAAACACAAATTCCATTTTCGACTAGAAAATGGAAGCAATGAAAATTCTCAAGGATTGGAACTTTGAGTGCTACTTCAGTCACTTTTAGATTTAAAAGACACCATAGAAATAAGCATCTCTCAGAACAAATTAAGAAAAAAGAAGCCCTTAAGGATAGAAAGGATGTCTCTATTCCAGAGAAATAATCAGTAACATAATCAAATAAGTGAGGAAAGAAGCTTACTATATATGTTTGCTCTTAACAGCTGTATTATAAAGTTTTGAAATTTGATGTTAATAATTTTTTTCACCTTTAAGGATCACAAATAAAATTAAAGATAAAACAATAGACCCTGGCCAAACGCTTTTTATCATGTGATTTTTTTTTTGTAGGGAGAATGAAATATTTAGAACACAATAAATCTGTTTCCTTATCTGCCACCTTGAGAGCAAAAACTCCATCTCTTTAGGCAACGTGGGCTAAGAACCCAGTACAGCCCGTACATGTTATTGTTGTTGCTGTTGTTCAGTCACTCAGTTGTGTTCGACTCTTTGTGACCCCATGGACTGCAGCACCCCAGGCTTCCCTGTCCTTCACTATCACCCAGAGTTTGCTCAAACTTATATCCATCAAGTCAGTGATACAATCCAACCATCTCATCCTCTGTTGCCCCCTTTTCCTCCTGCCCTCAATCTTTCCCAGTATCAGGGTCTTTCCCAATGAGTCAGCTCTTTGCATCAAGTGGTCAAAGTATTGGAGCTTCAGCTTCAGCATCAGTCCCTCCAATGAATATTCAGGGTTGATTTCCTTCAGGATTGACTGGTTTGATCTCCTTGCTGTCCAAGACTCTCAAGAGTCTTTTCCAACACCACAGTTCAAAAGCATCAATTCTTCGGTGCTCAGCCTTCCTTATGGTACACATGAGATCACGGTAAATGTTTTCACACAATTAAAGCTGGTCAGGGCTTTCCAGGTGGCACTGATGGTAAAGAAACCATCTGCCAATGCAGGAGATGCAAGAGTCTTGGGTTCCATTCCCGGGTCAGGAAGATTCCCTGGAGTAGGAAAAGGCAACTCATTCCAGTGTTCTTGTCTGGGGAATCCCATGGACAGGGGAGCCTGGCAGACTATGGTCCATGGGGCCTCAAAGACTCGGACACGACTGACTGACTGAACACACACACAAATCTCGTTAAGGCAAAATAATACAAAGCTCACAGATGTCTCACAGACTTTAAAAAAATAATAGGGACTTCCCTGGTGGTGCAGTGGATTAAGAGTCTGCCTGCCAATGCAGGGGACATGGGTTCGATCCCTGGTCCGGGAAGATCCCACATGCCTCAGGGCAGTTAAGCCCGTGAGCCACAGCTACTGAGCCTGAGTGCTGCAAATACTGAAGCCCACATACCCGACAGCCTGTGCTCTGCAATAAGAGAAGCGTCTGCAATGAGAAGCCTGCCCACCACAGCAAAGAGTAGCTCCTGCTGGCAGCAATGAGAGAAAGCCTACAAGCAGCAACAAAGACCCAGCACAGTAAAAAAAAAAAAAAAAAAAATTAGATGAGTAAATAAATTAAAAAAAAATAATAATAATAAAGAATTAATTTTATTATTAAATGATCATCAGCTCCTTGTCTAGCAGGGTGGATGTTTTTTGAGATGTTGACAATTTCTCATGTGCTGAAGTAAATTTTGCTGAAAGTTACCCATCTCTATACACTATTTCTACCAGAAGCCTTGATGGTCAGTCTCCACCAGCCTCCCCTTTCCACCCAAAAAGTATTTCTAAAACAACACACATACACACACACCATGAGTTGGGTATTATTATTCACACTTATAATCAGAGACCTAGCTCTAGGACCTAAATGACTGGACGGAGGAGCACCAGCCGTCAGCCAGAGGGTCAAGGTATCAGCCAGGCGGAAAGTGTCCTCTCCACCTGCTCAAGCCGCCTCTGGAATTCCACAAGCCAGCTATGATCAGCAAACGCCAGCCACACCCACCTTGCTTTCTTGAGTACCTTACTCTGATTGGCTGAATATCCAACTCAGTGGATGTGAGTTTGAGCAAACTCTGGGAGATGGTGAAGGACAGGGAAGCCTGGCATGCTGCAGTCCACGGGGTCACAGAGAGTCGGACATGACTGAGCAACTGAACAAATTCTGATTGGCAGCATTTTAATCCACAACAGAAAGAGTTTTTAGATATATATATATAGAGAGAGATAGATATCTTATATATCTATACATAGATATATATATACATAACTTTCTTCTCTCTTTATGGGAGTCATAGATTTAGATTTTTTTTTTCTTCAAGCTTACTTGGCACAGTCGGTACAGCATCACTCTGGTAGGAGAAGGACTGTAGGTTCTTGAAGGAGGCTTAGTCTTGGAAGGAGGGTGGGGAGAGCTGAGGGACGCCCACGGGACAGGGCAGCTTGGACTGGTTTCCTCCGATGCATCATAGTCACAGTAACTGTTAAACACTGGGTGTGCTGGAGATGGATGCTCTCTGCTTTTCCTTCTGGGAACCTTTCCGAGCATTCATCTCGTAGGTCTCATGACATTTCTGGTAAGCTGAAGTCTCAGCGAGAAAAAATATGGAGCTGACAGAAGGAATATAGATGTGCAGAGGGTGCCAATGAATTTGCTCCCAGAAAATACCCATGGGACACTCACACTCAGAGGAACTCTGGATCTTCCTCCTGTGGTCCAGCCATAGCTTCTGCCGCAGAAAACAGCTCTCCAGTGGAGGCTTTCACTATCTTAAATCCCAACCGCAATGAGTAGAACTTTCTCTTGAATAAGCGCACCATCTTGTCCAATAGTTACCTAGGAAGTTCTGTCTCTCGGTTATTATGTTAATTGTTCATCATTGCTTCTATGGCCTCTTCCTTGCTGAGTCTGGGATCCTGGCTTCTTCAGGACATGTCAAGATCTAATCTGTAATGGTGATGATGCCCAGGGCCCACTTTTAGAACCAGAGGTTTGAAAACCTGGGGCCAAACAGAACCACAACGAAAACCCTAAACTCCTCCAGACATGATGCATACTAACCCAACCCGCACTACATAAAAACATATATCCAAAAATTAGTTTGTAAATGGAAAATAAGATCCAAATACTGAAACATGTTCTCCATTTGTGTTCAAGGGACATCTGAATTGCCACTGGAGAGGTTCCTACCTTTACCTGATGCTGATTATGTTGTGAAGTTTCTATCCTTTAGGTAATGTTAAGGGTCCAATAAAACATACAAAGAAGCAGGGACCTCTGTGAGAAGGATAAAAAGGCTTAAGAAACCTTCATGAACTGCCTTCCAAAGCACACAGAGTTTGCCTCTTGTGGTTGCTTTGTCTCCCCAAAAGACATCCTTTTCCTTTGTATCAACCAATCAGTTCTTACAAGATCCTATTTTTCTGTGGAATAAATATTGATTTTCAATGCATGTGCAGTAAAAATATTAAATATACATCTACCCACACTGTGACTTTGGGCCATTTCTTCTTTCTCTCAAAATGGCACAAAATAATAAATGATTCATTCCACTGAGGAGCTAGCTGTGAATATATCACTAAGTGTTCTGATTTTTCAATTCAACAACATTGGGGTACTTGGTAATGAATTATTAAGGGGCCTTGTTCAGGAAAATGTCAGTGCCACTTTCCTGAAGTGACATTATTTCAGTTCAGAATTGGATGGTCAACTGGAAGAACAGTGCGAGTTAAGGAAAATATCAGTTAATTTTGTTAAAGGCAGAAGTTACCTAAAGTTCAAGCGGTTGATTTCTAAATGGATGTTTGTGAAGAAATGTCCCAGTATATATAAGAATTAAAAATAATAAAAATAAAAAAAAATAATAATAGTGAGTACAAAGGGAACTCAGATGCACAGGAGAGGAAAGCAAAGGTTTGTTTCCATAACAACTTGCTACTAAAATTAAGGACTGATGAAAAATTAAACACAGCTAACCACAGGCTAGAATGCTACAAGGTAGCATCAAGGATGACTGCAAATTTACTCTCTCTGCAGATCCTAGAGGATAATCACCACTGACTGAGTCAATCCATCAAAGGTTTTTATGTAACCACAGCATTGTCCAGTTAGTATATACATTGCTCAGATTCCAAAAAGCACAGGGCATGATGCCTGCTCTGGTAGAGCTGAGGTTGATCCAGGGAAAGTTATCTGTGTATGTGAAACAGTTGATGCGAAAATAAGTGCTACACTGGATGCCCAGGAAATAATGAGTGTTCAGCAAAGAGAAAGAACATTGCAGGTGGGAGTGATCTAGAAACACAGCTAATCTTGGAGCGGACATTGGAAGGCTAGGTAAATACTGAGGAAGAAAAAAGAGCAAAAATTTTTGTGATTGTGAGTTTTCACAAAGCATATAACGCACAATTTTTCATCTTGACCATTTTTAGGTGCCTACTGCAGTAGTGTGAGCCATATGCCTCTTTTTGGGCAATAGAGATACAGAATTTTTCATCTCACAAAACCAGAACTCTACATGTCCCCCTCTCATGGCCCCTGGGAACCACCATCGTACTTTCCATCTCTGTGAATATGACAGCTTTAGACACTGCACATAAGTGGAATCTGCTTATTTTATTTAACATAATGTCCTTGAGTTTCATCCTCATTGCCGCATGTGACAGAATTTCCTTCTTTTTTCAGACTAAATAATAGTCCTCTGTATAGATATTTTCTTTATCCATTCCTCCACCAATGGACATTGAGATGATTTCCACCTCTCAGCTATGGTGAATAATGCTACTATGAACAGGTGTGCACATACCACTTTGAGATCCTGTTTTCCATTCTTCTGTCTATTTCCCAGAGTAGGAATGCTGGATCATGTGGTAATTCTATTTTTAATTTTTTGAGGAGCTTTGAAAAGGTGCGAAATTGTTGGCGAGGTGACTCCTTTGTTCAGGAGGGTGAATGAGATGGATAGTGTGGCCAGAGCCAGGGTGGGAGACAATCATGAAGGGTCAGTGGACTGAGAGACCATCGCAAGGACTTGGCTCCTTCCTGTGTGAGATGGGGAGTCCTTGGAGGGTTGAAAGCAGCATGATGACATTTTCCAAGGCCTGCAGCTGCTTCAGGCTGTAGCAGAGCGGAGACAGCAAGGGAGCAGACACAGGATGAGAGCATCTGGACAGGATGTAGTGTCATGCAAGTACGGGGACTACAGGACTGCTAGCAGGGAGCTGAGAAGTTGCTGGTTCTGACTGTATTGATAAAAGAAGCGACAGCATTTTTTGGTAGGTTGGATGTCTAGAGAAAGAGGACTCTCACACAACTTCAAAGTTTTTATCCTGAGCAACTATAAGTTTGGCATTGCAATTACTGAAGTGTGAAAAACTGAGGGAAAATCTGGGGATTTTTTGTGGGATGTCAGTCATTTCAAAAAATTAGATCTGCAGAAGAAGACAGTTAAACAGGAGCCTGAACAGTGAGATTATTGTACTCACCCATCTGAGATGTGATGAAGGACAAGGTGATGAGAATAACCAAGGGATTCTGGGAAGTGTCTCTAAGGTAAAGTGACAACACCTGCTGATAGAACAAAAATCACAGATCAGTGAAATGTCAGAGGCTCCAGATCGGAGATGGGAATAATATAATGTAGGTCTTGTCAACATGCAGAATATTGTCAGGGGGTAGCTGCAACTTTTATAATCTCATTAATACATGATTCTAGGAATCCTGTTTCTAAAATGCACACCTAACTGCGCTGATGAGGTTTCCATACACAAGCAAGACTTGGGGACAAGCTTTTGGTGTTAAGTCGTTAGAAAGGAGAACTAGACATATTTGAGGCTCCCATCTTCCCAAAAGTACTTGAAATTGCAAATTCACAAATGCAAGTCTTCAAGTACTCTTTGACCTTTCTATGTTCAGCTTTTCCTACTGTATGAAATACTTCAGTGTCCAGATTCAAGTCTCAAGTTTGAGGGGAGCAGGATCATTTCTCAGTGAGAATATCAAATAGGTGAAGAAATATTCTTGGACAGAGTATCAGTCACATGAGTATAAGCATCAGTCAAAACTCATTGTGTTGTATACTTAATATCTGTACATTTCACTGTACATGTCACATCCCAGTTCAGGCGATGGAACATCCATTCAAGGTCAAGTGTATTGACCAGAGGACAGGAGGCTGAGGGAAACAGACAAAGCTGTGATCCTAGTAGCAATGATGCCAATAATCAAGTCCCAGATTTAGAACTCTGCTCCTTCTAGCTCATCTAATCCAGTCCTCAGTCATTGCAAAGAACCGTGAGCGTCCCGTCTAAGAAGGAAGGAGAAGAGTGCCATTGCCAGTGCAGAGCAACGATTTTAAGTGTTATATACAGATCAAGGCAGAAAATTCTGCTTTACATAAATCGAGGTGAAACTGAATCAGGTCTGAGCCGACATGAAACAACATTTGCAGGATACTAGGTCCAAGATACAAGAGCAAATCCAGGTCAAGTCACATCCAGTGGCTGATGTGATGTAGGAGAAATCGCAAGTACCTGGGAAAAGAGGGCAGAAAGCAGAGCAGACGGGCACACTGCCCTCTGTAGACACACTCCGCAGACCTGCTGCCTGAATGGTCTCCTGAAATGATCCCCCAACCCCCTACAGAGAGAAGCAGCTCCACTTTCCAGCAATTCCAGGCAAGTTACAGGGTGGATGGTGCAGAGCTGACATCACATCCCAGTGGCTCTAGTTATATACTATCTTCTTATTAAACTATCCTAAAGGACGTGATACCTTTCTTTCCTTTTGCTCCATTAGCTCACAAGAACTCTCGCTGCTCCATTTTCCTATCCACAGTTGCAGCCAAGCAAAACCAGTTCAATGATCTCTGATGCAGGCCTCTCCGAGGGGTATTGGAAGAGTATGTCTGAACACACAGGACTGATTGCGTGTGTTGAACATACAGGACTGATCGCATGTGTTTTCCTCTGCTCAAACTACCCCTACTCAAATGGAAGGAAAGAAATAACAATGGCTTTCATATGTAGGAAAAGGAGGTTAAAAACAAGTGTCACAGGCAATACATTTTTTGCAAGAAGCGGAGCAGACAGGAGTGGTACAGGACTTGGCAGAGGGGGTAGTTAAGTGCCCCTAAATGAAAGATGTTTATGAGAAGGGACATGCCTCTCTTTATAGGACTGTTGAGAGGGAGAACTCTAATGGGGAAGATGGGGTTTAAGCAAACACTAAAAAGAGTAGGACCTGTTTCAAGTCTGCACCTGGTACCCTTGGACATGCCCCCAGTATCGGTGACCCCACCGCTGCAGCCAGGTGACCCCCCCTCTTCTCCCACAGCAGGGGTCAAGAGGGTCAAGGTCAATAAATTCCACTGAAGAGACTCTGGACTTTGGAGCATAGGCAGAGCAGACAGCGGTACTAGACAGGCTGAAAATGGAAGGATCTGGTGAAAATTCCACCTTGAACTTTAGGACTCCAGCCTGGGTCACTCATTCTGCTCCCAGACACCTGCAGCCAGGCAGGAATGGTCCTCAGCAAGTGGCTACAGGGAAGACACCTGTCCCATGTGATTTCTCAGTAAGGATGTAGTCCATCTCAGTGAGGGACTGAGCAAAGGAAGAGGAAAGCACAGGATGGAGGAAACAGCACCCCAGGACAACAGCACGGGAAAGTCCCAGGGATTCAGCTCTGTGCCAGGCTTCGAAACAGACTGGACCAGAAGGATGGGGAATTGGAGGACACTCCCAGTGGGGTGGGTGGAGGAGGTGGATGGAGAATGGAGCTGATGGACTGTTTGGAACTGTGTCGAAGCCCTTGGCGAGATGATTAGTATGCATTTGCCAGATGTGTTAGAACATCTGGAAAGAGTTAGTGATAAGTACGTTCAAAAAACTAAGCAAATGGAAAAATGAGGCAGTAATTCCAAGAATAACAAAAAAGTGGTGTAAGATAGGAAATGTAATCAAATTATGTTGCTTGACTCATTTGTGAAAATCCTTCCATGTCCTTAGTTAATGGATTGACATAACCAAAATCTGACATATAAATGAATGTATATTTCACTCCTGAGAAGGTAGGAGATGCAGGGAGTGGGCTGGCGCTGGTATGAGCGAGTTAAAGCCTCGAATGTTATCTTATTTGCAAAGCAGAAAGAGAGACACAGATGTAGAGAACAAATGTGTGGACACCAAGGGGAGAAAGGGGGTGGGATGAACTGAGATTGGGATTGACACATACACACTGCTCTGTATAAAACAGATAACTGATGAGAACCTACTGTATATCTCAGGGAACTCTACTCAGTGCTCTGTGGTAATCTACATGGGAAGGAAATCCAAAAAAGAGCAGAAACTAACACACTGTAAAGCAGCTATACGCCAATAAAAAATTTTTAAAAAATAATAAATTCATACTAATGTTTACAAAGAAGTAAAAAGATAATATTTAAAATTATGCATTAATGAATGGTGCATGCATGCATAGTCGCTTCAGTCTGCCTCTGCGACCCCATGGATTGTAGCAAGCCAGGCTCCTCTGTCCATGGGATTCTCCAGGCAAGAATACTGGAGTCGGGTGCAACTGCGTTCTCCAGGGGATCTTCCCGACCCAGAGACTAAACTTGTGGCTCCTGTGGCTCCTGCATTTGGCAGGCAGATTCTTTACCACTAGCACCACCTGGGAAGCCCACCCTTAGAGAAAGCGGATGGAAAATCAATGAATCAATGAACATCACTGCTGGTGAGAATAAAACAGGCTCCAGCAGCCCAAGCTCTGCCGCAGACATAAATCCATCTCCAGTGAGTCTTTCCTGCTTCTCCCATGAGCGCTCTGTTCATTACGTAGAAGAGGGAACTCCTGGTCCATGATTTTTTTTTTTAATGCAAAACATTAAAATGAAAAAACAGATGTGTTTCTGACGGGCAATAGTGAGTCTCTTTGTCTTCCCCAAATAAAAAAATCGCAATGCCATCTTCCCTACCTCTGCCTCTTTAAACCCAGGGATAGAAGCAGCGTCTCTTTTGTCTCCTGCCTTGGCAGGGGTGTTCTTTACCACTAGCACCACCTGAGAAGTCCTGAGTATAAGTGGGAAACAGCAAAGCTGAGGAAACCTACCCGTTAGAGAAATATTTTCAGTTACTTCTGCAGAGCGTACTTAAGATGCATCTGACACCATCCTCAAAATATCAGCTTCCTGTTTCGGTGAACATCAGGATTTATCATCCCCTGAGGTAAAGATTGACCTCCTCATGGCCGCAGTCAATGTTTCCTGGGCTTCTCCCTTCGATCAATCTGGCTATCAGCACTTGCTGTGACTAAACTAGTTATAAGGAAAGAAAAGTTAGGGAAAGGAGCACATAGGACTGTTCTGACTTCACTCTGTCTTTTCTGAAAGCAGAGAGTGGGCCGGCACACAGACCTTAGAGAAACGTGTTCAGTGGGCACATTGCCTTGGCACTGCCCTCTCTCCATTGTCAAGTCTTGGCTTCTTCTACGTGTTGTGCATTTAATCTCAGTGCTTCCTTGATCAAGCAGAACCATCTCTGCTCCTGATCTCTCTCTTCACCCCTCATAACAATCATTCAGAATCTGCCGGCTCTGCAAACTGGGAGAAACTGCTTAGTTACAGCTAGTGGCTGACTGGGGCTTAATGGAAAACCCCCTCCCCTGACATAACTCACTGACAGAGGAACACGTTTTTAAATGGGGGATTTTGGATAAATGGCCACATTCACAGGGAGCTATGAAAAGGATGGGTAGGGAGCAGCCCATGCTACACATTGGGATCCAGAGAGTGCCAGGGATTTCTGCAGGCTCTAGCTGTTCCTCTAAACTCTGCTGAAGGGAGAGGAAATATTGAATTGCTGAATACACCCTCAAGATTCTGTAAGCATTTTCTCTCCCGATGCTAAGGGGACACTCCTTCACTGTTGGTCCTTGTCTTTCAAGTTCAGAAATAGGAAGCAAGTACAGAAAAGTTGGACAGAGTGAAGGCAAGATCACTAGAACCACCCCAGAGAACAAGGTCTGGACTGGAACCTGTAACAGACAAAATGCTGGTGAGGACTTCCTGGTGGTCCAACTGTTAAGAATCCACCTGCCAATGCAGGGGACATGGGTTGGATCCCTGGTCCAGGAAGATTCCACATGCCATGGGGCAAGTAAGCCGGTGCGCTGCCATTACTGAGCCTATACTCTAGAGCCTGCGCTCTGTAACAAGAGAGGCCACCGCAATAAGCCCATACACCACAATAAAGAACACCCCCGCTTGATGCAACTAGAGAAAGCCCACGTGCAGCAACAATGACCCAGCACAGCCAAAAATAAATACATAAATAAAAAATTTTAATGTAAGTTAAAAAAAAAAAATGTGGGTGAAATGAATACACACACACACATACACACACACTCCTGGAGTTGAGGACTATTTGTACTTTTCCAGGTGGAGATTGATGTCATGTTGGTATAGTGGCCTCTTAAATATCCCCAACCGGAGGTACACAGAACTTTCCCAGCCTGTACTTAATTAATGAGAATTCACTTATCCTTCATTCTGGCTATGAGATTTAATTTAGGGTCTCTAAAGCTTTTCTTGGAAGTTTTTCTGAAATTTGCTTCGTTCTGAGTTTGGTTTTCAGTCTGTATATTTACATTGCCCTGTCAAACAATTCCCTAGATCTCTTTTATCCTCTTATTTATTGCTTTTCCTGATGCTTATTTCTCTACTCTAAATCTATGTATACCTTATGAAAATTTTGCAGACTTCAGTGATTTGCTAAATCCTAGATTGCCAGAGAGAAAACAGCAATGATAATCCACTCAATGTGGTCATTTTATAGGTGAAATCAGAGCAGTTGACAAGTATGAACACATTTGATGTTTTACTGCCCTCATCTTCAGATGGATAGAAAGGAGTCAGGTCCTAAAACTGGAATTCCAGCCGAGACTTTATTACAGCAACATTCAGAAGTGGCTAACACTGCTGAGAACAGGCGAAAGGTGAACCAAGTCTCATATTTGGTGATAATTTGACGTGGCCAACAATCTAAGTACACACTACACCTTTCTTCTTCTCTCATACATTTCCCTCCATCCTTAATATTTTTAAAGTGATGGGACATTGTTATTCTTTTTATTTATTTATTTTTTTTGTGGCCATGCTGCTTAGCGTGTGGGATGTTAGTTCCCCCACCAGGGATTGAACCCGTGCCCCCTGCAATAGAAGCACAGAGTTCTAACCACTGGACCACCAGAGAAGTCCCCTTAATTTTCAAAAATTATTGCACTTTTGGATGAAAAAGTCGATAAATGATTTTCGAAGGCCAGTAGTACTGATCAATGATGCACTCATTTCGTGGTGGTTTAAAAGGAGATGACTATAAATCCGTCTTGGATAGGGGGTCCCAGCAAGGAAGCATATCCATGTCCTCCCAGTGTCTTTAAATCTCTGCCTGGTATTGAAAGTTTACATCATTTCAAAGTGCATTTAAAAGTATGCTTCATTAGCTTTAGCGACAGTGGGTCAAGGAAATCTATAGCTGAGTTTTGCCTCTTACTGTAAACTATCTCAGAATACCCCCCAAACAGCCCCAGCAGCTGCAGAGAATGAGGACCACTCACTTGTGTTTATTGTCATAAAAGGCAAAACAAAGCAAATGCACGTTGTCTCTCCAATCACCTCCTGCAATTTGAAGAAGGAGCTGGAAAACAAGTGTTTTTTTTTAACCTACAAAGTTACTAAGAAATACAAAGACACTGGCAAAATAGAGTAGCTGGCTGACATGGATCTGACTCATTTTGATGCCTTCAGTGGATTCTCAGGTAGATAAACAAACAGGGAGGACATCAATCCATCCTTCTATTTTGGACCGTGCTTTCTGGGCAAACGGTGGTCGGTTCCATTAAGCTGAGAAGTGGCTGTTTGATGGTGTGCACATTTGATTAAGAAACTCTGTGCTTGGCAGACCCAAATATACCCAACTGTTAATTGCTTTTTAAAGGAGAATGATGGCACATTTAACAAGCCACATATCTCACTAAGCATTGTTAGGGTAGATGCTCTCATTCTGCTGAACTGTCTGATTTTGAGATTTGGGTCCCTAATTGCTTATAAACCATACTGTTTATTGAGTATTAACTCTGGTGTGGTTGTTTATGATGGGAGCTTATTGCCTAATGCCTATAAAAAGCGACATAAATGAGCTACTCTGTGCTTGTGGTGTCTCCCCTCCCCCAAACATACACATTCACAGGCTCCCAGAGCCACACTTAAGTTCATCAGCTGAGAGAGGCAGAAGTCTTGGCAGAACCATGCGGAGGGAAAGCTTATGGAGCAGGTTGCTAAGTAACCAGGAAGCCCTCTGTTGATTCACCAGCGCGTCAGCCATACATTTTCCTCTGTGCATTACCTACAATGAAAAGGTCGGTGACCCGATGAAATATCAGATTAAGTCAAACTATTAACTGGACAAATGCATTTCAAGTGCTCTTGTAGCCTGGTTCTGTGTGATTAGTATACATTATGTTCTGCCAAGGCAGGCATGAATCATGAATACATTCAGAGTTGATGCTCTCTGCAAGAAAACACAATAATTCAGTGCTGAGTAGGGCAGAGTGCTGAGTTTATAAGATGTGGAGCCTTCGGTTCAGGTGATCTATAGTGTTGTAATTTGTAGTAAGGACACCGGTTCCTTTTTCTTTTTCTTTAGTAAATAGTATTTGTCATGTCCTTAAAAAATGGGGGAAAAAATATTTCCAGAACCACTGGTTACTGCTTGACTGTCTGCCTCAGGGAGGGGAGGGCAACCTGCCAGTAAATGGATGCATTGTTTTTCAATCATTCTATGAAGTTTTTTTCACCTCCTCCAGTTGAAAGTCACTCCACCTTGGCCCCAAGCTGGAAGAATCAGAATATTTAAAATTCAACAAAAGAATCAGAATATTTAAAGTTCAAGCTCAAAGCAAAACTCTAGTGACTCAGTTTGAACCCTGACCTTTCTCCTCATCCCTTTCCTGTGGCTGTGCTGTGGCAACCAGCTGGACTTAATACGCAAACACACACTGGGAATGTGTCCAGCTGTTTTGCCCCCCATCTTGAGAACCAGAAATCTAGGATTCCATGAGCTGAGCCCTCTATCTTCGCCTGTGTTTGTAGGAGGTCACGTTTGCAAGAGTACAGCTCAGAGGGGCAAACGAGGTTGTCATGTGGTGGGATTTGGCATGACTCAGGTTGTGTTACTGCCTCTGCTTCCAATTAGCCTACTTAATCCTCATAAAAACAGTTTGTGGCAGGAAGGAGAAGGGGTAGGAATGGAGAAAAGACAGCCCCTGCATTTAGTCTAAGACTCTCCCTGGCATCTACTCCTACCACCAACTGGGCCAGTTCTCCTTCCAACCATTATGTGTGCATGCTAAGTCACTTCAGTCATATCCGATTCTGTGTAACCCCATGGACTGTAGCCCTCCAGGCTTCTCAGTCCATGGGATTCTCCAAGACTGGGGAATAAGGAATGAGTTGGGAATGAGTTCCCATCCCCTCCTCCAGGGGATCTTCCTGATCTGGGATCAAACCTGTGTCTCTTACTTCTCCTGCATTGGCAGGTGTATTCTTTACAACTAGCCTCACCTGGGAAGCCCTTTCACCCATCATTAATGGGTAAACAGAAGCACAGTTCAATAAGATCAGTTTAGCAGATTTGTGTGGTGAGCACCTACTGTGTGCTGACAGGTGCTGAGATGTCAGGTGACTACAGCCCTCCCTGCCTGTCACTCAGATCACCCCAGATGTGGAGTTGAGTCGTGGTGCCTTCACTCAAGGATTCTTTACTTTGTTGACTAGTAGCAACCTGGCTAAGATGATGCTAATATCAATCTCTTTTTATAAAAAACACAGCATGATTATATTTTAATACACAACAAAAATACATAACACCGTAGTAAATTGATGGTAGTAAAATAATTTTGTTTTAAATTTCCTCAAACTTTGTGATCTTCTGGGCTGAGTTGTGTCCCCTTCAAAATTCATATTGTGAAGTCATAATCCCTTGCATCTCAGAATGTGACTGCTTTGAGGGAAAAAAGTCTTTAAAGAATTAATTAATTTAAAATGAGGAAAATGCATGGGCCTTCGTCCATATAAGGAGAGTAGCACACAGATAAGTGTAGAGGAAGAACCATGTGAAGATGGCAATATACAGGCCAAGGAAACCAACCCTGCCAACACCATCGCCATCAATACCAGCATCACCATCATCACCATCACCACCATCACCATGACCATCATCACCAGCAACATCACAATCATCACCATCATTACAATCAACACCAAAATCACCATCATCACCACCAACATCACCATCATCACCATCACCACCATCAACACCACCATCATCACCATCAACACCACCATCATCACCACAATCACCATCATCACCACCAACATCACCATCATCATCACCATCACCACCATCACCACCACCACCATCACCATCATCACCATCAACACCACCATCATCACCATCACCATCATCACCATCATCACCATCAACACCACCATCATCACCATCACCACCGTCATCTACACTTAACTTTCTGTCCTTCTTTCTGGACTTTTAAAACTGCTAGAGGGAAGCAGAACCAACCCTGCCAACACTTTAATCTCAGACTTCTAGTCTCCAGAACTAGAAGACAATAAATATCTGTGGTTTAAGCCACCTGATCTGGGGCACTTTGTTATGGCAGCCTAAGCTGACTAATACAATCACATGTACAACAATATCAAATGTCAGAGAAAGAAAAATCAAAATGTTAAATCATATCTTAGCCTAAATTCACTATGCTTTAGGGTAAACATCACTCCTAGATAAATATCTATCATTATATGATTACTATGCTGTCCAAGTTCACAGTTTTAGTTTCCATCTTGGCTACAAAGTGGTTAAGTAAAGGATCTTGTTTGCCATTTTGTTTTATATTTCCCTTGTGTTGACATCAAGGATACTCTTTAGGAAGAGAATGCTGGTTTGCCAATTCAGGGCATGATCATATGAACATGGGATTCATTCTGAACATAAAAGGAAATCGAGAGTGCCAGAGGAAGGGGTTTAGTCTGAGAATGGGAGAAAGAACTGGCATTAATTCAGTTGGAAGACTAACACACTGATGGGAAAATATAATCTCCAGCAAGTCCTTCCTTCATCATATATCTCTGTGTAATAGAGACTGTAATAACTCTCTTCGTATATTAACACTCAGAAGAGAGGTCATAAAACAATACAGCGTATTTATTAGGGCAAAGGATGAAGTGGAGGCTGATGAATGTACCAGGGAAGAACCATTAGCAAAATGATGAATTAATGTTATGTTTGCATTTCTATTGTGATGGATCATCACTTGTTAGCTTAAGTAATCCCCATGCTTTGATTATAGCTATCAGCATATAAAATTATTGTCTGAGCCTCAAAGGTATAATGTTTAAATGTGCTTATGGAAATTCAAGCACATTATCATTCACTAAAGTACCGAAGACTCCAAAAGAATGAAGAAGATGCTAGTTTAAACAAATAATTAGGGTTATCAAGAAAGGTAAAAACTTATAATAAGTCATTTTCTATTCCCTACTCACATAGATCTGCTGCTAACTGCTACTGCTAAGTCACTTCAGTCGTGTCCGACTGTGTGCGACCCCATAGACGGCAGCCCACCAGGCTCCGCCGTCCCTGAGATTCTCCAGGCAAGAACACTGGAGTGGGTTGCCATTTCCTTCTCCAATGCAGGAAAGTGAAAAGTGAAAGCAAAATCGCTCAGTCGTGTCCGACCCCTAGCGTCCCCATGGACTGCAGCCCACCAGGCTCCTCCGTCCATTGGGATTTTCCAGGCAAGAGTACTGGAGTGGGGTGCCATTGCCTTCTCCGATAGATCTGCTTCTCTCCTTCAAATCTGTAAATAGTATAATATCCTCTTCAGCAGTTTCAATGTCTAGAAAAAAGGACGGAAAGTTAAGCATCGATAATGATAATGATGGTGATGACAACGGTGATGGTGTTAGGCTGAGCGACAGTGATGATGGTGGTGATGCTGGTCATGGCAATGGCAATGGTGGTGGTGGTGACAGTGATCATGACAACCATGACAGCTCTATGTGATGATTAATTTTAATGTCAACTTGACTGGCCACAAGGCGCCCAGATTAAACATTATTTCTGGATGTATCTGTGAGGGGGTTTCCAGATAAAGTAGCATTTAAATTGTTGGACTCTGGTGGGGTCCCTTTCTATTCCCAGAGTTAAACACATAGTATATGTATTTATATACTATGCCAATAACTCAACTGATACAGTGTCAAATATTCAAATTGTTTCCCAAAGTGATTCTTCTGGTCTTTTTTTTTAAGGCTAGAGGGTCTATTTTCTCCCTTCTTAATATTATATTTGACATTCTAAGGAGTCAGTTTTAAACCTAAGTGGGAATCCAAATCCGATGATGATTCCCTGTGAGTCTAGGAAGGTGTTGCCACAGTATGACACCCACAACACTCTGTATGTGCTTCCCCAGATCCACTGCCTTTCAGTCGTTTGTTCCAGAGGCGGATCCTAACAGCGTGACGATAGAGCATCATGACTTCTGTGATCCTGGAGAGGCCCCAAGCATCTCAGAATAAATAAGAAGTGAAAAAGCAACCCACAGAAGGGGTGAGACAATGTTTGCAAGTCTGATAAGGGTCAAGTCTCCAGAATACACCGGGAACTCTTACAGTGTAACTACAAGAAGACAAAAACCCAATTTAAAAAATGGCAAAAAACAAACAAAAAAGAAAGTTCTGCCCCATTAACTCCAAAATACTGTCCACAATCATCTTAATTAAACTTCAGAGGGAGTGAACCTTATGGAGATAGCTTTACAAATGTGCAGGATTTTAGCCTCTTCTCTTTGTAAAATAAGAATTACCCAACATGGATCCCGACCCTTCTCATATATTTATTTTATCATTTCTAGAAGGCTGCACCATGCATTGTTGGAAAATAAAAATGCCACTAACACCTTCTGTCCCATATATTTCCTGGGGATAATTCTGATATTAAAAGCACTGAGGACTGTACATTGTGGATATTCAACAAATGTCACCAATAGGGAATAAATGTCACCAGTCAACAATAATTGTGAAGGAAAAACAAAAGAGCAGAAACCTTGAAGTGGTTCTGGGAAAGACGGGAGAAAGCAAGATTGTTGCTTCTTGTATAATGTTAGTTTCTTTCGAAAGCACAGACAAACCTTCACAGGTTGGTTACAAGTCCTATATTTCCTGTTCAAAACTGCCCTGGAGAGTTTTTCAGGGGTAAAGAGTTTTAGTTTTACAAGATGAAAAGAGTGATGGGAAATGGATGATGGTGATGGTAGCTCACTTAAATGACTGCATTTAATATCACTGAACTAAAAAGTGCATTCAAAAATGGTTAAGATGGTAAGTTTCACATTATGTGCATTTTACCACATTAGAAAAAATTGGGGAAGAAAAGACTACCATCCAGTATTCCAATTATAGAAGATAACTAAATTCCCCAGAGTTAATGTACAACATGCTGCTAAGTCGCTTCAGTCGTGTCCGACTCTGTGTGACCCTACAGACGGCAGCCCACCAGGCTCCGCCGTCCCTGGGATTCTCTAGACAAGAATACTGGAGTGGGTTGCCATTTCCTTCTCCAGTGCATGAAAGGGAAAAGTGAAAGTGAAGTCACTCAGTCGTCTGACTCTTAGTTAATACTATACTGAAAATTGAAAGTGTCAGTCACTCAGTTGTGCCTGACTCTTTGCGACCCCATGGACTGTAGCCTGCCAGATTCCTCTGTCCATGAGATTCTCCAGGCAAGAATCATGGAGTGGGTTTCCATTTCCTTCTCCAGGGGCTCTTCCCAACCCAGGGATTGAACCCAGGTTTTATGCATTGCATTGCAGGCAGATTCTTTAACATCTGAGCCACCATGGAAGCCAAATACTATGCTAGTATACTTCAAATCTGGTGAGAGAGCAGCTCTGAAGTGTTCTCACCACACACACAAATGGCAACTAAGTGAGCTGATGGATATGTTCATTAGCTTGATTGTGGTGAATATTTTATTAACCTATGTTGTTGTTGCCCAATCTCCAACTCATGTCCAACTCTTTGCAACCCCGTGGAGGCTGCAACTTGCCAGGCCTCCCTGTCCCTCACCATCTCCCAGAGTCTGCCCACGTTCATGTCCATTGAGTCAGTGATGCCATCCAACCATCTCATCCTCTGTCGCCCTCTTCTCCTTCTGCCCTCAATCTTTCCCAGCACCAGGGTCTTTTCCAATGAGTCAGCTGTTCACATCAGGTGGCCTAAGTATTTATAATATATATATATATATATATATATGTCAAAACATCAAGTTGTACAACTCAAAAATATAAGATTTTTAATTGTCAAATATACCTCAATAAACTTGGGAAAAAAAATTTTTTCCAAAGAATAATTTTTCATAAAGTTACCTAAAACCAAGGCTGACTCTGGGAAAATGTCAATGCCTTGTCATCCCACATTCCCTAATTCTTGACCCTAGATAACCTTTTTTTGGTTGGGGCCATTCTCGTGTGAGTGAAAGTGAAGGAAGGAGGTGCAGGGTGGAGGTGTCAGAGGACGGGCAAGAGGACTCCACTCCAAAGGGGAGCCTTGGAACAAAGCAGTCGATCTGCTGCACGGAGTGGGGAACCTCAGAAAGCAGAGCTCACTTCCCCATCATTCTGCCTAAGGCTGGCCCTTCTCATCGTCTCCAGTTCCTAAACAGTACATTCCTGCATCTCCCTGCTTCCGACTATCCATTCTGGCCATGGGAAATTGCCTCTGTTTCCCACTTACACAACACTGACTCTTCTTGCACCATCATGTGTGCTTGACTTGAAACAAAACATTTAAAGTTTCTCAACCTCATGTATGGAGAGAGTAACATGGAAACTTACATTACCATATGTAAAATAGATAGCCAACGGGAATTTGCTGTATGGCTCAGGAAACTCAAACAAGGGCTCCGTATCAACCTAGAGGAGTGGGATGGGGAGGGAGATTCAAGAGAGAAGGGATATATGTATACCTATGACTGATTCATGTTGAGCTTTGACAGAAAGCAACAAACTTCTGTAGAAATTTATTTAAAAAAAAATGTTCCTCAACCTCAGTTCCTTCTTTAACCAAAGGGCCATCACCATACTATCTCAGAAGGCCATGTGTCAAGATAATTATCAATGCATAGGCTCTCCCAACACACTGCCTGCAAAGGTCTATATCCTCCTCAGAAAGAAACATAGCGTTAGTTCAGACTTGATGTGAAGGCTTGAGTCAAATATGAAAAGAGAGTTGTGGGATCTTTAGACTTGTTCCCATGTATATATGCCCTTAAGACCCTGTGTTTTCTCCTCTTTGCACTCACTACACTGGTAAATATCTACTTAAGGCTCATAATACCCAATGGACTGTAAAAGCCAAGTGGTGCCACGAAATTCATAGTCACAGCTCCATTCCAGGATATGGTGTTGGTGGAAGGTGTTCAGTAACATTTACTGGTGGTTGAATGACTGACTGACCAATCAGATGCAAACCTAGTGCATTTCCATAGGTCTAAATGGGCTGCTTCACAGATTCGGTGTGCGCTTGCTTGCAGAAATACCTCTGAGCAAGAATCAGATCATCCAAGTTCTACCTCTCTGTGACCTTAGGTAAACTGCATTTTTCTCCCTTGTCTTGGCTTCGTCATTTATAAAATAAAGGAGTTAAACTGGGTGGTCTGTGACACCTCTTTCAGTTCTTTGTCCAAAGCCACAGACATTTGGTCATTGGCTGGTTTATGCACTGTCACGTGTGATTCTTCCAAAACTACTCATTTCTCCTCAATTAATCCAAAGCAATTTCATATGATGGAAGTGCCAGGCTGCAGAGTAACCTTGAAACAATGGGGCAGAGAAACAGTAAAGAAAGGATGAGCAAGAAGCTTCCAGAGAAACCATGAACAGAGCTTAAACAAAGATTGTGCTTCTCTGTAGGCAGAAAGAAGTTGAAATTTAGTTGACTTCTCATGTTCTCCCAAAAAGAGATGAGGGGAATGTGGAAATTTGCTGAAAGCATCTCAAGAGATCCATCTCTTTGAAGTAGGGTTCTCACTGTCTTTTCAACGCAAATGGAAAAGGTATGACTTGGCCTGTGGACCCAAGTGCCCACCTTGTTTGGTCCTCAGAAAGTTCCCACCAAGCTGTGGAGGTGATTTAAGCCAGGAATCAATGCTTTTCACCACCACTTTCCTAAATTAAGAACCACACATACTCATGTGCAGAGACATAGATGAACCTAGAGACTGTCATACAGAGTGAAGTCAGAAAGAGAAAAACAAAATATATTAATGCACATGTGTGGAATCTAGAAAAATGGTATAAAGAAAGAAAATGTTAGTCGTTCAGTCGTGTCCGACTCTTTGTTGTGACCCCACGGACTGTCCATGGAATTCTCCAGGCAAGAATACTGGAGTGGGTTGCCATTCCCTTCTCCAGGGGATCTTCCCAATCAGGGATCGAACCCAGGTCTCCTGCACTGCAGGCAGAAAAATGGTATAGATGATCTTATTTGCAAAACAGAAATAGAGACACAGAGGAAGAAACCTTTGGACAGCAAGGAGGAAAGGAAGGGGTGGGATGAATTGCGAGATTGGGGTTGACGTGTATACACTATTGATTGTTGTTGTTGTTTAGTCCCTAAGTCTGACTCTGGGCAAGTGCATGGACTGTAGCACACCAGGCTCCTCTGTATCCACTGTCTCCTGGAGTTTGCTCAAATTCATGTTCACTGAGTCGGTGATGCTATCTAACCATCTCATCCTCTGCCGCCCCCTTCTCCTTTTGCCTTCAATCTTTCCCAGCATCAGGGTCTTTTCCAACTAGTTTCCAATTAGTTGGCTCTTTGCATCAAGTGGGCAAAGTACTGGAGCTTCAGCTTCAGCATCAGTCCTTCCAATGTATATTCAGGATTGATTTCCTTAGGATCGACTGGTTTGATCTCCTTTCAGTCCCAAGAGATAACAAATGAGAATCTGCTGTATAGCACAGGGAACTCTACTCAATGCTCTTTGGTGACCCACATGGGAAGGAAATCCAAAAGACAGGGGATATATGTATACATACAGCTGATTCACTTTGTTGTACAGCAGAAACTGACACAATATTCATGCTAAGTCACTTCAGTCATGTCCAACTCAGTGTGACCCTATGGACTGTAGTCTGCCAGGCTCTTCTGTCCATGGGATTCCCCAAGCAAGAATACTGGAGTGGGTTGCCATTTCCTTCTCCAGGGGATCTTCCCGACCCAGAAGTCAAACTTGCATCTCTTACGTCTCCTGCACATGCAGGTGGGTTCTTTACCGCTAGTGCCACCTGGGAAGCCCAACACAACATCAAAAAGCAATTAAACTCCAATTTTAAAAAAAGAACAACAAAAAATAACCATGACCCCAAGAAACCTTCAGAATATACGGTTCCATAATGCTCATTCTTGTTGAACTCTCCTTGTAAAGAACAATGAGCACTAAAGATTTAACAGTAAATGAATTATGCACAATTGCATGAAAATATATAGACTGAGAAACTGTCTTGCACTGAACATCATCAACGCCTTAACTGTAACCTGTGTGCTCATCCTCTTCTGAAGAGACAGGCTTGAGTTTTATTTGTGTTACCTGCTTGATACAGGGCAAGGAACCCAGAAGGGTAACTTGAGCCAAAACAAACAATAACAAAAATGGCTACCAAGATGGCTCCAGAATGGGTGGCCCCCCACAGTGCAACCCCCAGAATTCTTGGTCACGGCTAGTGTTTGGAGAACAGCCTTTACTGCACCTTGAAGGGAGAAAGGAATGCCCGCTCGCTCTGACAATGACCAGCCCCAATTTCCATACACTATAGGTATGTTGCAAACAGTCTGTGGAGGGGAAAAAAAAAATACTGTGCAGATTTTTTTTTTAATTAAGTAGTTTATTTTTGGCTGCTCTGGGTCTTTATTGCCACACCGCTTTCTCCAGTTGCTGCTTGAGGGCTTCTCGTTGTGGTGGTTTCTCTTGTTTTGAAGCACAGGCTCTAAAGCATGGGCTTCAGTAGCTGCAGCTCGAGGGCTTACCAGTTCAGCAGCATATGGGCATATGAGATCTTCCCGGACCAGGGATTGAACTCATTCATGTTTCCTGCCTTGATACGCAGATTCCTAACACTAGACCACCAGGTAATTACTACATACAACTTTAAAGGCACATTTTTTTATTGAGATTCCATATTATTCTAAAATTATTTAATAGTTTTTGAAATATATGTTTGAGAGAATTTCTTGGCATCGATGTGTGGGAGGCTGAACTCCCTGCCCACATGTGGGGGAAAAGGAGGAAAATTACACTTTGCAGATTTCTGAACACAATAGAATGTCAACTTCTGAATAAACATCAAAACTCTTTTCCACATGGAGAAATCTGCTTGCCGAAAGTAACCAGACAGGAAAGTAAATGAAAAGCCCTCATTTCTCAACCTTGGCACAATGCCTACAAATCCTCCAACTTGTCAGACCAGTCTCTGTGTGGACCCTGTTACTTGGTTGTTGGCAGAGAGATGACAGAATGAGCTATTTCTGAAGAACAGGGATAGCCTAAATCAAGTGGAATCAAATCTAAATAAAAAGCATGCTTAGTAAGTAATAGCAAGGACTAGCCACTGAAAGAACTTCCCAGGTGCATAGTGGTAAAGAATCTGCCTGCTGATACAGGAGAAGAAGGAGATGTGAGTTTGATCGCTGGGCCACTGAAGACTTCGTAGAGGGTAAGCAGAGACTGTTTACACCATGCTTCATCCTATAATCCAAGAATACTGGAGTGGGTTGCCATTTCCTTTTCCAAAAGCAACTATACTCCAATAAAAATTAAAATCAAATAAATTTAAAAATAAGAAACAAAACCCCATTATCGAATGGGACAGAAGAACATCATTTGTGAAGAAAGAACAACTCCTTAAATTGAATAAACTGAGCTTGATGAAAAACTCATGTTTTCTCCCTCATTTTGCTATTGATCAGTGAAAAATTGTTGTAAGCTGCCAGATACTCCTGGCCCAGACAGGAATGACTATGTGATAGGCTAGAACCCCACCCATGGGCTCTGAGATGATGCAAAATGTTGTAGATTCTAGAATAGGCACAGAAGAAGCCTAATCTGGCCTGTTTGTATTTCTTCCTGAAAATCATTTTATATCATGAAGGCATTTTATATTCTAGGCAACCTCAGGGTCATTAAACGCAGAATTTTTTCTACTATTTGATGAAATTGAGGAAATCGACCCAAAGTAATTCAGAAAGGTGAGAAGAGATAAGAACAGGGAGTTAACCAGTGGCACATAATCTAAACAGTCTCCAGTTTTCGTTTTTCCCTTAACTGCCCATTTGGATTGTTTTGTTGTTTTTCATAAGTGAGCACAGTTTTATCGGGCTTCAGAGGAGCACTCTTGGGCCATTTCATCAATGTAACTGCTAGGACTTCTACCCTATTTAAGGCACGTGCAATCCATAAATTAACCATGTCCCCCCAAAAAAAGACATAATGACTAAAGTAGAAGATAATATGCCTGGGACAAAAATCCAAAAAGAATGGAAGGAAGTAGACCAAAAGAGGGGACGGCAGGAGGGCTAGTAGCAACATTTTTTTCCCTCTCTTTATTTCTTTAACATATAATTTTACTTATTGATTTATTTACTTGGCTGTGCTGGGTATTTGTTGCTGATGGACCTTTCCCTAGTTGCCATGCAATGGTTTCTCTTGTTGTGGCTCCCAGGCTCTAGAGCACAAGCTCAGAAGTTTTGGCCCACGGACTCAGTTGCTCCACAGCATGAGGGATCTTCCTGGATCAGAATTCGAACCCATGTCTCCTGCATAGCAGACAGATTCTTTATACCACTGAGCCACGAGAGAAGCTCCTGTCTCTCTGTTTTAACTTTCAAACCATCTTCAATGCAGACGGCAGTGCATGTTCAGAGAGGAAAACATATGGTTTTGTAGTAAGGCAGGTGGATTTGCCACTTCTACCTCGAAGAGGTCATTTAGGCTTTGTGAGTTTCCTTATGTGGAAAATTGAGAATAATAACAATACCTCTGTTTGTTGCCAGGCACATAAAATGTTTAGATGCGCATTTAGCACCTAGGGACTGTCTCCTCAATGGTACCTCTCATAGACAACATAGTTTCATCTTGTAAAATAGCTAGGGTGCTTTTATTTCTTCAAGGCTGATTTGATGTTAATGTACTAGCACCTTTAAGTAAATTAAAAACCACAGTGAGGAATTAGGGGCTAATTACAAGGTGGCATCATAATTCCTCACGAGAGCTGAATCATCAAGCAGCAATTCCCAGCCTTTTTGGCACCAGGGACCAATTTCATGGAGGACAATTTTTCAACACACCAGGGATGGAGGGGTGGGGGGGATGGTTTGGGGATGATTCGAGTGCATCACACCTATTGTTCACTTTATTTCTATTATTACCACATCAGCTCTACCTCAGATCATCAGGCAGATCCTGGAGGTTGGGGACTCTTCAACATGGCTTTGGAATGCTCTGTTCTTTACCCCTCAGCTCTATCCTATGGGAATTACTGCTTTCCACCATCATTTGTAACACCTGGATGGTCAGAAACATTGTCATTTCTGAAAATGAGCCTACATCGACTTTGACTGAGTTTGAAACATTTCTGGATTGGACCCTTATCAAGGTTTTCACCAGTATATCACGTGTCCCTCAAGAAGATGGTCAGCCTGAAAGGGCGGTGTGGATCACCAAGAGCCCTAGAGTGGAATGATGGAGGATCTGGCCAAGCAGATGCTAAACCCTCATCACACACTGTGTTGCAGGGAATCAGCCACATATAAAGGCTCCGCTGACACCTCAGTCACCTCCAACCCAACTTAGCGGGCTTTTTTGATGGGCCAGAATAGCTTCTGAACTCTGCTCTGGCTACACCTGCTTTTTTGTTTATGTTGACCAGGGTCTTTCCCAATAGCTGATGTGCCTTTGTAATTGAACAAAAACTTCATGTGTCCATCAAGTTCCCAAGTGCAAAGAGGGAGCTATATGCCTTGCCAATATGCATGCTCAGTCGCTAAGTCTTATCCAACTCTTTAGCAACCCCATGGACTGCAGCCCGCCAGGTTCCTCTGTCCATGGGATTTCCCAGACAAGAATACTGGAGTGGGTTGCCATGCCCTCCTCTAGGGGATCTTCTCAACCCAGGGACTGAACCTGCCTCTTCTGCATTGGCAGCCAGATTCTTTAGCGCTGAGCCACCAGGGAAGCCCGATGCCTTGCCAATAGGCACCTAAATAAAAGATGCCCCTAAAAACAGGTCTCCCAGACCCAGAGCCATCTGACATCACTTGGCTGCCTTTCCTGTGAACCCCATGAAACAAACAAATGAAGAGTTCTTTTTCTCCAGTCACTTTGGCTCCTGAGAGAGAAGTACTTGATATGGACACAGCCACTTGAAAGCTTCTCATGATTTGTGTGATTCAAGTTTGAACTTTTGAAGTGGTTAAGGAGTCCCCAGGTAAGCAATACCATTACAGTTTCACAGAACCTTTAGGTGTCACGGGGGTGTTGCTGGCATTTCAGAACAGGCGATCTTAAGAATATGACCCAGAATAAGAATGACCAATCTCCCATTCCAGTCCAGGCACTTATACTTTGAGAAAAGAGACTAGCAAGTGCAAAGGCTCTGTGGCAAGGAGTTCTATCATCGTTTTCATCTATGACTACCATGGGTTTGTAACGCTTGAGTGCTACCCACAAATTCCCCTCAAGAGCATTTGTGTCATCATTGTCAAGGCCGTCTCCATCAAATACGGTATCCTCATCATGCAGAGACTTGAGAATTTACATTAACTTACAGTTTCTACTCCCAAGGTTCATAAGCAGAGAATCAAATACGTATAAACACCTATAATCTTTCTTTAGTAATGAAATGACTGAAACTCACCAGCATAAGTTTGAAGTTAAGGCAAATTTATTGCTCAAACCATCATGTTTTCATTTAGCTCTGTTGGCCAACAAGAGAGCAATTTTAAGGGTTGTGTGCTATTAGCTGATCGTATCCCAGGCAGACCATACAGCCCTCTGAAGTTTCCAAATAAACTAACAGACCTGTCTCTAAATGGATTTTTCACATTGACTTCCTTCTTCAGATTTGGAGCGGGAATGGCTTTTCCATGACTTACTTTGGGAGCTAGTTCCAATTAGACTTCCTCGTGGCTTTAAATGCTACTTTCTGTGAAGGGCATCACACCTAAAACTTTAGTTGGAGGCTGAGGGGCTGGAGAAAAATTTTGCTAACTAATAAGTAAAGTTCCTATCTGTGTCAGGGTAACAGATGGTATTGCCACAGTCAAACCCTCTGCTCACTAATCACTCATTTGTGTGAATATACAAAGTCAGTGGCAGACAGACACGATTTACAGATGGAAAAACACAAAGAAAGGAAGGATTCAGTGATGTGTTTGAAGTCCTCCATTGAGAGGGGTAATTCTAGAATTGTCATCTGGGAGTCTGAGCATCTAATTCACTCCTTAATTACTCAAATTCTCTCAGTTTTTATTTTTTCATCTCTAAAATAAAAGTAGTAACATCAAACATAATAGTCACATTACAAGACATAATGATGGGATTGAATAAACATCCCCCGCCCCAGCACAGTGTCTGGTTCAGGGTAAGAAGTGCATAAATGTTAAATCTCTTCCATTAGTTATTTTAAAAATTCAACACCACATGTCTTTCTGAACAGGTGTACTTAAAAGTACAACCAATTTTAACAAAGAAGTCACATTGCCAGATTTCAAGAAGGAAACACTTTGAAAGAGTCATGACCAAGATTGTAGAAAGGAAACATCACATTGTAAATCAACTATACCTCAATAAAATAAATTTAAAAAATAAAGATCACAGGAAGGAGAAATAAAGTAGAAATGTTGATGTGAGCATCATAATACTTTCAGAAACCCTTACCCTGGTGTTGGTGGGATGAACTGATCTAGGTAGAAATTAAGAACATATATAAAACATAT
Organism: Giraffa tippelskirchi; assembly: GCF_054371585.1. Lineage (NCBI taxonomy): Eukaryota > Metazoa > Chordata > Mammalia > Artiodactyla > Giraffidae > Giraffa > Giraffa tippelskirchi. The sequence goes on from NC_137287.1 coordinate 56,361,116, forward strand.
TTAATTTTACCTCCAGTGCCTCCAATCTGAATTAAAGGGTGAACAGGTACAAAAGGGCAATGCCAGGATGAGGATGTGAATAGTCGAATTTTATGAAAGGAATTTCTTCTTCTTTATATTTATAGATGTAGAGATTACCATAGCTGGAACTTACAGAATATTAAGTCGATGGGTAGACTTCAAAAGTTGTGTGACTTCCTGTAATCTTAAATAAAACATCATATGCACTTTACTGTCTGTGTTTTCTAGCGACAATATGCATATATTTCATCAGATTCTCAGAGGAACAGATGACTCCACAAAAGTTCAGAGTCACTGATTCAGACCAGTCTTATTCTTTATCTCTGGCCCTTTCTAACCAACAAGCACACACCTCACTTTCTCCCTAGCTTCTGATACAATCTGGAGCCTGACAGAATTTTGGGTTCTGCCCTTTGTTCTTCTGGTCTCTCCAGAATGCTCTGGACATAAGGGATTAAAGACAATGGGAAAAAGAAACGAAAATCAATAAATGTCAGTCTGGGGGCTTTTTATTGTGCAAAGCACTGAGATTAGGGTGACTTATATAGATGGTAAGTTTACATATAGATTCCAGAGCCCTCCTCTGTGATACCTTAAGAGCTGACCTGTGGAGGAAATGTTGTTATAAGGAACTCATCATCAGATATTGTCACCAGGACTAATATGAAATCTCCAAAGAGCTCATAGGTGGAGTTCAGTGGTGGTCCCTGCAGTACCTGCTATAGGAGATGGAGCAAATCCACTGTACCCTCTTCTCACCAAGTCCTCACTGGATAATTAGGTGATGGGCCTGGTGTTTTGGAGGCTCTACTCTGCTCTATGCTAGGCAGTCAGTACACATAATCTTATTTCCACCAGTCCTCTCTGAGAAGAACCCCGCTCCTCACCCATTGACTCTGAGGAACTACAGCTCAGTGGCAGAACTTGGAATAGGACTTAGGTTTTCTGAATCCATCATAAATATTCTTTCCTCTTCACCTTTTGTCTCTACACTTGGAACAACAACAACAAAAAAATGGTTTTGAGCATATATTCTCAAAGAATGGTTCTATTTCATTTCAAAATCATATGCATATGATTTACAAATAAATCATATTTACATATATATATACACATATTCAAGTTACTTATAAAATATGTATGTACACATGTAGTATTAGAGACATGACAGACTATCAGCCATTCTGAAAGGAGCAGCCATATTCCGCTAGTCTTGGAAGAATGGGGCTTCAGAAATTAGGAAGAAATTAGTCTCCCCCACCGCTTCATTTAAAGGATTCAGTTCAGTCAGTTCAGTTGCTCAGTTGCATCTGACTCTTTGTGACCCCATGGACTGCAGCACACCAGGCTTCCCTGCCCGTCACCAACTCCCAGAGCCTATTCAAACTCATGTCCATTGAGTTGGTGATGCCATCCAACCATCTCAGCCTCTGTCGTCCCCTTCTCCTCCTGCCTTCAATTTTTCCCAGCATCAGGGTCTTTTCAAATGAGTCACTTCTTCGCATCAGGTGGCCAAAGTATTGGAGCTTCAGCTTCAGCATCAGTCCTTCCAATGAATATTCAGGACTGATTTCCTTTAGGATGGACTGGTTGGATCTCCTTGCAGTCCAAGGGACTCTCAAGAATCTTCTCCAACTCCACAGTTCAAAAGCATCAATTCTTCAGTGCTCAGCTTTCTTTATAGTCCAACTCTGACATCTATACATGACTACTGGAAAAACCATAGCTTTGACTAGATGGACCTTTGTTGGCAAAGTAATGTCTCTGCTTTTTAATATACTATCCAAGTTGGTCATAGCTTTTCTTCTAAGGAGCAAGCGTCTTTTAATTTCATGGCTACACTCACCATCTGGAGTGATTTTGGAGCCCCCCAAAATAAAGTCAGTCACTGTTTCCACTGTTTCCCCATCTATCTGCCATGAAGTGACTGGGACTGGATGCCATGATTAGTTTTCTGAATGTTGAGTTTTAAGCCAACTTTTTCACTCTCTTCATTCACTTTCATCAAGAGGCTCTTTAGTTCTTCTGTGTTTTCTGCCATAAGGATAATGTCATCTGCACATCTGAGGTTATTAATATTCAAAGGATTAGGTGGAACTTTATTGGAGGACATATGTACAAATTCTTAAAGGCTTTTTGTTATGCATGACACATATCTAGTTTTTTCCCATTTACTCATAATTGTTGTCCTCTTTATAAATAAGTGACTAAATTTGAATGAAAGTCAATTAACATGCTCTTAGGAATGGGTGAATTTAACTCAGATGACCATTATATCTACTACTGTGGGCAGGAATCCCTTAGAAGAAATGGAGTAACCATCATGGTCAACAAAAGAGTCTGAAATGAAGTACTTGGATGCAATCTCAAAAACAAAAGAATGATCTCTGTTCATTTCCAAGGCAAACCATTCAATATCACGGTAATCCAAGTCTATGCCCTGGCCAGTAACGCTGAAGAAGCTGAACTTTAACAGTTCTATGAAGACCTACAAGACCTTTTAGAACTAACACCCAAAAAAGATGTCCTTTTCATTATAGGGGACTGGAATGCAAAAGTAGGAAGTCAGGAAACACCTGGCGTAACAGGCAAATTTGGCCTTGGAGTACAGAATGAAGCAGGGCAAAGGCTAATAGAGTTTTGCCAAGAGAACACACTGGTGATAGCAAACACCCTCTTCCAACAACACAAGAGAAGACTCTTACACATGGACATCACCAGATGGCCAACACCGAAATCAGACTAATTATACTCTTTGCAGCCAAAGATGGAGAAGCTCTATACAGTCAGCAAAAAGAAGACCAGGAGCAGACTGTGACTCAGATCATGAACTCCTTCTTGCCAAATTCAGACTTAAATTGAAGAAAGTAGGGAAAACCACTAGACCATTCAGGTATGACCTAAATCAAATCCCTCATGATTGTACAGTGGAAGTGACAAATAGATTTAAGGGACTAGATCTGATAGAGTGCCTGATGAACTATGGACAGAGGTTTGTGACATTGTACAGAAGACAGGGATCAAGACCATCCCCATGGAAAAGAAATGCATAAAGCAAAATGGCTGTCTGAGGAGGCCTTACAAATAGCTGGGGAAAGAAGAGAAGCAAAAAGCAAAGGAGAAAAGGAAAGATATTCCCATCTGAATGCAGAGTTCCAAAGAATAGCAAGGAGAGATAAGAAAGCCTTCCTCAGCAATCAGTGCAAAGAAATAGAGGAAAACAACAGATTGGGAAAGACGAGAGATCTCTTCAAGAAAATTAGAATGCAGAGTTCCAAAGAATAGCAAGGAGAGATAAGAAAGCCTTCCTCAGCAATCAATGCAAAGAAATAGAGGAAAACAACAGATTGGGAAAGACTAGAGATCTCTTCAAGAAAATTAGAGATAACAAGGGAACATTTCATGCAAAGATGGGCTTGATAAAGGACAGAAATGGTTTGGACCTAACAGGAGCAGAAGATATTAAGAAGAGGTGACAAGGATACACAGAAGAACTGTACAAAAAAGATCTTCACGACCCAGATAATCACGATGGTGTGATCACTCACCTAGAGCCAGACATCCTGGAATGTGAGGTCAAGTGGGCCTTAGAAAGCATCACTACAAACAAAGCTAGTGGAGGTGATGGAATTCCAGTTGAGCTATTTCAAATCCTTAAAGATGATGCTGTGAAAGTGCTGCACTCGATATGCCAGCAAATCTGAAAAACTCAGCAGTGGCCACAGGACTGGAAAAGGTCAGTTTTCATCCCAATCCCAAAGAAAGGCAATGCCAAAGAATGCTCAAACTACCACACAGTTGCACTCATCTCACATGCTAGTAAAGTAATGCTCAAAATTCTCCAAGCCAGGCTTCAGCAATACGTGAACCGTGAACTTCCAGATGTTCAAGCTAGTTTTAGAAAAGGCAGAGGAACCAGAGATCAAATTGCCAATATCCTCTGGATCATTGAAAAAGCAAGAGAGTTCCAGAAAAACATCTATTTCTGTTTTATTGACTATGCCAAAGCCTTTGACTGTGTGGATCACAATAAACTGTGGAAAATTCTGAAAGAGATGGGAATACCAGACCATCTGACCTGTCTCTTGAGAGACCTGTATGCAGGTCAGGAAGCAACAGTTAGAACTAGACATGGAACAGCAGACTGGTTCCAAATAGGAAAAGGAGTACGTCAAGGCTATATATTGTCACCCTGCTTATTTAACTTCTATGCAGAGTACATCATGAGAAACGCTGGGCTGGAAGAAACACAAGCTGGAATCAAGATTGCCGGGAGAAATATCAGTAACCTCAGATATGCAGATGACACCACCCTTATGGCAGAAAGCGAAGAAGAACTAAAGAGCCTCTTGATGAAAGTGAATGAGGAGAGTGAAAAAGTTGGCTTAAAGCTCAATGTTCAGAAAACTAAGATCATGACATCTAGTCCCACCACTTCATGGGAAATAGATGGGGAAACAGTGGAAACAGTGTCAGACTTTATTTTTGGGGGCTCCAAAATCACTGCTGATGGTGATTGCAGTCATGAAATTAAAAGATGCTTACTCCTTGGAAGGAAGGTTATGACCAACCTAGATAGCATATTTAAAAGCAGAGACATTACTTTGCCAACAAAAGTCTGTCTAGTCAAGGCTGTGGTTTTTCCAGTGGTCATGTATGGATGTGAGAGTTGGACTGTGAAGAAAGCTGAGCACCGAAGAATTGATGCTTTTGAACTGTGGTGTTGGAGAAGACTCTTGAGAGTCCCTTGGACTGCAAGGAGATCCAACTAGTCCATCCTAAAGTAGATCAGTCCTGAGTGTTCATTGGAAGGACTGTTGTTGAAGCTGAACTCCAATGCTTTGGCAATCTGATGTGAAGAGTTGACTCATTGGAAAAGACCCTAATGCTGGGAAGGATTGGGGGCAGGAGGAGAAGGGGATGACAGAGGATGAGATGGTTGGATGGCATCACCGACTCGATGGACATGGGTTTGGGTAAACTCCAAGAGTTGGTGATGGACAGGGAGGCCTGGAGTGCTGCGATTCATGGGGTTGCAAAGAGTCGGACACGACTGAATGACTGAACTGAACTGAGGGATTCCCCGGTGGTGCAGTGGTAAAGAATCCACCAGCCAATACAGGAGATGCAAGAGATGCCAGTTAGATCCCTGGGTCAGGAAGATCCCCTGGAGTAGGAAATTGCAACCCACTTCAGTATTCTTGCTTGGAAAATTCTATGGACAGAGGAGCCTGGTGGGCTACAGTCCATAGTGTCACAAAGAGTCGGACACAACTGAGCAGAGCACAATAGCAGTCTTATCATCACATATATCATATTACATTATATTATCCCATGTAAATACATGTATTGACATGTAAATATCATATGTATATTACAAAATAGATTCAGAGAGAAATTTGAAGGACATGAGCTAAAATTTAATAATGGGCTACTTGTTGAAGGTACAAAATGGTATTCTTACTATAAGCAACTATTACTAAAATTCTAGGGAGTATAATATTACTAAATGTCATTATTTTTGAAAATTTTGGTTAAACACTCATGACTTAACAATCTAGAATTCACTGTTGTTCAATTTACAAAATTAATAGTTTACTAAATTCAGCCTATTCCCTAACATGTTCTTAGTAGGCTGTTGTAACCAGGTGGAGGAAGTAATTTTTTCATGCCCCAAATCTTCTGTTTTCAGTCCCTTCCTTCAAGCATACAAAAACTTGTTGAAATTCAGATAATACACTTTTCTCTTTGCAGATGTTTTCATTTACTAACCAGAAGGTGCTGCATTTTTCTGTTTTCAACAAATTGGTTCAAAATGTTCTGCAACTCTTCGGCTTAAAATTTTCAAACTTACTAGAATATTGTTTCCAAGTTTTTTAAGTATAAAAATATGAAAATCTTTGGAAGTGATTCATTTAAACCATTTGCCTCAAAAAAAAGTCACATGATGATAGTAACATTTCCCAAGACCCATTTTCAAAGTTCTTTCTCCATAGCATGAACTTCTTTCAAGAAGCTCTTGTTTTTTCCCCCATGTTATTAATAAGTTACATTGACCACAGAGGATGAGATGGTTAGGATGGCATCACTGACTCAATAGGCATGAGCTTGAGCAAACCCTGGGAGACAGTGAAAGACAGGGAAGTCTGGTTGGCTGCAGTCCATGGGGTTGCAAAGAGTCAAACACGACCTAGCAATTGAACAACAACAGCAACAATGACCACAAAGGGATGGATTAAGCGCACCTATTATTGCTCAGTAGCATACTCTGAAAGCCACTTTTCATCATAAGAAAAGTCAACAACTTGGAGCTCTTGTCTTTTTTGCAAAAGAAAAAAATATGCAATTCATCTTTCTGTTCCCAACTGTTTTAACACTTGGCCACAAAATAAGCAGCAAACCTTTGGATGGTAAAAAAGATATTCTTGGTCACTCCTTATCTTTACAAATTATGTTAAATAGTCTACTATTTAAAATGTGGAAATGGGAGACTTCCCTGGTGGTCCAGTGGTTAAGACTATGCCTTCCAATGCAGGAGGTGGGGGTTTGATTCCTTTTTGGGGAACTGAGATCCCGCATGCTGTGGGGTGCTGTCAAAAATTAAAAACAAAATAAATGAAAATTGTTTGAAATAAATAAAATGTGAAAATGCAGTAAACTACTTTCCCAGGCATGAATCAGCTGATTATTCCCAAACATGCAGAAAGCAAGTATAGGAGGAATAAGACCCAGCATAACACCTGGTCTTAACTCAGAAACCATCAAACCACATGACTTGCAGATCAAATGTAATTGTGTAAATTAAACATTATGGAAAGGTGAATTTCCTTCATTTCTTTTTGGTATAAACAGCATTAAAATTTTTCTTCCCACATGCTAATGAGTTCCTTAAACCCTCATTTAGTATTTGCCCTTGTCCTCTGAAAGCTCCCCTGCACCTCTCCAGAACCCCAGTGAACACTGATCTTGCCCATTCTCTGGGTATCACATTTATACCCTACATTCTGTCATGATTTTTGTCAGCTTCCCTCGCCCAGCACAGATGTTTTTATCATCCTTTCCCTGGAAGGTATTGCACATGCTGTTTATTTATAGTTAATCTCCTTTAAGTGTGAGTAACCACATTTTAGAATAAGAACACCTTATAAATCAAGAAGCAAAAACAGGGTAACAGCTTTTCAGAGAATCTCCAATAAACTTTTGAAATTTTTGTCCCATTTTCCAAAGGTCAGAGTGTAATTTAAAAGAATGGAAGGGTTGCAATAAAGTAGCAGCTGTGTACAATGAATACCTTTCTCTGTACCCACTAAACCGTGATTCATATAAAGCAAAGGTCTCTCGAACTAATGAATAGCTGTGAAAGTTAAAGATCTGTGCAGAGAATAATATGTAGGTGCAGGGCACAGACTTCTGGCATTACAACTACACTATAATTGAACTCCCCGCTGGCAAAAAACACCTTTGAAGACTGATTATCTCTGTTTACCCATAGAACAATGAAAGTTTGTTGAAGCCTATTTCCAATCATTCGCTTTTTCCACTAAACTGAAATTCCTCCAGTGCAGCCCAGGATGTGGGCAGAGAGCTTTTCAGTTCTGCACAGGGACTCAGAGACCCCAGTCCAGGTCTGACGGTGTTGGGAGGGGGTTATGTTTAGGGCTGAAGTTCTGATCAGATGGTCAGAAATTCTAACCCTTTCCTGACATCATCCATTCACTTTATAATAAAATACAAGTCTCTTTTTAAAATCCATTTGCTCATCTATAAAAGCCCCTGCTTTTTACTCTGATATTGGTAACTAATTCTCTAGGCTGCTTACTGATGGCACCCACCCAGTCAATGATTTCCAATCTGTGGTCACATATATGTTCAATTATATAAAAGATGCAGCAAAAACAGTATTTACACGATTCATTTTTTAACTGATTGCAACAAACACAGAGCACCAGGAACCATTTGTGAATCAAGAATATTTTGCTTGCAGTGGAGGAAGTGGTTCCAGGGCCCTAGAGTCTGAACTTCCTGAAAATTCCCTACTGAAGATTTTGCTCAGAGTAGAGATTTATTCAGTGAGCTGAACTATTCATGTCTTTAAAGTCACAAAGAACGTAGCACAATGAACATCTGGTGTACTTCATACAATGCTTACCTCCTTCCTTTGTTTCTTTAGCAAACAGATTATATGCAAGTATATCTAGGACAGAAACTTCACTTCCTAAAACTCAGAATTAAAAGTCAGTAACTTGGAACTTCCCTGGCAGTTGAGTGGTTAAGACTTTGCCTTCCAATGCAGGAGGTATGGGGTTCGATCCCTAGTCAGGGAGCTAAGATTCCACATGCCTCATGGTCAAAAACCTGAAACATAAAACAGAAGCAATAAAGACTTTAAAAATGGTCCACGTCAAAAAAATCATTTTAAAAGAAGTCAGTAACTTACTATTTGGGGCTTCCCAGGTATTGCAGTGTAAAGAACCCTCCTGCCAATGTAGGAGAAGCAGAAGGCAGTTCAGTCCCTGGGTTGGGAAGATCCCCTGGAGGAGGAAATGGCAACCCACTCCAGTATTCTTGCCTGGGAAATTCCAGGGACAGGGGAGCCTGGTGGGCTATACAGTTCATGGGGTCACAAAAGAGTCAGACACAACTGAGTGGCTGAGCATGAACACAACTTACTGTTTATTAACCACCTACACTTTCACAATATATGAAATGATTCTTAGAGAGTAAAGCACAAATGCCCTAAAAACACTATTAAGGAGAAACCTTGTCTTTAAGGATTTTAGAGCTGGTAAGGTATCATTCAGATTAAGCTCTTCATTCTACAGGTGTGAGAACTAAAGTCCAGAGAGGTGATGTGTCATTCTCAAGGTCAGGCAGTAGTAATGGTACCAAGATACTGGCCCAATGGCCCAATACTGTGTCCTATTACCTTCACCGCAGTGCTTTCTGACTGGCTAGAAACATAGGCATAAGTGATCTAAACCTATGAACTAACAACAAAAATTATACCAAGAATTTAGAAAAACTGTTTCATTGCATTCTCCTCTACCACACACATGATAGAAAGTAAATACCATCTGCTGCTATTTATGTTTGAATGCCACTCTTCTATTTCACAATCTCACTGAACTATTTCTGGCTCCTGGCAAGTTTGACACAAATCCTGGAACACGTAAGTGACATGGTGAGCTCCAAGGATCAGAGAACTGGGTGGGAGAAAGGACCCCAACCCACAAAGAGCTATGCGACTCAGACATTCCATCTGATGAGGAGGCTGGTGACACAGCACCATCCATTCTGCTAAGTGCATTTCTTCTCCTTTTTCAAAGCCCTACTCAGTGATGGTCGTGCCTCAGCAGCGACTTTTCCAACCACATTATTATTTCACTATTATCTGTTTCATGTTATACTAACATAACTAGGAGTGTAGATGGTCTTTCCTAGTCACACCCAATGTCTCCTTATTTTATCTTCCTGGTGCAGTGGAAGTTGCTCAGTCCTGTCTGAGTCTTTGCATCCCCATGGACTATACAGTCCATGGAATTCTCCGGGCCAGAATACTGGAGTGGGGAGCCTTTCCCTTCTCCAGGGGATCTTCCCAACCCAGGGATCAATCCCAGCTCTCCCACATTGCAGGCGGATTATTTACCAGCTGAGCCATAAGGGAAGCCCAAGAATACTAGAGTGGGTAGTCGATCCCTTCTCCAGCGGATCTTCCCAACCCAGGAATCAAACCGGGGTTTCCTGCATTGCAGGCAGATTCTTTACCAACTGAGCTATCTTCTGGGAAGAGAGACTATTCCAGGTCACCATCCATCTATCACTAGACACAGACTTATTTTTTTTCTTTATGGAGAAAATATGCTTTACTCTTATGATTTAGCTGACTGGGATTAGCAATTTATTTATTGATGTTTATTTTTATTTACTTCTTACTGATTAATTTTTATTGGAGTATAGTTGCTTTACAGTATTTTGTTAGCTTCTACTACATAATGAAATGAATCATTATACATATAATGTATACCATACATATACATATATCCCCTCTCTTTTGCATTTCCCTCCCATTCAGGTCACCTCAGAGCACTGAGTAGAGTTCTCTGTGTTATACAGTATGTTCCCACCAGCTGTCTATTTTATGCATAGTAGCAATAGTGTGTATGTGTCACTACCAATCTCCCAACTCCTCCCACCCCTGCTTTCCCCTAGGTATCCATATGTTTGTTTTCTGTGTTTGCAGACACAGACTTTAAAATGACTTGCAGGTTGTCTGACACACCTAGATCTGTAACACCAGAAAGTTGATATTATACATGCAGAAGAGTGACCTGTGAAATTAGGTCAACAGTAAATGAGTTCCCTCGACTGGGAGTTCTGTTTGTCAGCAAATATTTGCTGAGCACCTATGTGTGCTAAGCTGTGTGGCTGCAAAAATCAAGACAGCTTTCAGGATCTCTAGAATCCACTCTCCTTGGGAGGGAAGCTGAAGAGAGATTGCAGGGTGACAAGGGAGATTAATGAAGGACCAAAGAAACAGAGTGGAGGGCCTCTGGGGCCAGCTGGGAGAAGTGAGTGAAATCTTCCCCGGAGCAGGTGGGCAGAGATGACCTTCCAGCTGTTACCTGATAGCCAGGCAGAGAAAAGACAGTGGCAACGACATCAAATAGTGAGCAGCTCCAATAGTGCTAGGGGAGATCGTAGGAGCTGAGTCCCGGCAGATGGGATGTGGCAGGTCAGAGCGGAGAACCAGAAACTTCCTCCTGTGGTTTCTCTTCCACAGAGCTCTTAGCTCCCGAACACCAGAGATGACTGGATATGATTCGTCTGTTTGCCCAAAATGGATTTTAGACTTCCTAGACATCTTTGAAATTCAGCTCCCATTCACTTAGGTTTTCCACCTCTTTCCCAAAGACACGGCCTATCAGTGCCTGGTGTTTAGGATATCGCCCTCAGACTCTAAGCCTCTAAAGCACCATCAACAGAGCACAGCACGGAACATGAGAGGCATCCTTTCCCCGTGAAATGAAGAACTTGAGGAGGTCTTATCCATCGCCTTCTTTTTTTTTTAATTGATATATTTATTTTTTAATTTATTTATTTTAATTGGAGGCTAATTACTTTACAGTATTGTAGTGGTTTTTGCCATACATTGACATGAATCAGCCATGGGTGTACATGTGTTCCCCATCCTGAAACCCCCTTGCACCTCTCTCCCCATCCCATCCCCCAGGGTCATCCCAATGCACCAGCCCTGAGCACCCTGTCTCATATTGTCTCATGGACAGGCAATCTGCTTCACACATGACAATATACACGTTCCAACGCTACCCTCTCAAATCATCCCACCCTCACTTTCTCCCACAGAGTCCAAAAGACTGTTCTTTACATCTGTGTCTCTTTTGCTGTCTCGCATATAGGGTCATCGTTACCATCTTTCTAAATTCCATATATATGTGTTAGAATACTGTATTGGTGTTTTTCTTTCTGACTTACTTCACTCTGTATAATAGGCTCCAGTTTCATCCATCTCATTAGAACCGATTCAAATGTACTCTTTCTAATGGCTGAGTAATATTCCATTGTGTATATGTACCACAGCTTTCTTATCCATTCATCTGCCGATGAGCATCTAGGTTACTTCCATGTCCTGGCTATTGTAAACAGTGCTGCAATGACATTGGGGTACACGTGTCTCTTTCAATTCTGGTTTCCTTGGTGTGCATGCCCAGCAGTGGGATTGCTGTGTCATATGGCAGTTCTATTTCCAGTTTTTTTAAGGAATCTCCACACTGTTCTCCATAGTGGCTGTACTAGTTTGCATTCCCACCAACAGTGTAAGAGGGTTCCCTTTTCTCCACACCCTCTCCAGCATTTATTTCTTGTAGACTTTTTGATAGCAGCCATTCTTACCAGTGTGAGATGGTACCTCATTGTGGTTTTGATTTGCATTTCTCTGATAATGAGTGATGTTGAGCATCTTTTCATGTGTTTATTAGCCATCTGTATGTCTTCTTTGGAGAAATGTCTGTTTAGTTCTTTGGCCCATTTTTTGATTGGGTCATTTATTTTTCTGGAATTGAGCTGCATGAGCTGCTTAAATATTTTTGAGATTAATTCTTTGTCAGTTGCTTCGTTTACTATTATTTTCTCCCATTCTGAAGACTGTCTTTTCACCTTGCTTATAGTTTCCTTCATTGTGCAAAAGCTTTTAATTTTAATTAGGTCCCATTTGTTTATTTTTGCTTTTATTTCCTTTAGTCTGTAGGGAGGTGGGGCATAGAGGATCTTGCTGTGATTTATGTCAGAGAGTGTTTTGCCTGTTTTTCTCTAAGAGTTTTATAGTTTCTGGTCTTACATTTAGATATTTAATCCATTTTGAGTTTATTTTTGTGTATGGTGTTAGAAAGTGTTCTAGTTTCATTCTTTTACAAGTGGTTGACCAGTTTTCCCAGCACCACTTGTGAAAGAGATTGTCTTTTCTCCATTGTATATTCTTGCCCTCTTTGTCAAAGATAAGGTGTCCATAGGTGCATGGATTTATCTCTGGGCATTCTATTATTTTGTTTCAAAAATATGGAATGCTTCACGAATTTGTATGTCATCCTTGTGCAAGGGCCTTGCTAATCTTCTCTGTATCATTCCAATTTTTGTATATGTGCTGCCAAAGCGAGCACCATCACCTTCTTAATCAAAAGTGATTTCCCATTTTGAAGAAGGTCCTTCCACTTATAGAAAATCTTTACCTCTTAAATTATTGCTTCTTACAATAACTAGCAATTCAGCATTATTGGTGGGTTTGTTTCTGTGTTTTGTCTTTGGAACTCTGAATGGCCCTAAAAATATAGCATATCTTCAACAGTTCAATGGGAGGAAAGGGAGTATGGGTGGTTCACAGAATTTAAAGTATATGAACATGTTTATGGATTTCCCAGGTGGTGCTAGTGGTAAAGAACCCACATGCCAATGCAGGAGATGTAAGAGACATGGGTTCAACCCTTGGATCAGGAAGATTCCCTGAAGGAGGGCATGGCAACCTACTCCAGTATTCATGTCTAGAGGATCCCATGGGCAGATTATAGGCAGGTTACAGTCCTTAGGGTTTCAAAGAGTCGGACACGACTGAAGCAACTTAGTATGCACACACATGCATGAACACATTTATAACTTGAAAAGAATTCAAATACTTTGATCTGCCTGATTGATTTCACAATGTGGAATGGCTTTGCCAATTATGTGATGAATATTTTCTGTAAGTTGAATGAAATAATAACTTGAATTAATCAACTTGTTTTCCATAAGTTGATTACACGATTGTTTTAAAATATATTTATGACACATAGTAAGATTAAAGTATTTTATAAAAATAAAAATTAAAGTATATGAACATTTTGAGACTACTGAAATTTTTGTATCTTGGGCCAGAGACTGTCTGAAAGGCATAGAAAAATTCTGATTTTTTTAAGGAGTGGGTAAAAGTATGATAATACCTGTGGATAGAATACTTCAGTTGGATTTAAAGGGGCCAATTCTCTTTGTATAGATAATAAAAGTCATACAAGGGATGGAAAAATTAACCACAGAAAGATGAGATGTTTAAGTTGGTGTTGTCACAGGACCTACAACAAAGAATAACACCAACTTTATCTTACAAGTCTTTTGTTTGCTTTGTAATTATGCCTTTTTTTTCCTCCTCTGCTGGGTACTGTTCAGTGCCTAACTCTGGCTTAAATTTTAAAGGCAGTAATTAAGCCCTAGAAACGTCTGGTGCCAAAGCTGTTCTGCAGGGCTGTTAATATAGTAAATCACCAAGTTGCCCCCTGGGGCTCCTTCCCAGAAGCTGTCAGAGGCAACTCCATGTTTATGGGAGAGCCTCTCAATGCTTTATTCTCATTGAGATAAAATTAAGTCAAAGAACATCCAATTAAAATGGCAGGGGTAGTAAATGAGCTGTACTGGGTCTCTCCATTTAAGTTGCCTCAAAGACTTGGAACTGGGGAAATAAAGATGCCGGAGCCATGTTTTTGCTGAGCAATTCTGGGCTACAGCAGGTAAATTTGCTCCTTAGGTCATGGAAGACTGGAAATGTGTCATCCCTCCTGTGGATGGTTAAAAAGTAACACAGGGATTTAGGGGCTCTTATAGCAACCCCCAAAGTGGTCAAGGACTGATCAAGCACCAAGAAGATAATATAGTCTTGATACCTTGTTGGAGATGCAGAGAAAAAAGAACACATGTGGTTTGTGGCAGGAAAGAGCAACAGTGAAGGTGAAATTAGCAGTTGCAAGGCAAATCTGTGCGCTCACTGTATCCCTCATGAGAGGGAGCTCCTGGTCTTCAAACAGAGAACACTCCTCAAAGCCTTGTTGAATAAGATGAATTAATATTATCATCCCCACCAGTATCAGATTTCCATATCATATTCTGCAGAAAAGTGTGAGGAGATAATCTTATTAAGATCGTATCAAGATTGTAAAAATATTTCTGGCAGAATTAAAGTTTCCTATTTCTTTAGGACCAAGATTGCTATGTATCAGAATAGGCTGACAAGACAGGAAGAAACCTAAATGCCCACTAACAGATGAACGAATAAAGATATAGCATATATAAACAATGGACTATTATCAGCAGTAAAAAAGAATATAATAATTGCAATTGCAGCAACATGGATGGACCTAGAGATTTTCATACCAAGTGAGGTAAGTCAGACAGCGAAAGACAAATACTATATATCATTTAAATGTGGAATCTAAAATATGACACAAATGTACTTATTTACAAAACAGAAAAGACTCACAAACTCTGAAAACAAACTTATGGTTACCAAAGGGGAAAGGTAAATTAGGAGTTTGGGATTAACATATATACACAACTACATTGAAAAATAGATTATCAATAAGGACCTACTGTATAGACAGGGAACTTTACTCTGTGGTAACATAAATGGGAAAAGAATTTGAAAATAGATACTTGTATATGTTCAACTGAATCACTTTGCTGTACACCTGAAACTAACCCAACATTGTAAATTAACTATACCCCAATATAAAATAAAAACTAAAATAAAAGGAAAAAGAAAAAATTGGCTGAAAGTAGACTAGAAAAATTTCCTGATATAAAGAAGAGTTAGCATTACCGTGGGGCTTCCCAAGTAGCACTGGTGATAAAGAACCCACTTGCCAATACAGGTAACATAAGAGAGGCGGGTTGATAGAAAACTATAAAACACTGATGAAAGAAATCAAAGAGGACACAAACAGATGGAGAAATATACCGTGTTCATGGATTGGAAGAATTAATATAGTGAAAATGAGTATACTACCCAAAGCAATGTATAGATTCAATGCAATCCCTATCAAGCTACCAATGGTATTTTTCACAGAACTAGAACAAATCATCTCACAATTTGTATGGAAATATAAGAAACCTCGAATAGCCAAAGCAATCTTGAGGAAGAAGAATGGAACTGGAGGAATCAACCTGCCTGACTTTAGGCTCTACTACAAAGCCACAGTCATCAAGACAGTATGGTACTGGCACAAAGATAGAAATATAGATCAATGGAACAAAATAGAAAGCCCAGAGATAAACCCACGCACATATGGACACCTTATCTTCGACAAAGGAGGCAAGAATATACAATGGACAAAAGACAATCTCTTTAACAAGTGGTGCTGGGAAAACTGGTCAACCACTTGTAAAAGAATGAAACTAGAACACTTCCTAACACCATACACAAAAATAAACTCAAAATGGATTAAAGATCTAAACGTAAGACCAGAAACTATAAAACTCCTAGAGGAAAACATAGGCAAAACACTCTCCGACATAAATCACAGCAGGATCCTCCATGACCCACCTCCCAGAATATTGGAAATAAAAGCAAAAATAAACATATGGGACCTAATTAAAATTAAAAGCTTTTGCACAACAAAGGAAACTATAAGCAAGGTGAAAAGACAGCCTTCAGAATGGGAGAAAATAAAAGCAAATGAAGCAACAGACAAACAATTAATCTCAAAAATATACAAGCAACTTCTGCAGCTGAATTCCAGAAAAATAAACGACCCAATCAAAAAATGGGCCAAAGAACTAAACAGACATTTCTCCAAAGAAGAAATACAGATGGCTAACAAACACATGAAAAGATGCTCAACATCACTCATTATTAGAGAAATGCAAATCAAAACCACAATGAGGTATCATTTCACACCAGTCAGAATGGCTGCTATCCAAAAGTCTACAAGCAATAAATGCTGGAGAGCGTGTGGAGAAAAGGGAACCCTCTTACACTGTTGGTGGGAATGCAAACTAGTACAGCCACTATGGAGAACAGTGTGGAGATTCCTTAAAAAACTGGGAATAGAACTGCCATATGACCCAGCAATCCCACTGCTGGGCATATACACCGAGGAAACCAGAATTGAAAGAGACGCATGTACCCCAATGTTCATCGCAGCACTGTTTACAATAGCCAGGACATGGAAGCAACCTAGATGTCCATCAGCAGACGAATGGATAAGGAAGCTGTGGTACACATACACAACAGAATATTGCTCAGCCATTAAAAAAAATACATTTGAATCGGTTCTACTGAGATGGATGAAACTGGAGCCCATTATACAGAGTGAAGTAAGCCAGAAAGAAAAACAACAATACAGTATACTAATGCATATATATGGAATTTGAAAGATGGCAACGATAACCCTATATGCAAGACAGAATAAGAGACACAGATGCATATAACAATTTTATGGACTCTGAGGGAGAAGGTGAGGGTGGGACGTTCTGGGAGAATAGCATTGAAACATGTATATTATCATATGTGAAACAGAACACCATTCCATGTTCGATGCATGAGACAAGGGCTCAGGGCCGGGGCAATGGGATGACCCAGAGGGATGGGATGGGGAGGGAGGTGGGTGGGGGGTCCAGGAAGGGGAACACATGTCAACCCATGGCTGATTCATGTCAATGTATGGCAAAAACTATTACAATATTGTAAAGTAATTAGCCCCCAACTAAAATAAATTTAATAAAAAAAAAAAAAAAAAAAAGAGAGGTGGGTTGAAACTCTGGGTCAGGAAGATCCCCTGAAGGAGGTCATGGCAACCCACTCCAGTATTCTTGCCTGGAGAATCCCCATGGACAGGGGAGCCTGGCGGGCTATAGTCCATGGGGTTGCTCAGAGTCGGACATGACTGAAGTGACATAGCACGCGTGCAGCATTACCGTAACAAAGCAGTGTTCAGAAGAAAAATGCACAGATATTTTTCAAGATTTATTTGACGGGTTGCCAGAGCATTCTGGTACTTCCTGATGGTGCTTTATGTAAAAACTGAACTTTAAAATTTTTTAATACATTTATTTTTAATTGGAGGGTAATTGCTTTACAATGATGTGTTGGTTTCTGCAATACATCAACATGAATTAGCCATAGGTATACATACACATGTCTTCTCCCTCTTGAACCTCCCTCCCACCTTCCACCCATCCCACCCCTCTAGGTTGTCATGGAGCACCAGGCTAATCTCCCTGTTCTTTGTACAGTAACTTTACAAACTATTTATAGCTTATTTTAAACTTAATTCTGTGCATTCAGTATCAACTGAGAAGCGTGCAGTTGTGATAAAATAGCTTGCTAACTGTAGCTACCAAAGAATTACACAGACTCTATTGTATTATGCAGTTGTTCTTTTGAATATTTCATTTACTCAAGGGAAAAATATTATAATTTGTAATTTCCATATTGCCAGATTATTGTACACTCTCCAATGATTACTCTCGCTGTTTGGAATCTGTCAATTTCTGCACCATTTAATAAGACAATTTGACTTCCTGAACACAAGAAGAATCTCCGAGGGATGCATTTCCACGGAAAATTCCTTTTTCAGGAACCCAAGCTCAGCATTACCATGTGACTTCACTCCTCTCCCCTCCGCTGAAGCTTAACTTTTTGATTTCATCTTGCAATAATACCATTTCCAAGAATATCATCTTATATACTCCTTTAGTGTTGAAATAAGAGATGGAGGTGATGCAGTTATTATATATTTGCTCTCTGTTGCAATCGCGTCACAAATGCACAGAGATTGATAGGGAGATGGAATGCAGTCACTGTCTTACAAAGACACAAAAACAATTTACACAGCATTTCATACACCAACTGTATAAACAGTTTCAAAAATGATTAAGTTAAAGAAATTCTATTTAGCCCTTGCCTGCATGTTGTCCACACTTAACAGCATTCCCTTCAGTGGCCTTTCAGTCCAGAAACCAAGATGCCCAAATACCGTGAGAGTGCCTTTGCATCACTCCATTTAGTTTTGTTTTCTTTCATCAACTTGTTCCTCAAATAGGTTTTGCAATTAGGTTCCATGTTGTGTCAATCATGAAAGTCTGTTTGTTTGAGTCCATCCAGTCAGTAAGTATGGGTTGAAAGCCTACTCGAAGACGGGTGATGAAAACAGTCTTTTCTGTGATCTTGTGAGTTGCTGACTGGTTGGATCCTTTAAGGATTTTTTCAGGCATGTTTAAGTTCTCAGTTCTTCAAACCAATGAACACAGATTTTCTGTGCTTAACAACGAGCTTTAGTTAACTTTATTTCTCATGCCCACTAGAGTTGTTATAGAGTAATTTTCCTAAGTTCAACACTTTGCCTAGACACTGTACAATATATAGGATATAATAAAGTTATGAATATATACAAATGGAGAAGCAATCTATTAGAATGAATCTATATGCCATTGAGGTCATGCCATATATGCCATGTATCATTGAGGTCAAGTGCAAGAGCTTGAGAGCTGAACTCAAGTCCCGACCTGTCAGTTACTGGCTCATAATTGTAAACCAACTTAGTTTCTCTAAGTCTCAGTTTACCATCTGTAAAATGGACATAATAATAGAGAATGCCTCATAAGGCTGTTGGCGGGTGAAATGAGATAATCCCTACAATGCCCTGGGGTGAGATTAGCTAGTCTGGATGCTCTGGAGGCTTATTGGAGTCCTTAGACAGAGACCCTGGCTCTAGGGGGTTGAGTTAACTCAGCAGAGGAAGAGCTGATTCAATTGCTCATCTCCAGAGGGTCCCCCAGCCCGAGGAGCTTCCATTGTCACCCGGTCACATGATCACATAGCTTTCAGGGGCCCAGAGCCGTAAGTTTGTGGACCACACTCAGGGCAGGCCTTCCTTCCCTCATTAAACAGTGACCAGAGCACACGGTCCATTGATGCCTGATCTAAACCATAGATTAAGACTTCAGGAGATGGTGTGTTCTCATTTCTCTTTGCTTGTAAATATTTTATATTTCCGTCTTAATGGGCTGGTACTGTGTGTCCATCATCCTTCAGCCAACAAGAAATCAGCACAGAATCTGGCACATAGTAATGCTTGATAGATGTCCCTATGATGTCACTGATGTTGTTGAAGATGATATGATAATGTCATTGATGATGATGATGATATTATACTTGTTTAAACTCTGGGCCCTAATATCTTAGGACCCAGGAGGACTGAGTTGCCATCTATATAAGATGTGCAATTTCAAACAGACTGGGAAAACTTAAACATATTCAATTACTCCAGAGGTTGATGTGAGTAGTATTAAAAATTATTTTTTAAATAAAACAAACAATCAGAATTGGCCTTCGTAAAGTGAAAATGGCCCCCTATGTTTTTATTTTTTATAAATAATGAACAGGGAGACCTAGCGTGCTGCAGTCCATGGGGTCGCAGAGTTGGACATGACTGGGCAACTGAACAACAACATGTTTTTATTACAATTATACTGAACTAGACATTAGAAGACATAGATCATTTTATATCGATTTTTCCATTAGAATGTACATGCCTTGGGGTTGAGGATTATGTTAATGTTTATACTCAAATGAGTTCATCATATATCACAAGCATTTGTAACATACTGAATAAATGAATAAAGAAGTAAGACTTTCCAAGTTTAGTCTCAGCCCATGACAATCCTTCCAGCCTTTGAAGTCTTGGCTTCTTAGAGCTTGTACACCACAAAATTAAGCATTGAACTATAAGATATCTTGGGTAATTTTCCAGCTCTTTCATGTACATGATTGTCTCATTTCTCTAACTTTTAAAACCCTCTAGGTTAGCTGAACTCCATCTTCCAAATGTACACAACAAGTGATTACTTTACATTTTTATAGCATTATAGGGGCCAGGCAATGTGCTGGGATCTGGAGATTTCTTAGACAAGGAAAAAGATACAGCATCCACCTTCAAGAAATTCCTAGTGCAGTGCGGGAGATGAGGCAGGAGCCAGAATTTGAAACGCTGTGGATCAAACTAGGCCCAGAGCTCTGGTGAACACGGAGGAGGCAAGCACAGCCCAGGCGGCAGGTTTCACACGGTTGTTGTCAGAACTGGATGATGTAATAAATACCACACACCTGGCATAAGCGTCTGCTCCACAAATCTTCATTCACAGAACCTTCTCCTTCCTTCTCACCTATCCTTGCTCCAAAGGACTCTAATGTTAGACTAAATTAAGTGTGTGTATGCTGATTTTAAGAGCACTGGTAGATGTGACTGGTATTTCAGGCTAGACGTAGGCTGGGTTGTATTCAGTTCACTATATGTCTCCAGACACAGTGTGATCATCCCAAAAATGGGGTGATAACATATCTCTGCAAGAGTCCGTTTATTGATTCTAACACAAGCTCCTGTTCCCCTAGCTCATGACTCTTGGAAGAGTAAGTGAGAGCATTCTGGACTTCAGAGACTCAAGTTCTACTTCCTGATACTCTGGCACTTAATCTTCCTCATCACGGTAAAGTTCATCTCCTAAACCCCATATTCCTCCAGTGTAAACGGGTGAAAAACAGTATTCAGCTCAAACAATCATGATGATTCAAGAAGATAATTCACGGCAGAACACTTCGTCTTCCAGTGCAGAGAGTGTGGGTCCGACCTCCAGTTGGGAAGATAAAATCCCACATGCCTTGTGGCCAAAAAACCAAAACATAAAACAGAAGCAACACTGTAACAAATTCAATAAAGACTTTAAAAATGATTCACCTTAAAAAAATCTTTAAAAATCTTTATTAGAAAAGAAGATAATTTATGTAAAGATCTTGACTCATTTATTTAGTCAATGAATATTAATTGATATTTGCATTTTAAAAATCTGAAAAACATGAAACAAATTGCCACAGTGTGATTTACATTTTTTTTTGAAATGTACATTCTATTGTGGTAAAAGTTACATAATATAAAACATACTATTTAAGGTACAATCTGTTTGTAGGAGATATATTAAAATAACCTTAAAATGCATTATAATACACACTAGGTGCAGACAAATACAGTTTTATCCCACTTACATGAGGTACCTAAAATAGCCAAGTTCATAGAGTCAGAAGCAGGGGGAAGTTGAGGAGGAGGGTTTAGGGAATTAATGTAATTTACTCTTGGGATTGCAAAATTATGACAATTTTTGTTGTCTGGAAAGATGACAATTATATTTCTATTTTTAAATGATATACAGGGAGCGTGTTAATTCTTAACACACACATGTGCACACACACACACTCTATGACATGTCTGAAGAGACAGTCAAGCCAAAAATCTCCTATTTTGGTACACATTCATTACCTTAGCATTCCAATCTTTAATTTGTCTTGAATTTATTTCAGTTTAATATCTATACATGGGCTTCCCTGGTGACTCAGTCATAAAGAATCCATCTGCCAATGCAGGAGATGTGGGTTTGATCCCTGGGTCATGAAGATCCTCTGGAAAAGGAAATGGCAACCTACTCCAATATTCTTGCCTGGGAAATACCATGGACAGAGGAACCTCACAGGCTATAGTCCATGAGGTTGCAAAAGAGTCAGACATGACTGAATGACTAAACAACATCTACACATATATGTATATGTAAAGCTGCTATAAGTAGGAAAACATATGTAGTATCTTGGTAAATAAAAATGTAAACATTTACCTAATATTTTATTATTTTCAAACATTTATACAGATAATCTCTTAATCTTTACAATAGTTTGAGATTTGGCTCCATATCTTTATTTCTAGAAGAAAAAATTAGATTCATAATGATTAAGAATATTAACTTCTACCTCCAGAGATGGAGGTGGGGGAGGAAGCTATAGGCTCAGCCTCCCACTGGAAGCAATTAGAACATAACACATAGTAAATGATCATTTTCAGAAGTAGGAGATGAAAGACATGATCCCTGTGGTCACCAGGACTTCCTATTTGGAGTCATGTCCAGACTGACTACCAGGAATCAGCTGTCCCAGTTTACCCAGGACAGTTGCCTAGACATCCCTTCAACCCAGGCAAACTGGAATGGTTGGTCCCCTCCTAGCCTCAAAGAAGGATCTCCGATACAAACCACAACATCACAATGTTGACAATACAGAGGTAAAAGTTCAGGAGACCTAGAAGTCTATGATTTATGGGGCATCATCATTCTGAAAGCATTTGAATTTAATGCCAGCCTCGAACAATTTAAGATTTCACATAAAAATCTGGATTTCTGGTTCCCCTGGGAAAAAGAGAAGATAAGGCAGCAGCTGGTCTCCAGTCTCTGCAGCTAAGAGGACAGGTGCACTGCTCTGGTGCCCAGTTGCCCACCAGCTCCTTGCAGTCATCTGTTCTGCTGACCCTGTGGGCATTAGCGTTTCAATCCCACTTTACAGCTATTAAGAAATGCTAGGACCTTGTACAGGAATCTGGAAGTAGTATAAATATCCCTTCTCTCCTTAGATTCAGCCTAAACCCCCATTGTACACACATCAGCTCCATTTTCCTTGACAGGGATTTCCGGATGCGGTCTACCCACCTTCTAGGTGGCTTCTGCCCTTTTAAAGAGCAACTAACACAGGATTGTTCTTTTCCCTAATGGGCTTAGCACAGTACATCCACTTAGTAGGTATGAAATATTTTTGTTACATGAATTCATGTTTTCTCAAATTTTTCATGAGTGATTAGCTTCATATACACTTAAACATATCATAAAACATTTCCATGTCTGTTCATTCACATGAATTGTTGGGACAGCATCAATTAGCCCATTTACCTATTAAGGATGCTCTGTTTCAGGTTGATCAGTTAACAGGCAGCAGATAACACCAACAGCTGTATTTGACTGTGTCCATACTTAATCATTTATGCCAACAGTGAGACAGAAGAGATCGCTTTGCTCAAATTGTGGTAGATAAAAGCACTATTAGCGTGTGGTCTAGAACAGAACAGAATACTCCTGCATTTAACACCACTTCAATTTCACATCTTTCAGCCATAGGGATTTATGACAAAAAAGTCACAGGGGATAAAATGTAAAGCAGTTTTTTCAAACAATTTGTAGCAAACTGGGGTTTTACTAGGAGCTAAACTATGCAGAAAAGACATTTAGAAATGTCAACTAGCTGAGTGTTTTGGGAATTGTAACTTAAATGAACCCCATATGAATTTTCATATGGGCTAAAGATCTTATTTCTAAATAGTCTGAATAATGCAAAAATTAGCTTCCTTCTCAGAACATGCTCTAATACCACCTGCCGCTTGGAAGAATTTTTTTGAAAGGTGATATTAGAGAAAGTTTTAGTCAAGATGGCTCTGGAAGTTAAAACTTGGACACACACCGTCTGTTCAAAATATAGAACAAAAGACAGATAAACTAGAAAATTGTGCATGCTCAAGTTGTTTCAGTCGTGTCTGACTCTTTGTGACCCCATGGACTGTAGCCCGCCAGGCTTCTCTGTCCATGGGATTCTCCAGGCAAGAATACTGGAGTGGGTTGCCATGCCCTCCTCCAGGGGATCTTCCCAACCTGGGGAGCAAACTCACGTCTCCTGCAGTGCAGGCAGATTCTTTACAGAAAATCGTGGCTGAACTCAAAATAAGATGAAGATCTCCACTGACCAGAAAAGGTAAAGACACATACCTGTAAACTTGGACTATGACCCAGGGGGTGTGGCAGGTGAGTGGAGAAAGCGTAAGTTCCTGGGCAGTTAGAAAAGGGTAATTTAACTGCCTCACTCTTTGCATCACCACTCCCTTTCCACACCCATCAGATAGGCGATAATTAAAAATATAGCTAAGCACAGGTGAGGATGTGCACCAGAGAAAACTCTTGTAGGGCAAGGGTGTAAACTGGCACCACCACTTTGGATAACACTGGAAATGCCAACCCCCATCCCAAAATGAGACTGGAAAAAGGAAAACATACTAACTTTTAAAAGGAGATAAAAGGAACCATTTTAATGTCTGTAAGAGAATGAAAGCAAGACTCATAAAAGAAAGGCGTGACATATTGAAGGACATTTAGATTAAAACATTCCTGGATTGCCAAGAACAGAAGGAAGGAAAAGAACAAAAATGGAGTGGAAGGCACTTGAAATACAGGGAATTGATATGGGGTTAACATCACGAAGTTACTTTTTAAAACCTCTATAGAATAAATCAAAGAGAGAGAGGAGGGAAGGAGGGAGAGTGAGAGCCATCGGGAACAGGTGATAAGCGGGCGTTCACAAAAGAAAAAAACATAAATGGCCAATGAGCAATACTCAAGGGAATCAGTCCTGACTGTTCATTGGAAGGACTGATGTTGAAGCTGAAACTCCAATACTTTGGCCACCTGATGCGAAGAACCCATTCATTGAAAAAGACCCTGATGCTGGGAAAGATTGAAGGCAGGAGGAGAGGGGATGACAGAGGATGAGATGGTTGGATGGCATCACCAATTTGATGGATATGAGTTTGAGTAAGCTCCAGGAGTTGGTGATGGACAGGGAAGCCTTGCGTGCTGAAGTCCATGGGGTCACAAAGAGTCAGACACAACTGAGAGACTGAACTGAACTGGCCAATAAGCATATGGAAAGATGTCCAACTTTACTAGTTAACCACTAGTAATTAACTGAGCTATGCCAATAAAAACTATTTCCACACTCATCAGATAGGCAAGAATGAAACCCTCACAGGTACAGACAAGGACGTGGAGCAAGGAAAGCTCTCATCCACTCTCTCATCCACTTCAGTTTTGGAGCCATTCTTTAGAGACTCTGCGACATGTGTGCATGAGAAGAACTGTATGAAAGCTTCATGGCAGAATTCTTGGAGACAGCAGAACTGAGGATGTAAATGTTCACCAATAGGAGAAAGGATAAGCTAATCACCATATAGCCAGAGGAATTTATGTCACACTGAAAATGAGTGAATTAGATATATTTATATTAACACACATAAATTTCATAAATGTAACAGTGGACAAAAAGTAAATTGCAATAGGATGCAAGAAGCATGATAACACTAAAGTGTTGAAAACTCACAAAATAGTGGTATACATTACTATGGCCATACTAATATGCAGTAATAATAAAAATACTGTGCCCAGGAATGGAAAAATAGGAATTGTGGTTACTTCTGGGATATGAGGGAGGGAAATAGAGAGGTGATAAAGGGGCTTTCAACTCTATCTGTAGTATTTCATAAAATACATAAATCTGAAGCAAATATGGCAAAATGGTAGTAATTCTAGAAGCTGGGTGGATGGTATAAAAACATTTGCTATGTTGAATTATTTAAATGTTTATCAAAACATTAAAAATATTAGCTAGATATTTAACTCCACCCCCAGAGAACATGATTACAAAATAACTGCTAGTGGGAGTTTTTTAAATGGTATGAACAACTGGGTTTCAAGATTGTGTTATAAATACACACGGAAACACGATAAACTGGTAATTGGAAGCAGTGAGATAACAGGGCAATTTAATAACTGTCCTTTAATTTCCAAATTTTCTTTAATGCACACATATTACTTTAATAACCAGAAAGAACATTTTCAATTTAAACTTTCAACCCATGTCGTAAAGTCATTCTAAGAGGGTTCATGTTACGAACGGTTCCAATTACACCAGGCTGGTAGGCTGCCTGGGCTGGATTATAGGAGCATATTTTGTCTTTATTATTTGCACGTTGGTTGTGTAAGTGTAATAATAGCTGTCTCAGGCTTGTTCCCTAGAAAACAGATCCGGAAGATAAGCTTACAAACTGAGGCTTTGTGGGTGGATTCCCAAACTGCGGGAACGAAGAAACCTCGGTGCAGATCTGTGCATTACGGAGCTGGCCACAGTCTCATGAGCGAGCAGGGGTAGCTGTTCAGACACAAGGGATGTCTCTGGACCACTAGATGTGGCAAAGTCCACCTGGGGGAGGGTGGGAGGGGAGTTTCCTTGCTGGCTACGTCCTGTCTCTTATGGACCAACATTCGCCCAAGAACAAGAACTCTGAACATGTCCAGGTTCCATCACCTGAAGCAGCCACAGTCCCTATCCCAGCACTTCAGCTGAGTCCAGGAATGAAAGCTTTGATGGGTCTGGGGCAATGGACCCCGAGCGCCAGAGGGCTTGCCATCATGACAGCCCTCACCTCAGAGGCGGCACAACTGGTGCAGTAACAGCAGCAAAGGCTGGGTTTATCCATATGGGACAGCAAGCCCGGGAGAAGCGGAGGACCCGAATCTGGGGAGGGGTGTTATCTCGATGCGTTATTTTTTCCACCCACCATTAAACATCCCGTCTTCACCCTGCAGTCACCCAAGATCATGTCCATATAAACAGTATTTTTAATGTAGTCTTTGCATGCTCCTTAGGCAGGATCCTGTCCCACAGGCATGCATGCTGAGTTGCTTGAGTCATGTCCGACTCTGTGCGATCCTATGGACTGTCCAGGGATTCTCCAACCAACAACACTGGAGTGAGTTACTATTTCCTACTCCAGAACTTCTTAACCCAGGGATCAAACCCACATCTCAGTCTCTTACACCTCCTGCATTGGCAGGCGAGTTCTTTACTACTAGGACTTGGAATAAAATAGTAGCAGCACCAAAAACCAGTTCAAAGGGGAAACAGCTTCCAGCAGACTGGGAGTTGTGAATAGCAGTGTGACATGGTGAAGAATTAGAAATAGGCTTTTGGTGGCAACATGGAGAAAAACGTACATCTTTTTGCATTAATTCATTCAGTTTAGACATCTGGAAAAGCGTTCGGCTTTCCTTATTATATATTTGATCTGTAAGCTTGTCATCAAGTTCAGTTCAGTTCAGTTCAGTCGCTCAGTCGTGTCCGACTCTCTGCGACCCCATGAATTGCAGCACGCCAGGCCTCTCTGTCCATCATCAACTCCCGGAGTCTACCCAAACCCATGTTCATCGAGTCTGTGATGCCATCCAACCATCTCATCCTCTGTCGTCCCCTTCTCCTCCCGCCCCCAATCCTACCCAGCATTAGGGTCTTTTCCAATGAGTCAACCCTTCGCATGAGGTGGCCAAAGTATTGGAGCTTCAGCTTCAACATCAGACCTTCCAATGAACACCCAGGATTGATCTCTTTTAGGATGGATTGATTGGATCTCCTTGCAGTCCAAGAAACTCTCAAGAGTCTTCTCCAACACTACAGTTCAAAAGCATCAATTCTTCGCCGCTCAGCTTTCTTCACTGTCCAACTCTCACATCCATACATGACCACTGGAAAAACCATAGTTTTGACTAGACGGACTTTTGTTGGCAAAGTAATGTCTCTGCTTTTAAACATGCTATCTAGGTTGGCCATAACCTTCCTTCCAAGGAGTAAGCGTCTTTTAATTTCATGGCTGCAGTCACCATCAACAGTGATTCTGGAGCCCAAAAAAGTAAAGTCTGACACTGTTTCCACTGTTTCCCCATCTATTTCCCATGGAGTGATGGGACCAGATGCCATGATCTTAGTTTTCTGAACGTTGAGCTTTAAGCCAACTTTTTCACTCTCTTCTTTCACCTTCATCAAGAGGCTCTTTAGTTCTTCTTCACTTTCTGCCATAAGGGTGGTGTCATCCGCATATCTGAGGTTATTGATATTTCTCCCGGCAATCTTGATTCCAGCTTGTGTTTCTTCCAGCCCAGCGTTTCTCATGATGTACTCTGCATATAAGTTAAATAAGCAGGGTGACAATATACAGCCTTGACGTACTCCTTTTCCTATTTGGAACCAGTCTGTTGTTCCATGTCCAGTTCTGACTGTTGCTTCCTGACCTGCATACAGGTTTCTCAAGAGACAGATCAGATGGTCTGGTATTCCCATCTCTTTCAGAATTTTCCACAGTTTATTGTGATCCACACAGTCAAAGGCTTTGGCATAGTCAATAAAGCAGAAATAGATGTTTTTCTGGAACTCTCTTGCTTTTTCGATGATCCAGCGGATATTGGCAATTTGATCTCTGGTTCCTCTGCCTTTTCTAAAACCAGCTTGAACATCTGGAAGTTCACGGTTCACGTATTGCTGAAGCCTGGCTTGGATAATTTTGAGCATTACTTTACTAGCATGTGAGATGAGTGCAATTGTGCGGTAGTTTGAGCATTCTTTGGCATTGCCTTTCTTTGGGATTGGAACGAAGACTGACCTCTTCCAGTCCTGTGGCCACTGCTGAGTTTTCCAAATTTGCTGGCATATCGAGTGCAGCACTTTCACAGCATCACCTTTGAGGATTTGAAATAGCTCAACTGGAATTCCATCACCTCCACTAGCTTTGTTCGTAGTGATGCTTTCTAAGGCCCACTTGACTTCACATTCCAGGATGTCTGGCTCTAGGTGAGTGATCACACCATCATGATTATCTGGGTCGTGAAGATCTTTTATGTACAGTTCTTCTGTGTATTCTTGCCACCTCTTCTTAATATCTTCTGCTTCTGTTAGGTCCATACCATTTCTGTCCTTTATCGAGCCTATCTTTGCGTGAAATGTTCCCTTGGTATCTCTAATTTTCTTGAAGAGGTCTCTAGTCTTTCCCAATCTGTTGTTTTCCTCTATTTGTTTGCACTGATCGCTGAGGAAGGCTTTCTTATCTCTCCTTGCTATTCTTTGGAACTCTGCATTCAGATGAGAATATCTTTCCTTTTCTCCTTTGCTTTTCGCTTCTCTTCTCTTCCCAGCTATCTGTAAGGCCTCCTCAGACAGCCATTTTGCTTTTTTGCATTTCTTTTCCATGGGGATTTTCTTGATCCCTGTCTCCTGTACAATGTCACGAACCTCTGTCCATAGTTCATCAGGCATTCTGTCTATCAGGTCTAGTCCCTTAAATCTATTTTTCACTTCCACTGTATACTCATAAGGGATTTGATCTAGGTCATACCTGAATGGTCTAGTGGTTTTCCCTACTTTCTTCAATTTAAGCTTGTCATCAAACATCATCACAAATAGAAATACAATTGTATGTACTCAGTCACTTAATCCTGACCTAGATGCTGCTAGAATATTTTGGGGAAATGAACAATATGCTATTAAATCTTTACTAAGAACAAAAGCTCCCATAATTAAAAGCAAAATAAAAAATTCTATATCCAGAATTTGATTGCTAGCAGGGTGAAAGAATAGGTTTAAAGCAAAGTAAGATGCTGAACAGTCAGAACTAGACATGGAACAATGGACTGGTTCAAAATTGGGAAAGGAGTACGTCAAAGACATGAGTCTGAGCAAACCCCGGGAGATAATGAAGGACAGGGAAGCCTGGCGTGCTGCAGTTTGTGGGGTTGCAAAGAGTCGGACACGACTGAGCAACTGAACGAGATGCTGGAGACAGTCTGCGGTTGGAAGCAGAAATTGCTCAGCACTCCCCCATCTCCTTTCCCTAAAGGTTTCTCATCCCCTCACCTTGTATGTCCCTCAGTGATGCTACCCAGGCAGTGGTAGGGGAGGGGAAAGGACAGTCTAACCTGGAGACAGAGACCCCTGCACAGAGATCTGTGCAAAAATCTCCTCCTTTTCTGACTTGGATGCTTATACCTATTTGTATCACTGAAGGGTAGTGAAAGATTTAAACATAGCTGTTTACTTATCACTCTCATGGCCATAAAGCAGTGTTCCTACTAACGTACCAGGTGATCATAAAATAACTGAAACAATGGAAAATGGAAGGCTGGAGGCGATCGTGTGAGGATATAATGTTTTAATAAAAAGAATAAACACAAGTTCCTGAGTAAAAATATCCAGAACAAGCAGGTGACCTTGAAAAGTAACACAGGATTTTGAGAGCCATGGTTACTAAAACCCTATAAACATCTGCTTCAGTGCATGGTGGGAAATACAACATGAGATAATCTTAACTCAAACCTTAAAAATAATATTTAATAACTTTCCACATAAAGACACAAACAAAACCATAGAATTTATTCTTACTTTATTAACAATGTGGCTTACAATTTTTTCAAGTAAAAAGGGGTTTTTATCATTTAGAATAAAAATTAAAATATAACTCTGATATAGATTTTCATTTATTTACATGAAAACATATATACAGAATATAATCTTACAGCAAATCAATGACATGCCCTTTTGTCCTGCAAATTTCAAAAGTAAAAACACCAACTGTTCTCTTTTATGCACCAAAACAGACACAAGATATGAATCAAGTTCCAATACAAACTATTCAAACCGGAATGCAGAGCAGTAAAACGGCTTTCGACGGTCACAACTAGGGGTAGTTTATGCTTCTAGACCTCATGCAGGCTCCCATTCTGAACAACAAATGAGATATTTTTTTTTGTCATTTAAAACATTTTTTGTCTTCAATCTCCCACTGTAAAGTGATTTTCAGCAAATGCTGATTAGAACTTTTTCTTCAACACATCCCTCTGGTCCACATGAAGCACCCGATCTGTCTAGCGATGCAGCTACTGACCTACTGGTCCTCACTGGTACCCAATCCTAGCCATTTTAAAAATAAAACCAGTAAGACAGAAAGTCTGAAGCTCAGGATACTGTGTTATTACTGACTCTCTAAACCAGAGACACTTTTTTTAACCAAAACCCAAGGCAGCACCGTGTCAGCACTTAGAATTTTTAGGTGAATTCAGTGGGTCAAAAATAGCACAGATGGATATTATCGCATTGGGTTCAGGATCTGTGCAAATCAATCCTAGTGATAAAAGTTGCCCAACATAAAAACTCAACCCAGCTGAAGGGAGTAAAGCAATTTCCAGAAAACTCTTGAACAGAAAAGAACAAGTGAAGGAAGAAAGAGAAGCCTGATACTGAAATTGTTGCCAATGGAGCTTCTCTTGTTATTTAGTTATTTCACTGAAGAAACACAGGTAGTATGTATGTCTCCCTAACAATTGTTTTTTCCTTAAAAACTATAGATACTTGAAAATTTACGATTTTTCCCTTCAAAACATTGCACCCTTGGTCTCAGTTTTCTAAAGACAAAGGATAGAGTAGGACTTGGAGCCTAGATTCACCAAAAATACAATAGTGCTCAAACCACGAAGACTTTACTTAACACAACTGTTTCTACAGTTCTATCTACAGAAATAAACACAAATGGGTGTTTGACAAAAGAAGTATGAAACTTCTAATGCTTCCAAAATGAAGGGAGAGACGCCCTTAGGGACATTTGGTTTAAGATAAAAAGTAAGTCTCAGAACTTGCCTGATACCAACACTCCAGATTCTCTGACACAAACTAAGGAAACTGAGACCAGTCTTCAAAGGCTGATCAAAACCAACCTTCCAGAGACTGTCTTGTGGGTCAAAGTGGCCAGTGTGAAAGGTCTGAGTCATTCTAATTCATTGAGAAACAGATCAAACACAGGAAATCATCGTTCAAATATGATCAAATAAGGCAAAGCAACCTAACAGCTGTGTATAGCACAAACTGTGAGTCAAACTTTGATCAAATGAACCTAATTTTAAAAGTGATGGATTTCTCCACACTATGCAACTCTGTCGTGAAGGAAACTGGGTTTTTGCTTTTTTTTTTTTTGGTAAGCAAAAAATGAGTTCTTCTGTAATGGGGGTCATACCTTACTTACTCTTTCTAGGTTTACATTTTTGTGGATAAGAGATTTTCCTAACACACGACAAAAACAGTCAAGAGGTCAGAAGTGGACGGACACATCCTTAGCTTTAGGGCAGGACTGAGTGATGGACTCTCAGCCTTCGAGATGAGGTGGCACAAAGCACAGACTGAAGCGTCTGCATCTCAGGAAGTTCCTGAAGGGAACGAGCGGTGTGGTGCACACAGAGGAGAGGACTCTGGTCCCAAAGCGTCTTCTGGGAGACCGTGGGGAGATGGCAGCATCTGGGGATGAAGAGGGAAAGGGGCATGGCTGGGTGGAGCGTTTCAACCCAAAAGGGTTTATCTTAGGGGCCGTGGTGCGCTGGCAGCTACAGGTGTGAGATGAACTCCTCCCGCCACGAGGGACAAAAACATAGTAACGACACAGTCACGACAGGCAAACGTTCCTCGAAAACCGGCCGTTTCTCTGAGACGGAAGCTGGTGAGTGGTGAACCCTACAGACACAGAACGCCACCTGACACTCCGCAGCTCAAGTCCTGCTGATGTGAAGGGGCACAGAGTCAGCAGGGAATCCCAGAGAACCAGAGCCGGAGGGTGCGTGGGCAGTACTTGGAACAAAAATACATCTTCTTGACCCTGAAGAGTCTCCCAGCTCCTAGCAGGGCGGGCTGACGGCGCCCCAACGGCCCCAAGCTTGAGCTGGGCCTCTCCTGGCCCGGCACAGCCGGCCCCTCAACAGGCACACAGGTTGGCAGGGCTGAGCCCTCAAAGAGACAGAGGATGAGGGGGGCTCTGGGCACCTGGCCCCTTGGGAAGAGACCGCATCCCCAGCAATGGTGGCGTGTCTTCCTCGGCTGCCAGGGTTGAGGCCTCCAGCTCCTCTGGGTGGGCTCCAGGGCTTAACCCACCCCCACAGGCGCCGGAGAGCACCTCACTCCAGCGCAGCAACCCGCCCCAGTGCCATTCAGGGAAGGCATGAGAAGGTGACGCTCATTCTGAAAGGGTGAGCAGCCCTCTTCATTTGCACCCCACGTGCAATGGGAAGAGCTCAGCTAGAAAAGGCTGATCCACAGTGAGGATCACAAGCCTATCCGAGGCAGGAAAACACCCAAGACCTTGACCAGCAGGCCCTTCTCAAGCGGCTGACAGAGCTGACCTCCCTGGGATGGAGCATTGAGGACAAAAGCTGTGCGGCTGAGGAGACAAGAGGTGAAGAACAGAGAAGGGATAGAAACTGGAGCTCGGAGAAGAGAAATCAAACCACAGGCCAGGCCTGAATCCCCACGAACTGCCCATGTTTATGGGCCGAGAAGATGGGGCACCTGGGCAAGTCCACTGCCAAACATTTAAACCTGCCTTAGGGTCAGTCACGTGGGAGACAACAGCCTCAACCATGAAATGTGTGTTTCCCCTTTTCATCAGTAATGGTGACAGATGATGACAAAAGGTTAGCCTCCGTGACTAAGCCTCTCAAGATCTAACAGAACGCCGGGCCTCTGTATGTTGCAGAAATACGAGCAGCTCATCAGCCCACCCAGGACGTTATTCCTGGAACTGTTGTCACTCTCATCAAAGAGAAAAGGTCAAGGTAATAAAGGAAGAGAAAGCTGTGCACCCCCACTTCTCCTGGGCAACATGGAGGCTGAGCTTCCATGCACAAGTTTAAAAAGGCATTTGAGCAACAACCAGCACAGAAGATAATGGTCTGTTTGGGACTGAAAAAATTTAACAGCTCCATGCAGGGTGCACGTGGACAAGTGCCTGGTTCCAGAGACCAGCTGGCTCCTGGAGTCATGGGTTTTTCTATAAATGACGGGACCTACTTAATGAAAACTGCCAAGAGACATCCTAAGTAAACCAGAGGCAGGGTGGGCTGCAGGCATTACGTGGTCACTCTCTGTCTCATTCTGGCCAATCCGGGCTCTCCCTTGACAACAGGAGCAGGCTGGGGACAAGGGGACCCATGTCCCTGCCACATCGTATAAGTTCACACCTGCCGCTTTATCACAAGGAGGTCCAGGGTGATTCAACATCAGCCCAGATGACGGGGTCAGTCACTGGCTGACCCAGGGGCGCATGTACCTCTGTGGGTGTGACCAAGGTGGGGCTCAGAGGGGACCTCCCCAGGAGACCTGGGGCAGTGACCCCTCTCAGGGGAGGAGCGGGTGCGTCAGCAGCTTTCTCCAGTCTCCCCCGGCCTTGCTCTCCGGAATGAAGCTCTGCCTTCAATGCACAATTCAAGATGCCCCAAGAGATGCGAGGAGCCCCTCTCCCATCTGGTCACAGTTATTCAGAATGTGGGGGACCTTGAAGGTTCCATACAGGACAGCAAGCACGCCTCCTCCCTGAAGGCTCCCTGGATGCCCACCTCCCCACAGTTACATGCTCCTCCTCCCTTCACTGCCCAACAGGCAGAGTCCCTTTTCCACTAACTGTCATCCGAAACATCGCCCAGAGCCGTGCGTGAGAAATGAGCCGCCAGCAGACCAAACTGCGGTGACAGCCACGCATATCGACCTGAAAGAAGCACCTATGGAGGCACTTGGGGTACAATGACAGTGAAGTCACCAGAAGACCTCCTCCCGGGTCA
The DNA here is from genome assembly GCF_054371585.1 of Giraffa tippelskirchi. NCBI lineage: Eukaryota > Metazoa > Chordata > Mammalia > Artiodactyla > Giraffidae > Giraffa > Giraffa tippelskirchi. The sequence goes on from NC_137287.1 coordinate 56,395,550, forward strand.
CGACGGAAAAGACATCACCTGCGCCTGGGTTTTTGAAGCATGGGCCTTGGCTTAGGAAGCTGCCTGGTTTGGGGTGGGAGAAAGACGGGGTGTGGTCTACAGAGATGCAGGTCCACACCCGTTGGGTATGATCGGTAACTCACACCCTGTGGGACCACTGCTGTGGGCTCGGGTGCTCTGCAAACACGGAAATGTCAAGCAGGCTGGTGGGCGGAGGAGGCCCTCGTGTGGACACCTGTTGGATGCACCATCACACACATCTGGGGAAATCAGAAGCTCCAGTCCGGGAAACCTCCTGAGACCGAAGATGCGGCATTCATCGGGCTGGTGGGCAGCCTGGGAGTGGGCGGGGTCAGTTGGCATACTGGGCGTAGAAGGCCACCTTGACCCGCTCAATCTGGTGGCAAAGCTTGATGGCGGGGCCCAGCTTCAGTTCCATGCACTCCTGCACCGTGGGGAGTGTCAGCAACAGAAGTGCCTGCCCGTCGATGTCCTGCTGGAAGAGAGAGCCGGTTAGAGCCGAGACAGAAAGGACAGGACTCAATGGGGTGCGTGGGCCATGACGGGCTTCATCCCCAGCCCAGGGCAGGAGGGGTGGCTCTCACTCCCTCCAAGCCTGGTGAGCGCTGGCAATTTGGCTTGACGGCTGCCCAACCCCTTGTTGAGAAAACCTTTCTGCTAAGAGAACACTGGCTATGGTGAAATTCACCAGCTTGGACTGGAGGGGACAGAAGGCTGGACTGGGCTGTCCCCAAGGTCCAGCCCTTGGGGCTGTGGTGAGCAAGCCCCCCTGGCCCCCAGGTCCAGCCCGTCCTGGGCTGTGGTGTCCCGCCACTGCTCTCCTGTGACTCTCTGAGCCTTGAAAAAGGCTCTCCACTAACAGGAGACCAGCCCTGACAGTTCCCATCAGGAGGGAAGAGACGACCTTAACCACACAACGCGCTCCTCCATTGGAGAACATGTGCACTGGGACACGTGTGTGCACACACCCTTACGTTTGTAACCTGCATCACCCAGAATGAGGTCTGAGGTCTGTCTTATTTAGCTTTCTGCTAAATATGCCTCTGGGCTGTCTTATTTAGCTTTCTGCAGCCATACACAAGGGCCCCACGATGGAGATATTCACTCAATGGTGGCTGAACCGCAGTCACTGCAGAAAGAAGAGCAAGAAGGCTCAGCCCGAGGCTTTAGGACCACCGCATGGGGCAGCTCTGCCTCTTGACCAGCTTGCTTCCTATAAGAACTGGGTTTATTTATCTGGACGTTGTTTGATTGGGTTACTGAGTGTCACTGCAACCCCTTCCAGGGCACCCAGCCTTCACATTTGGAGGAAATGGATGAGGGTCTGAGAGCCTGAAGGCCCGAGGTAACGACAGTGGTTGTGGTGGGCAGGAGCAGACACACTGGGCTCCTGCCACCCAGAGAAGCAGGAGCCCTGGGGCTGCCAGGAGCCCCAGGGAGGCAACAGCCACAGCACTGATGCAGGCAGGCACCTTCACAGAGGTAGCATTTGTTCTTAAACTGATGGTTTATTTAGCTGTTCTGTAAACCTCTAAAGCAAAAAAAAAAAAAACAAAACACCCTAAATTCATAAATTAATTTTGGGGGAGGTCCTATAAGCCTCTTGGCTTCCCTGGTAGCTCAGCTGGTAAAGAATCTGCCTGCAATGTGGGAGACCTGGGTTCGATCCCTGGGTCGGGAAGATCCCCTGGAGGAGGGGCAAGGCAACCCACTCCAGTATTCTTGCCTGGAGAACCGCCATGGACAGAGGAGCCTGGAGGGCTGCAGTCCATGGGGTGGCTAAGATTCGGACAAAATATATATAGAACTAGTTGTATGTCAGCCCCCAGAGAAGATGCAGGAGACACACAAAATGAAACGGGCTTTCTCCTGCAGCCCAGGAACAGACACACCTGTGCAAGGAGCCACCCAGGGCACAGACGAGAGAGGTCCCCAGAGCCGGAGACGCCAGGGACCAGGGACAGCCTCGTGCTGAACTGTCTGTCAAAGCAGCAAGCCAAGCAGGGCGTGGGGTCTTTGCTGCCCCTGCTCTATCCTCAGCACCCAGAGCAGTTCCCGCTAGCACATACAGGGGCTCCCTGACCACACGTCAAGAGAAGGAACGGGAAGAACTGGCTGTAGTAAACACGAAAGTCCAATGGTGGGGAAAGGAAATGATAAAGAAAGAATTTGGAGGGTGAGCAGAAACGGAGGAGAAAGAATTGGGGCAGATTACTTACTGCATGGCTCTGATTCCCAAAAGGTGAGTGACTGGCAAAATTTTAGGAGTTTTGTGTTTTTATAAATGTGTGGCAGTTTCCTATATAATGTACATGTTTGCAGCATGAAATTATAGAGTATAGGCTTTTTAAGCAGCTGCTGTAACATTTCAGAATTAAAAAGCATATATTCTGGTAACAGGAAACTTGTAATTTTTGTAAAAGCTCCTGGTGATTATGACAGTCTCTGAGTTTATCACTCTGAATCAGGGGAGGGAAGGCATGTGGCTGTGATTCCATGTGCTGTGAATTCTCACACAGGCTAAACCCCCAGCTCCTCCTTGTTCACCTAAAAGCTCATCCGACACCTGAAGTAACCCCCTGGAGGCCTCATCACATCAGAGCTGCGGCATTTGGGCTCAAAGGTGAAAGAAAAAATTAGTAATTGAAGGTCTGAGAGAACAAAAACACCCACAAGTGCCCACAGACTTCAGGTAGCCCCACGAACGACAGCCTTCTACTGTGACAGGTGAAATGGCCTAGTGTAGAAGTTAAATCGAAATAAGGCTGCAATCAAGTAAATTCTACCTATTTTTCTCTCTATAAGAGAAATAAGTAGGGACACAGGGCTGAGTCTTTCAGTGACGTGCGAAGATGCACCTTGTTGATCCTAGGAGTGGCCAAGGGTCAGGAATGTTTTAGACGTCTTAACTTGGGAAGGCAGGAAACTTTCTGACATTTTACTATAAACAGGGATTAAAGTCTAATGAAGGACAACTCAGGATAAGCAATATTATAGCCTTTTCCTCAAATCAGCTTTGTTTTCACTTCCTTGCTTATTATCAGATATTTAGGAAAGGAATCAACACTGAATCTGATGAACAGTGAAAGCAGCGTTCAGTAAAACACGGTGGCCTGAGGGCTTCTGCCTCTGGGAAGATCAAGTAGACTTTTCTCTATTTTTCCAGAGACGTGAAAGCCCTGGGAATTACAAACAAGACAAACACAGGAAGACTCGGGGGTGTGGAGAGAGGAAGAAGACCAGCCAGGGACGTGGGACCCCAGATGGAACACGGTGGCCAGAGCTTCAGGCTTCTGTTTGTCTGCTGCCCTCCTGTGACTTTATCATCGTTGCTGTTCAGTCACTAAGTCGTGTCCGACTCTCTGCGACCCAGTGGACTGCAGCACGGCAGGCTTTCCTGTCCTCCATCTCCTGCAGTTTGCTCAAACTCGTGTCCTATGACTTTACTACTCAACAAGCGGGCATCCCAGAAGTGCCAATGGGCACCGATGAAGCAGCTCAACCAAAGCCTCTGCTCTCTCTCCTGAAAGGTGGAGCTGGCAAGACAGAAGTATCTCAGACGACAGCTGCTTGACTGCGGGACAAAGCATCCCCCACCCGCCAGCAAAGGCAAAGCCGGGAGCACTGACCACCAGCCTGGCCATGCCGCATAAGACCCCCCAGCACCCCCTCTCCCCTACCAAAGGGTATCCGAGAACACCCAGGGGAAATCCAAGATGTCATCTCCATCAGATGTCAGAGAGCCCCCACAGGGGTGCTGGTGGGACCACGTGTGGAGCCCTGGCTTCCTGTTCTCCTGCCTCTAGTGACAACAAAGCCCTTCCCCCTGGAGTGGCCGACTCCCAGGAAGCCAGCTGACACAGAAGACCCAGGACAGAAGCCCGTACCTGCTCCTGAAATATTTTGGCCAAGGGCGCACAATCTGTCAGCTTGATGAACCTCACCACATCCGTCACCGACCACTCCAGCGGGTTGCTCTCGAGAACCAACCTTTCTTCCTCCTCCTGCTTCACATCCTGCAGATGAAAGGAAAGCGAGAGGTCTTTTCATTGCTTCTTAGATGGTGGGACACACTCTGAACCCAGTGGGCTCCATCCAGACTTCCTGGACTGCACGCGACCTCCTCACTAGGTACCCAGGCAGACACAGATACAGCCAGTGTCCAGGGAGGCGCTAAGCAACTCATCTGGGCTGTGACTTTGCTTCTAAGACTTGTGCATCTTTAGAGGTAATAAAAAAAAAAAGAAAGAAAACAAGGCATGGCGATGGTGACTGTGACTCCCAAGCTCAGGAGGTCTGGGCCAGCTCGTCGCCAGCTCCATGCCTGATGGAGAAGTGGCAGGAGCCGGTGATTGTCCAAGAGGCCGCTCTGCCCCCGTGGACGTGTGTGATGCTGATGCTGGCAACATGCCAGCTGACTGTGTAACACGTGGGTTCAGGGGAGACCTGATGCCCTGGTTACACATTTTATAGCATCATAAGGTCTCCTAAGGAGGGAAAGCCCAGGGTTTAATGGGACCGTGAGGACTTGCCCTCTGTTCCTCTGACAAGAGTCCCTGTGGCTTTAAAGTCTTCCCCAGAACGCCATCCTGAGGCTCACTGCCCCCTTCACTGGATGCGGAGGCACCAGGATTTCTGGCCCCGATTCAGGAACTCAGCGGGAGCAGCTGCTAGAGATTCATCTTAAACTAGGGGCCTAAGTGCACCCAGAGCTGTCCCCACTGGGGACACCAGACAAGCCAGTCCATGTGACCCATGCTTCACCTCTGCTGCCTCCTGGCTGGCAGCCGGGCTCCGGGGGGCTCCTTCGGCCTGGGGGGCGGCCGGCGCCCTCCGGGCCCTGCGCGTCTTCTCCGTGGGGGCCTGGCGCTCAGCCTCCAAGCTGCTCCTCAGGGTCATGGCCCTCCGGGGCCGGGTGGAGGGCACCTCGGCTGAGGACGTGTCTGTCTGGTCATCACGGATCTCGGAACTGGTCTCCTCACTCCCAGAGTCATCGTCCATGGCGTCTGCATCCTCCTCTTCACTTTCCTAGGGGGATGGGAAGTGTGCTGAAGTGGCAGAGAAGGCAGGAGAGGGCCTGCAACTCCCCCGAGACCCTCCCCTGCCTGGCGCCTGTGCGCCCAGTGAGGTTTGTCCAAGGAGGCCCAGAAGACGGACCCCAGGGTCCCACCCAGGCCCCAGTGGCACCTCTGTCTGCTGGAGATGCTGCAGTGTTAAGTCTGTTCTACAAGTAAGACAGGGTACCGGTTCATGATTCCCACTGCTCAGCATCAAACCACAGCATTGGTATCAGCATGAAGCTAGGGCCCTACTTCCCTGTCAACCATCAGCAACATCCAAGCTGGACATACCTCTCCAGAGCCTGTGGCCAAGTCCACAGCAGACGATCTCCGCTTCTTCTGCACAAAAATGGATTTTCGTCGTTTCCTGCGTCTGGCCGGTTTAGGGTGTCCACTCTCAACGCGGCTTTCCCCAATTGGGGGCTTGCTGATCTTCCTTCTCTTCCCGTAATAATAAGCTACAGGGAGAGAGATGGTTAAAATTGTTGTTAAAAGGTTATACCCAGGGCATATGTGGAGGAAGAGGGAGGGAGGAGAGATGGAAAAAGGAAAGGAGAGGGGGGGAGAAGTGAGAGAGAGAGAGACATTTGAGACGAAGCTTCACATCCCGTTCGCATCTCAGGAAATAATTCTGACAAAAGGGCTCTACAGAGAGGAATCATGTCTCAATGCCCTTGTGGTCACAGGTATCAAGGGCAGAAGTGGTCCCTCTCAGAACTGGTGGTGAACACACAGGCCAAATTAATGGGGCATCTTTTTCCTTTTCAAATAGTGTTCCTCACCTCAGTAAAGTGTTATTCTTTACTCACTCAGTGGACACTTTCCTTCTGAATTCAACAGCAGAGGTATATGTCTGTGTTACCCCCTTAGAGTTCTACTTAGAAAATTCCTCAGCAAATTTCAATAATACTGATGTATTTCATAAGTTGAATGTCTAATCAACTAATTAAAACTGACTGCGATCCAGTTTTCAATTATGATCACCATCCAGAACGCTTCCTCAATTAACTGAAGCTTCAACTGTTCCGTATGGAGCTCTCATAAAAGAACCAAATGCACCAAAGGAAGCTTTATCTAATGACTGGAGGCATCACAAAGAAACTACCAAACGCACCCAGGTGACAGACGGGGGTCCACACATCTCCATGCTGCTGTACCGCAGAGGAAAGTCACCAGCCTCCAGACTGCAATTTCCTTGGATGCAAAATGACCAACCAAAACTATCTATTTCCAGTACCTCCCACTAGGTCCATAAAGATGGCGTTTATAGAAACTGTCGAGAAACCCCATGGGGAAAGTGAAAACACTTATACATTAGTGTCTGATACCCAGAGAGAACCATGGTGCAGCTCGTCCAGGACTGTGGTCCCAAAAGAAGCAGAGACACCCCTTCCGTTTCCTTACACCGGGAGAGAAACACACAAGTATCTGCCAAGCAAACCTTAAAGAATTCTCCTGCAGCTACTCCTGTGAAAAGCTATTTGAAAGGTCTGGAAAAAAAAAAAACACAGCCCACCAACTACATCACCCTACGGTGCAGACCCACAGGTCGCTGTTCCTTTCTCTTTCCACTTACTGTATTTGGTTTTGGTGTGAATAGAGCAGTTCTCTGGGCAGTTTTCAGAAACCAGCACAGGACTGAACAAATTTGGACAGCACTCGAGCTTGGCACAGACCCGGCGGCAGAAGTCCGCTACTTGGTCGGATGTGCGGACGATCTTGGCCACAGCCCGGTACGTTTTGCCTCTGTACCTGGAAACAGAGAAGGAAAGGTGAGGAAGAGACCACGGGCTCGCTCAAATCTATTCCACACAGTGGATTCCTAAGCAGCGCATTCGCTCTCTAACAACAGGGTGGGTTGGGTGTGGTTTCTCTTCCATCTGCTTTTATTGCTCCTTATGAGCTCACAGAACTGTTTTTAAGAAATGCCCAGTGCTGTGGGCAATGTTCGTGGTGACCACACGCATGGTCACTGACACCCAGAGGGAACACGGGATCCCGAAATAAAGGCCTCCACTCGGTGCAGTCTCACTAGTGAGCGAAGTCAAAGTCACTCAGTCATGTCTGACTCGGTGACTCCGTGGACTGCAGCCCATCAGGCTCCTCTGTCCATGGGATTCTCCAGGCAAGAATACAGGAGTGGGGAGCCATTCCCTTCTCCAGGGGATCTTCCCAATCCAGGGATCGAACCTGGGTCTCCTGCACTGCAGGCAGGCTCTTTACCGTCTGAACCACCAGGGAAGCCCACTCTCACCAGGGTCTAAACAACTGAACACCCCTCCAGAATGCTTCTGGAATCCAAACAGTGTCATTCATGGCTCAAGACTCAAGAAAAAAAATCTTCTCCTGCCCAAGAAAAACCGCATGAAATCACCAATGTAAAACTAGAACCCAGATCTTCTGAAAAGCAGGTTGGATGGCTTCCTGTCTTAAAAATAGATACCACAACCCTATATGCGAGACAGAAAAAGAGACATAGATGCACAGAACAGTCTTATGGACTCTGTGGGAGAAGGTGAGGGTGGGACGACCTGAGAGAATAGCATTGAAACATGTATATTATCATATGACAAACAGAATGCCAGTCCAGGTTCAATGCATGAGACAAATGCTCAGGGCTGGGGCAGTGGGATGACCCAGAAGGATGGGATGGGGAGGGAGGTGGGAGGGGGGTTCAGGAAGGGGAACACATGTAAACCCATGGCTGATTCATGTCAATGTATGGCAAAAACCACTACAATAATGTAAAGTAATTAGCCTCCAACTAAAATCAATAAATTAATAATAAAAAATAAAAGGTACTGCAGCCCTCATTCAAATGCTTAGGATTAACAATGCTATAAATCACCCTGGCTGAAAAGGTAAGTTCTTGGAAATAGGTTTGAGTCACCTTTCAATATAGTTTTTAAAACTACCATTGGTACAAAATGATTATAAATTTCTCAGTTGACAGCAGATGCCAGGTCTTCATTTAATTCACATCTCACTAAACTTAAGAGTCCACTGTGGACATGGAACAACAGACTGGTTCCAAATAGGAAAAGGAGTACGTCAAGGCTGTATATTGTCACCCTGCTTATTTAACTTCTATGCAGAGTACATCATGAGAAACGCTGGGCTGGAAGAAACACAAGCTGGAATCAAGATTGCCGGGAGAAATATCAATAACCTCAGATATGCAGATGACACCACCCTTATGGAACAAAGTGAAGAAGAACTAAAGAGCCTCTTGATGAAAGTGAAAGAGGAGAGTGAAAAAGTTGGCGTAAAGCTCAACGTTCAGAAAACTAAGATCATGGCATCTGGTCCCATCACTTCATGGGAAGTAGATGGGGAAACAGTGGAAACAGTGTCAGACTTTATTTTTTTGGGCTCCAAAATCACTGCTGATGGTGATTGCAGCCATGAAATTAAAAGACGCTTGCTCCTTGGAAGGAAGGTTATGACCAGCCTAGATAGCATATTTAAAAGCAAAGACATTACTTCGCCGACAAAGGTCTGTCTAGTCAAGGCTATGATTTTTCCAGTGGTCATGTATGGATGTGAGAGTTGGACGGAGAAGAAAGCTGAGCGGCGAAGAATTGATGCTTTTGAACTGTGGTGTTGGAGAAGACTCTTGAGAGCCCCTTGGACTGCGAGAAGATCCAACCAGTCCATCCTAAACGAGATCAGTCCTGGTTGTTCATTGGAAGGACTGATGTTGAAGCTGAAAACTCCAGTACTTTGGCCACCTCATGCGAAGAGTTGACTCAATGGAAAAGTCCCTAATGCTGGGACGGATTGGGGGCAGGAGGAGAAGGGGACGACAGAGGATGAGATGGTTGGATGGCATCACCGACTCGATGGACATGGGTTTGGGTACACTCCAGGAGTTGGTGATGGACAGGGAGGCCTGGCATGCTGTGATTCATGGGGTCACAAAGAGTCGGACACGACTGAGAGACTGAACTGAGGACCCATCAAAACAACTGGGCTTATTAAAGGTCCATCTGCCCTTGATGGACCCCCTAATTTTTAAGTGGAAATTCTGACCAATAATTGATTTTCCAGCAAAGATGCACGGAGTGGTAACTCTGGCTGAGAACCTTTGTGTTAGTTTTAGGAAAAACTGCCCGAGAGAAAGAACCACCAGGAAGGCCGGCCTTGTCAGTTTCCACATCAGCAGGGCCCAACTGCTCTTTTACACACTTGTGTACAGATCTTCCTTGACTTCTGATGGGGGCTGTGTTCAGTCCCTCGGTCATGTCCGACTCTGTGTGATTCCATGGATTGTAGCCCGCCAGGCTCCTCTGTCCATGGGATTCCCCAGGCAAAAATAATGGAGTGAGTTACCATTTCCTTCTCCAGGGGATCTTCCCAATTCAGGGATCAAACCTGTGTCTCTTCAGTCTCCTGCACTGGCAGGTGGATTCTTTACCACTAGTATTAGTTGCTCAGTCGTGTCTGACTCTTTGCAACCTCATGGACTGTAGCCTGCCAGGCTCCTCTGTCCATGGGACTTCTCCAGGCAAGAATACTGGCATGGGGAGCCATTCCCTTCTCCAGGGAATCTTTCCGACCCAGGGATCGAACCAAGAACTCCTGCACTGCAGGTAGATTCTTTATACCACTCGGGCTACCTAGGAAGCCTCCTCTGATAGAGGTTACATCCCAATAAACCCATTGTGTGTTGAAAATATCCTACATTGAAAATGCAATGTATTAATAATACATCTAATGTACCAAACCACAGCTTCACCTGCCCACCATAAATGTGCTCAGGAAACTCACATTAGCCTATGGTTGGGTAAGACCATCTGGCATAAAGCCTATTTCATGATCAAGTGTTGAATATCACATGTAATTAACTGACAACAGAAGTGAAAAACAGAAGGGTTGTCTGTGTCTAGGACAGTTCTAAGAGTACGGTTGTTTACCCTTGTGGTCTCGTGGCTAACGGGGGGCCGTGGCCTCCGCCCACCACCACAGAGGACAGGGCTGCACAGAAGCCTGGGGAAGATTAACAGTCTCACATCCAAGTATGGTTTCAGTTGAACGCATGTAGCTTTCACAACACTGTAAAGCTGAAAAATCAAGTTGAGCCATCTTCAGTCGGAGGGGTGTCTCCAACAGCCTCAAAACACAGCAGGGACCACGGGCAATTTGTACAAAGGAAAGTATAACGTGAGATAGTCACTGCTGCAATTTGTGAATTACATATTTCATGTTCCAAACCTAGATCTGGTTCACTAAGAACAATGGGATAGATAAGCTGCTTTTGAGTTTCTGTCAACTTGTTTTTTCCTTCCTGTCCTTCTGAAGGCTCAACAACCGTATGCCAGTGACATTCTTCTTTAGGCGGGGCATGTGGCCGCAGCTCAAAAGCAGGGGCCAGTGCCTCTCACTTTATCCCACAGTGTGAGTCCACAACACTTCGCCTTGGGAGTTTATTCAGTGCCCAGCAAGGCTGCTGTAAACCTGACAATAACGTTTCTGAAGCACATTCGACAAGTTCTCTGAAGAAAAAGGGGGAAATGTTGAATGGGACTGTCAGCCAGGCCACAGCAGACACAAATAACACTCCTGGAAGGAAGGAGGGAATGAGGAAAAGGTCACGGGGAGGAAGTGATGAAGGTGCAAGGATAATGAAAAGACGGGGAGGAGAGAGCCGCAGGAGGACACTGGGGGAAGAGCAGACCCTCGGGTCAGATGGTCCTCAGAGAGGAACGCTGGCTACATTTTTGCTTTCTCGAGACTTCTTCCTTTCTCCCACAGCACTGCTGCATTACCAAAGTTCCAGAGAAATCTGGGTGTGAGAAAGTAATCCGCTGAGGGGAGGGGGTGCTGAGCTGACATGGGTATCAGACGCACACTGTGAAACAGGACAGGAAGGCAGAGGACCACAGAGGGACTGGCTCCCTGACGGCCACGTGGGGATCCACGCAGACCCCAGAGTGCACAGAAAGACTATCTGAAGAGGAAGATGGCTTACCATTCAACAGATGCAGAAAGAAGCTTTCTTGCAGATTCCGTTATCAGACTCAAAGCAGAAACTTCTGAGAAACAAGGATCATCATAAATCCCCTCTTTGGGGCATAAGTCCCAGGGGTAAACCTACTATAAATCTCTTGGAGAAATTCCATGGCCTTGAAGAATAAAGACCTTTCTTGCCTGCATAAACTATCCTGACCTTTCTGATCTCCCAGGTTTTCTCTTAAAAACCCATTTGTATTTCCCAAAGAAACCTATTTTTTCTTCCCCTAGAGGTTTTTTCTTCCCACTCTGTCCCCCCTACTGTTATGTCTGACTTAGGTGTAAGCTCCAAACCTCAGCACACAGCACTCTTGCCTGTGCATGCACCCCACCAGCACCAATGGTTTTGTATTTTGCTATCTTTTGTCAGTTTACTTTACAGGCTCCCAGGCACTGAACCTAAGAGGGTAGATGAAGGGGCTCATCTACCCAACATCAATAAGGAAGTGTGTAGCCTTCCAATAACTTCCTACCAACTAAAGATTTACAGCCATGTGTGAGTACAAAGTAATGCTCAAAATTCTCCAAGCCAGACTTCAACGGTACATGAACCAAGAACTTCCAGATGTTCAAGCTGGATTTAGAAAAGGCTGAGGAACCAGAAATCAAATTGCCAACATCCACTGGATCATCGAAAAAGCAAAAGAGTTCCAGAAAAACATCTATTTCTGTTTTATTGACTACACTAAAGCCTTTGATTATGTGGATCACAACAAACTGTGGAAAATTCTTCAAGAGATGGGAATACCAGACAATCTTACCTGCCTCCTGAGAAATCTGGATGCAGGTGAAGTAGCAACAGTTAGAACTGGGCATGAAACAACAGATTGGTTCCAAATTGGAAAAGGAGTACATCAAGGCTGTATATTGTCACCCTGCTAATTTAACTTATATGCAGAGTACACCATGAGAAACGCTGGGCTGGATGAAGCACAAGCTGGAATGAAGATTGCCAGGAGAAATATCAATAACCTCAGATATGCAAATGACACCACCCTTGTGGCAGAAAGTGAAGAACTAAAGATCCTCTTAATGAAAGTGAAAGAGGAGAGTGAAAAAGCTGGCTTAAAACTCAATATTCAAAAAACAAAGATCATGGTATCGGGCCACATCATTTCATGGCAAATAGATGGGGAAACAATGGAAACGGTGACAGATTTTATTTGCTTTGGATCCAAAATCACTGCAGATGGTGATTGCAGCCATGAAATTAAAAGATGCTTGCTCCTTGGAAGAAAAGCTATGACCAACCTAGACAACATATTAAAAAGCAGAGACATTACTTTGCTGACAAAGATCTGTCTAGTCAAAGCTATGGCTTTTCCAGTAGTCATGTATGGATGTGAGAGTTGGAGTATAAAGAAAGCTGAGCACCAAAGAATTGATGCTTTTGAACTGTGGAGTTGGAGAAGACTCTTGAGAGTCCCTTGGACTGCAAGGAGATCCAACCAGTCTATCCTAAAGGAAATCAGTCTTGAATATTCATTGGAAGGATTGATGCTGAAGCTGAAACTCCAATACTTTGGCCACCGGATGCAAAGAATTGACTAACTAGAAAAGACTCTGATGCTGGGAAAGATTCAAGGCAGGAGGAGAAGGGGACGACAGAAGATGAGATGGTTGGATGGCATCACCGACTCAATGGACATGAGTGAGTAAGCTCCAGGAGTTGGTGATAGACAGGGAAGCCTGGCATGCTGCAGTCCATGGTGTCGCAAAGAGTCAGACACGACTGAGCACCTGAACTGAACTGTGAGTGCACGTGGCAAGTTGGAGAAAAACACACAAAGATAGAGGAACAAGAGTTTTGGGGAAAACAGTCTCTCTTCTCTTTCAGTTAAGAGTTAAGAAAATCAAAATGGGCCTTGAGTCAAAAAGAAATACAGAATAAAACCACCAAAGCTAGTTCAAGCAGAATGACTTCAATGTGGTCTAAGTTCTATCATTCATCTACAAAATGACCCATATTGGGACCTTTTTAAAAAAAATAATTTGTGATGCAAGATTTACTTGTGACAGAAATATGATAACAGAGAATAAGGTTCCAGCCTGTTAAGTTGAATTTACATTCTGAAATATTTAAGGAAGAATTAAAAGGGAAAAAAAGATGATGACTGAAGAAACAAGGATGCTTGGCAAGTGGTGAGAAAAATCCCTCTTCTCATTAGAAGTAAACAGTAAGAAATGGCCCCAATTTCTTTCAAAACAAAGCTTGTACTTCCTTGGCCATGTCTTCTTAATCTAGAACTCGGGTCTAGAAAGTGCAATACTGGCTTTCAGTCTTAAGATACTCAACTCAGAAATTTCTCTCTTCTTTCTTGATTCCTGTATTTCAAGTTATGGGAACTCTGTGTGATAAACGGGGTGTATATTTATTTTACAAAAGACAATTCTGATTGAGAACACCCTCAACTAGTTTGTGTGACCCAGAAATCCTCTGCCCAATCTTGATGAATTTATTACACACCAAAAATTGTCTTCTCTTTAGAAACTGGCTTACCTGCTTGCTTATAATAATGTTTACAGCATACATTTTCAGGAGAGCATATTTCTCAAATCCTAGCGAAGTAAAAATTAACATGAACAGACAAAATCTTTTTCAGTGAAAAGTCTCTCAGGGAATTCTTTTTCAAGTAATTCTCTTCAATAGCCAAGTATTACATCTTACCATTCACAAAGTATGGGCATGAATAAATGCCCCTGAAAAAGTCAAATAAATGAAAACACATGCAAAATTAGTCATTGCTTGTGAAAAAATGAACCAAAACATCACTGCCATAGATTTGAACACGACTCACCTAAGGGTAACGATTTGACTTTATCTGATTTTATCCCCTTGTTTCTGCCTAAGTGATTAAGAAATCTAATTCACTCAAAAATTACATCAGGATATTTCCTCTTTAAGTATTCTGCATCACTGTAACAAAAGACTGGGACACTCTATTAAAACTCCACCCAGGTTTTATAAAGATTGTCACAAAAGTCATTCACACAACAGCTAACTGTCTTTTCTTCCCCCTCAGGAAGATTCTATATACATTTTGGAAAACATATGTAAATGTCTCTAAATGCAGAGGATAGGAATTCTTTTAAATCCTCCTAAGGTATGGCCAAGCATAGCCTAAATTCTTTCTCCTAATATTCAAAATAATGTAGGTTGATTTAGTAATGTCAATCCATCAGAAACAAGCAACCTTCTCATCTAGAACTGCTGAAGTGAGCTACACTAGCATCCCTTTTTCCCTTTTCAACAGAGCTATTCCTGGTTTTGCCTTTCAATCCATGTTGTAAACTCATTATATGATAGACTCATACAGTCTTCAAATAGTTCAATAATCTGTTCTGGTATAAAAGATACGCAGGCATGCTAAATCGCTTCAGTTGTGTTGGACCTTTTGTGACCCCATGGACTGCAGCCCACCAGTTGTTGGATAAATAGGCAAAAATTGCTGGGGGAAAACAACAGATGACAGTGTTTATTTTTCTTCTATTTATGGGTCAAATCTTGTCACTACTGTCCATGGGGTTCTCAGGAGTCATGTACAGATGTGAGAGCTCCATAAAGAAGGCTGAGTGCCAAAGAATAGATGCTTTCGAACTGTGGTGCTGAAGAAGACTCTTGAGAGTTCCTTGGGCTGCAAGATCAAACCAATCCATCCTAAAGGAAATTAACCCTGAATATTCATTGGAAGGACTGACGCTGAAGCTGAAGCTCCAATACTTTGGCCACTTGATGTTGACGAGACGACTCACTGGAAAAGACCATAATGCTAGGAAAGATTCACGCTAAAAGAAGGTGGTGGAAGAGGTTACGGATTGCATCACCGATTCAACAAACATGAATCTGAGCAAACTCCAGGAGATAGTGAAGGACAGGGGAGCCTGGCGTGCTGCAGTCCACGGGGTCACATAGAGTCGGACATGACTTAGGGACTGAACAACAACAACCTTGTCAATGTCACCCCCACCTTCTTACATAAATAGGTCTTTTCAGAAGAGGAAAAAACCAATCAGAACCCCCAGATGTTAAGTGCCAGCATTTGCAAAATCCTACGGATGAAGAGCTCGTATTATTTCTTCCTGAGAACACTCTCTGTGATGTTATAATTTGAGGACCACGGCCAAGACAAGTAAATGCATTAAAGCAGCTCTCCCCTTCGCTGAGTTAATTTATTCATGACAGAAAGCATTTCAGCCTTCAGCAAAATGGGAAGAAGTCAACTCTCCTTCCATTCGCACCAACGAAAACATCAATGATATCATGATCTAAAAAAGTTGTCGTTTCACATCAGAAGGAAAGAGGTGAATCAACACATAGTATTATAAGGGGTGTTCCCTCTGACTATAAATCTGTCATCATTAGCAGCTGCTTTGAGATGCTACTCTGATTCAGATGCTTGAAACCCACTTCAGACGCACATTTTCTCATTACAAGTTGCTATGTAAGATTCTGCTAAGACACATGCTGTCATGTTTGATATAATCGGTAATATGCTGCCTTTACAAGGCAGCAAGGCTGGGTCACACTGTGTCTGTTTTGATTGTGTCAGGCTGGTTTCATAAAAGCTCTGATCAACCTGGGAACATTAAAATGAGTGCAAACAGTGCAAAATAAACTCTCCCTGTCACTTTGGGAATTTGGAGCGAGTTTCTGGCTTCCTTATGGAGCTGGGGAGATTTTAATGGAATTTAAGATTGCTGTACTTTTACTATTTCAATATCCTTAGGTATATTTTAGAGGTATTGAATTTTACAGAAAAATTTTAAAACTAGAAATAAGAAGGGCTTTCTGTGAAAATACTTGCCCGGGTTACCTGCCTCCACTACCAGTAGGAACTGACCTTGGAAGAAAACGTTTTACTGCAGCTAAGGACCACCAACTTACATGAAGTAGAAAAATAAAGATTATTAGATTCGAAAATAACATGTTTTGTTTTGGGGGGCTACAGGTGAAGCTCATTTGAATATTCCTTTGAAAAGAAGGGCAGGGTGAAATTTGGTGTTACCCTTTATCAACATGATGCTTCCAACAGCTCAACACTCTCCTTATTTACATGTATTATATATTCCCTTTAACTTCTGTGATTTTGCAGAGTATTACTGGACCTTAGATGACTTTTATTGTATCTAAAATTATAGAGATGCTCAAAAAAGACACAAGGAAAGGCTGAGTGGATAGCTAACACTGAATGCAAACTAACTGCAAATTTCGCCACACCTGCACTCAGTCCTCATGTAAGTTAACTCCTGAAGAACACACTGTTGGTCACAGAAATTATTCAATACTCTTCAATTTTCACTCCTTTCTCTAAAAGAGGACTTAAGTATGCTCTAGTCATTGAAAAGTAGTTCAAAAGTAGTTTAAAAGTAGTTTAAAACAGCATCATTTTCCAAATGTTACAGCAAAATGCAGTCTTAGCACGCCGTGATACACGAAGTGGACCCAGGAAAATGTATTCCATTGCGAAAGAACTAAGTGAATATTAAAAGCCCTCTGAAACCATCAAAGCAATTATTAACCATCAAGCTATTTTGAGAGATGGGTCTTTTTCTATCCATCTCCTAAAGAACTCACTCATAGGAAGCCAGTGAGTGTGCTTAGTTTGAGTTCCAGAAACTTAAAGCAAAGAAAAATAGCACCTTTCCAATTAGCCTGTTTCCAAATAAAGTAAGTGACCAACTATATGTCCACCCACAGCGTTTTAACCAAAATCAGAGACACTGGTTCTTCCTGTTTTTTAAAATTCTCAACTCTAAGGATAAGGAACGTCTGTACCTGCCATGAACTTTACAGTATCAGATATTAAAGTCTGGTGATGAAAAACGTATAATAATGTTAAGAGAACTCCTCTCTTTATATAAATGTTTCCCTTTGGGTTGAATAATCCATCAGCACGTTTTTATTCTGAACATTTAACACAATAAACTCCATGTAGGCAGCACATCTGTGTGGGGCACCCAGAACTGCAGAACAACAGTCCTTCTGTTGATTCCACTTCTCTGGGCCATGTCAAAAACAGGAAGGACCAGTTTCAAAGGGGCAGATAAAGAAAGTTGAGAACCCCCATCTTCCAGAATTGAAGACACCTACTTGGCCTTCAGTGTCTCCTCCTGAAAGTTCCAGTGTGGGTCTTCCACCAGCTGTAATTCCCGTAACACCCTCCCAGGCTTGTAAGCTGCGTTGATGAGCATGCTCAGAACCTGTTGGGAAAAACACGGAATGGCCATGAACTTCAACTGCATCCATTTCTGCTAAAACGAGAAAGCACCCCGGTGACACTTTCAGGGTGTCTGCCCTCTATTCAGTGATAGGCTGGATGGAATCGGAGAGGACATTTTGCAGACTGGCACCAACGATGTCTCCATCAATGGGATAGGAAGGCAGAGAAATCCAAGGCCTCTGCCTGGGAGAGTGTGAGTCGCTGGGGGGAAAGAGGGGTGGGGGTGGCCAGCTCTCGCTAACCTTCTGGATTGCAGAAAAACTGGACTGTTTTCTCCAAAGCCCCACTGATCATCCTTCAACTGGATTCCCCTTCAGTATGATCGGTTACTAAGAATTCCATCTTATTCTTAAAAATATATTTCAAAAGGAATCACTAAGACGGAGATGATAGATTTGTGCCCACACTTTTGGATAAGCTTCAAATATCTGTACAGAGGGCTAACAAATTATTTGAAACTCACCTAATGCTGACCCAACTTATGGATATTTAACATTACGACAATTCTCAGAGATGGGAGTGTTTCAAAAGGAAGTTTGAGTATCTAATGTCATCTGACAGCTTCCTCAAACTACCCCTTCGCTACCAAGTCCCAAGTGCAAAAAAACAAGCATATGACCAGATCCACTGCAATACATGCAAGGACCAGACACTCCCTCTAAAGACTCAACTTCAGGCTCTGAGACACTCATCTTTCCAAAGGCAAACCCTCACCACCAACGAACATTTGTGAGTTCTGGCATGCTCGTGAGCCATTGCTACTGGGATACAGAGTGCAAAAAAAAAAAGTGAAGGTGCAACGCAGCACATAAAGGAACCCTGGGACCTCAGGGGCTTTGTTCCATGAAATGCCCATTCACTGAAGACCTGCCCTGTGCCGGGCCCCAGAGCACAGAGGCAGGACACGGAGCCACTGTTCCTGAAGTCCCTTCCCAACCAGACGAGGAATGAGCCAGGCTCTGAGTTAATGTGCTGTGTTTCGAGCAAAAACCCACTACGAGAGTGAGAAAAACCTCTCACTGAGCTGGAGGATGCTGGCCGTATTGCTGAAGCACCTAGGATTCTGCGGAGGAGATCAGCACAGGATCTATGAGAAGGCAACAGAAGAGAGGTACGCGTGTGCGCACATTCTCAGTCGCTCAGTTGTGTCTGACTCTTTGCAACCCCGTGGACTGTAGCCCACCAGGCTCCTCCATCCATGGGATTCTCCAGGCAGGAATACTGGAGTGGGTCGCCATGCCTTTCTCCAGGGGATCTTCCCAACCCAGAAATCGAACCCGAGTCTCCTGCAGTTCCTGCAGTGCAGGCGGATTCTTTACTGCTGAGTCACTGGGGAAGCCCCCAGATGAATGGTATGTTGCAGAAATTTTCAAGTCTCAGTTTTCATGTACCTGGCGTGTTCCAGGATGTAACCAGCATGGTCTGAACTCTGCTTTAATTCTGAAAAACAAAGCTTTCTCATCACTGAGGATTTGATATTAAAAAATTCTTTACTTTCAGCAGTTAGCCTGGTGAGTGTCTTTTTCTCATCTGGGCAGCATTTTGCTGTGTTCCTAGGTGCCTGTAAAGCCCCACCAAGCGAAAACAGTTCCGCCAAGCACTCAATGGCCAAAACATAGCAATACAAGCAGTTCTGGTGTGTTTATGTTTTCTCTATTAGAATAATCATCTGGTTTTATTATTTATTGTCAGTACAATTTACAGAAACTGAGTTTAAAAATAAATCCAATTGGCACTGGCTGAAATCACACACCAAGTGTTTATCAACAGACAATAAAATTTCACCCCAGTCTCGTCACTGTGCTTCACTGAGAAAACCCTAGAGCTACATCTTATTTGTACATCGAAATGCATTTTGTGACTATGAAAAGCAAATGCCTTCCAGACTTCAATTCAGAGTGGAAACGGCCTGCAATTAAATCGTAAACAGCATGCGATATTGAATAATTTTCCTATGGCTTCTCTCGATGTCACATCGTATGTCTCTAAATTCAACAGGCTCTCTACAAAACCCTGGGACTGTGAGCGGAATAATTTGTGTGTACCTGACATTGTGGTGCATTATAGTTCTCTTCATGAAAATAATGAAGTTGACAGCTGTTACGACGACCCAAGTTAGACTGAATTACTGAACCTTGCAAAGCATCAGAATTCACGTCATTGTGCTCTTGATCACAAAAGGGAGCACACAACTTGCCCTCAAATAACCGACAAGGGTGTTCGCTGTGAAGCCGATGAACACTATCCCCAATAAACTGGCGTGAGACTGGTCTAAGTAACTCCAAAAGGAAACTGGCGCTGCAGCAACGTCTCACTGGATTTCTTAGGGTTCATGAGGTGTGTATTTATTATCACAGAGAAGCAATAGCCCTCATATAGCTGAACGGATCTGGGATGGGAGCTTTCCCTCCCTCTCAGGCATATGGGGACACAGCAAGAAGGTGGCTGCATGCAAACCAGGAAGAGTCCTCACCCACCTGCTGGGCTGGCCCCCAATGGAGGACCTAGAGCCTCAGACCCATGAGCATCCATGTCTGCATCCTGAGCTGCCTGGTCCAGCCCATGGTGCCCTGTTACAGCAGCCCGCACCCACTGGACAACATCCCCTCCCACCTCATCCTCTCCTTCCTCTCCCCTGGACTGTCACCCTCTGTGTGTGCACGGGGCTTCAACCTCCTGTCTTAAAGGAGGAAAACTCCTTTCTCTCTCCATCTCTCATCTTTGGTCCCTCACCTCACTCCTGTCTCCACTGAAGAAAACCCTCAAGAATCGCCTACACCCATGGACTTCTCTCTCTCTCCTTCAGCTCCTGAGGGACACAACTGGAAGGGGCTTCCAGGAAACAGGTCTTATCAAGATCGCCTGAGATGCCGGCTTTGCCAAAAAGGAGTCCTTCTCGGCCTTGTCCTAATCCACCCCGTCAGCAGCTGGTGCCACTGCCCGTCACTTCCTCCTCTGCAGATACTTTCTACCCTTACCCTCAGGACCCCAGGCTCTCCTGATCCTTGTGCCCCCCCAAACGACAGTCACCTCAGGGTGCAACCACTGGACTGTCCTCCTCCACCTATATTCACCCCACAGTGCACCTGGCTGCAAACACTGTCCACACACTAGCAAACCCATGGTCACCAAATGTGTATTTGACTCTCATGCCCATCTCCAACTGGATGTACAAGAGGCAAACTTGCACTTGCCCAAATTAGACAGATTTACCCTGTCCCACAGTTCCCTCCCCTTGCTGTTAAAGTCTCCGTGAATTCTGTTACTCTCATAGTCCATATCCAGTTCACTAGGAAACCCTCCCTGTATCCAAAACGTGTTGATTTATTTGTTTACCATCACTCTCTCTAGAACCTAATCCTCGAGAAATCAGGGGCTTCATTTTGTTCGTTGCTTTATTCATTGTAGCTAGAACCATGCCTGGCAATAGGAGGTGCTCAATGAACAATTTGGGGGATTTCTTCAATGAATTTCAAGATGGGCACTGAAATTAAATTACTCTGTACACCTAAAAATTAATGAATGATTGATTCACACCAAAAATTTGTTTGGTACCATAAAATCTATATCAATGGAGGGAAGCTCAGGAGGTAGCACTTGCCACTGATTTTCTTTCCTACAAAATCCTATCCTATGGTACAATGAGAAAATTCAACAAAGGTATCTTATCTTCTTTATAATAAACCTTAACAAGAAAAAAATTACATTTTCCCCAACCTTCCCGGACACCGTCTACTTAATTCCCGTGTCACACATTACATATGTGCTATAGTTTCCACCATCCACACACTTGGTACACAGTTCTCAATGGTCAATGTTCAGCATAAAATCCAGAGAATATCATCCAGAGGCATGTCTGCATCTCTGACTTTGTTGACTGACTTAACCGGGTAGGCACGATTTTTCCTCTTTCCAGTATAACCTGAAATGCCTAAGTCCTTGCTGTGAGGCTGAGGGCAGGGGGGGAATCAACTCACCTGGGGGGCACAGCTCTTGCTCACCTTGACCACCATCCACCCCAGCACAGTGCCGACCAGCACGTGCTTATGACTCTTGAATTGCTTTGGACCTGTCTAAATGGATGGATGGATGGATGATGTTTCATTCTCTCCTTGGTTCCCATAGCTAGGAGACTATTTGACATGACAGTAACTGCTAAGTGTGCAATAACTGATGGAAAAATCCTTGGAAGGTGTAGATGGGCAAAAAGAAATATACATGGACCATTCAGTCCTCACACCAACTTTTGCACTTTCTGAGGCTAAAGAGCTACTAAGCTCACAGAAGCAGACTGCAGGAGATAAAAGTCTCTGGTCCACCACCCTCTCAGAGCTCAAGACCACCATACGCCCCACACAAATGCCAGTGTGGTGTCCATGTGCACAGACCTCATCTACCTGTAGAAGAAGCAGGGGGAAAACAGCCATCAGTCTACATTTTCCAAAGTCAGAGAAACCTTTAACTACGAACACGCCTGACGGTCCAATAAAGCAAACATGCTCTGTCTTTGCTCCAATGATCTCATTCTCTGTAAGTGAAATGCAACCTGAAACCAAACACAGGTCCAGGGCAGCACTATTAGCATAAAGACTGGCTTGGCAGACATACTTTTCTTGCACTCGTAGAACAAAAGCGCTTGCTTCTTTTTTTGTTCTCTTTCCTGCTTCATGCATTTTCTGAACATCAGCAAAAAACTAGTTCTGTCATCAAAAAACTGCTCTGGCCTGGCTTTTCAACTTGGCTGCTGGCACCTATCAGAGAATCGATCAGGGCTAACTACTGTTGACCAAATATGTAGCAAAGTAAACTAGTCAAGCTTCAGAGAGAGACTGGCCTTATGGTCACCATATTTGTTAACAGGGACCCCAGGTGGCCATGGACCTCACAACCTCGTGGGTGTGACACGGTCTCACAGGGACTTTAAACAAGTACCAGGTTTGTGTCAGTCCCCCGTTCCATTCTGATTGTTGGCAACAAAGTCAGGCACAATACAGGCAGGGGACAAGGCTGTGGCAAGGATGACCTCATGGGCCGAAACTGCTGGGGGACTTGGGAGCCCAGTCCTGGTCTAGGGGCCTTATTTTATACTGTGACAGGAATTCCCATGTGTAAGCTGGGCTTGGTTTCTTCTCTGACCAAGTCTAACATCTGCAGGGTCTACAGTCTGTGTCAACTTACACAGCTGGAGCTCACCTCCCACCCTGACCTTCCTAAGGCCCTTGAGAGGGGCTGCACTCCCCACCCAATACCATCTCCCTTTAGCTATCAATTTCTCTTCAATGGGGTCCACTCGCCACTTAGGCTGGGCCAGGCCTCCAATGATTTGGGGATGTAAAATATGAAGGTGATGGGTCTAAAGAAAAGCAGGTCTAAATAAGAACACAGGCCAAGCGCCAGGGATGGGGTGCAGGCCCCAGGACTCTCTGGACTCAGATTTCTGCACTTTTCAGGCCCGGCCCTGTGGTCCGCACATTCAAGGTGCTTCCAGCATTCCTTCCCGTGATCCCACCAATGGTCCAAGCTCAGCTGCCTTTCCAGTCCCTAGAGCCGGCGGTCCCCTTCCCCCAGCCCACAGGCCCTGTTCTTGATACAATGCCCAGCTCACGCAAGTTTGTTCAGTGGCTAAACGGATGGATAAACAGACCCCTTGTGCCCAAGGAATTACAACACACTCATCATGGTGCAGATGATGTCCTGGGCATGCTTTTTTGTCGCAAAAACAGGAACGTGACTATACGAAGGTTCAAGGTAGGTCACCTTTTTAAACAAAAAAGTGATGATTCACCAAAGATTGTACTCAAATGTAGTGAGCATTTCCACCCCCCCAACAGAAGGGAGTCTTCCCGGGCTGCAGCAATGTTGCCATCTGTGAAGGGGGTGCTTGGCGCATGAATGGATCCAAACTCCTATGACTCCCTCAGGGACTGTGCCCACACCTCCACCGTCCGTGGCTGTGGATGAGCTTTACCTCCTTAAGGACCAGCACGCATTTGCCTGGCCCCACCGACTGCGGCAGCTCGGCGATCCTGCCCTTGTTGAGGTAGGGGCCCGAGAAACACCGGTGGTTGATGAAAAGCTGAGGACAGCAGTACTTCCCGTTCACTGTTCCTGTGCAGAAGAGAAACACAGTCGCGGTTCCAGGACCCATGGCGTAACCCGCCGCACCAGCAAAGTTACCCAGAGGTGCCGTGTGTCTCCCTATGGTTTACATCCACCATGCTCTGAGTTCCAGGTGTACAGCACAATGATTCACTTATCCATATATATACAGATGTTGTTCACCAGTCACTAAGTCGTGTCCGACTCTTTGTGACACCGTGGACTGTAGTCTGCCAGACTCCTCTGTCCATGAGATTTTCCAAGCAAGAATACTGGAGTGGGTTGCCATTTTCTTCTCCAAGGGATTTTCCCGACCCAGGGATCAAAGCCACGTCTCCTGCATTGGCAGGTAGATTCTTTACCACTGAGCCACCATGGAAATTTTAAATATATATATATATATGTTCTTTTTCAGAGTCTTTTCCTTAAAAGTTATTACAAAAACTGAATATAGCTCCTCATGCTCTATAGCATTTGTCAGTTATGTAGTTTATATATTATAGTGTGTATATGTTCACCACTGTCCCACACCCAGGCCAACACCTGATAGGGCAGGGTATCCTCATTTTGCCAGCCCTGGGGACATGAAATGTGCCTCCCAGGGGCTTAAATACGCATTTCCTTCATTGGTCTTTCAGCTTAGAAAGTGAACAGGCAAGGTGTTGATTTAGTTGTGTCTCAAGGTGCCAAAGGGAAAAGCAGAACAACTAAACGGTAAGGTATCAGTGGAACCCACTGGACATCTACACACATGGGATGTGGTCACAGGACCAGCTGAGATCCACCCTCTCCCATAGCTGTTCCAAGCCAAGCTGCGCTAACAGTGGTCTTTCTGTGTAAAAACTTGTTATTGCGAGAGTAAGACTGACATATATATATATAAAGAAGGCTGAGTGCCAAAGAACTGATCCTTTCAAAACACAGTGCTAGAGACTCTTGAGAGTCCCATGGACTGCAATGAGATTAAACAAATCAGTCCTCAAGGAAATCAACCCTGAATATCCATTGGAAGGACTGATGCTGAAGCTCCAATACTTTGGCCACCTGATGCAAAGAGTTGACTAACTGGAAAAGACTCTGATGCTCGGAAAGATTGATGGCAAAAGGAGAAAGGGGTGGCAGAGGATGAGATGGTTAGATAGCATCACTGACTTAGTGGACATGAATTTGTGCAAACTCTGGGAGATGGTGAAGGACAGGTGAGCCTGATGTGCTGCAGTCCATGGGGTTGCAAAAAGCTGGACATGAGTTAGTGACTGAAAAACAACAAATTAACATATACACACTACCATGTGTAAAACAGAGAGCTAGCAGAAAGCTGCTGCACAGCTCAGGGAGCTCCGCTCAGTGCTCTGTGATGACCTAGACAGGTGGGATTCGGGGGAGGAGTAGGAGGGAGGCAGGGGATGTATGTATACATACAGCGGATTCACTTCATTGTACAGCAGAAACTAATAACACTATAAAGCAATTATACCCTAATTAAAAAAAATAAATTTTAAAAACCTTGTTATTCATTTGGGATGGTAATTTGATAGTCCAGAAGCTTTGTTCTCATAGGACTTTAACTGAGAACCAACAGGTAAGGGGGGAGATATGTTATTTTTCCAAGTATAAGACAGAAGGAGTAAAATAACAATTACCGACTCTGAAAGATGACATGGTTCTTTTAAAACCATTCTGAAGTTTGAATTTTATAAAAAAAGGCAAAAAAAAAAAAAAAGTCCACAGCTGCATTTACATGGAAATTAGAGGATAGGATTACTCTGTCCAGCTCTTTAGAAAAAAAATCTTAATAAGTCTACTCATAAAACTGCTCTCTTTACTGCAAAGAAAACTTTGACTAATAGGATTCTTCCATGGTACACAAGTTTTAATCTTGGGTTCAGAGCAGACTTCCTTTTGGCTGGAAAATAGAATACTTAATCATATATATTACTTAATGTACAAACATGTCTATAATCAGATTTGTAATCCAACGGTAATTCACATTTATGTTTTTAAAAGTTACTGTAAGACACAGGACTTTATACATTAAAAAAAACATATTATTTCCAACCAGCCACTCAAACAAGGTTTTAGGGAACAATTCAAAAGCCCACGGGGACTTAAGGATTAACCACTAGTGTAAAAATGCAAGGGCAACTGGCATAAATGGCATAAAATGTCCAAAAAGAAATGTCTAATAATATTTCCAACTCTTTTCCAACATGATTATTCCTGATAAAGAGTTCTAACTGGCATAAATGGCATAAAATGTCCAAAAAGAAATGTCTAATAATATTTCCAACTCTTTTCCAACATGATTATTCCTGATAAACAGTTCTAACTGGACATGTAATTTTCAAGTGATGCATGGACCCAGCTTCTCATGCCAAGGGAAGTGTCTCTAGCTACTGACCAAGAAGCAAAAAAGGAAAGACACCAAGAATATAGCTTAGAAAAAATTTTAAAGGTATCTGTAAAAAAGATAGTTGGCTCGAAGTTGAGTATTTTGATACTGACCTAAAAATACATCAAAGTTGAGTATTGTCATATTGACCTAAAAATATACCCATGTCTCCACTCACAGCAACACACTGAGAAGGGTCAGGGCATCCTAAGGAGCTGAATTACCTGTGGCGTCCAGGTGAGGGAACAGACAAAGGTCGTGAGGTATTTTCTCAACAGGCACTGTGGATGGTGATCTGTGGATAAAGGAGAAACGCCCATGGGTCCCAAGCTATAGAAGAAACCAGTACCTTCCAAAGTCTTTTCATAACTTACAGGAATCTAAGCTATGAATATGTAAGACACAATGTGTGCATGGATAAGAACAGGTAAGATCACTGGGGGGCAATTCTTACAATAATTCCAAGAAGCCTGTGGGTCATCCGCCCCTCGAGGGGGTCATCACTGATCTCTGAGGCTCCTCTAGGTCACTTCCTGGGCATGTCGCTTATTAAATTATTATAAAAATGTCCTCAATCATTCTTAGGACATGCAGAAACGTCAGCTTGCACTGACTTTCATTAAAGTCAAACTTTCCTTTATTAATGACTTTCTGCTGACTTTTGATTTCTGAGGTCCGTGTGTGTGTGGGTCGAGGCCACACTGAAAAGTAGATCCTTAAAGAAAAATCTCAGAATTGACGATTCCTAAAATGTGAAGTAGGCTTATTAGTCTAGGACAGAAGTCTGTGCTGCTGTTCAGTAAAAAGTTGCTGAACAAATATAAAAACTATCGCTCTAGGGGAAAAAGGCAAATTGGGTTTCCAGGAGATGTACAGGTTGACTTCGTAGAAACGGCACAGATGAACAGTTACGTAAACTCCAAGTAAATAGTAATGAGGGCTCTTAGTGGGATCATCTATGGTGCTGGGTCTCAAAGCAGGGTCTCCAAGCTGTCAGATCAGTGTCACCTGGGAGCCTGTTACACGTGGAGAAGCTCAGGCCCCATCACAGACATCCTGAATCAGAAATTCTGCAGATGGGGCCTGGTGATCTGTGTTTTAATGAGCTGTCTCGTGACAGATGCGAGTACAGGTGAAAACTGCTGATCCACAGGCTGCAAATTTAGCAGTCATGAACTCAAACTGAGATTCAATGAGGGGGACTGTTATTTTAGCTTTTACCTCTCTATTTCAATGTTATCCAGATAAAACTGGAGTCAGATGATTAGCCTGACACACTGTTAGAAACATATTCAGAATACCCACGAAACTGTTATTCACATCAATATGAATAACAATTACAATGAAGCTATTATTCGATTTTAAGTTTCAACTTCAGTACATGAAAAAAAAAAAGCTGCTTTCAACTCCCTTTCCATCAGTCTATTAAGAAAGCAGATTCACTCAGTAAGGGATGTTTATCATGGTGTATTCCAGACATTTTTAAACATATAAACAAGTACTAACAGTGACAATTTTCCAAAAATATACAGCCAGTAGTAGGTCCACACACTACAGAACATCCTCCTTCCTCATAAACTTACAATTGAAATGTGGAGTGACCTACATTTATTTGGCAATGGAGGGCCTACACATCTTCATGTAGACTCTAATTTAATCTTTCTAAAAGTCCCCAAGAAATAGGTATTTTACAAAGGAGAGCGTTGAGGTGTGGAGGAATGTAACAACCTGCTCCAGCTCACTGGGTTGCAACCAGTCAGAGCTGAGGCCTGGACAGGCAGCTCTGGGGGGCCTTGGGGCATTAAGAACCCCGAGAACTGTCGCAGAGCACCCTGACCAGAATGCGGGACTGTGGGCATCCTTCAGGTCAGCTACGCTGGGATGAAAGTGAGAGGTTACAGTCTGGAAAAGAAATTCCTTAAGAAGCAGGCCCTCTGTGTCCTGCACATAACAGATGCTCAGTACACGTCTTCCCGTCGCCTCGACTCCTGTGCTAGGTCATGACCAGTTCTCTAACAAAAACAGCCCTATTTCCATCCTCTTTAAAGACACTTCGTAGCTTATCATGGAGTTTTTGTGAAAAAACACTTACTGTTTTTCTGGCTGCACAACTGCGATCTTTCTCTTCTTTTGTGCTGGAAAACAGGCAAAAGGGGAAAAAAAAGAAAAAGCAGCTTTGACAGTGAGTTGGGAATAAGCATTTTTTTTTTTTTAAATGGCTCCATAGGTAAAGAACTGTGTCTGTTTTTAAAGTAACAATTTGAAAACTGATAAGTTATTTCATTTGGGACACAATTTTATCTTCATTTCTTCTGGCACAAAACAGACTTCGACTTTTCAGAAATGAAATCTAAAGAGAATTTAGTACCTTTTACCTTATCACTACATGGGCTACTTTGTTCTAAAATGTGCTTCTAATAAAAACAATACATATATCAGACCTCCCAGGAACACAGCTGGTGAAATGGACTGATACAAACATGATTATCCAGATGACTTTTTCCCACAGAAGTGTGATAAGGCAAATAATTTTACCATAGCAGCATGCTCCCAAATTAGAATTAGAGGCATGTTTATAAACTACAATATTTTATCATTAAAAAGTGGATTGGCACCTAGCAAATGTATACGTCTGTCAAATAGTGACAGAAACCAGCCAACAATAACCTGAGGTTAAGAACATTTCCAGTTTACATTTATAACTGGTTGGAATCACCTTCACAAAGACAGACTAGAGCTTTTGGCATCTATTAACACAGGCATAGATAATCCTGCCTCTTCCAACATTAGGAAAAATTAATTTTCACAGAATTTCTAAAGCTGTCGGAGTTTGGCAGGTTTAATTAGACTTTGCCTCTTCAAAGCAAAATGCGTGTATGAGAAACAAAACGAGAACATGAATAAATAAGAGAAATAGTGACTCAAAATTTCATCTATTCTTAATTTTATTTAGTATCCAATTCCAATACAGGCAGACCTCAGAGATATTGTGGGTTTGGTTCCAGGCCACTCCAACAGAGTGACTATCATAATAAAGGAGTGATGGGAATTTTTTGGTTTCCCAGTGCATATAAAAGTTACGTTTTATAAGTCTACTATAAATCTGTAGTCTATCAAGTGTGTATCATAATAATATTCTGTCTAAAAAACAGTGTATATACATTAATCAAAAATACTTGATTGTTAAAAAATGCTATCATCTGAGCTTCACTGAGTCATAGTGATGACATCAAAAGGTCACTGATCACAGATAATCACAACAAATACAGTAATGATGGAAAAGTTAGAAATATTGCAAGAATTACCAAAATGTGACACAAAGGCACGAAGTGAAAAAATATTGTCAGAAAAGTGGTATCACAGGCACGCTTGATGCAGGGTTGCCTGAAACTTTCAATGTGTAAAAAATGCAGTACCTGTGACAACAAAGTCTGCCTGTAATTACTATGAGAAAGTATAAACTCTGTGATCTCTAAAGGGCAAGATGAGTGTGTACACTAAGTTGCCTAAGTCAGTCTTTGTTAATTAGGGTGAGATGCCCAAACTGTGTGATGTCTTGATGAGAAGCCAAACACAACAGGCTGGGGAACAGAGAGGAAACATCACTGTGTTCACCTTAACCTGCGTGGGGTTTCACCCAGAAAAACTCAAAATGTTCCTCCCCTCCCAAAGCCAGTGAAGGAAGGAGGGAGAGGGTCAGGACACGAATTTCTGTCTGAGGTACAACCAGGCACAGGGGATTGGATCTAAAGCTGTCGAGCGTGGGGAGGACCTGTCCAGGGCTGGGGGCGCTGAGAGCCAAGGACCCAAGACATTTTAAGTGAGAACGAAAGAAAAAGAAGGCCCTCAACACTGAAATCATTATTCTAAGCTCATAATTTTAGAAGTATTTTAAATTGAGGGCAAGGCATTACTGTCATTGGATGAGATTCAGTATGCAGTACTGGGTACAGGGCAGAAGAACCTCTTAGAATCCACCTCTGTCTATAGCCTGGGCCCCTACTTTATTCACATGAATAACCCCATCTGACTCTTAGTGAGTATTGGTAAGTCTCTTGTGTCTTTCAAAATTTCTCGACCTCAGGAAACAGGAGGCCAGAGATGGCAGGGATCTGTTTACAGCAATGTTCTGAGCAGCTACGTAAAACCTTATGGGAGGATGCTAGAAAAAAGTCAACCAGCATACAAATTAATAAAGAAAACATTAGAAATATCTAATCTATTTCACAAAAAAATTAAAAGCCTTATATTTAAGGACACACAATTTTAAATAATACTGTTGACACATTAGGATGGAATTATAAATGCTAAGATTTATTATTCAATGAATTATTATATACTATAAATGAATATTTTTTAAATGGTTACCATTTCAGGAAAATGACCTACAACAATTTACATTAAAACACACACTTGTATATATTTAAGTGGTGTGTTTGTGCATGCATGTGTTTGTGTATGGGAGGGTGGGTTATTTTGACTACTAATATTGGTTTGATTTGGCACTTTTGTGATCAGAAGGATGTAATGTAATGCCCCTTTCAAAGTCCAATTGAAATCTCACTGGTAATTTAAGGCCAAAAATCAGTTCAGGTCAGTCTCCCAGTCATGTCCAACTCTTTGTGACCCCACTGACCGCAGCATGCCAGGCTTCCCTGTCTATCACCAACACCCGGAGCTTACACAAACTCACATCCATCGAGTCAGTGATGCCATCCAACCATCTCATCCTCTGTCATCCCATTCTCCTCCCTCCTTCAATCCTTCCAAGCATCAGGGTCTTTTCTAGTGAGAGAGTTCTTCACATCAGGTGGCCAAAGTATTGAAGTTTCAGCTTTAGCATCAGGCCCTCCAATGAATAGTCAGGATTGATTTCCTTTCAGATTAACTGGTTTGATCTCCTTGCAAACCAAGAGACTCCAACACCACAGTTAAAAAGCACCAATTCTTTGGCACTCAGCTTTCTTTATAGTCCAACTCTCACATCCATACATGACCACTGGAAAAACTATAGCTTTGACTAGAGAGACCTTTGTTGGCAAAGTAATATCTCTGCTTTTTAATATGCTGTCTAGGTAGGTCATAGATTTCTTCCAAGGAGCAAGCATCTTTTAATTTCATGGCTGCAGTCACCATCTGCAGTGATTTGGAGCCCAAGAAAATAAAGTCTGTCACTGTTTCCATTGTTTCCCCATCTATTTGCCATGAAGTGATGGGACTGGATGCCATGATCTTTGTTTTTGAATACTGAGTTTTAAGCCAGCTTTTTCACTCTCCTCTTTCACTTTCATCAAGTGGATCTTAAGTTCTTCATCACTTTCTGCCATAAGGGTGGTGTCCTCTGCATATCTGATGTTACTGATATTTCTCCCGGCAATACTGATTCCAGCTTGTGCTTCATCCAGCCCGGCATTTCGCATGATATACTCTGCATAGAAGTTAAATAAGCAGGGTGACAATATACAGCCTTGACGTACTCCTTTTCCTATTTGGAACCAGTCTTTTGTTCCAAGTCCGGTTCTAATGATTGCTTCTTGATGTTCATACCGATTTCTCAGGAGGCAGGTAAGGTGGTCTGGTATTCCCATCTCTTGAAGAATTTTTCACAGTTTGTTGTGATCCACACAGTCAAAGGCTTTGGCATAGTCAATAAAGCAGAAGTAGATGTTTTTCTGGAACTCTCTTGCTTTTTCGATGATCCAATGGATGTTGGCAATTTGATCTCTGGTTCCTCTGCCTTTTCTAAATCCAGCTTGAACATCTGGAAGTTCATGGTTCATGTACTGTTGAAGCCTGGCTTGGAGAACAGTAAGCATTACTTTGCTAGCCTGTGAGATGAATGCAATTGTGTGGTAGTATGAACATTCTTTGCCATTGCCCTTCTTTGAGATTGGAGTGAAAACTGACCTTTTCCAGTCCAGTCCTGTGGCCACTGCTGAGTTTTCCATATTTGCTGGCATGTTGAGTACAGCACTTTCACAGCATCATCCGTTAGGATTTGAAATTTCTCAACTGGAATTCCATCACCTCCACCAGTTTTGTTCGTAGTGATGCTTCCCAAGGCCCACTTGACTTTGCATTACAGGATGTCTGGCTCTAGGAGAGTGATCACACCATCGTGGTTAAATGGGTCATGAAGATCTTTTTTGTATAGTTCTGTGTATCCTTGCCACCTCTTCTTAATATCTTCTGCTTCTGTTAGGTCCATACCATTTCTGTCCTTTATTGTGCCCATCTTTGCATGAAATGTTCCCTTGGTATCTCTAATTTTCTTGATGAGATCTCTAGTCTTACTCATTCTATTGTTTTCCTCTATTTCTTTGCATTGATCACTGAGGAAGGCTTTCTTATCTCTCCTTGCTATTCTTTGGAACTCTGCATTCAAATGGGTATATCTTTGCTTTTCTCCTTTACCTTTAGCTTCTCTTCTTTCCTCAGCTATTTGTAAGACCTCCACAGACAATCATTTTGCTTTTTTGCATTTTTTTTCCTTGGGGATGGTCTTGATCACTGCCTCCTGTACAGTGTCACAAATGTCCATCCATAGTTCTTCAGGCACTCTATCTGATCTAATCCCTTGAATCTATTTCTCACTTCCACTGTATAATCATAGGGGATTTGATTTAGGTCATATCTGAGTGGTCCAGTGGTTTTCCCTACTTTCTTCAATTTTAGTCTGAATTTGGCAATGAGGAGTTCATGATCTGAGCCACAATCAGCTCCTGGTCTTGTTTTTGTTGACTGTACAGAGCTTCTCCATCTTTGGCTGCAAAGAATATAAGCAATCTGATTTCAGTATTGACCATCTGGTGATGTCCATGTGTGAGTCTTCTCTTGTGTTGCAGCAAGAGGGTGTTTGCTATGACCAGTGCATTCTCTTGGCCAAATTCTGTTAGCTTTTGACCTGCTTCATTCTGTACTCCAAGGCCAAATTTGCCTGTTACTTCAGGTATCTCTTGACTTTCTACTTTTGCATTCCAGTCCCCTATGATGAAAAGGACATCTTTTTTGGTTGTTAGTTCCAGAAGGTCTTGTAGGTCTTCAAACAACCGTTCAACTTCAGCTTCTTCATCATAACTGGTTGGGGCACAGACTTGGATTACTATAGTATTGAATGGTTTGCCTTGGAAATGAACAGAGATCATTGTGTCATTTTTCAGACTGCACTCAAGTACTGCATATCGGACTCTTCTGTTGCCTCTGAGGGCTACTCTAGTTCTTCTAAGGGATTCTTGCCCCCAGTAATAGATATAATGGTCATCTGAATTAAATTCGCCCATTCCAGTCCATTCTAGTTCACTGATTTCTAAAGTGTTGATGTTCACTCTTGCCGTCTCCTGTTTGACTACTACTAATTTATCTTGATTTATGGACCTAACATTCCAGGTTCCTATGCAATATCGTTCCTTACAGCATCAGACGTTACTTCCATCACCAGTCACACGCACAACTGGGCGTTGTTTTCACTTTGGCCTCATCTCTTCATTGCCAGGAATAGTTTAAAGTGTTTATACCTATGTCAGTAAATCAGTACAACCAAATACGATTGGTTTTGGGGTAAACCTTTGGGGTAAACCTTAGAATAAGTTCTTTCTCAGATACAATCATACAAATGTATAGTATTTAGCTTAAACTTTTTCATGAATTGCATACAAACAGGAGTAAAGATCCCAGATGCTCATCTCCGCCTTGTCACTGTGACTTGGTTTCTCAAGCTGGGAAATGCCTGCAGACATTCATCTCATGCAGATGCTTACAGGATGAATGAGACAAAAGTCCTGGTGTTCTGTGCAAAACTGAGAACATTTTTGGATTTTTACAGGTTGGCTCCACTCTCTTTACCAAACTGCCTACTTATTCATCTAAGTCCTAGATATGCCCAGCTAGGCTCCAAGTGGGGCAATACTTACAGGCTGTCTTGTGTGGTGTAGTCAGAGGGTAGGAGTTGGCCTCACACCAGCCCACAGGGAAGATGTCCATAGATTCAACATCCACAATGAACTCTGGAGCCGGGCTCTGCAGGCCTGTGGGGAGTCCAGACAACAGGTGCAAACAGGTGTTAACAACAAAGACACATTAGAAGGAGGGGAAATCAGAGCAGCTCTGAGGCGGGGGAAGACATTCTTCTGAAAGTTGAACCCAAAGCCAACAGTATTTTACGACAGATACAAATGCCAGAGAAGTACAGTAGCACAAGTTCACAGGAATCACAAGAAGAGGGGCTTGGCAAACAGGTTTTTCCCCTGAAAACCAGAGGAAGAGGAAGGATGATTGGGGACAACTGCATCCTTGTCCCCAGTGAAAGACAAGCATCCTTCTTTCCTAAGAATGGCTTTGAAGCTAAGGAAGGTAGTCCAGCCTGTGGGGTGGAGGCCCTAAGACATTCTTCACCCAACACCAAGCAGAGGTCAACTTTCAACCAACAGAAGTTAAATATTCCGGTTAAAGGAACTGGGAGGGTTCAGTGACACTGGTTATAAGCAGTGAGCATCAAAACACAATTCCCTAGGGGACATGCTCCTTTATCTTGTGACCATGTCACTTCTGCACTCAGTTTGCAGGCTTAAGACTCTTGCCGTGTCATACTGAAGTCACTTAGGCAGGAGTGTCTCTTTGGTGGGGATCTGCCTTCGTATCATAATCAAAATGATGCCTTGTGTTAAGTTGGCATAGCAGCTGAGAGACTCTGAGAGAAAAGATCTGGACACAATATGAGCAGGGGTTCCAAGGAACTCTGGTTACTGAGAGAATAAATTTAGAACCCTGCAAACTAGTGAAGAGAAGGAAATTCTACACCAAATCAACAGTTCTTTGAAAGCACACTTTGAGGAAAGACACTCTTGAACCAAGAACCGAAAGATAAGAAACAGCTCTATTAATGGAGTGACTCCCTGGCCCTGACCACTTAAGCTTTCTTTGCTTTTGGTTTCTTCACTGGGAATCAAAACAAAAGTTAACACTCTTAGAAACCCCATAACACATCCAAGCAATCACACATCATCTGATGAATTCTGAATCACACTTCCCCTCCAAAACATAGCTTCTGGAAGCTCAATACCAGCAAACATAAAATCTCCTCACTATTTCAGCTACACTGGCTCCCAGAGTATGTTATTTGATAAACCCAGGTACCAGATTTAGCACTAAACCCTAACTTTGGTGTACACAAAGTGCCTGGAACGCTGACAGCAGATGCTTATACACACATGTTATCACCTCCATTCGTCACACTGAACTTCTGAGGTGTTCTCAGAGAAAGTCATTACTATGGTTATCAATTCTAACTTCCGTTTCACTGAATTCTCCGATAATTTGAAAGATATATAACCTACAAGAATGCAAGCAGCTTTACAGGGCTTAGGTTCCAACACAGCTGAATGAATAGAAAGCATTTCTGCCTTGCATTAAATGACTCAACCAACATTTAACTAATCTGCTTAAGAAATTATCAAATAAACAAAACTGCCAAAACAGACAAAAGCTAAAAAACTCCCCAACTAGCTTCAAATATAAAACTGATCTTTTCTTGTCGAGAAGGGCACTGGATTTGGCAGACGGGCCAGTGAAGAGAGTCACCGACAAAAGGCATGTGGGGTCTTCCTGGATCAGAGATCAACCTACATCCCCTGCAATGGCAGGTGGATTCTTAACCACTGGGCCACCACTTCTCTGTCCATGGGATTTCCCAGGCAAGAAATACTTGAGTGGATTGCCATTTCCTTCTGCAGGGGATGGATCCCCTGCACACTGGCAGGCGGATTCTTTACCACTGCACCACCTGGGAAGCCCCTAACCTCGTCTAGTGTTGACATTAGCCGTCAGATGGGTTCAAGTATGCAATGAGAAGGTAAAGCACTGGAAGGCAGAAAAGCAGGACCTGGGTACTGGAAACCCCGCCCACCATCCACCCCACACCTTCCATGTGCAGACGCTGGCCCACAGAGCAAGATCTCAGAAAAGCCCTCACTCATTTCAGCCCTGGAGCTAAATTCCTAAGGAATCAAGACACAGCAAAACTAGCTGACAAGAGCGACATATGATAGGAAACCATCAGAAAGAAAACAACAGAAATGGGATTAAATGTGTAAGTGGAGGGAGAGATCCATGGATGGTGAACTCTTAGGACACTCACTCTTGTCCAAGTACTTTTCAAAGAGTTTTATCCTTATGACCCTAAGAGATCAGATGGTTTTCACTCCCATTTTACAGATGAGAAAACTAAGCTGAAGCTCCAATACTTACACCTGATGCAAAGAGCCAACTTATTGGAAAAAACCCTGATGGTGAGACAGACTGAGGGCAGGAGCAGAGGATGAGATGGTTAGATTGCATCACCGATTGAGATGATGGGCACTGAGACCTGGGCAAACTCAGACAGACAGTGAGGGACCGGAAGGCCTGGCGAGCTGCAGTCCATGGGGTCACAAAGAGTTGGACATGGCTTAGTGACTGAACAACAAGAAACCGAGGGTCAGGAAAAGATCAAATAGCCGGTTAAGAGGGGGATCTAGGGCTCTAACCCAAGCAATCTCGCTCCAGAGCCTAGGAAGTCATTCTAGGTAGGCTCGTGAGGAGAACACAGTCAGTCCGAAGTCACATCAAGCACAACAGCAGCTTCAAAACCCAAACTCGCCTTTGGTTCCTACTGCAAAGCCTTCTAGGTAGTAGATCTCCCTCCTCAGCCTCCCATCAAATTCTTCCCCCAACATTCCCATTTTGCTTAAGAAAACCAGAGCCAGGGCTGTTGCCGACCACTCAGAACCCGTGTAGCTGACTGGCGGTCTCCAAAGCCTGTTCACAGACAGCAGCCCCCGCCTCTTGGGCCACCTTCCTTAGCTGTGCAACAGTATAGGTCCCGTCCCATATATATATATGTGTGTGGATATATACTCCATGTATATACATATATATACCCATATATACACACACTCATGTCTATACATATATATATACCCATATATATACATATATATACATTCATGTAGATACATATATATACACATATATACACACTCATGTATATACATATATATACCCGTATATATACACTCATGTAGATACATATATATATACATATATATACACTCATGTAGATACATATATATACCCATATACACACACCTATATATACATATATATACCCACCCATATATATACACACCTGTGTATATATATACACCCATACATATATATATATATACACACACCTATCTACACACACATATATACACACACACCTATATGCACACACATCTACACATACATATATACACCTATATATACACATATACACACCTATATATACATACACATATATATACACCTATGTATGTATACATATATACACCCATATACATACATACATATATACACACACACCCATATATATACTAACACATTATATATATACACACACACACACACGTACCCTATGTAAATACACACACACACACACACACATATATATATTGTGTGGACCTGCATGCTCAGTCGTATCCAACTCTGTAATCCTAGGGACTGTAGACCACTAGGCTCCTCTGTCCATAGGATTTTCCAGGCAAGAATACTGGAGTGGGTTGCCATTTCGTCCTCCAGGGGATCTTCCCGACCCAGGAATCGAACCTGTGACTCCTGTGTCTCCTGCATTACAGGCGGATTCTTTACCACTAAGCCACTGGGGAAATCTTATACATATATATACACACCCATATATATACATACACATATATACAAACACCCATATATACACATACATATACACACACCATATATATACACATACATATACATACCCATAATATACATACATATATATACACACCCATACATACACATACATATATTTACACACCATATATACACGCATATATATACATATATATATATGAAGACCTACAAGACCTTCTGGAACTAACACCCAAAAAAGATGTCCTTTTCATCATAGGGGACTGGAATGTAAAAGCAGGAAGTCAAGAGGTACCTGAAGTAACAGGCAAATTTGGCTTTGGAGTACAAGATGAAGCAGGTCAAAGGCTAACAGAGTTTTGCCAAGAGAACACACTGGTCATAGCAAACACCCTCTTCCAACAACACAAGAGAAGACTCTTACACATGGACATCACCAGATAGCCAACACCAAAATCAGATTGATTATATTCTTTGCAGCCAAAGATGGAGAAGCTCTGTACAGTCAGCAAAAACAAGACCGGAAGCTGACTGTGGCTCAGATCATGAATTCCTCATTGCCAAATTCAGACTTAAATTGAAGAAAGTAGGGAAAACCACTAGACCATTCAGGTATGACCTAAATCAAATCTCTTATGATTATACAGTGGAAGTAAGAAAAGATTCAGGGATTAGATCTGATAGATAAGAGTGCCTGATGAACTATGGACAGATGTTTGTGACACTGTACAGGAAGCAGTGATCAAAACCATCCCCAAGAAAAAGAAATGTAAAAAGGCAAAATGGTTGTCTGAGGAGGCCTTACAAATAGCTGAGGAAAGAAGAGAAGCTAAAGGTAAAGGAGAAAAGGAAAGATATATCCATCTGAATGCAGAGTTTCAAAGAATAGAAAGGAGAGATAAGAAAGCCTTCCTCAGTGATCAACGCAAACCCAGGGACGGGGGAGCCTAGTGGGCAGCCGTCTCTGGGGTCGCACAGAGTCGGACACGACTAAAGCAACTTAGCAGCAGCAGCAGCAGCAGAGATCTCTTCAAGAAAATTAGAAATACCAAGGGAACATTTCATGCAAAGATGGGCACAATAAAAGACAGAAATGGTATGGACCTAACAGAAGCAGATGATATAAAGAAGTGGTGGCAGGAATACACAGAAGAACTAGACAAAGAAGATTTTTATGACCCATTTAACCACGGTGGTGTGATCACTCACCTAGAGCCAGACATTCTGGAATGAGAAGTGAAGTGGGCCTTAGGAAGCATCACTATGAACAAAGCTAGTGGAGGTGATGGAATTCCAGTTGAGAAATTGCAAATCCTGAAAGATGATGCTGTGAAAATGTTGCACTCAATATGCCAGCAAATCTGGAAAACTCAGCAGTAGCCACAGGACTGGAAAAAGTCAGTTTTCATTCCAATCCCAAAGAAGGGCAATGCCAAAGAATGTTCAAACTACCGCACATTGCACTCATCTCACATGCAAGCAAAGTAATGACCAAAACTCTCCAAGCCAGGCTTCAACGGTACATGAACTGTGAACTTCCAGATGTTCAAGCTGGATTTAGAAAAGGCAGAGGAACCAGAGATCAAATTGCCAATATCCGCTGTATCATCAAAAAAGCAAGAGAGTTCCAGAAAAACATCTACTTCTACTTTACTGATTATGCCAAAGCATTTGACTGTGTGGATCACAATAAACTGTGGAAAATTCTGAAAGAGATGGGAATACCAGACAACCTGACCTGCCTCCTGAGAAATCTGTAGGAACGTCAAGAAGCAACAGTCAGAACTGAGCATGGAACAACACACTGGTTCCAAATAGGGAAATGAGTATGTCAAGGCTGTATATTGTCACCCTGCTTGTTTAACTTACATGCAGAGAACATCATGAGAAATGCTGGGCTGGATGAAGCACTAACTGGAATCAAGATTGCTGGGAGAAACATCAATTATCTCAGATAGGCAGATGACACCACCCTTATGGCAGAAAGTGAAGAAGAACTAAAGAGCCTCTTGATGAAAGTGAAAGAGGAGAGTGAAAAAGATGGCTTAAAACTCAACATTCACAAAACTATGATCATGGCATCCAGTCCCATCACTTCATGGCAAATACATGGGGAAACAATGGAAACAGTGACAGACTTTATTTTCTTAGGCTCCAAAATCACTGCAGATGGTGACTGTAGCCATGAAATTGAAAGACACTTGCTCCTTGGAAGAAAAGCTATGACAAACCTAGACCACATATTAAAAATCAGAGACATTACTTTGCCAACAAAGGTCCATCTAGTCAAAGCTATGGCTTTTCCAGTGGTCATGTATAGATGTGAGAGTTGGAGTACAAAGAAAGCTGAGTGCCAAAGAATTGATGCTTTTGAACTGTGGTGTTGGGGAAGACTCTTGAGAGTCCCTTGGACTGCAAGGAGATCAAACTAGTTAATCCTAAAGGAAATCAATCCTGAATATTCATTGGAAGGCCTGACGCTGAAGCTGAAACACCAACACTTTGGCCACCTGATGTGAAGAAGTGACTCACTAGAAAAGAACCTGATGCTGGGAAAGACTGAAGGCAGGAGGTGAAGGGGATGACAGAGGATGAGGTGGTTGGATGGCATCACTGACGTGATGGACTTGAGTTTTAGCAAGCTCCAGGAGTTGGTGATGGACAGGGAAGCCTGGCGTGCTGCAGTCCATGGTGTCGCAGAGTCGGACATGAGTGAGGGACTGAACTGATATATATACACACATACCTATACATACATACCCATATATATACTTAAATACACACCCATATACATATATATATATACACACCCTTATATGCATACATATATATACACACCCATATATATATGTATATATACATATATCTATACACACACACACACACACACATATACACATACAACCATCTGCTAAAGCAGCCTCTCCCCAAAATGGCTCCTGCAGCCCATAACCCTTTTCAAAGATTTAAAATCCACCCACACTGGTGGGAAACGTAATTACTTTCACATTTGTACTTTCCCTTGTCTCATTTTTGCAAGTTTCTGCCAAATGCTTATCAACCACCTCACTTGATCATAATACAGCAAGGCTCAAAGGGACGTTTTCTCCACCTCTTCTCCTAGACAGAAGAGGTTAACCTTGCCTGAGTTTCTTGGCATATTTGAGGTCCGAGAGGCCTTGACAAACTCCCCGTGCAGGGTAGTCATCTGGGGAGGGTGATATGAAATGCAGATTCCCAGACCCTGCTCCCAGTGTCAGAAGTGGTGGGTATGCAGCAGCCCCGGGAACTGGCACTTGCCTAGGACTCCTGCGGATTATGATGTGGAAGGCGGTTTACTGGAACTGAGCCAGGCACACAGCAAAAACCAACCAAGAAGATTGTGAATTTCAGCTGATGAGTAGAAAATATCTCACTACCTCAACACTTGATTAGCGAAAAGCAGTTCTTAAGGGGTTGCTCATATCTTAAATCGCTTTCTCGCTCAGGGACACAGCTTTTCTTTATTCCTCGTATCCATTCTACAAGACTTTAGCAAGCAAAGTGCACGTGAACTCTAATACAAGTATTGTGCTCTGTGAAAATTGGCAAAGACAGGTTTTGCTTGCACTGGACATCACCTGTGGAATTAGGGACCACGTCTGGGCCAGGCATCGCGTGTTCAGCACTGGTCAGTGAGGATGTGAGGATCATGGTAAAGGATACGGCTTTTCAAAAAGCTTCCATCCAAAGTGATACACAGAGTAGACTGAGGCTGAAATTTATACAGTATGTTTTGCTAGTATTGACTGTGGAAAGTTTATTCTCTCCAGACTTTGTTGCAGAGGACAGCAAAAAGAAAAGATTGTGAGATGCTTGTAATAACCTAAGTTGATGGTTTGAATTAAGCAATCTGGTACTTCTCCACAGACCTGATGACCTCTGGGTCATCTTTGTTTCTTTTTGTTCTCTGTATGTTTGTTTTTAACAAACCTGAAAGGAAACCCCCAGGTAACAAACACTGAGTGGGCCACCATTCCCTCCCCAAGTTCAAAGTGCAAAAAACACTAACCCAGAACTTTCTTTCACTTCTAACAGGGCTCATTTCAAAACCAGGTTTTGTTGCTCATGTTCTAAAGCTCTCCACAAAAATTCCTGTAGTGGCAACAATGAAAGAGCTAAATAACCCAGTGGAAATGAAGCCTGCAGGTCATGGTACTTTTGTAACATAAAAGGTATTTTATACCTAAGTTAAAAGGCTGAAACACCTAACATTCACCCGACAACCAAAAATACATGGAATACCACACCTCTTCAAAATGGGAGGAAAACAGTGTAATAATGGGAATAAGAAAGACCAAGAAAGGCAATACAAAGGTTTGCCTTCGAGAAAAGTAACGCACTTTGAGAACATCCACACCCTATGTGTCCCATGAGAAAATGATGGCCAATAAATACGACGTGACTTGGACTGTGAGATGCGGATGTAACCGCTCATGAGCTAGTATGTGGGGCTATGACAAGAGAGACATTATAACCGAATGTAAATGTATAGAACATGAATCGCTGTTGTTGTTTAGTTGCTAAGTTGTGTCCCACTCTTT
The DNA here is from genome assembly GCF_054371585.1 of Giraffa tippelskirchi. Classification (NCBI taxonomy): domain Eukaryota; kingdom Metazoa; phylum Chordata; class Mammalia; order Artiodactyla; family Giraffidae; genus Giraffa; species Giraffa tippelskirchi. Next base: position 56,437,623 of record NC_137287.1, read on the forward strand.
CATGACCCCATGCACTGCAGCCTGCCCATGGAATTTTTCAGGCAAGAATACTGGAGTGGATTGCCACTTTCTCCTCCAGGGGAATCTTCCCAACCCAGGGATTGAACCTGAGTCTCCTGCACTGGTAGGTGGATTCTTTACCATTGAGCCACCAGGGAAGCCCAGAACATGAATAAATGCTGATAATCATAGAGATGCTAACCGAGATCAGATATTAACATAAGAGAAAGCGTCATAACATCCCCTCCCAAACTCAAAACCCCATCATCAGCAACTGCCCTGGTTCACTGTCAGCAGTTTTTGAAAACTTGACATTCTTCCCAAACATGAACCCCAAATAATATTACACTAAGCTCATGTGTTTGATTCTTCTTTTCCTCTTCAACATTAGCTCCTGTAGAGGCACTTAAAGAGCTACCTGACTTTAAGGGAAGTCAAACACTCAACTGAAATGATCATTTTAATTACCTAAACTTAGTCAGTTAGCTATGTGTTGAAAATATTTCAAATCAATTTAATTCAGAAAAATAATGAATTGGTATGAAGTACACACTAAATTGTCACATAAACTGTCTATAATAAGAATCACCATGATCGTAACAATAATTTAACTGCCCTAAAGTGAGAAGAGTGAATCTCTAATATTTTGTCTCCAGGACTGAGGAAAGAAAACAATATACACAGAAAAATTTGAGATAATGAGAAATAAAGTGCCATTAAGATTGCTGTCACTTTCCAAGGTTAATACCCAGAAAGGGATAAAAAAATCAAAACAAAACCAAAAATAAAAAAACCCCAAATTCAAGAAACATCAGGGGACCGAATGCATTTTAACTTGAATTGATGAGGCGAATGCATAATTTTGACCAATAACACCAGGTAACCAATATTCAACAGTCTTCTTTTTTGTAATATGTAAGGTCTGGAAAAAATGGACAATCAATTTTCCGACCTGCTTCCTAACGCTAACAAATTTTCATTAATCCCAATGAAAGCACTCAGGAGAGTAAGAACAAGAGCTGTCATGAGCTGATTTACATTTCTTTGCTATAATACCAGAAGTGGATATCCAAAGAAAAAGATCAATAATGAAGAAAGACTGTCAAAATGTTAAATACACACTAGACGTTGCTCATCATTCTTTTTAAGCATTGGGAAGTTCTGGGTCTGTTGAATTAAGCAATAAAGATGTTAAGAGGGATGAAACCAAACCACAGGCACATCTTAATGCCTCAGCTAGTTTCTCCATCTATAAAAATCAAGACACTCTTAACTGCTGTTTGTTAGCTGTAAAGCACTCTGAAAGTACAAACTGCTAAATAAATTATGACTGCCAAAGAATTCTAACCATAATGTGCTAAATAATGATGAGGAAACATGGACTTTGAACTTTACCATTTTTTTTTTCAAATTAATTATGCAAACTAGACTCTAATCTCTCATAGCATTAGGCTTAGTATGGTGTTAGGTAACAAGCTCTAGGGATTCAAAAATCACTGAAGGGATCTTGTTTTTCCAACAGCTGTTGATTCAACTTTACAGGCAAAGTACATCATGAGAAACACTGGGCTAGAAGAAACACAGGCTGGAATCAAGATTGCCGGGAGAAATATCAATAACCTCAGATATGCAGATGACATCACCCTTATGGCACAAAGTGAAGAAGAACTAAAGAGCCTCTTGATGAAAGTGAACGAGGAGAGTGAAAAAGCTGGCTTAAAGCTCAACGTTCAGAAAACTTAAGATCATGGCATCTGGTCCCATCACTTCATGGGAAATAGATGGGGAAACAGTGGAAACAGTGTCAGACTTTATTTTTGGGGGCTCCAAAATCACTGCTGATGGTGATTGCAGCCATGAAGTTAAAAGACACTTACTCCTTGGAAGGAAGGTTATGACCAACCTAGATAGCATATTAAAAAGCAGAGACATTACTTTGCCAACAAAGGTCCGTCTAGTCAAGGCTATGGTTTTTCCAGTGGTCATGTATGGATGTGAGAGTTGGATGGTGAAGAAAGCTGAGCACCGAAGAATTGATGCTTTTGAACTGTGGTGTTGGAGAAGACTCTTGAGAGTCCCTTGGACTGCAAGGAGATCCAACCAGTCCATCCTAAAGGAGATAAGTCCTGAGTGTTCATTGGAAGGACTGATGTTGAAGCTGACACTCCAATACTTTGGCCACCTCATGCGAAGAGTTGACTCATTGGAAAAGACCCTAATGCTTGGAAGGATTGGGGGCAGGAGGAGAAGGGGACGACAGAGGATGAGATGGTTGGATGGCATCACCGACACGATGGACATGGGTTTGGGTAAACTCCGGCAGTTGGTGATGGACAGGGAGGCCTGGTGTGCTGCTATTCATGGGGTTGCAAAGAGTCGGACACAACTGAGCGACTGAACTGAACTGAACTGAATGAAAATAAGTTTACATCCTACTTCACTAACTGCAGAAATATCACCATGACACCTCTGACATTTTGGCTAATTCCAACTAGAGGCCATTCTACTCAAAATTCTAGTAGAAGTGTAAATCTAAGTAACCACTTTTTTCAGAATTTCCTTCTATTTTAGATCGATTTTGAAATCCCAAACCATGGTTATGTTTTAAACTATTTTCTGGGAATTAGGATTTTCATCTAGAATCACTGTTCTCTGCCCCTTCCAATCTCTTGGACTATAATACTTATTAGATGGTAGGCCTATCAAAGAACACAGTGCTTTTTAAAGACTTGTTTAATGAGGAAAGAAGATAAAGATACTGGCACCAATTCTATGACCTTCCAAACTCTCTAGGCCTATGGTGGTTGACCTATGGTCATAAAATTAAAAATCTAAACTAGGAAAGCTAACATGATTATATTACTCATCTCTAACACTTTATTCTTTTCCCATATACATCTGAAATAACTACCAAGTGCTATGAAACTGAAAAACAAACAAAAGACCCAAAGAATTTTAAATCACAGGAAGATGACAAAACCTTAATGATCAAATGCATTTTAATTCTTCCTTATTGAAAATATAACATCTGAAAAATATAGTCTTTTAAGTCCACAAGCTAATCCAACTCCTGCTTATGAAGTGCATTGTTCTGCAAATTATCTGGACGATTATAAATAAAATGAAGCTATGAAGAACAGTTTAAACCAGGGGCCCCCAACATCTGGGATGATCCGCAGTAAAGCCAATATAGTAATAGAAATAAAGTGCACAATAAATGTAATGCACTTGAATCATCCTGCAACCATCACTCCCCCAGTCCATGGAAAAATTGTCTTCCATGAAACCGGTCCCTTGTGCCAAAAAGATTGGGGACTGCTGGTTTAAACATCACTAAACAAACAGGTCTACATTCTGCTTATTATATATTTGGGGAGATAGTCATGTCTAGTTACTATTTTAAGGAAAAACTAAACATCTGTGAAAGAAACCAAAGTAAAGGGTATGATTCACATTAAAATGCAAATATATAATTTTATCCTGTTAACAACCAAGACCTCAAATACCAGTTTTAGTGACTCGTATTGATTTAATTGTGACATTAGCTTGTATAATCAGAGATGTAAAAAGACCATTGTGTTCCAAACATAATTTTGCACCAGCATCTCATTTCATGAAACTATTAGTCAAGATGAGAGCCTCTGAATGAATTTATATTTGACTAGTTTCACTTATTTAAGAACGCTGAATAATTTAAGACAGCTGAAACAAGACGAAAGCAAAGTGGGTACATTGAGCAGTGCTGAAGCCGTCGTCCCCCTGCCCATTCCTGGTGGACCCCGAATTCAGAACGATCAGGAACTGTGAGTACCTTCCAGGTGAAGCCACATCAACCTCCCCTTCACAGCTATGATTGAGGCCACGCAGAGCTCTCCCGGGTTCCTGGGGTTCACGGCTTCAAGCTTCATGTTCTTCGTGAACCCCCGACTGAACGATGTCTGGAAGAGAAGGAGAACGGACACTGAGCCAGCAGATGCTACAATGAGAAAACGCTCAGTGAGAGAGGAGCTAGCTGGCACAGCAGAAATGTACACACATGCACCCATGCACATGCATACATGTGCACAACACATACATGTGCACACGCATGCAAGTGGACAGATCATACTAAGATAGGTGAGTTCACACGCTTATTTCCCCAACACCTATGAGGAAAGAACCACACATTCTTCATTTGTGTCCCAGAAAAGAGAACTCTGCTTGGCACACAGCAGGTGCCTAATAATACCCGAATGAGCGACAGGATGAGTCCATTCTCATTTCCCAGTTCTATGTGCATCCTTCCAACCCCAGAATCACTGTGACACCAATCACTTCTCTCTCTTCCCTGTGCTCCTCACTTATATCACACTGGGTACATTTCAGTGTGAAAGGAGACCGCAATCTCCACCTGGCAGCACCTCCTTCAGCATGATGTCTGTCCTCCAGTATTTTTGTTTTTGTTTTTTTAACTGCAGGTCTGCTGGTGCTGACTTCCCAGTTTCCTTTTATCTAAAATGGTCCTTATTTTCCCTTTGATTCTTTTATTTTTATTTACTTTTGAAATTCACTTTTAAAAATATACATAGAGGGAAATTCATTCTTTTTAGTGTGATGTCCTAGGAAGGCAGGACTGTCAGATGAATGCATGCAATCATGCAGCCATAATCACAGTCAAGACACAGAACAGGGCTGTCACCTGCAAAGAGGCCTGGCACTGGGACTCTGGTGATCAATCCCTCCAGGACCCCCAACTCCTGGACCACTGGATCTATTTTCCGTTTCTGTAATTACACTTTTCCTCTAACACCGTCTAACTAGACTACTATGCTAGGGAGCCTTGCGAGTCTAGCCTTTTTCACTAAGCAAAATGTTATCTGAGAGTCAGTCATGCTGCCACAGGACTGGCACCTCATTCTACTTCATGCTGACTGCTGTCTACAGAAGAACCACGGTTTGTCTATCTACCTACCAGCTGAAGGGCAGCTGAGTGGTTTCCAGGCCTTGGGAGTTGTGAACAAAGCCACGATGGACATTCAAGGACAAGTTTTTGTGTGAACATAGGTTCACTAATATGCTCAGGCTGCCACAGCAAACACCACAGGCTGGGAAACTCAAACAATAGAAATATCGACTTATGGTTCTAGAAGCTAGAAATCCAAGGTTAAGTCGTCAGCAAGGTGAATTTCTTCTGAGGCCCCTCCCTTGGCTTGAAGACAGCCATCTTCTCTATGTCTTCACACGGTCTTCCCGCCATGTATGGGGTCTGTGTCCTTATCTCCTTTTCTTATAGGGACACACGTCATGGTGGATAAAGGCCCATCCACATGACCTCACTTTACCTAGGTTACTTCCCTAAACACTCTAACTCCAAGTAGTCATATTTCAAGGTGCTGAGAATTAGGACTGTAACATATGAATTCTGGGGGGACAAAATTCAGCCTCTAATACTAAGTTCTCATTTCTCTAGAGAAAGGAGGTTTGTGGGGCCATAAGATAAATGCAAAATCTGTAAAAAAAAAAAAAAAAAAAAAAGGGATGGCCACTCCTGTACTCCTTTCTTCCAGGCACCTGTTTCCCTCCAGAATCTGCCTGCTTATGTTCATTCTACACGTCTCTCAGGTGCCTGTTTTGGTATTCCATCCAGAATTTATAGTTGCTATCTGCCGGAGGATCAAGTCAGTATGAGCTTACTCAGCCAATACTAGAAGCAAAACTCCCTCCTAATATTTCAAAATAAATATGAAACTTTCCCCAAATTACACGCTACTTACAAGTTTTTTATCTGAAATTACAATACTATATAAATATATCTAATTTGAAATACAGAAACTGAGATAAACAGGTTCTTGTAAGTAAGAGAGATTACATCTTTATGTGACTTGTAGAAGGAAACCAAGGTAATTCATATTTCCATGTTTTTTTTTAATGGAAGTTAAGTTGAAAATGCAATTAAATCTTTATATTACCAGAACTAAATTATCCAATGTGTGTGTTAAGAAACCAATTTGCTCCTTTCCTTTATGTTTCTTCAGAAATAAAATCAAAGAAATTCTAGGTTGGCTGTTTTTCTGCAAGTCATCCTGCCAGGTTCATGACTATTAGATACTGAGCTTCTTTTTGATGACATGACCTGACAGGTTGCCTGAAAAGTCTCTAAGTAAGTTAAAATGCATCTTATCCTACTTAATATGGGAAAGTTACAACCATATAACCTACTTTCATTTTAGCTCACTGAAGAAGGGTAATTTATAAAGGACCAATAGCAAAACTGTTACCTGTGAGTTTATTCTACTAAGTATTTGGCTGTGTCAATCCATCTCAGAACCATCTTGGATTTTTAAACACACCCAGGGCAACGTCTTCCACACACCCACTTCCACATTACCCCTCCCTCTAGTGCACATGAGATGTGCAATTAAAAAATGAATTCATGATAAGCATGCCATTCAAGAGCACTTGTAGCCTGCTAACATCGTCCAGCGAGGTCCCAATAATGCAACGCACGTGCCACCAGGCAGATACCCATGCTGTCGATTAAATAAACAGACAACCAGACACAAAGCTGGGGGGGGGCATCTTGATAACAAGTGCATTCCTAATTAAAACGCTAGTGTTTTCATTAATACAGATCTCATCTTGGTACGCTGAATCCTGAAAGCTCAGAGGCCACCTGGGGACATGGCTCCTAACTCCACCATAAAGATCCATTTGAACAACGGCTGGCAGAGGGCAGATAAAAAGATGCCTCAGGGACGCACGTTGTCCTGGAAGAAATAACTTGCTGAATCCAGAACGAGAGGGGGATGTGAAGGTTTTCTTCCCACGGCTAAAGTGGTGGGGAAGGACGATATCCCGTCTGGAAAAAAGCACGGCCTCAGACGGTTCTGAGGATGTGATGAAGAGTTTCCACAATTAAATGAAAGGCATTGAGGCCAGTAGATTCCATGACTTGTGATATCAACACAGCACAGAGTCCAGTAAGACTCCAATGGACTTAACACGCCTTCAGGGCTAACCAGCTGCTGTCCTCTGCTGGCTGGTCGCACAGCTGTCTCCATACCCCACATCACACACACGCACACCCACACACCCTGTACACACACACACCCCGTACACACACACACACACACACCCATACAGCTCTGTCAATGCTGTGAAAGGCAATGTCACCCAGTAGGAGTTCACCGGATCACGTACAGAGCGCTGATTTCCAGCCCTGCCACAGATGTATTTCTGTATTTATGGGCACAAGCTGACCTCGTCATCAACCTACTTAATTTCCCCAAATCTGATTCTGATTTATGCTCAGTATTGAGCTTCTCTCTATTAAGCCAGCTCTTCCCAACAGAAAGGGCTGCCAACCGAGTCCCTGGAGGATAAATTATCCTGAGACAGCAATGAATCAGCAGCTCTAGGAGCACGTGCTGGAAAACACGGCTTCGGTGTGGGAGCGCGACACTCTGCAGTAGGCACAGTCCCCAACGGGAGGGCCGAGTCTTCTTTCTTAGCATAAAAAATGAATTTTCATAACTAAAGTGCATGTTCAACATATAAGGCTATACCTTTGTGCCTCATTCTCAAGATGGAGATGATTCATATCTTTTTGGTTCCTATGTTTCAATGAATAATTTATAAACTATTTTGTACAACAAACTCCTATAACTTAGCAAGTACACACATGTTTGAATACACACACACAGTTATTTCATGTGTCACTGTGCCAAAAAGCTCTATTTGATAGGTGGCTTAAAGTAAGCACAGCAGAAAAGTGTTGGATTTAGTATCTTATTACTTCAACCCAATAAAAAAAATTTAGGAACATAATTTAACATTATTTCTCAGGAGCAGAGAATCTCCTACTCCATGAACTTATCAACATTATACTCCATGGACTTCCCTGGCAGTCCAGTGGTTAAGACGCCACACTCCCAATGCAGGGGGCACAGGTTCGATTCCTGGACTGGGAACTGAGATCGCACATGACACACTCTGTTGTTGGTTAGGTGCTCAGTTGTGGCTGACTCCCTCGTAACCCCATGGTCTGCCAGGCTCCTCTGTCCATGGGATTTCCCAGACAAGAATACTGGAACGGATTGCCATTTCCTTCTCCAGGGGATCATCCCAACTTAAGGATTGAACCTGCATCTCCTGCATTGGCAAGTAGATGCTTTACCACTGAGCCACCAGGGAAGCCTTACACAGCCATAAAACAAATATTACACTCCACAGCAGGTGCACAGTTAATAGGGGCCCTGGTGGCTGGCTGTTCACCAAAATCTGTCCTCCTTCTGCCAGCGTCCAGGCTCAAGGTGGGGGAGCAGTCATCCAACCAGGGCACACTTACTACTCTCGCAGCATCATGTCACCAAGTGACTAGTTCTCAACAGTGGAAAGTGACAGAAGTAATATGCAATGTGCGTCAGTATCCAACTCAGTGTCTAGAACCAAGGTTCTCCTCTCCTGGCTCTCCCTTTCCTGTCTCCTCACTAGATTCAGATGACCAAGCCAAGTACAAGCGTAGCCCAAGGCTCAGCACAAGGAGAAGAACCACCTGCTAACCGGAAATAACCTGGACTATCCACCGCGGAGAGAAACTTACGACACGTTTCGTCTTCAGTCTGCCACGACAGCCCAGCATCGCCCTAACCGATACAAGAGCGGAAAGGACTTGTCAAAACCAATACGAAGTTTAGGACCCTGTGGTGCAGGGTAGCACTCTAAGCCCACTATGGTCAATAAACAGGAAGCAACTTACACAGCATATACAACTCATGGTGGGTGACATTCATGAGAAAACGAGGAGCAAGAAGCAAGCGTCTTACGTTTCTGAAGCAGAAGGGAGGTGCCTCCTCTGTTCCGTGCTGCTTGTGATAGTCTGCCCAGTCGAAGTCCTGGCCAGAGTAACCTGTGTGTGATAAAACACAGATCCAACCCGTTAACTGAGCCGCGTCTCAGACCAAAGAAGAGCGCTGCAGTTTCTCAGGATTCAGGGGGGCAACTTTCAGTTCAGTTGCTCAGTCGTGTCTGACTCTTTGCGACCCCATGAATCGCAGCACGCCAGGACTCTGTGTCCATCACCAACTCCCGGAGTCCACCCAAACCCATGTCCATCGAGTCGGTGATGCCGTCCAACCATCTCATCCTCTGTCGTCCCCTTCTCCTCCCACCCCCAATCCTACCCAGCATTAGGGTCTTTTCCAATGAGTCAACCCTTCGCATGAGGTGCCCAAAGTATTGGAGTTTCAGCTTCAACATCAGACCTTCCAAGGAACACCCAGGCAACTTTAGCCCCGCTCAAAAGGTGAGGCCTTTTCTCAAGTGTGACAACACATCGTATTCTATGAGGGTTGAATGAAATACTATAGAAAGTGTAAAGTACTAAGTAAATACAGGTAAGGTGTACCATCATTATCATAATTCAGGGCCTGAAACCAGGTGAAGGAGGGTATTTGCCCACATCATCACAGGTCGAGAGGCAGATTCGCTTCAGGAAGAACAGATGAGAATATCATACAAAACACACGTGCACAAGGCATTGTGCACAAACGCATAAACGTGGCTTCATATCAACTCTGAGTTCCTGTGAGCTTACATCTTGACATCTTCATGGAAACTGTGAGATTTTATCAGAAAACAACACTAGAGAGGAATAATCTTTAAAGAGCAGCAGAAGGTAAGACAAATAGCAAAAGAGTAAGTTGAGATTGTAGCAAGAAAGCCTCCACAGATACGGAAAGGGGGAGGAATAAATCTTGCCTTCGAACTGATGAAAAAAGAAGGAAAACGAGGACCCGAGAAGGTGGGCCTCTCTGGGGGAAGTTTTGCATGCACATCTGAGATACTGGTGAGTTTGAGAACCAACTATTCATATGTACTAAATTTAATGTGTTTCTTTATTCATTTCATCTGGGGTGGGGGCAGAGCTACATAATTATACAATATATATAGATCCATCATGACCACCAGGACAAGACGTGAGAAGTTTAAAATGTAAAACAAGAAATGTTGAGTGTATGACTGAACCTAGGCAGGAAAATATCTCTTAATGTGAGTGTCATCTGCATTTCCTATAAACACAGGAAGACAACTGGAAAAAAAAAAAATACAGTACCAATCAGGATTAACTGAAAGTGTGCAAATGTCCCTATAACCATCATTTTTGGTTCTCTCTTCATTGGTCCAAGTATATGTAAAATAAATCTGTAAGGGATTTCTTAAGTATATTCTTAACCCAAGCCCCCTGACTTCTTTGCCCTGTATCATCATCATAAATTCCGCACCTGCAAATTCACTTAACGTGGGGAATTCTGTTACTAAATCCCACAGTTGCAGGGACTACAGAAATTCCCACATTGAAGAAACTCTAGATACTGTCTGCTTCCAACTTACATGTGTACAAAACAGTTAAGTAAGCTTCATTAAGTAAGCTCCAGTTACTCAATTGTTTTAAACATGAGGGTGAGGGTTAACCAAGAAGGCAGCCATCTTCCTGGTCCGGGGACTGACCCTTGACCCTCCCCTCTGCACCATCAGTGGCAGAGCCTCTCCCCGCCCACCTTGTTCCTTAGCCATCCCTACAACAAGTGATAGTTCCTCAAGCAAGAAGATGAGACATCTCAGAGTCCTACGATGCTGGGTACTCTGCAGCTAGTCACGAAGACGTTCTGCACGTTCTTCCACATGCCCTTCCTCCCAGAGCTGTCCCTCCAGCCAGAGGGCTCTGGAGGTTTCTGGAAGCAACCAAACCAACTTTCTTCTCACTATTCATAAATAAAATGTGTCTTACGTAAGGTACTGCGAGTTTCTTTACAATCAACGTAATCTTCCACTTCAAGTACTTTCTCTGGGACTGTTTTGGATCAAATTCTTGCATGAATATACAAGAATGGAAGAATTTACTAAAAGACGTCTAAAAGCCGGTGACAAGTCACTGAAAGCTGGTGAGACATTCCCTCACTGAACGAAAAGTACTGAACCAGGAAGAAGAACTAGATTAAGACCCAGTTCTAACGGGACTTCAATGAACCAAGGTCAGAGTAAATTAAGTCTTCGGTACCTGACTTTCCCTATCTTCTAATCCATAAAATGAAGAAATGATCGTGAAAGTCTCCTCAGGTGGTGGTTTAGTCATTAAGTTGAGTCCAACTCTTGTAACCCCATGGACTGCAGCCCGCCAGTCACCCCCACCCATTGGATTTTCCCAAGAATGGGGGAGTGGGTTGCCATTTCTTTCTCCAGGGGATCTTCTGAACCCAGGGATTGAACCCACACCTTCTTCATTGCAGGCGGATTCTTTACTGACTAAGCCACCAGAGAAGCCCTAAGTCTTCTCTAGCTGTAGCATTACCTGCCTCAGAGCCACTATTACTACTTATTACTGCCACTTAGGATACTCTCCCTTCCCTCTGTGGTGAATTCCCATCTCTTCTGCTAGAAAAAAGTGCAATGGGTTGAAGAGAGGTTACATAGCAAGACATTCCCTAGAAGAGCTCTCAACCGAACAGCTGGCGACAAGCTGAGTCCTGCAACAGAAGGGCCCTGTTTGTTTAGGGCCACGGTGGACTGGCTGTGTTAAAGTCAAGATCTCCTTCTGTTCCATTTCTCTTCCCTGGACCTCTGCTGCATTCTGGGTTAGTTTGTGAGCAAAGGAAAATCTCATCAAGATCATGGGGTAAAGGGAGAAGGGAGAAATAGGGGGAAAAAAACTATTATAAATGAACAGCAAACCATTTTCTGAAATAACATCAAATTTAGGTATTCTGTTTGGTTAGTATCTTGTTCAGATAAAACTTTCCAACTTCAGAGATCACCTCTACTCCTTGTACAGATAAGACTTTTAGCTGGGTGTTCTATCAAATTCATAACCACCAACTTCTAGTGGATTTCAATCCTCTCCATAAACACTGGACTCACAGTTTCTTGGACCTGCATTCAGTCCTTCTATATCCAGTTGGCAAGACTCTACGGGGAGCAATTTTTATTCTACCAATTTCAGGATATATCCAAGTTTTGCTGGGTACCTGAGCAATAAGCTGTTATCCTGCCCCCAGAACTCTCTCCTTTCTTTGAACATTTGAACAGCTTCAACTTCTCCTCCTCCTCTTCCTTCTCTTAAGAGACCTTCATTCACTGTCTCACTTGAAATTCTCCTTTGGACTGATAATGAGCTCGCTTTGTAAGGCATTTTTGTGACAGCTCAGAAAATAACTGCTACATTAAAAAACAAACTGCTGTGGCTCGTATAATAGACACAACAGGGGTCAATTATACTCATTAATCAACAAAGACAGAACAAGAAGTACTAAGGCTTAACTGCAGCCAGGAAAGCATGTTTTAAACCCAGGAGGGAGGAAAACAGCAGAGAGGAAAAGAAAGTAAAAGGAAATCAAAACCCCCTGGGTTATTAAGTTTTGCAATGAGCTGCCATTGGAGACTGTTGAACCTCCACCACTAGGGTTATTTAAGCTTTAATTAGTGTTTATTCTGTATGAAGTTCCAACTGTTACAGGTCCGGAAAGAAACAGGTCGATGACCCATTTCCTTTTGATACAAATTAATTGACATAAAACAGCTCCACTTGCAAACATTTACTACTGGCTTTGCAAGTGGACAATTCTTCTGAAATAGAACTTAGCAGTAAAAACGTCCATGAACGTTGACACAACAATTTCTGGGAACGTAGCCCATAAAAACACCCCCCCCCAAACTTATAAAATGTGATACATGAAGATACAATGGCATTATTAGTGATAATTCCGAGGATAAAAAAAGATTTTTATATCCAAAAATAGAAAATGATATGAAACTTAGCTGAGTCCATGGAAATTCATGCAGACATGAAAACCGCATCTAGTTTACTTAAAAAAAAAAAAAAGAATTATGAAAAAATGATTATTGTGAGTTTAGATGAAAAGACTGCTGTAACCATATACAGAATTATCAAACTGACATTAAAATATGCAAAGAAAAGGACTAGAGGAAATGTAAGAAAAACTTACTAGAAATATCAAAATCATTATCTGAGTGGTAGCACTTCTGGATACTTTTTCTTTTACCTCTTTGCATTTTGTAAGTTTTCACTCTTGTTTATGAATTATTTCAATAATAAAAAAATGTTGAAGGCATAGCATCTTTGCTCTATTTTAGAAGATAATCAAAGCACCAACCAATTCAGTAATACAATGTGTCAGCCTTCCACTTCTCCTTTACTAACAGAATCTGGACTGTATCCAATTACAAGAGAAAGTTACCTCTCTCACCACCACCAGGAAGTGAACCGTGACAACCCTGAGGCAATCATGGCGGTCTTATGTCCCTTGCCAGTGACTTGGGATGGGGGGAAGAGCAAGGCTTTAAAAAAACATTTCTCTCTCAAAAAAAAATTTAAAAAAGGGACCACAGGAGTAAAAGCTTCTTTTCTGTGTTCTTTTTTTAAAAGAGCAATCCCTGCCTTTGAAATCCACCACCTCCCTCCATATTTTTAGACGACATTCATTTTCACGACCTTTCAGATTCCAGTCTTGAAAATTTACACATTCATTTCCAACTGAATTAATCTGTTTTTATATTCATGGAATAGCGCTGAAAAAAAAGAAAAACAAGGAAAGATGGGGGAGGGAAACAAGTAAGTCCAGTTAGTATAAACACCAGCCTTATCCAAAGTCCTTATCTTTTAGAATAAATGTTGAGAAGTATTTAATGCATGTAAGGTCACAGTGTGACATGCACACTCCTAAGTCGGGAGTCAGGCTCAAAGTGTTATTCTGATACATAAACAATGTTAGGAGATGCAGATATGTCCCCAGGATGGAGTCTGATATCATATAAATGTCAACTGTCAAAGGCAAAACTAGCTTAAGAATCTTGAAGAACAAAGTAAATTCAGGGATAAGTGAGCAAGAGGGATGCTTAGCTTGCAACAATCAGGAATGTTTTCAGATGTTAAAAATCCACCCAAAGAGTGGGGAGACCTGACGGCAACCGGGATGAGCACGGTCATGATGGCACCTAGTCAGACCTTGAGAATATGGACTGGATTCACTGACAGATCACATGGGGGTGTGAAATAGAAGAGTCAAAGTCAACTGGGTCTTCAATAATATCTACAGTGCTCTATTTCATTGTTTAAAAAGCTGAATCAAATATGGCAAAATGGTAGCCTCTGTTCAATCAAGGTGGGAGGTCCAAGATTGTGTTTATTCTTTTCTGCCCCCACTGGAATGTCTGAAATAGTAGACGACAGTCAATGTCTGAGGAAAAGAGAATACCAATTAAGGTTCATCACCATGTGTCTTGATAATCACTGACAAATACCTTTACTTCTTAAACTGCGTTCTGTGTCTACTAAGATGGCCAAATAGTAGAGACAAAGTGCAAAGATGACTGATTTACTTTAGCTTTTTCTTGAACATTTCACAGCAGAAATATACAAGCTTCACATGCTCCACAAAGATCCCCTGGGTGTGATTCTGCACCTAACCTTGGATGTTACACACCAAGGAGGTTAATGAAATGATTTAAACACAGCAAGTCACGGTTGATAACCTATACGCATTTTTGCCTTCTTGATTTATTTATTTGTTTGATCCCCTTTCAAAGTGCCTATAATACTGAATTGCTGTTTGCTGGGTTGCAATGAATGGGGTAAAATCGCCAAGATTCTGTCCTTTGCTTACCAAGAAAGCACCTGCTCCAATGGAGACAACACTAAAAAAATGTTGATCCATTCTAGCTTAGACTATTTATATCTGGAATCTGATGACAGATTTTTTAAAAATAGGAATGGAGTCAAAATAATGTGAGTAGGGACGTATGTTGTCTGCACATCTCCTGTATCACCAGGTGTCTTGTTTCATCAGCTGTTTCACACTGGGGAATGAGTGCATTACTCTCTTTTGGGATTCAGACCTGTCGTAATTCAATGCAGTGTTTATGGTTCTAACAGAAATCTAAACAATGTAATGCTTTCATGGAAAACATACCTACAAGAAAACACATGAACTCGTTTCTCAACGTGTATTATAAATCTTGGGCTTCCATGGTGGCTCAGTGGTAAAGAATCCGCCTGCCAATGCAGGAGACGGGAGTTCGATCCCTAGGTCAGGAAGATACCCTGGAGAAGGAAACGGCAACCCACTCCAGAATTCTTGCTTGGGAAATCCCATGGACAGAGGAGCCTGGTGGGCTGCTACAGCCCATGGGGTTGCAAGAGAGTGACTAAACAACGACAAGAATAATAAATCCTACACACTCTCAGAATTCAAGTTAAAAACAACAAACTTTCATACATTATTAAAGCAAATAAGGGTGCTGGAAAGCATCCAACAGCATGATTGGCAGACCAGGTGCTGATATATAAGGCAAGTAACAAGTTATCTCACGAAACCATAAAATCACCACTACCAAGACCACCAGCATCTCTCAATTTTAATTTAATTACAAAAATAAATATAATTTACTACATATATGACACATGTAAATACACAGTCAATATACTGTCCCCAAGTGGTGTTAAGTGTTAGTCACTTAGTCGTGTCCAACTCTTTGCAACCCCATGGACTGTAGCCTGCCAGGCTCCTCTGTCCATGGAAGCCCCAAGTGGTAAGGGAGCTCAATAATTAAAGCTGTATCCTTCCATGTCCTGGCTATTGTAAACAGTGCTGCGATGAACATTGGGGTACACGCGTCTCTTTCAATTCTGGTTTCCTCGGTGTATATGCCCAGCAGTGGGATTGCTGGGTCATATGGCAGTTCTATTCCCAGTTTTTTAAGGAATCTCCACACTGTTCTCCATAGTGGCTGTACTAGTTTGCATTCCCACCAACAGTGTAAGAGGGTTCCCTTTTCTCCACACCCTCTCCAGCATTTATTGCTTGTAGACTTTTGGATAGCAGCCATTCTGACTGGTGTGAAATGAGCAGACGAATGGATAAGGAAGCTGTGGTACATATACACAATGGAATATTACTCAGCCATTAAAAAAAATACATTTGAATCGGTTCTACTGAGATGGATGAAACTGGAGCCCATTATACAGAGTGAAGTAAGCCAGAAAGAAAAACAACAATACAGTATACTAATGCATATATATGGAATTTGAAAGATGGTAACGATAACCCTATATGCGAGACAGAATAAGAGACACAGATGCATGGAACAATTTTATGGACTCTGAGGGAGAAGGTGAGGGTGGGACGTTCTGGGAGAATAGCATTGAAACATGTATATTATCATATGTGAAACAGAACACCATTCCATGTTCGATGCATGTGACAAGGGCTCAGGGCCGGGGCAATGGGATGATCCAGAAGGATGGGATGGGGAGGGAGGTGGGTGGGGGGTCCAGGAAGGGGAACACATGTAAACCCATGGCTGATTCATGTCAATGTATGGCAAAAACTATTACAATATTGTAAAGTAATTAGCCCCCAACTAAAATAAATAAATTTATAAAAAAAAAAAAAAGCTGTATCCTTGTTATAACTGCGAACACTTGGAACATTATTCCCTAGAGCTGAAATTCTCCAAATGCTTTGACACAAAGACCATTCCAGTCATGGGAAAGTCATGGTCCACTGACATTCCTCAGCCCTGCATAAGGCCACCAAAATGCCCTCAAATTACTGAGAAGGATGGATTTTACAAAGTATCAGGGAGAGAAAACAGCAATAAAGGGTGGTTATACAGAAAATGCATTTAACTTGGGATCTTAAGAATGGGTTTTATGCCAAGTTCAGCCCCAAGATTTAAAAAAAACTTAAAAAATCATTTAGCACAACTAAACTTCAATTTCCCCACATATATAATGATTGGAGGTGATGAGATAATCTCTATTACCACTTTCAGTTATAAAAACCCTTTTACAATAATATATGATCATTTTTGAATAAATAAAACATTCACTTAGAGCAAAGAGAAAATAAAAAATAAAAAGACTTGAAAACTATTCTGTTAAAAGTCTGGTTCCTATCTGCCCTGGTCACCACCTCCATACTCTATGCTCCCAAATTCAAGTCATCATTTTCATTAATTTCTTACATAGTCTTCCAGAGTCTCTTTACAAGAATATGTGCAAACATAAATAAACATCCTGGGACTTCCCTGGTGATCCAGTGGTTAAGAATCCACCTTATAATGCAGGCGAATGTGGGCTCAACTGGAACTATGATCTCACACGCCACGGAGCAACTAGACTTGTGTTACACAACTAGAGGAAAACCTGCTCACTGCAACTAAGACCCAACACAGCAATACATAAAAAAATATAAAAATATATATCCTTACTAACTTCTTTTCTAGCAAAAAAGGCATGTTACTATAACCCATCGATCGGTCCACTCACAGCACACCCTGGAGAGCATCTCATGTCAGTATGGAGAGATTTTCCTCATTCTTTTCAACAGTTGCACAGTTTTCACTATATAAACATCTAAAATCGAGTTAACCAATCCCATACAGAGAGACACTTGGATTTTCCCAAGTCTTTTGCTATTACAAATCATGCTGCAAAAATAACCAAACTTTTATGCATATTATCGGTACATTATAAGTTTAAGAGAAATTCCCAGAAGTGGAAATGCCAAGTCAACAGCTAAATGCATCTGTAATTTTGGTAAAATTTCCCAAACTGCCTTGCATACAGTTGGCACCTACCTGCATTCTTGCCAGCAAGTCTGAGAGAACCTGTCCCTCCACACTCCATCAAAACAGACCTGCTTCTTTCTTTCTCTTTTGGATATCCACCTCATCTGAGAAATCCATGCCATCTCAGTATGACTTTACTGGGCATTTCTCTTCTTATGAGTTCACATAAAAGGCATGATTCTATTATCATGAAGTATCTACTCGTACTTATAAACCTATGTAAGTTTTTGCTTTTCTTCTTACTGGATTATATAAAAGCTCTATATCTAAAAGCTCTACCATTTCAAGACAACAGTCCTGCAGCCAAAGACAATGCTTAAAGATTACTGATGGATCACTTCTTGCTTTAAGGGTTTAAAAAATGATCATCACTGAGATTTTCTTATTGGAAGATACTAATCACCATTACCCAGTATTTTACAAATGATACATACATAATACCAATAGAGAAACATTTCTCCTAGAAAAGATATGTTTCAATTTCAACAGTGGAAGGAACCATCTGAAAGACTATGAAGACAATTTCATTTTACCAAATATCACAAATACTTAGGTTACAGAGAAGCGATAATTATGGCTGAAGGGTAGGTATAAAAAGCTTAAGATATAAAAATATTTAATATTATAAAAAAATTTGTACCGTCATTTCACTGCACATTTAAGAGTTCAACCATATTAATATAAAACAACTTTCTTAATATCATAAAATGCAATTATCAAAATAGGCACATCCATTTTACTAGTAAAGCTCCAAGCTATGTGAATAATCTCTTTTCAGAAACATATTTAAAAATTCTCAAGACCTCGGTAAATGTTAAACCTCTACCATCCATCAATCAAACATCCAAAATGCAGATATAAATGTTTTTCCTATTTTTTTTAACTATGTGAGGAAATACCCAACTCATTTTTTAAAATTCTTAAATAGATCCTATTTTTCTAGGAACAAACTCGAAATTAAGTCCAACCAAGCAACATTTTAGACATCTATGACATTTTTCTTCAATGACAAGAGACTCATTTGCACACATACTTGGATTAGAAGTTGGGAAGAAACAAAGATAGCCAGAGGGCTTTCCAACTCTACAACTGGCCAGCTGCTGACATTTCACACAAGGAAAAGACTTCCCTTCCCTGAACCAGTAGATGGTTCATGACATAGAACTTGGGCTTCCCAGGTGGTGCTAGTGGTAAAGAACCTGACCTGCCAATGCAGAAGACATAAAAGATGCAGGTTCGATCTTTCAGTCAGGAAGATCCCCTGGAGGAGGGTATGGCAACCCACTCTAGTATTCTTGCCTGGAGAATCCCATGGACAGAGGAACCTGGTGGGCTACAGTCCACAGTGTCTCAAAGAGTCAGACACAACTGAAGCAACTTAGCATGCACGCACACAACATAGAACTTGTACTGTCACGTAAAGAATTATAAAAACACTGGGATTTGTATCATGTCTTTGACTCTATACAACAGAGGTCCCCAACCTTTTTGGCACCAAGGACTGGTTTCATGGAAGACTATTTTTCCATGAACCAGGGGTGGGGGGGGGATGGTTTCTGGATGATTCAAGTGAATTAATTTATTGTGCACTTTATTTCTATTATTATTACATCAGCTCCACCTCAGATCATCAGGCATCAGATCCCGGTGGTCAGGGACCCCGGTATAGAATATATGTGGAGTACCAGGGGTGCTCCCATTTACCAGTCTTGAAAACTGAACCACACTGATTTGTAGAGTTACCCACAGGCACCCAAATGGACACAAAAATGGAGGCCACATGATCCTAATCTTCACCACCCATAATTGAGCAAAGAATCAGGAGCCTGACCGCCTGTCCTGTTACTAAGCATGGGGTCCTGGGTAGGTTACATAAACTCCCTGGAACTAAGTCTCCTTGTAGGGAAATCCTCATTTTGAGGACTCAATGAATTTGGCACTGGAAACAGTGGAAGCAGTGTTTTGGAGAAACATTATAATCAGGCTGAATTCCATTACTGCAGAACTTTAATGAGGAGACGCAAGGGCTGAGATGGAAATAATTCAAAAGCATCTCTTCCGTGGGGCTGACACTGGAGGATGAGTTAGGATAAAAGCCCAGCAGAGTACAGTCATTCCGCAAGTAAGTGAGGTGTAACGCAACTGATGTACACATAACCCAATCTCCGGAAATCTGAAGAGATGAGCATAAAAGCCCTGTTTTATTTCAGATTATCTGTCAAAATCTCCCAGGAACTTTAGTTTTCTATTCGTTTTTTTTTTCCTTCCTTCATTCCCTTTCTTTTCCTATCCATCTTCTCACCTTTCATCTCTCTGCATCTTCCCTGGATAAACCTTAGAACTACAAGGACAAGAAATCACATCTGTAAAGTACAGCACAGTATTCACCGATACTATGGTTTATGGATCTCAATTTAAGATGACTTGAACGCAACCTGGTTCCCAACTTAATTACTGTCATGTCTTATGGAAACAAAGTGCTGAAAATCTGAGAGCAACTGGGCTCTGGGGAAAAGTCAACTTATTGGAAATACAGTTTTAAATGTTTCATTAGCAGGTTGCTGCCTTCTTAAAGCCACAGCTCAGACACATTCAAGTTTCTAATCCCAATCACTTGGCAATTCTGTACCCTCTCTCAACACACAGCAGAAACACAGCTGCCAATCATACAATAACAGAAGGGTAGCAATGTTTCACAGAGGAGCCCAGGGTCACATGCCTCCCCAGGGGATGGAGCCGTGTATGTGTGCTAAGTCACTTCAGCCATGTCCAACTCTGTGTGACCCCATAGGTTGTAGCCCACCAGGCTCCTCTGTCCATGGGATTCTCCAGGCAAGAGTACTGGAGTGGGTTGCCATGTACTCCTCCAGGGCATCTTCCCGACCCAGGTATCAAACCTGCATCTCTTCTGTGTCTTGCACTGACAGGTGGGTTCTTTACCACTAGCACCCCCTGGGAAGCCCCAAGGAGCTGTAACAGACCCTATGTCAAGCTAACCACTGTTTTCCGACTGCATCCAAAATGTTTATGGCATAAACGTCTCCACGCATCACTTTGGTGACAATACGAGTCCTCCTGAACCACCCAAACGCTGTCAACTTTCACAAAACACAAACCTTTGGGAGGGGTGAGATTGACTCCATTTTTAAGGCACCACTGTACTGGTAAAATCCCCAAAGAGTCCGCATGGCACAACATCGAGAGTTTACTAGGCTCTGGTCTGAGGTCATCAATAGTCACTTGAAAAAAATGATTGTTAAAAACCTGAAAGAAAAGACAACAGTGTCCAGGGTTAATTCCTTGAGATGAACAAATAATGCTCCGAAGGAAGACTGGCACAGCTTTCAAATGAAGTAAATATATTTCACCCAAGTGGTCACAGCAATAACTGCCGTTTCAATATATATTCTTAAAGTGGTCCAGTCATGAAAAAGTTTAAGTTAATCATTTCGGCCATACTAATGGAACTAAAACTCATGTTGGCTAGAATGTAAGTGTGTTAGATTCTTCCACCATTTATAAAATGACATAAATAGTGGATGTGTTCAGTCCCTCAGTCATGTCTGACTCTTTCGTGACATCATGGACTGCAGCCCGCCAGGCTCCTCTGTCCACGGAATTTCCCGGGCAAGAACACTGCAGTAGGTTGACATTTCTTCCTCCAAGAAATAGTGTGTGTGTGTGTGTGTGTGTGTGTGTGTCTGTGTGTGTGCGCGTGCGTGTGCATGTGTGTGTGTGTGTGTTTAAAGTAGAAACACATACTTTAGATGTTAGGGAAGGTGAGTTCTTTGATGGGGAAGGGAAATTATAATCTTAAAAGACTATCAGTTCGTCAATAAAAATATCTTTACATGAGATGGTACTTTCATTTTAAATCTGTGAATTGTAGTTGTATGACTTTTCCTTTAATCAGTGAAAGCAGATGAGAGAAAGGAAGTGATGTGCTCTCCACCCCCTCACTCCGGACACAGGACTTTGCTTATCACCATTTTCAAGTATTTTCAAAATATATCACATGGGCTATAATCAGTGTAGCAGGAGAAGCCCAATTATTAGTACAAAGACTACGTATGCAAACTTATCAGCAGTTCTTTTCATGAGCACAGACAAATGGTAGGCTCAGTGTCATGTGGTTAATAAGAGAAGGTGGCACATGTTCAGTGGCTGAGTTCACTGCTATAAACTCAGCTTTGCGTCGGCATATTCCTCCAAGTCACTGTAGAAGACAAGTGTCTGCATTCTGTACTATCAGAGGACAAGTGATGTTCACCTACCCGTTAAGAGGAGGCATCTGATCAAACTCGCTCCATGATGTAAGTGACCGAAAGGGGAGCTTAAGACAGTGCTGGGCTGCAGAGCAAGCCCTCTTTCCTGGGTTTACCTGGCATCGAGGCTATTTCCTTGGGTTGGTTTGGCATAGAAAGACTTACAATGTGATCCACTCTAGAGGTGGAGGTCAGGAGCAGGGGAGGGATGCTCACCTTGGTCACGGATGCAGGGCAAATGTGACTCATGTTCACGGTCTCTAGCTTCATCCCAACTGTGAAGAAATGGCTTCTCAAATCTGCATGGTCCTGCAGGGAAAAGACTGAAACTGTTAAAAAGCGCCTGTATTGTGAATTAACTCAGTAACTTTCCAGATGCTTTCTTTGAATGTTTTAGTGGGCGACCGATGACAGACTGAAATAATTAACGCTCTCCAGTTTTTGATTTCTAATTATGGCAAGATACCATGTATTTAGGGCATCCCTGGTGGCTCAGACGGTAAAGAATCCACCTGCAATGCGTGAGACCGGGGTTCGATCCCTGGGTTGGGAAGATCTCCTGGAGAAGGGAGTGGCAACCCGCTCTAGTATTCTTGCCTGGAGAATTCCATGGACAAATAAGCCTGGTGGGCTACAGTCCATAGGGTTGCAAAGAGTCGGACTTTCACTTCACTTCACTGTGTATTTAATTATTTTCTGCAGGCTTAATTGCTTTTCCAAGGGAGAAACAAGCCTTGGTGGCCATGCTGAAATTTGTACTATGCAATAAAAAAAGAAAAAAACACACCACATGGCTTTGATTTTCCTATCATGGACAGACGTGTAGCACAGTAATGGAAGCAACCAGTCATCTAAAACACAGCAGGGGCATCTTCAGAAAAGGTGGCCTCTTGCTACTGGAGTTACTTCACAGGCTTCAGGGAGGACCTTGTGGGGGGGGGTACAGCTTGTCTTCTCTGTCGAACAGCGTTCAGATTATCAGTGATGGGTACTGATACTGGTCCTCAGACATGTGGAGACAACACATCCCGAAACAGCCCAGCACCCAATCAGAACCTGCCTCCTGCTCTATAAAGATGAGCTACATCCCCCACTTAATAGGTGCCTGGCAGTTTTATAGACAATTCACCAAAGCCTTATGTGTGTGAGCAGAGCCTTCCTGCCTTCTCAAGAAAACACATTTCAGTAACTGCTTCAGCTACCCAACCACAGATGAGGCTGGTGGGACTCCGGCCACCAGGATTTATCTTGCCGAGATGGAGGTCACCTCATAACTCATGGTCTTTATAAACAGCAGTGGATAAATAAATGTCTTTGCAGCCTGTCCCTGAGGAAATAAGAGCTGCAAGTAAATCCTGCTGTTTCTAAATACATCAATTGGGTGTGAGAAGTACAAACGCAGCTGGGGATCTATGACTTCCTTTGATCTGCCAATGTAAAGTGGATTTTAAAAAATTTTTATTGAAGTATAGTTTATTTACAATGTTGTGTTAGTCTCAGGTGTACAGCAAAGTGATTCAGTTACACATACAAATATATGTGTATTATTTTTCAGATTCTTTTCCATTATAGATTATTACAAGAAATTGAATATTGTTCCTGGTCCTATATAGTAGGTCCTTGTTATCTATCTAGTTTATATACAGTAGCATGTATATTTTAATCCCAAACGTCTAATTTGTCCCAGGCTCTCTGTGTGACCTTGACCACTGACCTGAAGTCTTCAGCCAACTTTACATCCATCCCTGTCTCGGCTCCAAGTCCCACCAGAAGGTTGCTCAATCACAACTCCCAAAGCTGGGGTGGAAACCCTTTAATGCACAGGAACTCTACACTAATTACTGTCCCTTACATGCTATAATACTTTGGCCACTTGATGTGAAGACCTGACTCTTTGGAAAAGACCCTGATGCTGGGAAAGACTGAGGGCAGGAGGAGAATGGGGTAGCAGAGGATGAGATGGTTAGATAGCATTACGGACTCAATGGACATGAGTTTAAGCAAACTCTGGGAGACAGTGAGAACAGGGAAGGCTGGCATGCTGCAGTCCATGAGATCGCAAAGAGTTGGACATGACTTAGTGACTGAAAAACCACAACGACCTGCTGCCCTACTTTATTCAAAGGTGCCTAGGGGGACCTGCTGCTCCTTAGAAATAAAGCATAAAGTCTTGGACAGAAATGTGGTCCACAGAGAATCTTCTCCTTTCAAGGCTGTGGACTCTACAATAAATCCTTTTTGTTAATGATTTCAATGCATCCTGAATCAAACTGCATCAAGGTGAAGAGGGGATCACTCTGTGTACCATACCACACTCGTTTCTTTCTAGAGTCCCTGTGCACCTCTGTGAACCTCTGAACATCTTTCTCTCTGTTCATACTTACGAAATATCACCCACATCAAAACCATATGTAGTCACATGTGGGGTGAAAATAAAATATTTACCACATGAACATTTTTAAACAATTAAAATACTGTTAGCAATGCTTTGTCTAGATGACATTAAGATATTTTAAAATAAAGCTTAGTGAACAAAGGTTGAGAAACAAGTTTTCCTTTGTGAATCACAGCTTAGGCTTCCTACCCTTAAATTTTTTCTACTAGGATTCATTTGCAAGCACACAAATTTCTTACTCGTGGAAACCCATCTGTTTTTGTTCCAATTTATGTGAAAACTCTTAAGCTTTCTTATTTAAAATATTGCAAAGAAAGAAACTGACTATTTTGAGGGGTTACTTGCAACCATAAACAGGTCATTTATATTCTGGTCTCAAATATCCATGTCTATTGGTCACAGCAAACACCCGCTTCAAACAATACAAAAGAAAACTCTACACATGGACATCACCAGATGGTCAATACCGAAATCAGATTGATTATATTCTTTGCAGCCTAAGATGGAGAAGCTCTACAAAGTCAGCAAAAACAAGACCGGGAGCTGACTGTGGCTCAGATCATGAGCTCCTTATTGCCAAATTCAGACTTACATTGAAGAAAGTAAGGAAAACCACTACACCTTTCAGGCATGACCTAAATCAAATCCCTTACAATTATACAGTGGAAGTGAGAAATAGATTCAAGAGATTAGATCTGATAGACAGAGTTCCTGATGAACTATGGACGGAGGTTCGTGATATTGTACAGATCAAGACCATCCCTATGGAAAAGAAATTCAAAAAAAGGAAAATGGCTGTCTGAGGAGGCCTTACAAACAGCTGTGAAAAGAAGAGAAGTGAAAAGCAAAGGAGAAAAGGAGATATTCCCATTTGAATGCAAAATTCCAAAGAATAGCAAGGAGAGATAAGAAAGTCTTCCTCAGTAATCAGTGCAGAGAAATAGAAGAAAACAACAGAATGGGAAAGACTAGAGATCTATTCAAGAAAATTAGAGATACCAAGGACACTTTTCATGCAAAGATGGGCACAATAAAGGACAGAAATGGTATGAACATTAACAGATGCAGATGATATTAAGAAGAGGTGGCAAGAATACACAGAAGAACTGTACACAAAAGATCTTTACAACCCAGATAATCACAATGGTGTGATCACTCACACTCACCTAGAGCCAGACATGTTGGAATGTTAAGCCAACTGGGCCTTAGTAAGCATCACTATGAACAAAGATAGTGGAGGTGATGGAATTCCACTTGAGCTATTTCAAAACCTAAAAGATGATGCTGTTAAAAGTGCTGCATTCAATATGCCAGCAAATTTGGAAAATTCAGCCGTGGCCACAGTACTGGAAAAGATCAATTTTCATTCCAATCCCAAAGAAAGGCAATGCCAAAGAATGTTGAAACTACCACACAATTGCACTCATCTCACACGCTAGCAAGTAATGTTCAAAATTCTCCATGTCAGGCTTCAACAGTACATGAACCGTGAACTTCCAAATGTTCAAGCTGGATTCAGAAAAGGCTGAGGAACCAGAGATCAAATTGCCAACATCCACAGGATCATGGAAAAAGCAAGCGAGTTCCAGAAAAACATCTATTTCTGCTTTATTGACTATGCCAAAGCCTTTGACTGTGTGGATCACAATAAACTGTGGAAAATTCTTCAAGAGATGGGAATACCAGATCACCTGAGCTGCATCCTGAGAAATCAGTATGCAGGCCTGGAAGCAAGTTAGAACTGATCATGGAACAACAAACTGGTTCCAAACAGGGAAAGGAGTACGTGAAGGCTGGATATTGTCACCCTGCTTATTTAACTTATATGCAGAGTACATCATGAGAATCACTGGGCTGGATGAAGCACAACCTGGAATCAAGACTGCTGGGAGAAACATCAATAACCTCAGATATGCAGATGACACTACCCTTATGGCAGAAAGTAAAGAAGAACTAAAGAGTCTCTTGATGAAAGTGAAAGAGGACAGTGAAAAAGCTGGCTTAAAACTCAACATTTAGAAAACTAAGATCATGGCATCTGGTTCCATCACTTCATGGGAAATAGATGGGGAAACAGTGGAAACAGTGACAGACTTTATTTTCTTGGACTCCAAAATCACTGCAGATGGTGACTGAAATTAAAGCCATGAAATTAAAAAGACTCCTTGGAAGAACAATTATGACCAACCTAGACAGCATAATAAAAAGCAGAGACATTATCTTGCCAACAAAGGTCCATCTAGTCAAAGCAATGGTTTTTCCAGGAGTCATGTATGGATGTGAGAGTTGGACTATAAAGAAAGCTGAGAGCCGAAGAATTGATGCTTTTGAACTGTGGTGTTGGAGAAGACTCTTGAGAGTCCCTTGGACTGAAAGGAGATACAACCAGTCCATGCTAAAGGAAATCAGTCCTGAATATTCATTGGAAGGACTGAGGCTAAAGCTGAAACTCCAATACTTTGGCCACTGATGGGAAGAACGGACTCATTAGAAAAGCCCTAATGCTGACAAAGACTGAAGGCAGGAGGAGAAGGGGGACGACAGAGGATGAAATCGTTCGATGGCATCACCTACTCAATGGACATAAGTTTGAGTTAACTCCAAGAGTTGGTGATCGACAGGGAGGCCTGGTGTGCTGCAGTCAATGGGGTTGCAAAGAGTCAGACACGACTGAGCGACTGAACTGAACTGAGTTATTGATTATATCTTGTTAATAAACATGAGCTCCAAATTTCAAAAAGGAACTTGGAAATTTTCAAATATATACTTTTCCGCTTAGACCTAACTTTCACTTTCTTAAGGTCATTTTTTTAAATGAAATCTTACAAATTTCTAATCCCTTTTTAAAATTTTATTTACTTATTTATTTTTGGCTGTGCTAGATCTTCGTAGCTGTGTGGGCTTTATTTTTAGTTGCGGTGAGCAGAGGCTACAACACAGTTCAAAAGCATCAATTCTTCCACTTTCAGCTTTCTTTATAGTCCAACTCTCACATCCATATACGACCACTGGAAAAACCTCAGCTTTGACTAGATGGACCTTTGTTGGCAAAGTAATATCTCTACTTTTTAATATGCTGTCTAGGTTGGTCATAACTTTTCTTCCAAGGAGCAAGCATCTTTAATTTTATGGCTGCAGTCACTTTCTGCAGTGATTTTGGAGTCCAAGAAAATAAAATCTGTCACTGTTTCCACTGTTTCCCCATCTATTTGCCATGAAGTGATGAGACTGGATGCCATGATCTTAGTTTTCTGAATGTTGAGTTTTAAGCCAACTTTTTCACTCTCATCTTTCACTTTCATCAAGAGACTTTTTAGTTCTTCTTTACTTTCTGCCATAAGGGTGGTGTCATCTGCATATCTGAGGTTATTGATATTTCTCCCAGCGGTCTTGACTCCAGCTTGTGCTTCATCAAGACCAGCGTTTCTCACGATGTACTCTGCATGTAAGTTAAATAAGCAGGGTGACAGTATACAGCCTTGACGTACTCCTTTCTGTATTTGGAACCAGTCTATTATTTCATGTCCAGTTCTAACTGTTGCTTCTTGATCTGCATCAAGATTTCTCAGGAGGCAGATCAAGTGGTCTGGTATTCCCATCTCTTGAAGAATTTTCCAGTTTGTTGTGATCCACACAGTCAAAGTCTTTGGCATAGTCAATAAAATAGAAGTAAATGTTTTTCTGGAACTCTCTTGCTTTTTCGATGATCCAATCAATGCTGGCAATTTGATGTCTGGTTCTTCTGCCTTTTCTAAATTCAGCTTGAACATATGGAAGTTCACGGTTCATGTACTGTTGAAGCCTGACATGGAGAATTTTGAACATTACTTGCTAGCGTGTCAGATGAGTGCAACATTCTTTGATATTGCCTTTCTTTGGGATTGGAGTAACAACTGACATTTTCCAGTCCTGTGGCCACTGCTGAGTTTTCCAAATTTGCTGGCATATTGAGTGCAGCACTTTCACAGCATCATCTTTCAGGATTTGAAATAGCTCAACTGGAATTCCATCACCTCCACTAGCTTTGTTCGTAGTGATGATTCCTAAGGCCCAGTTGACTTCCCATTCCAGGATGTCTGGCTCTAGGTGAGTGATCACACATTCATGATTATCTGGGTTGTGAAGTTCTTTTCTGTATAGTTCTTCTGTGTATTCTTGCCACTTCTTCCTAATATCTTCTGCTTCTGTTAGGTCCATACCATTTTTGTCCTTTATTGTGCCCATCTTTGCATGAAATGTTTCCTTGTTATCTCTAATTTTCTTGAAGCGATCTCTAGTCTTTCCCATTCTATTGCTTTCCTTTATTTCTTTGCATTGATCAGTGAGAAAGGCTTTCTTATCTCTCCTTGCTCTTCTTTGGAACTCTGCATTCAATGGGTATATCTTTCTTTTTCTCCTTTGCTTTTCACTTCTCTTCTTTCCACAGCTATTGGTAAGGCTTCTCAGACAACCATTTTGCCTTTTTGCATTTGTTTTTCTTGGGGATGGCCTTGATCACCGCCTCCTGTACGTCACAAACCTCCGTCCATAGTTCATCAGGCACTCTTATCATATGTTATCATATCTAATCCTTTGAATCTATTTGTCACTTCTACTGTAAGGGATTTGATTTAGGTCATACCTGAACGGTCTAGTGGTTTTCTCCACTTTGTTCAATTTAAGTCTGAATTTGGCAATAAGGAGCTCATGATCTGAGCCACAGTCAGCTCCCGGTCTTGTTTTTGCTGACTTTGTAGAGCTTCTCCATCTTAGGCTGCAAAGAATATAATCAATCTGATTTCGGTATTGACCATCTGGTGATGTCTGTGTGTAGAGCCTTCTCTTGTGTTGTTGGAAGTGGGTGTTTGCTATGACTTAACACCCCAAAACAGATGTTGTTTTCATTATAGGAGACTGGAATGCAAAAGTAGGAAGTCAAGAGATACCTGGAGTAACAGGAAAATTTGGCCTTGGAGTACAGAATGAAGCAGGGCAAAGGCTAATAGAGTTTTGCCAAGAGAACGCACTGGTATAGCAAATACCCTCTTCCAACAACACAAAAGAATTAAGACAGAGAAACATCAAAAACTACATGATTTCTTGATATCCATCCCAATTCTGTGTTCTATCATTCATGCATTCATTTGATCAGCATCCATTAAAAACCACTGTGACACCACACACTGAGCTTCCCTGGTGGCTCAGTGGTAAAGAATCTGCCTGTAATGCCGGAGACCCGGATCTGATCCCTGAGTAGGGAAGATCCCTGGAGAAGGGAATGGCTACCCACTCCGGTTTGCTTGCCTGGAGAATTCCACAGACAGAGGAGCCTGAGCCTGGCAGGCTACAGTCCATGGGGTCGAAAAGAGTCAGACAAGACTGAACGACTAGCACTTTCACTTCACTTTCACCTCAGACCAGCTCACCAGATGATGCACGGAACACACACAATGAAAACTGCATTTGTAAAAGGCAGAAGGAAAAGACAGAGAACACTAATGGAAGATGCAGGCTTAGGAAAAAAAATTCAGAACAAATACTGTTTTTACTTGTAGCATCAAAAAGCATAACCACCAAGACACTGGCAGTCCAGGGATTTACAAGCGTGAACCTTAATTTTGAATATAAAAATCATGAGACTTTGGATGACAATGAAATGATTCTGGGAAGGTGGGACAGTAAATTCAGTTAGGGAGGCTGGGTCTTAAAACATTGCATTGAGATTTGTAGGTCTGATCCAAGAAGCAAAAGGAGTCATTCAGCACTCCTAACAAATACAGAGATTTTTATGATAAAAAAATTCAACGCCAGTGGATTTCCAAATAAGCCAATACACAGACGTTCTGAGCTCAGTGTGTGTACAAATAAATGTACTTTCATATGAATGTTTGAGAAAAGGCAAAGATATTCTCATTGGAAAACAAATTTAGTTCGAGCCCATTTACTTTGGGTTATTAATACAGTCAGAGAACATGCATTCATTTACAAACACCAGCTCACTCATCATTTTTGATTTTAAAGAGAGAGTGTGGGGAAGTGTTGCTGACCCCCGAAATGATTCAGAAAACCGATGATCTGCTGAGAGATAATGGGAAATTCACTGTGGGTTGAAAGATACATCCTGGCCTTTGCAAAGCTCCAAAGAATCCTTCACACCTCTCAATTACTGGATCAAGAATGATGCTATTCCTGAGATGAGGAGTAAGTAGTAAATCCTCAGGACATTTACAGATGTGCCTGTCACATTCACGAAATACTGTTTATTCAAATGAACTGGAGTCCAGTTAAACTGCTTATGGAAAATCCCCTTTCTTTTAAGGCAGGCTGGCAATGTCATTCCCATTTTCATTAATGGCCATACATTTTATTTTTGCCCTAAAGTAGTTTTATATTGATTAGAAGTAAAATACCATTCATTTTACTGAAGGGCTGTCTTACCAGCCTACCTTAACAATCGATCTTCAGGGAATCTTATTTTCATTCAAATGACAATGTAAAAGAGATTATTATACACAGCAACTTCCATAATCCACGTGAACTTCATCAGCTTTATTCTTTCCTGAACCCACAGAGCTTTCACTCTATCAGGAAATCAGTCCTGAACATTCATTGGGAGGACTGATGCTGAAGCTGAAACTCTACTACTTTGGCCACCTGATGAGAAGAACTGACTCATCAGAAAAGACCCTGATGCTGGGAAAGATTGAAGACAGGAGGAGAAGGGGACGACAGAGGATGAGATGGTTGGATGGCATCACCGACTCGATGGACATGAGTTTGAGCAGGCTCTGGGAGTTGGTGATGGACAGGGAGGCCTGGCGTGCTGCAGTCCATGTGGTTGCAAAGAGACGGACATGACTGAGAGACAACTGAACTGAACTGAACTGACACTAGCTTGGTTTGGATTAAAATATTGAAGCAGGGAGAAACAGTGACAGCAATGAACATTTTGTAAATACTTGTGAGCACTTTCCTTGTATTATTATTTTCCCCTCACCGCAGACTATGGGGTAGGATCCATCTTACAGACAGGAAACTAAAGATATATAGAGGTTAAGTTACCTAAACAAGGACACACAGCTAACAAGAGACTGCATGTGTGCCTGCTAACTCAGTGCAACCCTATGGTCTGCAGTCTGCCAAGCTCCTCTGTCCATGGGATTCTCCACGCATGAAGTGGGTTGCCATTTCCTTCTGCAGAGGATCTTCCAGACTCAGGAATCGAAACTGCATCTCCTATGTCACCTGCATTGGCAGGAGGGTTCTTTACCTCTAGTGCCACCTGGGAAGCCAGGATTCAAATCTACGTGGTCTGACGCTAAGAACATGATCTAGCCATCAGATTACCTAGTTGTCTGTGATTAGCTATGGAACAGACTGAGAAGCAAAGACCAAAATGGCTCTTTTCATTTTTCAACTGCTAATAGTTATTTCAACGCAAAGAAATAAAGGAAAACAACAGAATGGGAAAGACTAGAGATCTCTTCAAGAAAATTAGAGATATCAAGGGAACATTTCATGCAAAGATGGGCTCAATAAAGGACAGAAATGGTATGGACCTAACAGAAGCAGAAGATATTAAGAAGAGGTGGCAAGAATACACAGAAGAACTGTACAAAAAAGATCTTCATGACCCAGATAATCACGATGGTGTGATCATCACTCACCTAGAGCCAGACATCCTGGAATGTGAAGTCAAGTCACTATGAACAAAGCTAGTGGAGGTGATGGAATTCCAGTTGAGCTATTTCAAATCCTGAAAGATGATGCTGTGAAAGTGCTGCACTCAATATGCCAGCAAATCTAGAAAACTCAACACTGGCCACAGGACTGGAAAAGGTCAGTTTTCATTCCAACCCCAAAGAAAGGCAATGCCAAAGAATGCTCAAACTACCGCACAATTGCACCCATCTCACACACTAGTAAAGTAATGCTAAAAATTCTCCAAGCCAGGCTTCAGCAATACGTGAACCGTGAACTTCCAGATGTTCAAGCTGGTTTCAGAAAGGGCAGAGGAACCAGAGATCAAATTGCCAACATCTGCTGGATCATCAAAAAAGCAAGAGAGTTCCAGAAAAACATCTATTTCTGCTTTACTGACTATGCCAAAGCCTTTGACTGTGTGGATCACAATAAACTGTGGAAAATTCTGAAAGAGATGGGAATACCAGACCATCTGACCTGTCTCTTGAAAAACCTGTATGCAGGTCAGGAAGCAACAGTTAGAACTGGACGTGGAACAACAGACTGGTTCCAAATAGGAAAAGGAGTACGTCAAGGCTATATATTGTCACCCCGCTTATTTAACTTCTATGCAGAGTACATCATGAGAAATGCTGGGCTGGAAGAAACACAAGCTGAAATCAAGATTGCCGGGAGAAATATCAATAACCTCAGATATGCAGATGACATCACCCTTATGGCAGAAAGCAAAGAAGAACTAAAGAGCCTCTTGATGAAAGTAAAAGAGGAGAGTGAAAAAGCTGGCTTAAAGCTCAACATTCAGAAAACTAAGATCATGGCATCTGGTCCGATCACTTCATGGGAAATAGATGGGGAAACAGTGCAAACAATGACAGACTTTATTTTTTTGAGCTCCAAAATCACTGCTGATGGTGATTGCAGCCATGAAATTAAAAGACGCTTACTCCTTGGAAGGAAGGTTATGACCAACCTAGATAGCATATTGAAAAGCAGAGACATTCCTCTGCCAACAAAGGTCCGTCTAGTCAAGGCTATGGTTTTTCCAGTGGTCATGTATGGATGTGAGAGTTGGATGGTGAAGAAAGCTGAGCGCCGAAGAATTGATGCTTTTGAACTGTGGTGTTGGAGAAGACTCTTGAGAGTCCCTTGGACTGCAAGGAGATCCAACCAGTCCATCCTAAAGGAGATCAGTCCTGGGTGTTCATTGGAAGGACTGATGTTGAAGCTGAAACTCCAATACTTTGGCCACCTAATGCAAAGAGTTGACTCATTGGAAAAGACCCTAATGCTGGGAAGGATTGGGGGCAGGAGAAGGGGATGACAGAGGATGAGATGGCTGGATGGCATCACTGACTCGATGGACATGGGTTTGGATGGGTTTGGGTAGACTCTGGGAGTTGGTGATGGACAGGGAAGCCTGGTGTGCTGCGATTCATGGGGTTGCAAAGAGTCGGACATGACTGAGTGACTGAACTGAACTGAACTGAATAGTTCAGCAAGAAAAAAAAAAAAATAATAACTAAAACCCTTATTTATAACCTATATGCTCCTAAGATGCTATTTCAAAGACAGATATTGTCAAGTTAAAAAGTGATAGCTATTAATACTGACCACTTACTGCAAACCTCCAACTACTGCTGTCAATTCACAGCACTTGTTGATGGCTTAAGAAAAAACCATCAAGAGAAAATTCTGACACTAGAATTCCCTCCCAACGTTTGTATACAATCAGTCTTCATCAACAATGAACCAGTATTTTTTACTAACCGCTTTCATATTCTTTAAGGCATCGAGATTGAAGAAATGCATACAACGAATGCCTACAATGCTCTACAAGCTATCAGTCATCGACACCGATCTGTCGTAATGGTATCAGTGCTAACCCAGACAGGTTCATCTGACAAATGGAGTTCATCCAGGAAACGTACCCAGCTGCCAAGTTCACAAGAGTTCCAACCTGCTGGTGGTATTTTCAATACCCTGTGTTAAGCACGAACCTGTGTATAGAATGAAGTAAAAAACATGTGGTTCCTGACACTGAGAATCTTGGAATTTAGTTAGAAAATGACCGAGATGTGATAAAGAAGGCTGGAAAAAGAAGTGTGCACAAAATGCAATATACTTGGCATTCTACCTTTACAATTCTGCCCAATGTCTTCCTTTATTTCACTTGTGAGGCAGAGGACATCAGACAACCTTAGAGCACCCCCAAGTACACGCTGGTCCCCGAGATGCCTTTACAGGGACCCCCAGGCCTGGGAGAAAAAGCACGACCTGAAAGAATCAAATATCACCGTTTAAGAAACACTGCTGCACAAAGTGGGCTTCCCAGGTGGCGCAGTGGTAAAGAATTCGCCTGCCAATGCAGGAGACGTAAGACATGTGGCTTCAGTCCCTGGGTCGGGAAGATTCCCTGGAGGAGGAACTGGCAACCCACTCCAGTATTCTTGCCTGGGAAATCCCTTGGACAGAGGAGCCTGGTGGGCTCCCGTCCATCCAGTCGCAAAAAGTCAGACACGACTGAGCACACATGGCACAGAGCTGCCTGAATATTGGTCACTGGTGGAGCAACAAAGCTTCAGGGTGAATACTGAGGTTCTCTACGACACAGCTAAGTGCCAGAGGGTTAGCCTACAGCAGGCGGTGCAGAGTCCTAATTGAGAGACAGAAGACAGGGAAGAAAAAGAACATTTTAGGGTCACTTCATCTCCCAAATGCCTCCTTGATCTTAACCTACTGACTGCTCTCCGTTTACTTTAGGAGCTGGCTGCTGCTGCTAAGTCGCTTCACTCGTGTCTGACTCTGTGCGACCCCACAGACAGCAGCCCACCAGGCTCCGCTGCCAACGCTTACAATTTAGCACATGTGTATCACAGGTTCTCCAAACAGCCAATGCTTCTTGCCAGCCCTGCTTCATTAGATAAATACACCCTACATGATACAAAAATAGGAAGAGTGTGGCATGGGGGAGAGGGAGTTTAAACTAATTAACATGACACAATACATGTACTCAGTGAAGATTTTCATGCAAGAAAAGCAGTGCCTCACTTCCTGTACAGAAACCAAACTTCTACAGCCCGAGTTCCACAATTAAATACTCCAGTAATTTCCTTCAGCGGTGGCCATTTGAGCCCCAATCTTTAATCCTCTGGTTCTAGTTTTGCTCATGAGGATATACAAAATGGACAAAAAACAATATGCAATTCAGTCCCCTTGCACATAAGCATCAAAATCTTTTAGCACATCATACACAAAAACACTGCCATATGACCCAGCAATCCCACTGCTGGGCATACACATCAGCAAAACAGAATTAAAAGAGACACATGTACTGAAACGTTCATCGCAGCACTGTTTACAATAGTTAGGACATGGAAGCAACCTAGATGTCATTGGCAGACAAATGGATAAGGAAGTTGTGGTACATATACACCATGGAATATTACTCAGCTATTAAAAAGAACTCACTTGAATCAGTTCTAATGAGGTAGATGAAACTGGAGCCTATTATACAGAGTGAAGCAAGTCAGAAAGAAAAACACCAATACAGTATATTAATGCATATATATGGAATTTAGAAAGATGGTAACGACAACAACCCTATATGCAAGACAGTAAAAGAGGCACAGATGTAAACAGACTTTTGGACTCTGTGGGAGAAGGCAAGGGTGGGATGATTTGAGAGAATAGCACTGAAACATGTATATTATCATATGTGAAACAGATGACCAGTCCAAGTTTCATGCATGAAACAGGGCACTCAAAGCAGGTGCACTGGGATGACCCTGAGGGATGGGATGGGGAGGGAGGTGGGAGGTGGGTTCAGGATGGGGGACACATGTACGCCCGTGGCTGATTCATGTCAATGTGTGGCAAAAACCACCACAATACTGTAAAGTAACTAGCCTCCAATTAAAATAAATTAATAAAAAAAGAACACTTCCCAGTGTAATTTTTTCAGTTGCAACATGCCAGTTTTTTTGCTTTTCAGGGACCTCAAACACTGCATAAGCATCTTTTCAAAGGCTTCAATTAATTTGCATAATTTCTAAGAATAGGCTTCAGAAAAGTCAAAGGAGGGTTTTAATTAGTCTTACATTCACATATGTATTATCAATACACAAAGACCTAGGCTTTAATTCCTTTATTCACATCAGCATGTTCTGTTATGCTAAGAAAAAAAAAAATCCAATGCAATTTATCATACTGTTCCTCTTTGGTTTTATCAAAGGCCTAGTTCTCATACGGACATTAGATAATTACCCTCTTTACATTAGTTTCATCTAAAAATGGACATTAAGATGCCAGCATTAATTAAATCAATAGCATTATTATATCTCAATTCTGTTGCACTGAATCAAACTCAGTCAATGAAGTATTTATAACAAAAATGTAATAAAAAAATCTATAAGCTGAACATTAATAAGCATTTCCATTTTTTACTTACAGCTTTAAACAGCAATTTTTATCAACTAGTCCTGCATTCAATCAAGTTAAAAAGCAGTCTTGAGAAATCGTAGTACTACATACTTCAATCCTACCACAAAAATTTGTAACAGGTGATTGTAGGACGATTTCCAAAGTTAAGTTCCCAAACTGAAACACTGGTTGTTTTACAACAGGGGCAAGGAGAATGTCTTTCATTGATTAATACTTAAACACCACAAAAGCACTGTTAAGTGGCTAGAAATTCAACCTTACTTACAGTACCACTATAAGAAAAAAAAAGACAAAAAACAGGAAAACACACACAGAGGTAAACAGTGATTATGGGCTTCCATAGAGGTTCAGTAGTAAAGAATTCGCCTGTCAAGCAGGAGATATGGGTTGGATCCCTGGGTCAAGAAGATCCTCTGAAGGGAATGGCAACCCACTCCAGTATTCTTGCCTAGAGAATTCCATGGACAGAGGAGCCTGGCGGGCTACAGTCCATGGGGCCACGAGAGTTGGAGACGACTTAGCAACTAACCAACAACAACGAAGTGTGGCAAGTGGGATTCTAGTTCCCTGATCAGGCAAATCACAGCAAAGATAATCAAGATGGACTGTATTTTTAAATTCTTAAGTGTTTAGAATTAAAAGCAAGACACTACCTAGCAGCCTTCAGGCAGCAGCGCAGGAGCCCCACAATCAAGACATCACTATTTTTTTTTTTAATTATAGTTTCTTTACTTTGCCAACAAAGGTCCATCTAGTCAAAGCTATGGTTCTTCCAGTAGTCATGTATGGATGTGAGAATTGGACTATAAAGAAAGCTGAGGGTGGAAGAATTGATGCTTTTGAACTGTGGTGTTGGAGAAGACTCTTGAGAGTCCCTTGGACTGCAAGGAGATCCAACCAGTCAATCCTAAAGGAGATCAGTTCTGAATATTCACTGGAAGGACTGATGCTGAAGCTGAAGCTCCCATACTTTGGCCACCTGATGCGAAAAACTGACTCATTTGAAAAGACCCTGATGCTGGGAAAGATTGGAGGCAGGAGAAGGGGACGACAGAGGATGAGATGGTTGGATGGCATCACCAACTCAATGGACATGAGTTTGGGTAAACTCCGGGAGTAGGTGATGGACAGGGAGGCCTGGCGTGCTGCAGTCCATGGGGTCACAAAGAGTCGGACATGACTGAGCGACTGAACTCAACTGAGAGTTTCTTTAAAACGTTGTGTTGGTTTTTGCTGTACAATGAAGTGAATCAGCCCTAAGTATATATAGATCCTCTCCCTCTTGAACTTCCCGTTCCACCCACTGTGTCATCACAGAACAATGAGCCGAGTGCCTTGTGCTACACAGCAGCTTCCCACTAGTTAGCAGTCTTACACATGGCAGTGTATACACGTCAGTGCTACTCTCCCAATTCGCCCCACCCTCTCCTTCCTCCACTGTGTCCACATGTCCACTCGCTGTGTCTCTATTCCTTCCCTGCAAATACCTTCACCAGTACCGTTTTTTTAGATTTGTTATATATATGTTTATACAATATTTGTTCTGAACTCTCGACACAACTGGGCTTTGAGCTTTTCACCACTACCTTTCCTGTTGGACCAAGCTGCCCTCTTTAGCAGGTCTCACAAGATTTTTTCCAATGCGCATAAGAACAGTTTGTCCCCACTGTGCTTTCTGAGTTCTGTAACGCACGGGCTATGGTTCAAGAACCCAGAGCATGTGAAAAATAACACACACCAGCCCCTCCTTCTGGTTTCTCTAAGTGGCAAAGGACGAGCATTATATAAACTGATGTGATTCACCAGCCCAGAGAGGCTGTCCTGCCTGAGTCTTTAAAGAGATGAGGAAGACAAAGAAAGTGGGGGAAGTGCAGAGACTGAGCTCCAAGGTCTGGGTGTGCAGGACTGGAGTCCACGTTAGGGCGGCCTGGAGCCCACCATGGGGCAGAAACTCTGAGGTCGAGTCAGCAACACCAGCAGGATCACAGGGGTCCAGCCCCCAGGCCAGTGAGAACATGACCTGCTGTCTAAGACAGGCTCTCTTTCAAAGAACCACTGGAGTTTTAGTTGACGAGAAAGAGAGAGTAGCCACAGGTCACACAAACATTTTGTTCAGTCGCTAAGTTGTGTCCGACTCTTTGTGACCCATGGACTGCTCCTCTTTCCTTCACTGTCTCTCGGAGTTTGCTCAAATTCATGTCCATTGAGTCAGTGATGCTAACCATCTCATCCTCTGCCGTCCCCTTCTCCTTTTGCTTTCAATCTTTCCCAGCATCAAGGTCTTTTCCAATGAGTTGGCTCTTCAAATTAGGTGGCCCAAGTATTGCTTAATTATTTCATATCAGACATGCTGCCGGGTGGAACAGGGACTGTCATGCTCAAGAAATTAAGTTCTGGCCCTACAGAGGGGGCCTTGAGCAACTTCTGGAAGAATCCAAGGGTCCCACCTGAAGGCCAAATTCAGCTACGAGTCTTACAGTGTTGCTGTATTTAGCTGCCCAAGAAGGGAAGGAGTTGGTTGCCATAGAAACCATAACCTGACAACCTATGGTAACAGCGGTTCACACAGTCTCTTACCCCTTCCGCCGGACCAGACAGAATGAGAAAGGAAAGCTCTCTTGGCTACACTTGACTTTCTCTCTCTGGCCTGTGACCTTGGTCTCAGATGTGAAAACAGACGAGGGTTTCTCTCCTAAGGGTTAAATTGACAAATACACCAACAGGGACATAATTCAAAGTTGGAAAGAGCTAAAGAAATAACAGATGTGGGTTGTTCCATGTGTTACAAGCACAGCCTGTACACTCTTAGCAGTGAAGAAATACGTGCACCGAATGTCTGTCTTTACGTTGTCTGTGGGGGAAAAAAAAAATCACAATGGCCACACAGAGCATCTTTTTTTCTCAATTAGCCTTTGCTCAATGGTCCCTTCTCTCTGTTTATCAAACATGAACTTACGGGAAAACAAGAAGCAATGAAAAGTGAGACCGGTGTCAACTGAGATGAAACCAAACGAGGCTTAACTTACTGCTTTGTCATTAGTGGAAGCCCCTTATTTACAGATGTCAAGGGCACTTAACACCTATAACGCGTTATCAGTTATAGATACATAATTTTGGATCCATTCAACTGCTACACAAGTCAGAGATGACAGAGGCTGAGCTGTTAGGGGGACACCAGGAGACTGGCAGTCTTATACAAGTACTGCACCAGGCACACCTTTTACCTGCTGTGAGCCCTGACGAAGTCAAAGCCTCAGTTCTCATGACCTTGAACCCTTTTAACCTCCACCACGGCCACATATATTGACGGGGAACTGGTCAAGGTGGCAACGATGGATGGGAACTTTTATCCAAGTTGAGATCTGTACTTATTTCTTCACTAAGCTACTCAAGAAGACATACTGAGTGCTTCCTATGGCTGAAGTGTTCAAGGCGCTGGCTCATGAAAATAGAAGCAATCTGCTCTCACAGAGTGTACATTCCAGGGAGAAGAAATGGAGCAGACCCAGAGAAAGCAAACTGATGCAGACAACATCAGGGGATAAATGCCGAGCTGGCTGCAAGGCTGGGGGGATGGCATGAGGATGCTTTTTCTGACTTTAAGCAGAGACTTGAAGACAGTTAGGGGGGTGAGTTGGGGGGAATCACGCTCCAGGTAGAGCATCACCACAAAGGCCCATGAATGGGCACCTCTGTGCACTGGACGGAC
The DNA here is from genome assembly GCF_054371585.1 of Giraffa tippelskirchi. NCBI lineage: Eukaryota > Metazoa > Chordata > Mammalia > Artiodactyla > Giraffidae > Giraffa > Giraffa tippelskirchi. Next base: position 56,477,740 of record NC_137287.1, read on the forward strand.
GGCAGAGGCCAGCTGCAGAGCAGAGCCGAAGAGGCCAGTGAGCAGCAGAGGCGCTCAGAGAGCACACAGGGACCCCAGCATCACACGGGAGTCCGATCAGGAACCACACAGCAGAGGAGTGACATGATCTGAATCCTGTTTCAGAACAATCCGTCTGGCTGTTCTCAGAACAGACTGTAGAGGGGCAGTGAGTGAACAAGCCTGGAAACAAATTTTGAGAAGGATGCAAGAGTCCAGGGAGGGTGGTGGCTTGGACTAGGGTGGTGGTGGCGGACACGGCTAAGGGTGGGTGGACTCGGGATGGATTCTGACAGAAGAGCCAACAGGCTGATAGACGAACGGAACGGAGGTGTGCAGACAAGAGCCAGCAGGCCTGAGAAAGGCCTGCCTGCCTCCAGGGTCAGGTCTCACTGATAAACAGGACCCAACAAGGACGTGAAATCTTCCCTAAACGTAAGAGAGGCCCACTGCGCTCTCACAGTTTGTACCAGCCATACAGTTTATACGAACACCCCTAGTTTCCCTCCAGGCGACTGGAAGATGGGTGCATGCTGGGGAAAGGGCACCTACAGCTGCCGCCCCCCATGATCGCCCTGGACACTGAGTCTCTCCCGAGCACCCCCAGGACGTGTTGGGCCAACGTGCTGCGGGAGGAATTAAGACCATCCTGTGCACTTTCTCTGGAAGAGGACTCTAGGTAAAGCATGTGTGTGTGGGTTTCCAGCATTCATTGTCTTTGCTGATTTTGCCAGCTATCTTTTATTCTTTTTAAGGAAACTTTTTTTTCTTCCGTAATTTTACTCTACTTGTTTTTGGCTGTGCTGGGTCTTTGCTGTTGCGTGGGCTTTCTCTAGCTGTGGGGGTCGGGGCTACTCTCTAGTTGAGGTGCACGGGCTTCTCACGGCAGTGGCTTCTCTTGCTGCGGAGCACGGGCTCTAGGGCACACTGGCTTCAGCAGTTGCAGCCCCTGGCTCTAGTGCACAGGCTCAATAGTTGCGGTGCATGGGCTTAGTTACTCCTGGCATGTGGGATCTTCGTGGATCAGGGATGGAACCCGAGTCTCCTGCATTGGCAGGCAGATTCTTTATCACTGAGCCACCCGGGAAGCCCCTTGCCAGCTGGATCTCTCCCTGTAATAATCTGCAAACGTGATTACAGCAACCTTGAGTCCTGGTGAATTAGCAAACCAAGGAGGGGGTAGGGGACAGATCCAAGGACCCTGACCTAGGAAGCACGCTGGGGCTTCCAGCCCCCACCTCAGTTCTTCCCTTAGAGCTCCCTTGACTCTCCTGCACATCTCTAAATAGCTTCTTCGGCATTTCATATTGAGGATTTAAGCTTTTGTTGTTGCTGTTAACAAATGGAAAAAAGTATTCAAACAATTTCACTTCTTTTAAGAGGTAAAAATGAAGAATGGATCTTTGTGACATTTCAAATAACGTTTTTCCCTTGCAATTACGAGGTGTGGTCACGAATGAGGTGCTCTGAAGAGCCCCTGCTTTTCCTGGGCTGAGCATCTGTATTCCTCTAAGGAAAAAGGCCTGTATTTCAATCACCTGGCAAATTAGGAACTGCTGTTTCTCATTTGCAGGTCTTTTGGATGTATATGGGAGTTGTCGGTGAAACCTCTGTAATTTAACATTTGCAAACAAAACGGGTCACCATGGTAGATTACAATTTATTTATAAGAACTGCAGAAAATGAAAAGCAGCAGTAATTATAAAAGGCTTACGAGTGTCTCGCGTATGAAACACTACATTCATTATCATTAGATTCTTAGAGACAGAATTGCCAAGGGCAATTCCCTTGGCCCTATTTTAAAAACTTAACCAAATTCCTTCAAATCCACTCTTTATATTTTAATAGATACTTCCTGAATTAGAACTGAAGCAGGATAGAAATCACTGGCCAAAAACTGGTTGATCCCTGTACTTCATTTCTCATGACAAAAAAACTCTTAAGAGAAACCCACCCTGGTAGTCTTTTGTGAAGACAAAAGTAAAAAGTTTTCATTGAAATTAGGGCATTTCACTTTATTTGACAGTGGAATGTATCCTAAGTATATGATGGCTTACAAAGGTAACACAGAAAGTTAAAAAAAAAAAAAAAAAAGCCAGTGAGAGGACTTGCTGATTTGTAGTGCAGGAATATAGACTTAATATTTTTTCTCAAATAAACTAGTATTGTTATAGGGATTATTCTTTATCAAACTATTGGGTCTCTAAATGATGAGACTGGTTTTCAAGAAACAAAAGTTCATTATTTATTTTCCAATAACAAAAAATATTTTTTTAATCCCTTCCCCATTTTTGGCACCCATTTCATTAATTACTTATGTTTCTTCTGAAGATACGTTTTGAAATTTATCTGCACTTTTTAAATAGGGAAGTCAGAATTCTCAGTAAAATATGGCATCTGAAAGTCATTTAATGTGCTCTCTCAAATGAAGGGCAATAAATTTTCTCTTGTTTTAATTCAACTGCTAAGAGAGTTTGACTCTCATCCCATGCCCTCATGTAGCATCTGAGTAATTTATCTCCATGCATGTGAATTACTCAGCAGAAAATACTACTCTGTGGTTTCTGAGATTTCTGTACATACATGAAATGTGGTTGTCCTGGGTGGAACCGCATCTCTTAAAAAAAGGCACATCCACCAAGAACCTGTGAATTTGACCTGGTACGGAAAAAGGGTCCCTGCAGATGCTCTCAAGTTAAGCAGAGGTCACAAGGCATCAGCACAGGCCCACACTGAATAACTGGTGACCCCACAGGGGAAATCTGGACAGACACGCAGGGAGAAGACCACGCGGAGAGGGAGGCAGAGACTGGGGTTCTGCTGCAGTCACATTCAAGCAACAGCAAGGACCGCGGGCAACTCCCAGAAGTAAGGACAGACTCCAGGGACCATTCTCCCTCAAAGCCTTCCGGGGGGCACACACTGCCAACACCTGGATATTCACTGACAGCCTCCACAACCGTGACAAAGTGCATATCTGCTGTTTTCAGCTACACAGTTTGTGGCACATTATTACAGCGGTCTTAGGAAACTAATACGGTGGTCGTTCTCAGGATTTCAAAATTAACTGTACAAACATTCACTGCATACAAAGTCTGGTTCAGAAAATTTCCCCTTTCTTTTCCACTAAACTGAAATAAAAGGTAACATTTATAGAAGTGTTTCATAAGCTTTAAGAACACAGAATTTTCAATTCAGCCAATTTTTATTTATTAAGTGCCCACTCCATACACCCTTAGGCCCTGTGAAAAACAGAAAATATTCGGTATCTACTCTTTAAAGCAGCGACTGTATAGCACAGGGAACTCTGCTCAATATTCTGTAATACCTTAAGTGGGAAAACAATTTTAAAAAGAATAGATACATGCTTATGTGTAACTGAATCATTTTGCTATACACCTGAAACTAATATAACATGGTTAATCAACTATACTCCAAAATAGAATAATTTTTAAAAAGCAACTGTTAATTATAAACAAAATATTAAGGATGAAGACAATTCTCAGGTACTCCATGAAAATAACAGTCTGGTTTCTAATAGAAAACATTAAAGTGAGAGAAGGAGGTAAACTATTATTTTTGAGAAAAATATTAACAATTATGAAACTCTGGAACCAAGTCAAGAGCACTATGCAGAGTAGCTACTCAATAAACAGCTAATGAGTTAGTTAATTATTAGTTAAAAATATACACGTGTGCTGCGTTGCCTCAGTCACGTCTGACTCTTTACGACCCCAAGGACTGCAGCCTGCCAGGCTCCTCTATTCATGGGATTTCCCAGGCAAGAGTACTGGAGTGGGTTGCCACATCCTCTTCCAGGGGATCTTCCCGACCCAGGGATAGAACCTATGTCTTTCACATCTCCTACATCGACAGGCAGGTTCTTTACCACTAGCACCACCTGGGAATCCCCTAAAAATATATAAGGATTATTAATGTTTATATATTTTGAGTCTTGGTATTCATAATTTTAAATAATAAATCTGCATATCCAATGACTCTGTGACTATTCATATATTATTAACTCAAAGTATTTCAAATCAATGAGTAAAATGAGTTTGTCCATTGAAGGATTCATTCCATATTTGAGAAATATTTACTGAGTATGATTATAGCCAAAGAGTTATGTTTCATTGAATGAATGATGTGAGAACTTTACAGTCCAAGCTACAAGACTTTAAAAAAAGGGGAGTCCCAGATGAAGATGGCAGATTAAAAACCCACATTAATTTCACCTCTTCCTAGATGCTAACCAAAATTACAGTAAAGTTTTTTAAAGACACAAAGCCACTCAATCAGCAACTAAAGAACTGAAGCTAAGGACTTTCCTGGCAGGCCAGTAAGACCGAATGTGGTTAAGACTCCATTGCAGAGGAAGTAGGTTCAATCCCTGATCGGGGAGCTAAGATCCCACATGCTGCTCGGTGCCACCAAAAGAAAAAAAAAAAAAAAAAACAAGAGAAACTAAAATGCACATGAACAAGAAGTAACTAAACTTATTCAACAGAGCCAAATCTCAAGCCTCCTGCAGAAGAGCTGAGACCCAGTCCTATGAACAGGGCAGAAACTTCAGAAGGCTCAGAAACCAGTAACAGCAGGTATGTCTGAAACTGCGGATGAATGGAAGGTGATAAAGAAAGAAGCGCGGGGGGCTGTCTGAGAGGCAATCAGACCCCAGGCATCCTTCTCTCCCCAACTCTACAGGCCAGGGGTCTGTCTCCTATGAAGGGGATGAAGCAGGTTGCCCCTAGTCCGTGGGTGCAGGAACATACAAACTCAAGGTGGAAACCCCGAGCCCTCTTCCTGCCACTGAGCTTCTAGAATGCAGGCAGCTGGACCTGAAGACCTGGTGGGAAGCTGAAGTTCTCCTCCTCCAAAATCAGCTAAAGAGAAGAAATCATCATGCAAGGAAGAAGCTCCCGTACAAAGCAGGTCCTGCTACACGGCCCAGTCCCACCCTCAGCTTTCACATCTCCCTCTTACTCCAGAGCACCGTCAAGGATTCTCAGACACCCAAGGACAGCCTCTAGCAAGAATGACAGAAACCAAAAGCAACGTGGAGAAAACAAACTATTCCAGGAGAAAAAAACTTGACAAAATCAATACTTCCAACAAGAAACACTCGTGCTTCCAGGCTGAAAGGCCATAAACAAGAGCATTCACAGGAAAAAATGCCAAACGAGTGCTCGTGAAAACACAATAGCACACATGAGTGGAATAAACACCTACAGCAGGGCAGACGGAGCAGAAGGTGAAAAATTGAAACGAAGGAAAAAAAGTTACAATACCAGGCCACACATCCACATGGTCACCGGTGAAGAAGATAAGAGAGACAAAAGACAGGACTTGGGAAGAAACATCTCCCAAATTAAAAGGCATGAGCTGCGGTCACCCAACGTACCCTGCACTCTGGATGGACACGGGCACCTGCCAAGGTCAACTGTCGTGAAATTTCAGAACAGTGGAGAAAAAGAGCATATAAGGTGCCAGAGGAGGAAAGGAAAAATGAGTAACTCCAGATTCTTGACAAAAGGGACAGCTGACCTAGAATTCTAGACCAAACTATCAGAGACATATGGAGACAGAATCACAACTCTTTCAGTCCCTCAGGATGAGGGCAGAGCAGGCTGCCGGTGCTCGAGGCTGTGCTGTGTTTTATCACCTTCGTAACCTGAGGACAAACTGCCAAGAGTAGGCCAGCCCCAGATTGCTAAGGGCACCTGGTTCATCCTGACCACGCTCTGAAGAAGGTCTCAGGGCCCCCTTGAGGCCCCGCTGCCCAGAGCAGATGGGAAGGTTTGAGTCACTGCACAGAAATGCTGTGCTGGGTGTGTTCTGAGAACCGGAGCTGGACAAGCAGAGACTGTCAACTGACCAACTGCTGTCGGTGCTACTAAGGGATGTCCAGCACCTGGAGTTCAGGATACAGTCTGGCTGGTGACCCAACTAATTCCCCAAGGTTAGCTTAGGACTGTGCCTACCTAACTTCCCTGAAAACTCAGTGGAAGGTGAGGCCAGTTTAGTACCCAGGCAACGTCCGGCTATCTCCACTCCAAAGAGCAAGAAAACGCCTTCTCCTCCAACAATCAGGGCTGGTCTTGCCTCTCATGTACATGGTCAAGAGTAAGTTGTGTAACATTAAGCAAAACATACGTAGGTAGTAACACAACACAGAGAGGCAAGGACATGGTTAACACCAAAGTCAGGGATCTGGTTACCCAGAGCCAGGAGTTGTCTGAGCCATCATGGGAAATATCATTTTTTATCAAACAAATAACAAAATAAGATTGCTCTATTTTCTTTGGTTTCTTTGGAAAGGAGTGAGAGGGTGAAAATGTGATTTCTATAATTTTATATGATGGAAAAAAAACTGTAAATCTTGAAACAAAATCTTTAGTAAGATTCGGATTATCTTATAATATCCTTATTAATTATTTAATAAAAAGGTTTTAAGCATTATCTTGGAACGTGGGTATTTGGGAAGATTACAAAACCGAGTGAAGTGGAACAGACAGAACATTTAAAATGAACACCAGTCAAGGTAGCTTTTTAAATAGTGGGAAGTACTGGGAGGCGGGCAACTTCTTAACAGGGTTTATTCTCGAAAAGACTAGATAAATTGCTAGGAATCAACATCTTACCTTAAACACTTCCATTGGAAGAGGAAACTTAGCAGCGTCAATAAGAGATTTCTCCAGAGCTCGTTTCCACTCTGAGTCCGTCTTCAAAGGATAGATTTCTGTATCAACAGCAAATCACATAAGAGTTTTAAGGGCTGAAACATTCTACTGGTTGGTTCTTTGCTGAATTTTATCTTCTCAGGGTTTCATAACAACTTGGCAGGCTCAGCGACTGTAAGCATTCACACCCTGCCCACCATAAAAGGCCACCTGCTAAAGAGATTTCCTTAAGTTAAATAGCAACTTGGGATTCTGCGATCCGAAATAAACAATCAACTTAATAGAGCTCTTCTTCAGGGACTACCTGCATGCATTCTGTATGTAATTTGATGGTATAAGTCATGTTCATCACACTTTCATCCATCCTCAGCCCCAAATTCCACACATCACCGGGGAAGTCATATCCAATGATGAAGAACTTATTATCTGATAAGTTTCTAAGTGAGAAAAGACTCTTGTCTGGCGTTTTCAGTTATTACAGCATATTTCTCACTAAATCTCTAAGCTCTCATATGCTAAAAATAGTCCACATAAGTAAGGAAATTATGAAAAGGTAGATTAAAATTTACCAACCAAGTTTAATATTTGCACTTGAAATGTTGCTAACACATCACATGTTGCCCAGGTTTCCACCCATGGTGGGGAGAAGGGATTTACGAAGGGAGGTTACACTGTCTGAATACAAAATCAGAAGAACAAAATTGTTGAGTGCTGTTTTTACCAGTTGCTGAAACTGCAGGGGAATTTTATGATCTGATCTCAACAGATTTAAGACCTTATCAAAATAGGATTTGCAGAAGCACTCACTTGCAGGAGATATGTTTATACCTTCCCTATATCAACTCAGGCTACTTCAGACAGATAGCTAGGATATGAATATCAATTTAAGCACAGTTAAAAGGCAACATTAAGCCTTTGGGGCTGTATTTTTAATTTCTTGCATGTCTGCTTTTTAGCAGGCAGTCATATATTTTGATGCTTATAGCGTTTGAATTCACCTTGTGCTTGAAGCACCTGTGTTTTAGCAGTTTATTCAGTCTTTGCAGACCATCACAATTATGATGGGCAAGGAGTACTGCCAGAAGGGGCCAGGTTATCAGTGCCCTGCCCACCATCACTCTTGTCAGCTATGTCAAGTCCCATAAAGGATACTTAAAGATAAGACAGACTCTACTTGTATAAATTGCCTATAATCCTTTCTAGCCTTTTATTTATGCTCTTACACCTCTGCAGAATTCTTTCCCCCAATTTGGCATTTCGGTATCAGAGCAAAAATAGAATGAGATTCTTTCTGGTAGACACATTCAGGGGAATACAGTAAGCCACTCCCCCCAATAAACACCTCTGCAGAGAATGGTCCCTCCAACCTCCACAGGTGAGAAGGTGGAGGGCCAGAGGGAGAAACCACTTATCACAAGGTCCTACAAAGAAGGAAGAGGGACCAATTCACGGAGCCTTATGAAGTGTCCCGGGAGGGTGAGAAAGATTCCCTGGAAGGCACTGGTGCTCCAGCTCAGGGTGGTGCTTCAGAACCTCGGGAAAGAGGAAGGCAGTTCAGGTTTCTGGAAGCACAGCCCAGAGGACACCAAGTGCCGCAGCTCAAGAGGGGTCAGATGCGCCAAATGTGCTCAGTCGCTCAGTCATGTCTGACCCTTTGTGACCCCGTGGACTGTAGCCCACCAGGCTCCTCTGTCCACGGGGATTCTCCAGGCAAGAATACTGGAGTGGGTTGCCATGCCCTCCTCCAGGGGGTTTCCTAACCCAGGGATCGAAGCCACGTCTCCCACATTGCAGGTGGATTCTTTACTAGCTGAGGCACCAGGGAAGCCCCAAGAGGCGGGCAGGCGGGAACAGTAAACAAGATCCTGGACTTCCTGAATAGAATAGGAACAAACCCGCTTTTCAAGGGTTCTGGAAGCAGGTCGATGGGGAGCTCGACATCGTAATAAAAGGAGAACCAAGTCATACAAAAGGAGGGTGACTTCTAAAGACAAGGTTAAAGGAAGGTCTGCAGACATACATGGAGAGAAAAAAGAAGAGAAAGTATCGATCCCTGAACTCCCACAATCTGTAACTGAGGACTCTTAGGGCAGGAGGAGCCCCTGAGAGAGGGAGGAGGGTAAAAGAAGAGTGGTTAAAAATTATCCAAGGCCAAGTAACTAGACTCCAACAAAAAATTAAAAAAAAAAAAAAACTAAGATAAAAGGGCTGCTGAGTATTACCAAATAATATGCTGAAATTGAATGAGTGGGATTATGGTCTGACAAATTATTATATAAATTAATATAATCTTTACCTCTAAAGATAAAGGTAAGAGAAACCATATTTAACCAAAAAAATTAAAAAAAAAAAAAAGTTACTCAGGACCAGAGCAATGAAAACCCAACATGGTCAGATCCAAACTGAGATCTGGGCAAGGAGATAGGCAGCTCCAGAGAAATGTTCACAGCCCCTCCTGACAGCTGGCAGAGCAGGACTGGATCAGTCATGTCATCCCAAGGGGCTGCGTCTACTTGATGCCATATCTGTTCCATCAAACCAGAGAGAAGGGTCATAAAGCCTAGAACTTTGATCTGAATGTACGTCCCCTAAAATTCATGTTGAAATACTCAAGGTGATGGCCTTAGGAGGTAGGGCCACTGGGAGGTGATGAGATCATGAGAGTGGACCTCCCAGGATGGGATCAGTGTCCTTTTATAAGAGAGACCCCAGAGAGATCCCTACCCCTTCCTCCAGGTGAGAACACACCGTCTATGAACCAGGAAGTAGGTCCTCATCAGACACTGAATCTGCTGGTGCCCAGATCTTGGACGTCCAACCTCCAGAGCTGGGAGAAATCAATGTCTTTTGTTTATAAGCCCTCCTTTCCCATCTGTTACAGCAGCTAGAATGAAGGAAGATACCTAGGAGATCTCGCCGGACTTTCATCTCTGTCCTACAATCTCAAGATGCTTTGTCTTCATGCTGAGGATATTAAATTCTAATACAGAATTTAATCCCACGGCAGGGCACACTCTGTCTTAAAAAGTGAAAAATCAGCTGCAGTTTTGTCAGTACCCTCGGCCACCTGCAGAAGCTAAATGCCTCCTAGTTTCAACAAGCAGAGAACAATAGTCTGTGTTTCATTAGACCGAGAGGCGCTTGGTTACACCAGCAAGTTTATGGACAATAAATAGCACCATTAAAAGAACATAAAACATGTTCTTAAAGTGATCGTATTGCTGGTAATTAAATAGAGTGTATCATGTCCATTTCTGTTGGTGAGAAGTTAAGAGGCAATTAAAACCCATCCTGACTCATCCTGAACTAGAAACCTAAGTGAAAACGAGGTGTCCGCCTCTGCAGACTGGCTAACCATCTCATGGAAAGTGTAGGAGGAAGAGGGGCAAGCGAAATACTCATCTCACAGGCTGAGGTAAGTGCAGGCCTGAAGGGGCAATCCTCTTTATTTATGCACTCCACATCCCTGCTCCTTCCTTCTCCACCAGGCTCTGACCAGTGAGGAAAGGCTCACCTTGCTTCTCCATAGACACTGGGAAGTACTGTGGATTGAATGCTTGCGTCCTCCCAAAATTTGTATGTTGAAGCCCTAACCCCTTGATGTCATGGAGTTTTGGGAAGTAATTAGGTTTAGATGGGGTCATGAGGGTGGGGCCCCCGTGATGGGATTAGTGCCCTGGCAAAAGGAGACACCAAAGAGCTCTCTTTCAAGTGCATGCTCGCTCTCTCTCAACATACAGATAGAGAGATGCATATATATTACATCTCCATACACACAGAGAGAAGAGGCCAAGGGACTTCTCTGGCAGTCCAATGGTTAAGGCGTCACGCTTCCAATGCAGGGGATGTGGGTTTGATCCTTGGTGGGGAAATAAGATCCCACATGTCATGCAGCATGGCCAGAAGATTAAAAAAGAAGAGGAGGCCAGGTGAGGACCCAGCAAGAAGGCGGCCGTCTACAAATCGTGAAGAGAATCCTCACCAGCACTCAACACTGCTGATGCTCTAACATTGAACTCCCATCCTCCAGAACTGTGGATTTGTGTTTTTCAAGGCTCAACCCCTCAGTCAATGGCATTTTGTCAAGGCAGCCCAAGCTAAGATAAAAATAATGATTGCTTTTGGAATAAGAAACAGTTCATGTAGGAAGCATCTGAATTAAGATTCAGAAACGTCTAGCTCCAGGCACTATCTAAAATAAAAAGAAGGCAGGGTCGGGGGGGGGGTGGTTGACATGAAGATTTTGAAGGGAAAAGATATACAAAAGAATATAGAGATAAGGATTTAAGGATTTTTCTTAAACCTGAGAATTTTCATCTCTTTAGTTTCTGCAAAAACATGTCAGTCTCTCTGCTTTCTAAACCTCCAAAAACATAAAAGCAGGTGGTGGGGGGGAGGGAGGTGAGGGGGGGTTCAGGATAGGGGGACACATGTATACCTGTGGCCTATGCATGTTGATATATGGCATAAACCGTCACAATATTGTAAAGTAATTATATTCCAATTAAAATAAATTTAAAAATTAAAAGCAGGTAGGGCCTCTCAATGACACCTGAACTTTAACAGCCTACTTAAATTTCTTAGAAAATCAAATATAACCTTAGTACTCTAATCACAGATTGAATATTTAGAAAACACCAATCACCTGAGTAACACAGAAGCAAAGCAAACATGGGGCTACTCCCATTTTACAGATGTGAAAACTGAGGTTTGAAGCAGAGGAACTCACCCAGAGGCTCTGTGGCCAGTGACAAAGTGGAAGAAGGGGCCCACTTGGACCCTGACTCCAAGCCCATGTTCCTTCCATTCTGTCAGGTTTCTCAAACTCTAGTCACATGGGGCCCTTTTTAAAGGAAGAAATTCCCATCCTGAACACTACAGACCTCATATACTGGAGCTATCCCAGGTGTTAAAAGATTGCATCTCCACTTGTGCAGAAGCTCCACTAATGTATCAGGGCAAAAATAACAGCACAGTCTAGGGGTATCTTAACCAGGTGGCTCTCCCCTCCAAACTGGCTTTCAAACTCCCATCAGTGATTTGGTTCCTGGAAGGTGGACTTGGCTAGTTCCTTCCTTCTGTCTAGACACATTTGAGTTTTTATTCAGTCAACTCACTTGACACATGTTTACTGAGCACCTACTATGTGCTGGACAGGGTGTCAGGTGGCACAGCAGAGAATGGATCATGCACTTTGAGTTCAGCAATCCAAGTTCCAGATGAAGTGAGGGTATGACAGAGCAGTGTTCCAAAAGAGGAGACACACACAGAAAGCTTGGGGACCACAGAGGAGGCCGCATGCCAGAAAATAAGCATATGAGGGGAGGTGTCAGGGATGCAGGGCTGGAAAAAGAGCTCCAGGTCTGTCTAATCATGCTCTGCTTTCCATTCAGCACTGAAGAAAGGCACCTCTGGATTCCCCATCCTGCCCTGGTAACACCTAAATCACTAAGGCTGCAGGAAGCCACTGCCCTCCCATGATTACTGGCACTTCACCATCTTCTGTTCCCTTGTCTGGTCTTCGCTGAAGCTGGACTCTCCTACCCCTCAGCACCTGCATTCCTGATGGCAGGTGGGGTGCAGTGGCTGTACCCCTCTCTAATCTCCCTTCCACCATCCCGTGTCCTCTGATTCCATCCAGAAATGGGATGCAGGCTTCTCGCTGGCAGACAGCATGATAGCCAGCACCTTCTCCTCCAGTGTCTGAAGACCTACTTGCCAGGTACTATCTACCACCGATTTCTATATTTCTACCTGCACTGAACAGGTGAGAAATACTGTCCTTTAAGGAACAGAAAGTATCAGGACAAGAAAGCTGTTGTTGTCAGCACAGCAAAGAGGATAGGGTGACCTGGCACAGCCTCACTCTCAAAGTCCAGGCAGCCCTCCAGGCCTGCAGTTCCTGAATATTCCACTCTTGGCAGAAGGACCCCGAGGATGGTAGAAACTGCGGATAGAGAAGCCTGAGAATACAGAACCTGTAGATGGGAAGATGGTGGATACAGAACATCAAACCTGCAAATGCAGAAGGTCAACTGTACTGTGCTACTTTATATCAGAGACTTGAGCATCACTGGATTCTGGCGTCCGTGGGGATCCTGGGACCAATCCCCTGTGGATACCAGGGGATGACTCGATACCCAAAGTGCCTCTTATCTGCCCTCCTTGCCCACCCTTCCATCTCAACTTCTTACCACCAGTCAATGATGAACACTTTCATTTACTTAAGTGTGTTTGGGATTAAGAAAAAGAGTGTTTTCTGTGCCAGTCTGCAAGTTTACTCCCACCTAGACTTCAGTCAAGGAAAGAGCACTGCCATCTTATTTTAACAAGTCACATCAGGTCCTGAAACTAATGTATAGAAACCCAAAGGACTGGATTCTGTTCCCAGGTGTTGTTCTGCTGAATCAAGTAGAAGTCAGAGTTCATCTTGTTAACTACTGCATCTGAAGAACTCAAAATCATACTTGGGGTGACCGTTCACCTTTTAATTTCTTCTTTCCAGCCACAGCTTTTCCTGTTGACAATTTAAATGCTGAAAATATAAGTTCTTGATGAGGAATGCCTTTCCCAAAGGCTTTAACTCTTCAGTGAAATGAACAATTCATGGTCAGAAAATTACTATGATGAGTAAACACAGTCTATTTTTGTCTTATAAAGACATCAAATTATCTTAAAGAGAGAGAGAGGTCTCTTCCTTTATTCAAATATTTCCCTAGTTTCTAGAGGGACACTTTCCATCCTGGCCATTGAGTATGAGCCCATGAGCACAGGAGAGGGACATTACACAGAGCCTAAGAGCTATTAGTCATCCTTTGCTTTGCTATAAATTTACACTGGCAATTCTCTATTTATCTTAAAATTTATACGGCAATTAGATACTGAACTAAGATTTATACACCCAACTTTCTGCACAAAGTAAATTCCTCCTGTTAGGTTATGAATTCCAAGGCAAACCTTGGGATCTAAGGCTTCTTCTCACAAAACCGACAGGCCTTTCATTTGTAATCATATCCCCAAACTACTCAGGGTATAAGTGGATTTCTTGGCTGCTTCTCATAACGTTGACAACAACAATACTAATAAAATACCATGTTACAGGTTTATACGCCTGTCAAGTCCAACACAAACGCAAACACATGACATGGAGAACCAAGACATTTTTCAATTAAAGCCCTTGAATGATAGAAAAGGGAAATATGACTCCTCTGCTTCACGTCTCCTCAAGACAAACTCTGGCAACTAAGATGGGAGGGGAAAGGCTGTGGCAATTTTAATGAAGGAAAGAGTCAACTCTTGGCTTCCAATAAACCTGTGAAATTAACCAGAATGAAAATCAGCAAATTTGGGAAGATGTATTCCTTCCTTGGCATCTTTAATTCCATGAGAATCCAACATTTTTGTTCTACAGCTATCTATCAAAAGGTTGATAAGCCCAGTAAGAGGCAGCAGGGGAAATTGTATGGAAGAAGAAGGAGACCTGGGAATCTGAATTTCAGCACATTTCTCTGAAAAACTGTGCAATCATAGACAAGTAGCTTACACTCAATCTCAAATTTTCTCTGCTGTAAGAGGAAATATTCACACAGAACATGTAGCACTCTTTTGGAATCAAAATAAACAACCTAACAGATGTAAAATCACCTGGCAGGTAGAAAACATTCAAGAATGGTTATTTTGTAAATGCTGAGGTTTTTGCCCAGTTGGGTATGTCAGTAAGCATGACACAGTCTTCTACCCAATTAAATCTCTGGAAAGGCATTTGACAGGGTACTTGAAGCTATTTAAAAATCTATGATGCACCAGGGGAAAAAAGCATGATGGTTTTCTTTTTGCTACTTCCAGGTCAGGACAGATAATGTAACAATAGGCATTTTATTTGAATCTGTATTTTACGGGATGAATGGGTGGGTAGATGAATCTATGGATAGAAGGTTGGATGGGGGAATGGATGGATGGATGGATGGATGGATGAATGAATAAATGGATGGATGGAGGTGGGTAGAGGGGTAAATATTTCAGAACCTACTTAGAAGACTATCAAATTCCCAAAGAAAAATAGAGAATATTGCCAAGTCCCCATGCACTGCATCTTTTATTTCCAAACCAGTGATTCCAAAGGAATCAGATCAGCTTTTCCACCACCTCCCGGCTCTGCTTTCTCGTTTCAGAACACTATTCATTGAGGTCTTGGGTTCCATTCACAACAGAGAGTGTCTGAAGTTAAAATACTTCCTGTGCACAAGTACAAATGGGAAAGACACCACAGAGCTAACACATTTTCTAGAGAGACATCCAGGAAAATAATCACATCTCTTCCGACAACACTTGAGAGTGGCTGAGGCTCCCGCCCTTACCTGAAGGTGGGTCCATTCTGTATTTATTCTCTTGACACCAACCAACTGGTCGAAGTCTGTAATCCAAGTAAAACAACCACTGGTCATAGGATTCAGTGTCCTCCAATCCCACATAGCGAAGGCGTAATCTTCCTCCAGCATTCTCAAGCACACTAACTATCCAGTACTGAAAAGGGTTCTGAGAGTCCTGCAGCTCTATTAAGGAATCAACTGTAATGAGGTCTATAGGGCCTTTCCCTCGCAGAGGCTGTTTAAACAGAAGCAAAACTCCTTATTTTAAACTTTATTTTCAGGTTCTCATGGAAACAGATGACAGTAGAAGATAATTTTTTTTTTTTCCACACCATCATCCAAGCTATTGGCAAACAGTCTGGTGTTTCCCTCCACCCCCCCGCCCCCCCCCACCCCTCCCGCCCCACATCCATCTTTCCCAACTCAGTATCCAACAACAAAACCACAAGCAAGTAGAAAATAACAGTTTGTGCTAAGTTCTCACCAAACAAATCACCCTTCCCAGATACAACTACATTTGCGAGGAATGAGGGTGCTTTGAAGAAGCGTTCCACCAAATTTGCCTCAAACTGGAAAACAAGTGGGAACAAAACGTCTACTTCTCCAAGAGATGGATACATCTGATATGGGGCCATCAACTTCTACCTTGACTCAGCAGACCTCTGTCTTACGATGGCCCTGCTCTCGTAATCAACACTCTCTCATACATGTGATGATGTGCATAAAGCATTAATATGTGTGTAGGACATTCTTAATGAATGCCTAATACACACTAATGATCAGCTAAATTAGACTACTGGGTAATTTGTACATTTCACCCCACAGTTGGTTTGGAGAATGTATATAACGTCTGCCCCTTCTAAGCAACCTTCTTAGCACATGTTTGCATAGGAAAAGGGTGTTTGTTCAGCCAGCCCTGTAGGCAAATATGCTTAAAAAATTAACAAAGTAAGACAATCTGTCCTTTTGAAAGGGTGAGCAATCATCACTTTGATTTGTCAACCAAACAATTCAATTAGTAGCCACCAAGATACAAAACTACATTAGGCAAAATCATCACACAACAAAACTAGACAACCCTATATAAGCCTGTGATGTTCCAAAATTTCAGTACCATTTATGACAGGCAGGAAATTTCTGATTAATGTTAAGAGAATAATGAGACTGTCAAACTCTGTATCATATTCTTGGTCATTCATTGTGTTTTCCCCTTTCTCAGGAGCATTCTTCAAAAACAGATTTGGTAACTCAATAATTATTTATGACAGTGCAGTCCTCTTATATGCTGTTCTAGCATATAAATATTAAAATGTATCAGAATAAAATTATTTTCAAATAACCTGTTTTTTTCTTCAATACCTTAAAACGACCTTAACCACATTTAAATATGGTTAGTCATTTCTCCTCTTGTTTTACAAGGGGACTAATTCAAATATGACTTAACACATGTGTTTAAAAACTGGGGCTATGCATAGAATAAAACAGCTAATCATTTATCAACCAACATACTTTGAGACTACACCCCAGCACATGTATGCTTAGTTGTCACTTCAACAAAATAGTTATTCTACAGGATTTTATATATATTCACAAACATAAGATAGACTCTTAAAGGGACAGGATAGTAGGTAACTATCCTACCATGTTATTATTTTAAAATATGTTCCCATAAAAGCAAATTTCCACTTATGGACTGGACCACTGGTGAAGACACGTCAGTCCCATTAGAATCAGTAATCTAAGTGATTCAGGAAAAGACCGGACGTTACGCTATTTGTACACCCATGTCCCTGTGGACTCGTGCACCCATAGAAGGATATATGCAAAGGTGCTCTTAGCTGTGAGCTCGTGTTAACTGTGCAGCTTCAGATGACAGAGAATAGCTGGATAACAATACATACACCTTCCAGAAGGCTGGCTGGGGCCGTCCGAGAACCAGTCAAATCCCGAATGAGAAATTCTGTCCAGTCTGTATACTTCTCTTTGATAGCTGGTGAGACAAAGGAGAAAACACACACACACACACTTTAACAAGGCAGTGGAGCATCCCAGCACCTTTCCGTACGTAGGAGTTCTTTCATGACGTTTCTTCTTTTTAGATACCATGCTTAAAGAAGAACTAAAAAGGCAACAATGGATCTGCCGGCGATGGGTAATGTCTCATCGAACATGTGCCTAGGTTTTGCTGGGCATCAGAAAGGTGAAAGAACATGAGACCCTGAAGTCTGATCGTCTGTTTAGAAACTTCTGTAAACAACAAAGGAGATATTTCAAACCACAAAATTTAGGAGGCTCCAAGAAGAAAGAGGGAACGGAAGAATCAGAGAAAGTTTTCCAGATGGAAAATAAAGCCAAGCTCTGAATTATAATAAAGATTTATTACTCATGCAGAGAAGAAAAAGGAGGGATTTTCAGGCTGAGAGGAACAGCATCTGCTAATGAGAGCAACGAAGGGAGGGAGGAGATGGAGAAAGAATGTCCCTCAGCGACACACGGTCTGGCTGGAGCATAGAACATAATGCTAAGTGGCAGGAACAAAACTGGGGGCAGCCCAAAAAGCCAGCACTCATGTTT
The DNA here is from genome assembly GCF_054371585.1 of Giraffa tippelskirchi. Lineage (NCBI taxonomy): Eukaryota > Metazoa > Chordata > Mammalia > Artiodactyla > Giraffidae > Giraffa > Giraffa tippelskirchi. Next base: position 56,495,381 of record NC_137287.1, read on the forward strand.
AATAAACAGGAAATCTCTATGTGGAATCTAAATTTTAAAAATGATATAAATGAACTTATTTACAAAATGGGAACACGCTCACCAATCTCCAAAACTGAGTTACCAAAGGGGAAACGTGGCGGGGGGTATAAATTAAGACTTTGAGATGAAACATACACCCACTACTATTAATATATATAAACCAACAAGGACCTATGCCCAGGGAACTCTACTCAATATTCTGTATAACCTATATGAGAGAAGAATCTGAAAAAGAATGAATATGTAAACATATAACTGAATAAATTTGCTGTACATCTGAAACTAACATGACATTGTAAATCAACTATTTTGTTGTGCAGTCGCTAAGTCATGTCCAACTCTTTATGACCTCATGAACTAAAGCATGCCATGCTTCTTCCCTGCCCTTCACAATCTCCCAGTTTCTCAAATTCATGTCCACTGAGTTGGTGATGCCCTCCAGCCATTTCATCCTCTGCTGCCCCGTTCTCCTTCTGCCTTCAACATCAGGGTTTTTTCCATTGAGTCAGTTCTTCACATCAGGTGACCAAAGTATTGCAACTTCAGCTTCAGCATCAACTATATGCCAATAAAAAAGTTTTTAAACCAGGAAACCTCTGCATAAAATGAATCTGAAAGCAGCATAAAGGCTTGAAGGAAAACAAAGGAAGCCAATGGCAGAGAAGTCAAGGTAGAGGTTGCTGTTCTCTTAGTGTAAATGTGATAGGGTCCCAAACAGCACAGAAGAGCACTGCATTTAAGACACCTTTCCAAAAAGATGGGCTTCCAGGGTAGCTCAAATGGTAAAGAATCTGCCTGCAATGCAGGAGACCCAGGTTTGATCCCTGGCTCAGGAAGATCCCCTGGAGGACAGCATGGCAACCCACTCCAGTATTCTTGCCTGGAGAATCCCATGGACAGAGAAGCCTGGCCAGCTACAGTCCATGGGGTCACAAAGAGTTGGACACAACTGAGCAACTAACACTTTTACTTTTCGAAAAAGAGAAACACTACCCTTGGGAAGCCAGCATTCTACAAGCTCTTGGAACCTAAGACTTGAGAAAAATATAACCTCTTGGCACAGCTGTCAGTCTACAGATATCCCAAGGCTAAGGTCAAATCCACACCCCGGAGAGAACCCAGGCCTTCTCAGTGTATCACGGGACTCAAAAACTCAGCCACAGCAGAGCAGGACACTGGCCCAAACTCCCACCCAGCCACTTTGAGTCTGACCCTCACGTCTCATGAAGGCCAGTGGACCCAGGAGCACTCCTCAGGGTCCTACATTCAATACTTGGCCTCTGTTGTGTGTGTTAGTCACTAGGTCATGTCCTATTCTTTGGGGACAAGAACCCGCCTGCAATGCAGGAGACCTAAGGGACGTAGGTTCGATCCCTGGGTCGGGAAGATCCCCTGGAGGAGGAAATAGCAACCCACTCCAGTATTCTTGCCTGGAGAATCCCATGGACAGAGGAGCCTGGCAGGCTACAGTCCATGGGGTCACAGAGAGTCAGACACAACTGAGGCGACTCAGTACATATAGTTCTTTCAGGGCTTCCCTGGTGGCTCATATGGTAAACAATCTGCCTGCAATTCAGGAGATCTGGGTTATATCCCTAGGTTGGGAAGATACCCTGGAGATGGGAATGGCAACCCATTCCAGTATTTTTGCCTGGAGAATCCCATGGACAGAGAAGCCTGGCAGGCTACAGTCCATGGGGTTGCAAAGAGTCAGACACGGCTGAGCAACTTCCACTTCACACTAGGTTCTTTCAAAGCAAGATGGAACTATTTAGCTGAAACCTAAAGGAACAGAGTTATCACCAAAGGAAACTAGGCCATATGAGTGGTGGGAAAGTTCATGGTGTGGGGAAGACCTGGGCTCTGAGCTGGGCTCTGTCATCACTGGCTACATGGCTTCAATCCATTCAATTTCTCTTGTATTCTTTCCTCTGGTGCTACAACATGTTGCTTGTGTGATGCTATAAGGATTAAAGAAGACACACCTGCTGGTAAAATACAACCGAATCTGGTACATTTATGCAATTAACTACCTCTCTAGTTCTGTTACAGGTGTATATTAAATTATTACACATTCTCACCCAATATTTATTACTGAGTCCCACAAACTCTAGATTGAAACTTTCAACATGCTTTGGCATGGTCCCACTTCCTACTGCAATAATACCACATGGGACATGAGGATTCAACAAATCAATTTTGGGGACTTCCCTGATGGTCCAGTGGTTAAGACTTCTCTTTCAATGCAGTGGTGTGTGGGTTTGATACCTGGTCAGAAAACTAAGATCCCACATGCCATGGGATGTGGCCCAAAAAAAGTGCAAAAAAGAATGACACCTGTTTTTAAAAAATGGATTTTGGGGGCAACACAAACATTCAGCCCATGGGAAGGGCTGATTTAGAAATGGCATTTCCTGTTCGAGGTGATCTTCCCAACCCTGGGATCAAAACCATGTCTATCACATTAGCAGGCAGGTTCATTATCACTAGTGCCATTGGGGAAGCCCCTTTAACACACAGTTTAGTTTATTAAAGAAATGAGGCAATGGAGAATCTTGAATTATAAATGGAAACACCTACACGTGCTATTAAGAATAAAAGACTCTAGAGTTCTCTCCCTTGGAGATTTTTAAAGGAAAGAAATCTATATTAATATTTCACAGAAGGTCCAAATTAAATTGTTCCTACAGTCAAAAGAACAGATCATAAAATGATTCAACAGGGTTAATAAGCTCCTTCTATGTGCCATGGGCCACATTACATACTAGGGTTCAAACGTATAGATAACAGTATTTCTGTCTAAAAACAGCTTAGATGAAGATATAGCTTGTAAAGAATGTCATAAAAGTCACACACACATATTCCTTAGAACTTAAAATATACAGAATGGAGGAAAAGTTTCAATTCAAACTATCAGAACTCGTTCCACTGCATTCAACAAACAAAACACCCAAGAGGGTAACTGCTGGGTGGTAGGGGAGTGCACGTTCTACTAGAGAAACTGCTGAACTGAGTTGTCTTCTGAAGTGGCTGCACACTGCAGACAGCAGCAGCTTTGAGAGATGGAGATGCCCCCCCACGTCACTCCCAACCTCCCACGTCACTGGGGCCACCCCGCCCTTCTCCCCTTTTCTCTCTATGCTGGTTTTCTCTTCCCCTTTCTCTTCCAAAGGGCTGCACTATGGCTCTGCACATCCTCTTCCTCCTTCATAGAAACATTTTCCCCGTCTGTCTCCAAACAACCCCTCTTCATCTCGCAACCTCCCCCATCTTCCCTAACTTCCACAATAAACAGCTGTCCTCTCCTGGGATCCCACATCCTCTCCCCTCCTAGACCTAGTATAACTTATAATTACATATTCATACTCGTTTGTGTAATGACAGTCCCCATCTGATGACTCCATGGGCCTAGGAACCATCACATCTCTGCCTTATCACTGTATCCCCTGTAACAACTGCACATAGCAGGTGTTTAATAAAATGTTGTCACCGGAGGGAAAGACTGACAGATTAATGGTTTTATAAACTGCGTCTTTTTTTTTTTTTTTGGCCATGCTGCACAGCATATCAGATCTTAGTTTCCTGACCAAGGATCAAACACCACGGCCCCTTATGTTGGAAGCACAGTATTATTAATCACTGGACTACCAGGTAAGTCCAAATTGTTTCTGTTCTTTAACTAATCTTGGGATGCAAGAGAACTTGCTGAATTCAGATAAGGAACCCCTGTTACCATGGATATTACACATATCTTTCAATAAAAAATATGATTTAGCACAACAGTACACATTATTGTTGTTGCTGTTCAGTCATTAAGTCATGTCCAACATTCACAAAAGAACTGACATTGCATTTTGCTTCTTCTTGTGTTTGCCTGGCTTGTAATTGCTTACACATGATGTAAGTTGTCAAGTAAGATTTTAGTTTCAGCACACATCACCTAGAAAGCGGCAAAGTGTTAGTTGCTCAGTCGTGTCCAACTCTTTACGACCCCACAGACTGTAGGCCACCAAGCTCCTCTGTCCATGGAATTCTCTAGGCAAGAACACTAGAGTGGGTTGCCATTCCGTTCTCCAGGGGATCTTCCTAACCCAGGGCTCAAACCCAGGTCTCCTGCATAGTAGGCAGATTCTTTACCATCTTAGCCACCAAGGAAGCCCAGAAAGCCAGAGATCATTCATTTAACTGAGTGGGCATTAAATACCTTATGAGTACAGAAATTTAGTATTTCTAGAGTTCTCCTTTTGGGTGAGTACACGCTACTATGCCATTAGGCAACACTGATACTGTTCATTTTAGACAAGGGCATCACCCAGAGGTTAAAGAAACTCAAGATATTGTATATTCATAGCTTAATTCTCAAGGGACCAGCTGCTTTCTCTGAACTGCCCTAGGACCTCTGAGCCTTAGAAACAGCCATAATTTACACAACAATAGCCATAAAGATAAGAACTATTTGTAACATTCTCAAGGTATAACTCTTATTACTCTGCATCATATCTTTAAGAGCCTAGAAGATAAATAGCCTCTAAAACTATTAGAAGAAATTTAAAACCTTACCATTGTTCACTAGTTAGAGATTTTTATCCAATAAAATATGGAATTTCACTCAATATTGTACATTTTCTTCTTCTCTAGCTGTCATATCCCACTTTATAGACATTTCTGCTCTTGCTTTCAACGTATTCTTGCTTTTAAAGAATACCCTTCCAAAGAGACAGGAATTTTTTTTCTCTCTACTCGGAAAAATTTCCTGCAGCTCTTTTATTGGCTATCACTGCAGAGAACGTGTCAAGACTGAACTGATATATTTACAAGGGTCCAGGCCTCTAAGTTCAATGGATTAAGACACTTTGTTTATTAAAGATTTTATTCTCATATTCTCTCTCTCTCCCTCATACCACTTGTTTCTTTCTATAGTTACTTAACTAAATAGTCTCTAAATTTTTCTCAGGGCTCCCCATGAGAGTACATTTTAAAAAGAAGCAAGCTTGTAAAAAATTTAAATTCACCTGCCTTTCATATATATCTGAGCACATGAGTCAGTCTAATTTTCAACAGCTTTCACATTACTGTGTGTAATGGTTAATTTTATGTGTTCACCTGGCTGTACCATGGTACTCAGATATTTGGTCCAACACTATCCTGTCTCCAAGAGGATATCTTTGGATAAGGTTTACATTTAAATTGGTGGACTTCTGAGTAAAATGGATTCCCTGGTGGCTCAGATGGTGAAGAATCCACCTGCAATGCAGGATACCTGGGTTCAATCCCTGGGTCAGGAAAATCCCCTGGAGAAGGAATGGCAACCCACTCCAGTATTCTTGCCTGGAAAATCCCATGGACAGAGGAGCCTGGTGGGCTACAGTCCATGGGATCGCAAAGGAGTTGGACACGGAGTTGGACACGACTGAGCGACTTACACTTTCACTTTTGCTACTTTCTGAGTAAAGCAGATTGCCCTCTTTAGTGTGGTGGGCCTCATCTGATCACTTGAAGGCTCCCCTGAGCAAGTTGGAATTATGAGGAAATCAAAGGAGAACTAATTAAATGCACAAATATTCTTGTTCATGGACAGGAAGACTCAATTTTATCAAGATGTCAGTTTGCCCAATCTTATCTACAGATTCAATGCAATCTACATCAAAACCCCAGCAAATTATTTCGTGGATACTGAAAAACTGACTCCAAAGTTTACACAGAGAGAGGCAAAAACCCAAACAGCCAGTACATTACTGAAGGAGAGCAAAGTGGGAGGGTCTTGAATGGTAAGTGAGATCACCCACAGGAAGTTCTTGGCAGAGGCTAAGTGTTACTAAATAACAGAAATGGGGGAGAAAGGGAGGCAGGGAAGTTGAAGCGGAAGTAGGGAGGAGGGGAAGGGACAGGGTCCTATGGACCAAGAGGAGTGGGGGTAACATGACCACACCCCATCTGATGCACTGTGATGAGGAAATAATCCAATTTTCAAAATGAATCAGATTTTCATTTGGAAGCTACCTTTTTACATTTCAAAACTGAAACCAAACCATCGTCAAAGATCACATAATTGCTTACTACAGACAGAAAATGGAATCAAATTTTAAATTAGTTATAATTATTTGAGAGTTTTTCTGTGTGCTTGATGGGGCTTCCCAGGTGATGCAAATGGTAAAGAACCTGCCAGCCAATGCACGAGATGTCAGAGATGCGGGTTTGATCACTGGACTTGGAAGATCCCCTGGAGGAGTGCATGGAACCCACTCCAGGCTTTTTGCCTGGAGAATCCCAGGACAGAGGAGCCTGGAGGGCTATGGTCAATTTCGTCACAAAGAGTTGGACATGACTGAACTGAAGCGACTTAGCACGCATGCACAGTGCTTGATGACTACAACAGTCAACTAAGAAGAGCTCTGGTGGACAGATATAGGAAGGCAATATTTCCAACAAGTTTCTCCACATGCTGCACCCCATCCCACACACACAGCTGTAATCGCCTCTCGGGACGGTACACACTGATATTCCCGATACACAACATGCTCCCTTTGGCCTGGCAGCTGAATCCATCCTAAATGAGGTTAACAGGGAGGTCTGTGGCTGGTCACACACCCTACATCCTTACTCACAGTAATCCATGATTTGTCTTCAACCACAAGGAAGTACATGAGTCACACACCCTACAGGCCTTACTCACAGTAATCCATGATTTGTCTTCAACCACAAGGAAGTACATGAGTTTTGCATCATAAAATAATTATGGGGCTTCCCTGGTGGTCCAGTGGCCAAGAATCCATGCTACCAATGCAGGGGACCCAGGTTCAATTCCTGGTCGGAAAACCAGATTCCACATGTGGAAACTGAGAGTTCGCATGCTGCAACTAACACTGGGACACAGCCAAATAAGTATTTTTAAAAAGAAAAGAATAGAATTAGGACTCCAGGCTACCTGGAGAGACCCAGCCTCTCGGTGACATCCACCAGCCATTCTCTTCAGGAGGTTTTATAGGAGCCAGACGATTAACATGCTCTGTGCTTTGAGCTTCTACTCAGAGCCTTGCTCCAAAGCCAGACCACCATGTCTGCATTCACCTTTTTGGAGAAGCCCTGAAAGCCCTGCCAGAGATGCAAACCCACCTGCCACATATGACTCTGGTCCAGCTAGTGCTGGCTTTTCCATTTCTTGGGTCAGTGTATTTGTTTGGACTGCTGGGACTGTCACTCAACCAAAAGCCCGGCAGCCAGGTCAGGTCTCTCCTCCCAGACTCAGTCATTACTAAAGTCTCAGACTGACTGTTTATTCTATCTCCAAAGCAAAGATTCTTAACATACAGTGTGTGACTGCCTTCGTGGTATTCATGAAATTGAGTACAGTGAAACTGTAAGTGAATTTCACAAAACTGAAAGCTCATAAAATTGAATACAATTTTATGTATTCATAAACAGGGCCGGGGCAATGGGATGACCCAGAGGGATGGGATGGGGAGGGAGGTGGGTGGGGGGTCCAGGAAGGGGAACACATGTAAACCCATGGCTGATTCATGTCAATGTATGGCAAAAACTATTACAATATTGTAAAGTAATTAGCCCCCAACTAAAATAAATAAATTTATAAAAAAAAAATTGAATACAAAATTATGCATGCGTGTGTGCGTGTGTGCGTGTGTGTATGTGCACGTGTTGAAGGCCTCTTCCAAGAACTTTCATTGAGTTCATCAGATTCTCAAGCAAGATTCCCAGCAAGATTAAGAATAATTACAGACTTCAAAATCAAACTTATGGTTACCAAAGAGGAAATGGGGGAGGATAAATTAGGAGTTTGGGGTTAACATACACACTGTACTTACTATATATAAAATAGGTAAGCAAGGAACTTCTGTATAGCACAGGGAACTCTACCCAATATTAATGACCTATGTGGGAAAAGATCTAAAAATAACTTAATCATTCCATGTTCGATGCATGAGACAAGGGCTCAGGGCTGGGGCAATGGGATGATCCAGAAGGATGGGATGGGGAGGGAGGTGGGTGGGGGGTCCAGGAGGGGGAACACATGTAAACCCATGGCTGATTCATGTCAATGTATGGCAAAAACTATTGCAATGTTGTGAAGTGATTGGCCCCCAACTAAAATAAATAAATTTATAAAAAAAAAAAAAAAAAGGATAACTACAAAAAAAAATAATAATAATAACTTAATCAATTCTTGTACGCCTGAAACTAACACAACATTATAAATCAACTATACTCCAATGTAAAGTAAAAATTAAACTGAAAAAAAGAACAGAGACAATACTATTTAAAATGTGGCTATGATGTAAGTCACTAGACCGAGTTCTTTGAGGCTCTTTCTTATCATCTTTGTTGATCCTGGTGCCCAGCACAAAGAACCTCACACAGCTTTCCAAAGTGAAGTAGCTTATATCACCTTTCTCCTACTCAACAGGTTTCAGACACTACAGTTCTGATTACAAAGACATCCAATGAGTGTTCCTTATGTACCAAGTACTTTCTCATATAGCAACTCAGTGCTTCCAAAACTCCAATGAACTTGTTATTTTCATCCACATTCAACAACAAAAAAAAAGAGATTCAAATAGACCAAGCAGACCTGTATCACAGTTGGTGGCAAATATATTCAAAGAGTGCATTTATAACAGACAGATTTCCATTAACTCAAATCCTAGGCATAAAAGTTCCATTTTAGAACAGTAACTCCTCCAAACACATCTATTATATAATGAAGGAAATAAAACAAATGTGAAACACACATTATTTCAGAAATTAAGAACGTGAAACACAACTACCCAAAAAATCTTTAGATCCTCATCAGACTTCTCAAAACTTCTTGTATTCTTTATAAGATTTGTATTACTAGATAAACAAATTTTAAATAAATAATTGGAAAACTGTTGGCCAGCAATGACACTTCATGAAGTATTATTTCCCTTAGAATGAAAATTTTTAAGAGGAATACTTTGTGTAAAGTCTTAACTGAGTACTGCTTTCTTAAGAGAGTCGAATCTGATGACATGCTAATTATAATCATTAGAAAAGGTATCATCTTTAAATACATCTCACTCAAAGTGTGTTTCCACCTAGGATGAGCAAAACACAAGAAAAGAGATGCAATGAATGCAATGTAAGCATTCAATGTGAGATCTGACATATTTATGATATGCAATGAAATTCCCCTTATTAAATTCAAGTTCAAGAAGATTCAGAACATGTTCTTCAAGAGAAGAGTGTGATTCATACATAATGAGTCAGGTCCAACTGTGAGTGCCAAGGGCTTGCAGACATTCTACGAGTAATGGACAAACTCAGTGACCTGAGAGTCATGCCTGAATATAAAACATGGCCCCAGAGCTGGTTAAACTCTCTAAACCTGCCATGTGTGAGAAGACGAATAAAATATAAACTCTCTTCTACCAATGCGTCTTACAAAAACACTGAGATTCTGTCTCTCAAGTACTAGAAAACAGAAGTGTTAGTCTCTCAGACGTGTCCGACTCTGCAACCCCATGGACTGCAGACCACCAGGCTCCTCCATCCATGGGATTTTTCCAGGCAAGAATACTGGAGTGGGCTGCCACTTCCTTCTCCGAGAAAACAGAACTTGTCGGCAAAATGGAGACCCTGGAAAACATATTCTTGAAAATAGATTTATTATCTAGCTATTGTAATTTAAGTCCTTTCCATCCCTACTTTCTAAGAGGACGTTACTAATGACCTGTAAATTTTCGCATCATGTTAGCAAAAATCTATTACTGAATTTTACGTTTTTTTTAAACACATCTTGTGCAAAATGAAAAGAATCACTGGCAACTCAAAATTACAGAGGTGGAATGGTATCTAAATTACGGGTCTGCAAACTGAAGAACAATCTCAATATATAATCTCACTCTTTCACACATTTCTTCCCTTAAAATCTTTCTGCTCTGAAAAACTCTATGTAGCAAGGTTCAGATATCAACTTTTCTTCTGCGAAGGCCAAAGGCAAAGGTTGCAACAGAAGACAACTGTCTGATGCCAGGACACAAGTGGGCTTCCCAGGTGGCATTAGTGGTAAAGAACCGGTTTGCCAATACAGGAGACATAAGAGATGAAGCTTTGATCCCTGGGTAGGGAAGATTCTCAGGAGGAGGGCATGGCAAGCCGCTCCAGTATTCTTGCCTTGGAAAGCCCATGGACAGAAGAGCCTGGCAGGCTACAGTCTATAGGGTCACAAAGAGTCAGACACGACTGAATTGACTTAGCATGGGCACGCAGAACAAAACTATTTAGAAGTAGGTTAAGCAAGTTCCAGGAAGCAGGTGGGGCCAGACTTGCAAAGTACAAAACAAGAGTGGAAAAGATTAAGTATTAATAGATAGGAGGTTAAGATTGGGACTTCCCTGGTAGTCCAGTGGTTGGACTCTGTGCTTCCAATGCAGGGGTGTGGGTTCAATCCCTGGTCAGGGAAGAAGATCCTGCATGCTGCGTAAAGCATCCTCCCAAAATTAAAAAAAAAAAAATCACCAATGTCTTCCGTATTGCTGAATCCAAAGGCCAATTCCCAATCATATATGTACTTGACATAATCAAGAGCATTGGATAAGTAAGATCACACTCTTCTTTTTGAAACATTCTTCACTTAGTGATACATTCTGAATGCTTTGGTCCAGCCTCCCAAAAAAATACTTACGCTGAAATCCAAACCCCCAAGGTGATGGTGTAAGGAAGTGAGGCCTTTAGGAGGTGATGAGGTCAAAAGGATGGTGCCTCCACAAATGAGATCAGCGCCCGTGAAAGAGACCCCAGAGAGCTCCTGAGCCCCTTGCTCCACGTGAGAAACGGTAGTCTGCAGCCCAGAACCCAACCATGCTGGCCCCCTAATCTCAAAGTCTCCAGAACCCTGAGAAATCAATTTGTTGCTTATAAGCCACCCAGTTTATAGTACTTTGTTAAATCAGCTCCAACTGACAGTGACATTGAACCTTGACTCTTAGTGTTCCCCAGAAGCTCCTAAACAGCATAAATAATTCAGTGCCTATTCCAGAAACAGAGATACCTAGGCAATTAGCTCGATTCCTGTTGTTTTAAGAAAGGAGAATAAAAGTGACTGATTAGAAAGAACATTCCAAAGTGTGGGAATCATGATTTAAAACCATACACCAGTTTGTTATTAAAGACAGACTGTTCAGAAAGAACCCAAATTACTACATGCTGTTTCCTCCCAGTGAAGAAAAATGGGGCAGTCATGGTGCCTCAAATGAAAACTAAATTTGGGGGGTGGGCACCAACAGTATAGAAGGAGGTGCATTTTAGTGTATGTTTCTCTCTCTCATGATCCTCAATAACTGAATAGGAAATTTCAAAAAAATTAAGCTCTTAGGATTTTGTCCTCTGTGATTCTTAAAACTAACCAAAAATGCTCCCATAGTATATCACAAAATATTTCAACAGAGGCTGGACAAATTCTCTGGATTTTTCTTCTGTCAATCACACAAGCTCAAATGATGTTTGTAGAAATGAAGCTTTACTAAGTAACAATTATTTTTAAGCAATAAAACCTAACATTATTAATTTACGGTTTTCTTCCTGTTATTACTAAAACCGTATTTAGGTGAGATTTATAGCTATTTAACAAAACAAAAACTTTGGGTCAGCTCTGGAAGCAGCAATTCATCAACTTCTGTGGGGCAGACAATCCATGCCAGAGTGGAGAGGAATAAGTTTCCGGCCCATTTTGCAACCATGATTCCTTCCACAGAAAGAAGAGAGGGCAATCTGAGATTTTAAAAGAAGGAAGAGTATAGTGAAACAGGCCTTCTATATAGACAGTGACTCTCACCTCAACCTGGAACTGACTTGTCAAAAAATCACAAACTCAAAGAACTAAAAAAATTAAAAAAGAAAAAAAAAGATTGGCTATATGTATAACTGATTTGTTGTTGTACACCTGAAACTAACATAACACTGTAAATCGACTATACTCCAATAAAAAAAAATTTTAAGGAAAAAAAAAGAGAAAATCACAAGTTCTTGGTAGTTTTTGTCATTTTATCCTGAATTTTGATAACCCCAACACAATAAACTGCCGAGATTTTAAAACCTGCCCCAATCTGGAAACGTACTCCTTTTAGTAAACATTCCTGGTTACAATTCTTATTTTTTAGACTCTTTCAGCAAGAATAGAAGGGAAAAGGAATACTTGTAGTGCCATCATCCCTCTGCTTAATATAACTGCTTGATCAGTTATATTAACATGGCCTCAGAGAGGAGCTGAATTGGGAATCTATCTTATCTGACCACGGGAGAAAGACAATTATGTGGCATGCAGAAAACCACAATGTTTACATTCTTCTCTCACTTCAGTCCTCTTTCCTGTGAGTGAGGGTCCTGCCTGGTCCAACAGGAAGTGCTGGGAGAAATGAGGATGGATCATAATTACGGGTATCTTCTTTTCATAAATGAGTGGGGACCACAGAAACGGTTTTTCCACTGTAGGGAGTGCAAGGGCAGAAAGAGCTGGAACAAGTCATTAAAGAATCGCTTTTCTTATGACTGTTACAGGGAGTCCCCAGCCTACACACAGGTTTTGCTTCAAGGGCCCATTAATAATCTGTTCCAGAACTCCCTAATACATGTTGAGCAACTGTGAAGTTACCAGGAAGAATGGTCTGCCAGGCCAACCCGTAGGAGTCTACATATACAAAATAGACTGATGGAATCTGAACGATGTCTAAATACCATGTGGGTGCCGTCCATCGTTAAGAACACTTCATTTCCAAGAACTTCCCTGGTGGTCCAGTGGTCAAGACTGCATACTTTCAATGCAGGGGGCGAGGGTTCAATCTCTGGTCGGAGAATTAAGATCCCACATGCCACACGGTACAGAGCAAAAAATAAAATACAAAATACCTGTCTATCCAGCAGTATTTACACAGCAAACACTTTCCAACAGTATGAGAGAAGGGAAAGCATTCTGAGACCAAAAAAAAAAAAAAAATTGCATTTATCAATAGCCCCTGGACACTGCATAGGAAATTTCAGAACACCATACTTCATACACAAAAGGAAAGTGACCCCAGAAGGACGATGCAAGGTCTAACAAGGAATTACAAGAAAATAAAGTGGTAAATCTATGAATAAATTTAAGTGAACACTGACCATATAAGCTGTGCTAAGTCACTTCAGTCGTGTCCGACTCTTTGAGACCCTATGGACTGCAGCTCCCCAGGATCCTCTGTCCATGGGATTCTCCAGGCAAGAATACTGGAGTGGGTTGCCTTGCCCTCCTCCAGGGGATCGTGCCGACCCAGGGATCGAATCCACGTCTCTTGCGTCTCCTGCATTGACAGGTGGGTTCTTTACCATTAGCGCCACCTGGGAAGCCCCCGACCTTATAAACAAATCACCCAGAAATTAGAAGGAAATTGACTAACCTACTACCTACTATGCAAAACATTTTAGTTAGGTAGCCCACTCTCGAAGTGTTCAAATGAAGAAAACTAGCGACATAAATGATAAAAGGGTGGATAATCCAATAATCGGTGACAACTGAACTTCAGCAGCATTTGTCTGATTTTTCCTAAATGCTTCTTTCTTAAAAATTTCTTTTATTTTAGGTTAATATTAAGTTGCATTTCCCAACTCCACACTAACTCTGGGGAGGAAAACAAGAGATCACACACACACTTGACAAAAGGATGTCAGCCTCGGTTACAAAGTTTTCTCTGAGGGGGAAAAGTAGTATTTTGCTCTAATCTTAAAAAATAAAATCCCACGACATCATCTGTGTCATTGTACCCAAGACGAAGGTCTCCTTCCTAGTCTATCCAACAGCTGAATCACTAAGGATGTAGCTGCCTTCTCTGCACTTAACAAGAAGCATCTCGAGCTAGACGCTGCCAGTGGCTATTTCTCAGTGGTTTATCTTTCATTGTGACACTCAGTTGGCCACACTCTGCTCTGCAAACTGGCAGATTCTTCCACTGATGGAGACTCTTCATTTTCCTATTTGCAAATCCACCTGCTAAGAATATAAAGTGCTTTTTAAAAGAGAATCTCACTAATATATCCATCACATCATCCACTGTCATCCAAGAGGCACTAACTCGCCTGAGTTTAATCTTGATTGACTCACAGCTTTAACCAGCGGTCACTCAGTTCTGCCAGCAATAAAATCATCTCCCCCGCACCTCCCCGAACAGGGCTATGATGAATCACTACCCTTCAAAGAAAGTCAATATCCAACTCACATCATATCACATCTTGTTGACAACAAGAAAAATTTAGTAAGAAGAAACGGCCGTGCTTTATCTAGGCTGGCGCTATATAAATTATAATCAGATTATGTAGATAAAATACATGACCTAAATTTATCTGCTGTAATGACACTCGTCACAGCCCTTTTTAATGCCTCTAAAAAAGGATTTACGTTACGTGCTGAGGCAGGGGACAGTTGAAGAAAGGCTAGTACCACCACTTTTGAAAAGCTCATCTGTAACTCAAAACATATTTCTCTTAACTGTAGAAATCATTAGCTGAAGTAGTTTCATTTTTTTCTAAAACTTTACTGGAATATAGTTGATTTACAATGTTGTGTTAGCTGCAAGTATTCAGCACAGTGAATCAGATGTAAGCGTGTGTGCGTATCTCCACTCTTTCAGATTCTTCTCCCATATAGGTTATTACAGAGTATTGAGTAGAGTTCCCTGTGCTATATAGTAGGTCCTTGGTGGTTATCTATTTTATATATAGTCGTGTGTAATGTCAGTCTCAATCTCCTAATTCATCAAACCCTCCCCAAAACTCCCCTTTGGTAACCATAAGTTTGATTTCAAGATATGTGAGTCTGTTTCTGTACCGTAAATAAGTTTATTTGTATCATTTTTTAATTAGAATTCACATATAATGGTATTGTATGATGTCTTTCTCTGACTTACTTCACTCAGTATGATAGCCTTTAGGTCCATCCATGTTGCTGCAATGCACTCAGGCGTGCTAAGCCCTGTCTGACTCTGCAGCCCCATGGACTGCAGTCCACAAGGCTCCTCTGTCTATGGAAATTTCCAGGCAAGAAAGTGGGTAGCTATTTCCTCCTCTAGGGGATCTTCCCAATCGAGGGATCAAACTGGCCTTTCCTGCATCTCCACGTTACTGCAAATGGCACTATTTCGTTCTTTTTCAATGGCCAAGTAATAGACTGCTATATATAAATACCACATCTTCTTTATCCATTCCTCTTTCAATGGACATTTAGGTCGCTTCCATGTCTTGGCTACTGTGAACAGTGCTGCAATGAACATCGGGTACATGTATCTTTTCAGATTATACTTTTCCCTGGATATAAGCCCAGGAGTGGGATTGCTGGACATTTATTTTCTTGGCCCAGAATTTGTGTACTGAAACCACTCACAAAAATAGTACTATCCTTTAGGCATCAACCATAAGCCAAGCACACTAGTTCGTTGGGGTCGCAGAAGTAGTAAATTTATCTACTAAAGGGTCTCTGGGGATCTGAAGGAGCAACAAGCACTTTCCAAAGCAGCCAGCCTTCTCATGGACAAGAGTAGGAGGACTTGGGAAAGCCGAGAGACAGGATCCACACTTTCTGTGATACAAAGGACCCTGCAGCGGTGTGTTCAGGATGACTGGCGGTGCTGAAGCCGGAAGGAAATTGGATGAAAGAAAGAAAAGCAGAAGATGGGACCGCAGGCAGTATGCCCTCCCATCCTGCACACCGCACAGCAGCTGCAGGTTTCAGGAGCTCTGGTTACAATACTTAAAGCACCTGTCGATAATCAGCAAATCAGCAGACTAGAACCGCTTTGGTTCTATTCTCAGCTGAATGGCCTGTTGAGGTTACAGCTTCTGTCTGTCTCCATCAGGGGCTGCGAGCATATCAAAATGATATTTCCCAAACCCCACAGAGTAGAAAGTTAGGCTGGGGTTGTTTTTCTTCCATGAGGTTAATTATAAAGCCCTGAAACGGAGGTTCTAATGACTGGTCAGGTGAACGCACTGCAGAACCTAACTTCAGAAGATGACGGCATTATTACGGTCAGAGTGCAAAGGGCACAGGCTACTGGAATCTGGGGGATTCCCCGAGCTGACGGGAGCATGCAAAGTCCTCTGCCTGCCTTTGGAGAACTTTCCGAAATAAAACACTGAGACCTGTCCCCAAGCACAGCCTGAGGCCAGGATGGCTGGAAGACGCACCTCCCTTATGAACCAACCAACCATTCACACCGCTACTCTGCAAGGAGGACAGCCTGCTGGCTTATAAATCGTTAAGAAAATAGATTTTAAAATGGGTCCTATTACAGGCAGGTCCAATTTATACCAGGAAGACATACCCACAATTAGACACACAATGAGCACATTGATGAGGGTGCAGGGGGCATCTGTGGGGAAGTTTTTGCCTGATTTTACTGATCTTCTCAGCCTGGAAACCAGGGTTTTTCACCCTTCTTTTCCCCCAATATCCCCCCTTAGAAGCTCTTTCAGATGCTTTTTTCCAAATCATATCCTCATGGCATTTTAAAACCACAAGGAGGGACTTCCCTGGAGGTCCAGCCCTTAAGACTTTGTTCGATGCATGAGACAAGTGCTCAGGGCTAGTGCAATGGGATGACCCAGAGGGACTGGATGGGGAGGGAGGTAAGAGGGGGATTAAGGATGGGGAACACATGTAAACCCATGGCTGATTCATATCAATGTATGGCAAAAACCACTACAATATTGTAAAGTAATTAGCCTCCAACTAAAATAAATAAATTTAAAAAAAGACTTTGCATTTTAATGTAGAGGTGCAGGTTTGATCGGAGAAGGCAATGGCACCCCACTCCAGTACTCTTGCCTGGAGAATCCCATGGAGAGAGGAGCCTGGTAGGCTACAGTCCATGGGGTCGCGAAGAGTCGGACACAACTGAGTGACTTCACTTTCACTTTTCCCTTTCATGCACTGGAGAAGGAAATGGCAACCCACTCCAGTATTCTTGCCTGGAGAATCCTAGGGACGGCGGAGCCTGGTGAGCTGCCGTCCATGGGGTCGCACAGAGTCGGACACAACTGAAGCGACTTAGCAGCAGCAGCAGGTTCGATCCCTGGTCGAGCTGAGATCCCAGATGCCTCGTGGCCAAAATACCAGAACACAAAACAGAAGCAATACTGCAACAAATTCAATAAAGACTTGAAAAATAGTTCATGTCAAAAAAAAATCTTAAAAATAAAAATAAAACCACAAGTAAAGTATATATCTCTTCACATATTATATGTGCATCTACTCTTTACACATTTTAGAAATATGATTTTTTTTCACCCCCTTAGAAATGTCTGACTCCCCAGGACACCCATGGCTAAGTTCTCAGACTCTAAGCAGGACCACTGGCTCAGTCATGAATTTTATGACTTGAATGAGCTCAGTAATGTTTACTTTTCATTAGCAGAAGTTTAAACACTGACTCTGCTAAATACACCTTGAGCCATAATACGACTTATTAATCCAAGGCTATCTAATCAACATTTCATTCCGTAAACACAGAGCCTCAAGGCTAGGGAAACTGCAAGGAGCAACACTGAGAAGCTCTGGTCTCTACCCTGACGTTCTGGGCTAGGGGAGACAGTCAGCTGGCAAACATGCAGCGTGTCAGACAAGGATGCTGCTAAGTCGCTTCAGTCGTGTCCGACTCTGTGCAACCCCATAGACGGCAGCCCACCAGGCTCCCCCGTCCCTGGGATTCTCCAGGCAAGAACACTGGAGTGGGTTGCCATTTCCTTCTCCAATGCATGCAAGTGAAAAGTGAAAGTGAAGTCGCTCAGTCGTATCTGACTCTTCGAGACCCCATGGGCTGCAGCCTATCAGGCTCCTCCATCCATGGGGTTTCCCAGGCAAGAGTACTGGAGTCGGGTGCCATTGCCCTCTCCCGTCAGACAAGGATAGATGCTTTAAAAAAAGAAAAGAAAAAGAAGTAAATCTGCCAGCATCGGCCAGATTATTACACGGGGAGGGAGGACTCCTTTGAAAAGGTGACATTTTAGCAGAGACTTAAAAGATATGAGAGTAAGTCATGAGATTATCTGGGGTTCCAGGCAGAAGGTAAATGCAAAGACCCTGTGGCGTCAATGAACTTGGCATGTCTATGGAATGACGGGAAAAAATGAACCAACCAAGCAAAGCAGAATCAGGAAGAATGAACTGCAGGAGACAAAATCAGAGTGGAGGTGGGAGGCAGAGAACCCTACGCTCCGTACTCGTTAATTTTAACAATGTTAATTCTTCTAATCCAGGAGCACAGGATCCTCCGATTCATCTTCCTCAGGTCCTCTCATCCAGGTCTTGTAGTTTTCAGCATACAGATCTGTCATCTCCTTGCTTAGATTTATTTCTAAGAATTTTACTGTTTTGGATGCTCTTGTAATCAGGACTATTCCTTTTATTTCTTTTTCAGATGTCTTCTTGTTGGTGTACAGAAACACAACTGCTTTCTCTAAGTTGACTTTGTATATTGCAACTTTACTATATTTGTTGATTAGTTTTAGCAGTTTTTTGATGGAGTTTTTAGGATTTTCTGTACGTAAGATCATTTCATCTGCAAACAGTTTTACTTCTTCCCTTCCTAGTTGGATGCCTTTTATTTCTTTTTCTTGTCTGATTGCTCTGGATAGGATTTCCAGTCCAATATTGAATGGGGTGGTAATGAGGGTGGGCATCCTAATTTTCAAAGAAAAGCTTTTGGTCTTTCACCACTGGGTATGATGTTGGCTGTGGGTTTGTCACATATGGCTTTCAGAGGGTTATGTTCTTTCAATACCCAATTTGTTGAGCGGTATCATAAAGGGATTTTGTCAAATGTCTTTTCTGTTTCTACTGAGATGATCCTATTATCATCCATTCTATCAGTTTGGCGTATCTCACTTATTTCCATATGTTCAGTTCAGTTCAGTTCACTCATGTCTAACTCTTTGCGACCCCATGAACCGCAGTACACCAGGCCTCCCTGTCCATCACTAACTCCCGGAGTCCACCCAAACCCATGTCCATTGAGTCGGTGATGCCATCCAACCATTTCATCCTCTGTTGTCCCCTTCTCCTCCTGCCCTCAATCTTTCCCAGCATCAAGGTCTTTTCCAATGAGTCAGCTCTTTGCATCAGGTGGCCAAAGTATTGGGGAGTTTAAGCTTCAACATCAGTCCTTACAATGAACACTCAGGACTGATCTCCTTTAGGATGGACTGGTTGGATCTCCTTGCAGTCCAAAGGACTCTCAAGGGTTTTCTCCAACACCACAGTTCAAAAGCATAAATTCTTTGGTGCTCAGCTTTCTTTATAGTCCAACTCTCACATCCATACATGACCACTGGAAAAACCATAGCTTTGACTAGATGGACCTTGTTGGCAAAGTAATGTGTCTGCTTTTTAATATGCTGTCTAGGCTGGCCATAACTTTCCTTCCAAGGAGTAAGTATCTTTTCATTTCATGGCTGCAATCACCATCTACAGTGATTTCGGAGCCCAGAAAAATAAAGTCTGTCACTGTTTCCCCATCTATCTGCCATGAAGTGATGGGACCGGATGCCATGATCTTAGTTTTCTGAATGTTGAGCTTTAAGCCAACTTTTTCACTCTCCTCTTTTATTTTCATCAAGAGGCTCTTTAGTTCCTCCTCTCTTTCTGCTATAAGGGTGGTGTCATCTGCATATCTGAGGTTATTGATATTTCTCCCGGCATTCTTGATTCCACCTTGTGCTTCCTCCAGCGTAGCGTTTCTCATGATGTACTCTGCATATAAGTTACCTAAGTAGGGTGACAATATACAGCCTTGACGTACTCCTTTTCCTATTTGGAACCAGTCTATTGTTCCATATGTTGAACCACCCTAAAAACTATGTGCCTCAGTTTTGAGGCAAAGTTATCAATATGTAAATAAAATACATAATAAGTCTGCTTTGAAAGAACATGTGTGTATTAGTCGCTCAGCCGTGTCCAACTCTTTGCAACCCTATGGACTGTAACCCACCAGGCTCTGTCCATGAAATTCTCCAGGCAAGGTAACTGGAGAGGGTTGCCATTTCTTTCTCCAGGGGATCTTCCCTACCCAGGAAAGATTGAACCCACATCTCCTGCATTGCAGGTGGATGCTTTACCATCTAAGCTGCTCGGGAAGCCCTTTAAAGGACTTACTACACCAAAATCATCCAGCTCAGTCATCCTAGCGTAAGATTACAGAGCTAGGAACTGTTCAAGCTGTCTTCCAATATCTAGCAGCAAATACTTTCTCTGCATCTGCAAAAGCATTCTTTGTGCTCATTCAGGTGAGATAAACCCAAAGTATAAAATTGAACACTGTCACAATGCTGCCCACAGGTCCAAGAGAGAACTCAAATTGTACAGGAAGCAAGTCTGTTCTTCATTTGACCTTGAACTTGGGAAAAACAGAACATTCTCCAGGAAGGTAAATTTGTTTCTAGGTATCTTAAGAAACCCCAAGAGTCCCAAGTATCTAGTTTTGGTTATTTGTGTATTATTGCTGTATCTTTTTGTAATACATAAACTGCAGGAATTAAACTAGGTGTTACCAGAGAGGAGAGAAAGACAAAACACAGCTTGACAACTCCATGTTGGGAAGATGAATTGCCCTCATTACTCTAATATGCTGTCATACATGGGAGGCAATTTAAATTCACTGAACTTGTTTTCCTTTCTTATCAAACTAGATGGCTAAGTGTGCAGCTGCTGACTCTTTAAAATTAATTAATGGTGCCCTTTTTTCAGTTCTTCCTCAAAGGATTTGAAATCGCTTTTGTAGTATTCTCAAACATCCTGCCCTGTGGTTTAAATGAAACAAATCAGGATCTCCCAGGACTGCAGCCACTCCTTGCGTTCAGACAACAAATCAAGAGAGAACCAAGGCAGAAATGCTGCTTCTCAATGATGGAAACCTTCTTTCCTTAGAATTTTTTTTCCCCAGAGAATTCTCAAGAAACTATTTCACTACAGGAAGAAAGATAAACAATCCCAAGAGAGGCAGGAGTTGTGTCTACTGAGAGCCCGGTCCATTACAATATATGGAATTTCTTTTTCTCCACGACACCACCCTAAAATATCATCTGCATTTTTCAGATAAAGAAAATGAAGCTTAGAGAGTCTAATTTAGGGTCCACTCAATTTGGGGAGGGGGAGTTGAACCAGGGATTCCACGTTGGGGTCTTTCTGACCCTGAAGCGTCAGTTGCTCAGTCGTGTCAGACTCTTTGCAACCCCATGGACTGTAGCCCATCAGGCTCATCTGTCCATGGGGATTTTCCTGGCAAGGACACTATAGCGGGTTGCCATTCCCTTCTCCAGGGGATCCTCCCAACCCAGGGATCAAGCCCAGGTGTCCCAAACTGCAGATGGTTTCTTTACCGTCTAAGCCACCAAGGAAGCCACCAAAGTCCACATTTTTTTTTTAATTACATCATGCTAATTCCAAATGCCACACTTCATTGGGAAATTAACATCACTGATTTTTTCAATGCAAACTGCCCTATTATTAGAGCCGGCAATAACCATTTGCCAGCATAGCAGCCCTGCCTAGCACCAGTTCCTCTACTGGTTCTGACGGTAAAGGGAATGAAATAAATCACCTAAAAAACACTCTTCAAAAATCTCACTGAACACTCTTCCATCTGATTTCCCTCAGGACCCAGTGTGGGTTCTTTTTAATTAATAATATGACAAGTTTTATTACAGGATCACTCGTATATAAAACAAATTAACAATCTTCCTGGGAGGGAAGAGAAGGAAAGCTCTTACTAAAGAAAGTGCAGGACTTCCCTGGGGGTCCAGTGGTTAAGACTCCATGCCTCTAATGCAGTGGGGAGGGCTTGATCCCTTAATCTCTGCACTTTTTCTGAACATGTGCTATAGTCCCCAAAATGTTTTTTTAAAAAGAAAATGTAGATTGACCAAACAGTTCCTTGAAACAGAGTTACTCAGAGAAGTGTTCCAAGAACTTTGCATAGGAACGTTAATTCTTTTTAGAAAAAAACATTTATATGTAAATATTTGGAGATATTTGCATGTATATTCTAAAAGTCCATAGGGTAGACACTAATTATATCCACCACAGTTAATCCGTATAATGGAATTCCACACGGTATTTTAAACGTTATACACGCATCCCTACTTACTGCTGAGGACATGTAGGGACAACAATTACAAAGTGGTTGACCAGATAGCAGCTATGTCAGCACCCATGAGTGTAAAACTGTCAGCCTGTATAAATTGGGATGTGGGTATGTGGCCCGTGCATTCATGGACAGCTGTCTGGAATGACAGTGGTGTTCTCTGTAATGTGTAACCTCTCTCATATAACGAAACAACAGAGGTGACAAACCCTCCTGTTGTCGTTTAGTCACTAAGGCATGTCTGATTCTTTGGCGACCCCATGGACTATAGCCCACCAGGCTCCTCTCTCCATGGGATTTCCCAGGCAAGAATACTGAGTGGGCTGCCATTTCCTCTTCCATGGAATCTTCCAGACCCAAGGACAGAACCTGCATCTCCTGCATTGGCAGGTGATTTTTTACCACTGAGCCATCACAGAAGCCCAACAAAGCCTACCATCACATGTAAGTTTTTCTTTTTTTTTTTTTCTTCAAACATCACTCATTATCAGAGAGATGCAAATCAAAACCACAATGAGGTACCATTTCGCGCCCATCAGAATGGCTGCTATCAAAAAGTCTACAAACAATAAATGCTGGAGAGGGTGTGGAGAAAAGGGAACCCTCTTACACTGTTAGTGGGAATGCAAACTAGTACAGCCACTATGGAGAACAGTGTGGCGATTCCTCAAAAAACTGGAAATAGAACTGCCATATGACCCAGCAATCCCACTGCTGGGCATACACACTGAGGAAACCAGACTTGAAAGAGACACGTGTACCCCAATGTTCATCACAGCACTGTTTATAATAGCCAGGACATGGAAGCAGCCTAGATGCCCATCAGCAGATGAATGGATAAGGAAGCTGTGGTACATATACACAATGGAATATTACTCAGCCATTAAAAGAGAATACATTCGAATCAGTTCTAGTGAGGTGGATGAAACTGGAGCCTATTATACAGAGTGATGTAAGCCAGAAAGAAAAACACCAATACAGTATACTAACACATATATATGGTATTTAGTCAATCGGTAAAGATAACCCTGTATGCGAGACATCAAAAGAGACACAGATAAATAGAACAGTATTATGGACTCTATGGGAGAGGACAAGGGCGGGATGATATGGGAGAATGGCATTGAAGCATGTAAATTATCATATGTGAAACGAATCACCAGCCCAGGTTCAATGCATGATACAGGGTGTTCGGGGCTGGTGCACCGGGATGACCTGGAGGGATGGGATGGGGAAGGAGGTGGGAGGCGGGGGTTCTGGAAGGGGAACATATGTACACCCGTGGTGGATTCATGTCAATGTATGGCAAAACAAACACCATATTGTAAAGTTAAAAAATAGATAAATAAACTAATTTTTAAAAAATCAATAAAATGCCCTAATCATAACAAAAAAGAAAACCAAGTAGACAGCAATTTATACCAAATTAAGGTGAGTTTCAAAATGTATTAATAAACACTCGGGCAAAATTCTACCAGAGGTTAGATCGTGGGAGTCAAAACTTCTACCTATTCACAAGTCAGCTGGAATTTAAAAGCAGATAGCATTAAACTGCACGTTGCTGACACTCTTTTCTATGTGACATTTTGAAAGAAGCACAAGTATATTCATATTTGTTGTCACATGTATGTGCTGTGCACTTAGTTGCTCAATTGTGTCTGATTCTTTGAGACCCCATGGACTGTACAGTCCATGGAATTCTCCAGGCCAGAATACTGGAGTGGGGAGCCTTTCCCTTCTCCAGGGGATCTTCCCAACCCAGAGATCGAACCCAGGTCTCCTGCATTGCAGGCAGATTTTTTACCAGCTGAGCCACAAGGGAAGCCCAAGAATACTGGAGTGGGTAGCCTTTCCTTTCTCCAGGGGATCTTCCAGAATCTTCCAGGCTCCTCTGTCCATGGGGATTCTCCAGGCAAGAATACTGGAGTGGGTTGCCATGACCTCCTCCAGGGGATCTTCCCAACCCAGGGATCAAATCCAGGTCTCCCACATTGCAGACAGATTCTTTACCATCTGAACCACCGCGGAAGCCCTATCACATATATGAAAGAAAGTGAAAGTGAAAGCCGCTCAGTTGTGTCCGACTCTTTGTGACCCCATGGACTATACAGTCCATGGAATTCTCCAGGCCAGAATACTGGAGTGGGTAGCCTTTCCCTTCTCCAGGGGATCTTCCCAACCCAGAAATCGAACCGGGGTCTCCTGCATTGCAGGCAGATTCTTTACCAACTGTGCTATCAGGGAAGCCCCTTATCACATATATAGCTGCCCTTATTTCTTTTTAGAAAAAAGTATATTTATATATGATATATATACAAGTATATTATACAAAGTATATTTATACATAAATACAAATATACAACTGTCACAGGTGCAGAGGCATACTTATGTGTTTCATTTTACCTGAATATCACCAGTGCAAAGATGGTGTGAGAACAAACAACTCTTGTTAAGGTTCCAAATAAGCAACAATCTTCCCTCAATTTACCAGGGAGCCACATTCCTGAAAAATTGACACTGTTTTAAAACCATACAAACTCTAAAAAAATGACTAGGGTCCAAAGTCCATTAATTACACACATGTTTCACCTTCACATCCACCTGGACGTTCCAAGATCATGGGACAATTCTCCACTGCACATGGAGGTCCTATGTGCCACAGGACGTTGAGCATCTGTGGCTTCTGCTCCCAAAATGCCAGTTGCCCTTCCCCATCAACCCTCCCCCCCAGATTCTCAAATCCCCCCAAGCTCCACAGGGCCCCCTAGAAATCACTGATCTCGCCTGTTCAATAGCATCAGCTCTCAATTTCTATCTGAAATCAGCTTAGGCAGCTACAGCTGAGAAGACCCAGAACCCTTTTGACATACCAGGTAAATACTGATATTAGTCTGAACACCAAAGATCACCATTTGCATTGTCTCGAAACAAATCTGTCTTCCAATCTCACAGACTGTGGAGTTTACCCTTTAATTTTCTGAGCAGTGTATGGTAATTTAATTGTATAACACTGATTAGCTGTGATTTTGAATCGCAAGGTTGTAACTCTACCACGTGCATTAAAGAGGGAAATTTCAAATTTCCCTCTCTGCATAATCACATCAAGTCAAGCACCATTTCCTGGTGCCAAAGGAATCTCTCTTTCTCTTTTAAATATATCCTTAAAACAAAAGCATCTATCCCCCTTTTTGGGAGAGGGAGATTTCTGGATTCTCCATGTATTTCTTTGGGCAATATTTTACAAAGTTAACACTTGTGTGTGCAAGTGTGTGTATGCGTGCTCAGTCGTGTCTGACTCTGCCCCCCCATGGAATGTAGCCTGCCAGGCTCCTCTGTCCATGGGATTCTCCAGGCAAGAATACTGGAGTGGGTTGCCATGCCCTCCTTCAGGGGATTTTCCCAACCCAGGGAATGAATCCAAGTCTCTTGTGTCTCCTGTATTGGCAGGGGGATTCTTTATCAACTGAGTCACCTTCTCCATGCATTTCTTAGGCTAATAGTTTAGGAAGTTAACACTTAAAAGAAGACAACCTTGGGAACAGCACAGTGGAAGAAGCATCCCTTTCCTGTGACTCTCTAGCAACGAGTGCTCCTGTTCGAGGCTTCGGTGTGGACCACCAGCTGCCAGCAAGAAACCAGGTCTTCCCTGTAAGGAGTAGCCCTCCTCACACCTCTCTTCACCGACCAAAGGAGTTACAAGGATTGTTTCTGTAATTTTTTTCCATTATGAGGTAAAATTGACCTTTGGAGGTTGTCAGATAAAAATTGGCACTTGCCATCTACCTCTTTTATAAGGATTAAATCATGTGCTGTCGCAGCTGGTGATTTTCAACACCCTCTGAAAGGAGTTCAGGGAGGAAAGAAGGAATGAGGCGCTCAGTGCTCGGGGGAAACTGGCAGGACAGGCCTTCAGATAAGACACTTTCAGGGTATCTAAAGTACTCTTTTTTTTATGAGCCTAAGTCTCATATCTAGAAAAGCATTAAACCCCTTCATGGTGATGACCATTCCTCGTGACTAGCAGAAAGCTTCAGCAGACTAGCAGAAACCTTCTGGAAAAGTATGTGCTTGACTGCATGCACTCTGCCTTCACCAAAATCACACATATACTGATCTCCCCACCGCTGCTGTGGAGCAGCTTCTCAGAGCTATCTGAGGTGCAGTCTCCCAGGCTGCACCAGGTAGAACTTTTGTCCCGAATAAAACTGAACCCACAACTCTAATGTTGTGCATTTTTTTCAAGGCGACAGGGTATATACACTTGTATGGATTTTAACACAGGTATAGATTCACGCCATCATATCCACAATCAAGATACAAGACAAGGTTCCATTCCCCCTACACACACACATACACACAAAGATCCCTTTCTGGGTCCCTCTGTACTCACGTCCTCCCTCGACCCCACAGCCCCGCCCAGCGTGATGCTCTCCATCACTGCAGTTCTGCCTTTTAAAGATTCCATATATGCAATAGGCTTCCTACTGCAGAAGTAAAGAACCCACGTGACAATGCAGGAGAGGCAGGGTTCAATCCCTAGGTCAGGAAAATCCCCTGGAGAAGGAAATGGCAACTCACTTCAACGCACTTGCCTGGAGAATCCCATGGGCAGAGGAGCCTGGCGGGCTGCAGTCTATGGGGTCACAAACAGTCGGACACGACCTAGCGATGAACACATGCGCCACAGCACACATGGAATCAAACAGCACATAACCTTCTGAGACCTTTCCGTATGGCCTGGTGTCCTCTCAGCCAAGGAGTCCCAGGGGCTCGTGCTTTAGCCAATACCATGCTGGCCGCACCACCTTTCATCCCTGGCCTTGCAAGTAACATGTGGTCATCTGGGCTGCACTCTATAGGTCCAAAGGGCTATACATCTACTCAGGTTCCAGGAGAGGGGACACAGACCCCGCCCTCAACGGGAAGAAGGACAAAGAAATCTAGAGTCTGATTTTAAAAAGGTCTCCAGAAGTGATGGAGATTCCTTACCAAGCTCTGCAGCCTCAGGGACCACTCTCAGCATCGAGAAACCTCTAACTTTGCCCCCAAAAAATGGTGCATGAAGGCTTCCTAACGAGGGTAGCTCTGTTACTCCCCTGACAACCATGGAGCAAACCTAGTCCTGAAGACTCTGCTTCTCAACAACCTGAAAAGGTAAGTCAGTCCCTTCCGCTAACTTTATAACACTTCTCATTATCTTTAAAAAATAACTGGTCCAGCCAGTTCCAGTGTTTTTTTGTGACTCCTTATAAAACCGCCTCTGTGAGGCCCCCTCCTTTCAGGGAAACCTCGTGATTAATCTTGAATTCCATCACCCGACTTCCAAGGTCAAATATCCACCCCTCTGTCCCAAATGCCAAGAGGAAGCAGGTACGTAAGCTGAGCACCTTGGTACCCAGCAGCCTTATGGACGCAGCCCTTCCCCCCATCTAGTCCTGTGAATGAGCACAGGTCACCCCAGGAGGTGTGTCACCCTTTAAGTACAACTCGTTAATTGATAATCACCATAATTACCTAATCAAGACACACTCCATCAAGCCAATCCAGATTGGCTAAGTACCTCTCCTCCCCTTCCCCTTCCCTCCCCACTCCCATCCCTCTCTTCCTTCACCAGCCCCTTTCCTAGTCAGACGTGCGTTTTAAATCTGTGTTGCTGCCACTAAACCAATTTCTGACTGAAACACCTTTTTTGCTGCAAGAACACGGGAACAATGACTTCTGATGCCTTTTTTGCTACCTGCCTCCTTCCAACAAAGGGCACTGGGTGACAGGTGACTGTCAGAACACCAACATCATTTTCACGACATCATCCCAGCCCAACCCTGGTACAGCAAGCCTCGCATGGAGCAAAAAGCTTCAGTCCCTCCCTCACCAAATCTGGGCATAGTCCAGGGTAGGGGGGTTTGGGGGTTTTGTTTTTTCCTTGAAAACCTCAGTGGATACTCCCCTGGGACTTCACTTGTGCTCATATTCTGACAGGAATACTCCAGCCTATCCAGCCTTCATTACAAACTAAGCTACCATACAGAAATAAAAATTATGTTGTGAGCTCTGGCTAATACCCTGCCCCTGTGCTAAGCCTTACCCTCTTCCTTCTGTCAGTCTGTAGCACGTATTGACATGCTGTCTAACCACGCATCTATAAACATGGTATTTTTCAGTAAGAAAAGAATTTCCATGATCCATGTAGAAAGGAAAACTAGGTGAATACTGTATTACAATAATGTCAATAAACAACCTTTAAACGTACATATCCAGCGAGGCTCCTGAATTGAATGGTCTTCACCTTCGCCTTGAGCTTCCCTGGTAGCTCAGTTGGTAAAGAATCCGCCTGCGATGCAGGAGACCTCAGTTCGATTCCGGGATTGGGAAGATCCCCTGGGGAAGAGATAGGCTACCCACTCCAGTATTCTTGGGCTTCCCTTGTGGCTCAGCTGGTAAAGAATACACCCGCAATGCAGGAGACTTGGGTTTGATCCCTGGGTTGGGAAGATCCCCTGGAGAAGGGAAATGCTACCTACTCCAGTATTCTGGCCTGGAGAATTCCATGGACTGTGTATAGTCCATGGAGTTGCAAAGAGTCAGACACGACTTTGCAACTAAACAACACAAATTTCTACCTAAAACATTTGGGACTATAATGCCTATGGGACGAGGCATAACCAAAACTTCTGCAATACATTCTCAGTCACTAAAAAGGAAATAAAAACCCTCAATAAGGACAAACACTTCTTTAATGAGTATTTCACCTGCTAGTGTAGAATATCAAACAGACACACATAAAAATTGAAGATGTAATAATTCAATCCATATGAACTCACTCTGTTCCAACAGTTTCTAAAATCCTTAATCATTTGTAAATGAAAAACTGCCTTGAAATAAAACAGTGTAAAATATGCTCAAGGAGTCATAAAAGACTGTTTTCCTACAGAATTATGGTTCACTTCTTCTCGCCAATTTCTTCACAGTAGAATTAGCTAGGGCTTCTTGGGTGGCCCTGTAGTGAAGAACTCGCCTGCCAATGCAGGAGACACGAGTTGGATCCCTGGGTTGGGAAGATCCCCTGGAGTAGGAAATGGCAACCCACTCCAGCATTCTCGCCTGGACAAAGAAGCCTGGCGGGCTACAGTCCACAGGCTGCAGAGTGTCAGCCACAACTGAGCGACTGATCAGGAGCACGAGAATTAGTTAGAACTCCATCTGAATACAACAGCAACTCTTGCCTCATGACAAGTTTTACAGATCGTAAAATGGACCTGAACACAAGCCGTGGCCAGCCTGGCCACGGAAGGAAGGATAAACACTCAGGGGTCATAATGGCACAGCTGGAACCCCGCCCCGTCAAAAGTACTTTAGGGGAACGTGAGGTTTTATTTTGAGGCTTCCCTGGTGGCTCACATGGTAAAGAATCCACCTACAATGGGGGAGACCTGGGTTCGATCCTCAGTTGGGAAGATCCCCTGAAGGAGGGCATGGCAACCCACTCCAGTATTCTTGCCTTGAGAATCACCATGGACAGAGGAGCCTGGTGGGTTACAGTCCATGGGGTCACAAAGAGTTGGATGATGTTTTATTTTATCCTCTCTGATGTCAGCAAATTTAAATGTGGTGCCATAGACAGAAAACCTGGAAATTGGATGCAAAAAACTATCAAGGGAAAATGACCAGGGAAACAAAAAACATATTTTAAAGGACATTTGGGAAAATGAGGGAAGAACAATGTTAACGCAATCCACTTATGACAAGCTTCACAGAAAAAGACCACTGAGTTTGGCTGTTAAGAGTTGCTGGTGCCCTGAAAGTGTAATTTTACCACAACAATGGACCGAAAATTGAGCATCAAAAGAGAAAGCAGATGGAGAAAAAGGAAACGGAGACAGAGGATGTCAGAAGAGAAAAATTCAAGGACCCGACACAGACAATGGAGTCTTAAACGCAACTGTTTGCAGTATCGATGTACAGGGTACTTTCTTTATCCAATGAGACTGAACCCCGTGAAAGATAAAACAGTTCATTTCTTTTCCTTGACACAGGCACCGTGACTTACTATGATCATGGACTGGGCATGTACCTTGATTTAGAGATGGAGTGTCTCCATTTCTCCTTGAAATGACAGTTTTTAGGAAAGCTTGTAAACATGCAAGTGATGTGAACCAAGGATCCTACTTCCTGTAATTGGTATCGTTCAAAACTGCTGCTGTTAGGCCAAAGGTATGAAAAGGGAGCTGCTGCCCTTCACGAGACAAGGCACCTTCACCAGGACGTCCTTTTCTTCTATTTGAAGGTCCAGCCTTCAAGGCGGTCAGGGCCCCTTTGCCCCTTACGGCCTCATCTTGGGTCCCAGGCACCCATCCATCCTGAGAACGCCCAGGACCAAGACGGCAACTTTCAGTCTTTGACACCAAGGGTCACAATCACTCGTGTTCTCAGCTCATTTCAGGGTCCATCTTGAAACTCTTTCTAGACTACAAATCCTTGGAACGTCCCTGGCAGTTTGCTGGTTAAGACTCACCCTTCCAATGCAAGAGGATTCAATCCCTGGGGAACTAAGATCCCACATGTCTCGCAGGGAAAAAAATTTAAATAGAATACAAATCCTTGTCAATCCGGACCTCTCAAACATAAGGATTCCTCATCTCACAGGTGTAAGACCACAGTCAACCCCATTTCACTGTACTGGGCTCAAGGATTTTCCACTAATACTTTTCAATACTTTCAGGTTTCCACATCCAGGACACACACGTAGTCCTAAATCAACCTAATTTCTCCCACTGTCTCCCACAGTCCAGCAATGACAAGAGCTAATAGCAATCAATATAATAATAATTAATTCATTAACATTTTAAAAACCTGGCTTATCCTGCCCAGGGCTAACCAGTGAAGAAAACTACCAGGTGGGAAGATGCATTCGTCTCACAAAGATGACATTTCTTGCCTAAGAATTCCTTTGCAATTATTTTTGATCAAGGTTCGCATGCACCTCACCAGAACTGCTTATTTTTCAGATGTTAACACCTAACTTTCTGCTCTGTTCCTGATTCTCCAACCAACCACTCTCCGCACGTCACTGTGGTCCCCATTCTTCACTTGTTATCTTGCACCTCAACAATAATTCAAGAGGATACTCATATTTCACACAGACTGTTCAAGTTTGGGGACATTTGCCTAATTTTAAATTTTATGTAAAGACCAAACTGACTTTTTGCTTCATGCTCAAATTAGTTTCATGACAAAGCATGTCATCCTTTGTTGGTTCTCTTTAGGGAAAAATCAAGAAATGGAGATGCTCTTCAGTTTTAAGACCCTTAGTTTCTCCTAGTTGAAGACAACCACAATTTGAGCTTGGGATAAAATTTCTTCCAACCAAAATTTTATTTGCTAGGCAGGAAGAACAGGATTCTCTCTAGAACTCTAAAAGGTTGGAGGGAGCACCAGATAAATTAAGAGTTTGGGATTAACATACATATATTACTATACATAAAATAGATAACCAACAAGGACCTCCTATATAGCACAGGGAACTCTACTCAATATTCTGTAATAACCTATATGGGAAAAGAATCTGGAAAATAATGCACATATGAATGTATATAACTGAATCACACTGCTGTACACCTAACACTACCACAACATTGTAAATCAACTATACTACGATAAAAACTAAAATTTTTAATTTTTTACAAAGCAACTTAAATTTCATGTTGTTAAGTTTATTATCACTCTCCCATGTCCCACATAATTAGCCCTTTAAAGTCATCACATAACAGATTTTCTAGGAAGGGAAGTGGGTCCAGGAATTGCCTACCGCAGGATCCGCATCATCTATGGGCAGGAAAACGCTGAATAAATCTCCACCTCCTACCAAGGTAACAAGCTCCGTGGCTGTTGACAGCCGAGAATAAACCTTTGAGACGTCTCTGTTTGCAGGCTGCCCCCATTCGTAACGTCTGGGTTTCTGCCCCCTTTCCCCACAGGGGGGTCTCGTCGTGCAGATGCTGAATACTGATCCAGAAAGGCCGGTCGCAGATGGGCTGGAGTCCAGGGCTCTTGTCACTCAGATGAACACAGACCATGACCTATGTCGGGTCCTGCAGGTGACAACCGTTTCTCAGCCATCACAGGTGAAGGCACAGCGGGTTCCTAGCAGCTCCACTTCCAACCATCAGTGACAGCTAACAACAATACTCCTAACAATGTCATCAGAACAGAAACTCAAGGATTCTTTAACAATGGTTAAAATAAGAACAAACAGATACCACTTTCAAAACCTCCACAATAGAATAAGCTCATCTTTTCTGCAGAGATAACTTCTGAATACCACAGGGCAGCTCCATGCTTTACACTCTCGAAATTTCCTCTTTAAAAATCCATTAGAAACAGTAAAACCAGGGCTTCCCGGATGGCTCAGGGGTAATGAATCCACCTACCAAAGCAGGAGACGTGGGCTCAGTCCCTGGTCAGAGAAGATCCCACTTGACTCAAAGCAGCTAAGCCTGTGCACCACAACCATTGAGCCTATGCTCCAGGGAGCTGCAACTACTGAGACCAGGTGCCGCAAGTATTGAAGCCGAGAGTCCCAAAGCATGTGCTTCACAACAGAAGCTACAGCAATGAAAAGCCCACGCACCACAACTGGAGAATAGCCCCCACTCACCGCAACTAGAGAGTGAAAAGCCTTCTCAGCAACAAAAGCCCAGCACAGCCAAAAATAAAAATAAAATTATTTTACAAATAGTAATGCCAATACGAGCACCTAATTAATTTACTTTGGGACGTGGAAGTTCACCCCTAGGGCTCACCACCACCTCAGCTCACTCCAGGATCAGAGCTAAGATGCTCTTATTACATCCGCTATGGACTAGTGTTCATCTGAGGAGGAGTCTGAAAATGCAAAACATGGAAACTCCACAGCTGAGCAGTGGCACAAAGCCACGCTCACCACGACAGTTCAATGCAAACCTACTTCATTTAAACCCAGTGTTTCTTCTGGGTCAACCAAAGGAAGAAAAGATGCAAATTTTCATCACTGTTGATGGGAATGTAAATTGATACAGCTACTATGGAAGACGGTATGGAGATTCTTTAAAAAATTAAGAATAAAACCACCATATGACCCAGCAGTCTCACTCCTAAGCATATACCCTGAGGAAAGCAAAACTGAAAAAGACACATGTATCCCATTGTTAACTGCAGCACTAT
Source organism: Giraffa tippelskirchi (assembly GCF_054371585.1). Taxonomy (NCBI): domain Eukaryota; kingdom Metazoa; phylum Chordata; class Mammalia; order Artiodactyla; family Giraffidae; genus Giraffa; species Giraffa tippelskirchi. Next base: position 56,528,737 of record NC_137287.1, read on the forward strand.
TTACAACAGTTAGAACATGGAAGCCACCTAGATATCCATCGACAGATGAATGGATAAAGAAGTTGTGGCACATATACACAACGGAATATTACTCAGCCATAAAAAGGAATGCATTTGAGTCAATTCTGATGAGGTGGATGAACCTAGAGCCTATTATACAGAGTGAAGTGAGTCAGAAAGAGAAAGATAAATATTGTATTCTAACGCACAGATACAGAATCTAGAAAAATGGTACTGAAGAATTTATTTACAGGGCAGCAATGGAGAAAGAGACATAGAGACTTATGGACATGGGGAGAGGGGAGGAGAGGCTGAGATGTATGGGAAGAGTAACGTGGAAACTTACATTACCATATGTAAAATAGACAGCCAAGGGGCATTTGTCATATGGCTCAGGAAACTCAAACAGGGGCTCTGTATCAACCTAGGGGAGTGAGATAGGGAGTGACATGGGAGGGAGGTTCAAAAGAGGGAATATATGTATACCTATGGCTGATTCATGTTGAGGTTGGAGAGGAAACAAAATTCTATAAAGCAATTATCCTTGGATAAAAAAAATAAAGAGAAAAATAAATAAATAAATACATAATAGAAGCACTATGAATTCCTACCATGTTTAAGGCAAAAGTAAGGCCCTGAACACTTGAACTCTGTGATCTTCACCTCTCAAATTTCGTCATCGATACTTAATTCAAGACCAAGGTCCACTTAAGCGCCTAACATTTGACTACACACATCAAAGAACATATATACCCGACAACCTCCGCTTTTTATCTTTGTACAAAGTAACTGATTCAAAATATTTTAATCAACAGTCTGTATATAATGTGTTTTTTTCCTTCTAGACACTTGTAGGATCTTTCTGACTTCAGTATTCTAAAATTGTACGATGCTGTGGCTTCCCTAGCAGTCCAGTGGTTAAGACTATACCTTCCAATGCAGGGGTTGCCAGTTCAATCCCTGGACAGGGAGCTAGACACCACATGCTCACGGCAAAAAAACCAAAACATAAAACAGAAACAATGTGCAATAAATTCAATAAAGATTTTAAAAATGATTCAGATCACCAAAAATTCTTTAAAAAATAATAAATTATTGATGCTGTGTCACGGTGGAGGGTCTCTTTTATACTGAGTACTTACTTATCTTAAACAGCTGAAAACACCTTAAGAGAGGATTTTGCAGGGTGTAAGATACTGCTAATTTTTTTCAAAAGTTTTTTTTTGAACCATTTGTCTCTAAGCTATTGTGAGTATATTAACTGACGGGGCTTCCCTGGTGGCTCAGAAAGTAAAGAATCTGCCCGCACTGCATGAGACCTGGGTTCGATTCCTGGGTCAGGAAGATCCCCTGGAGAAGGGAATGGCTGCTTACTCCAGTATTCTTGCCTGGAAAACCCCATGGACAGAGGAGCCTGGTGGGCTACAGTCAATGGGGTCACAAAGAGTCGGACACGACTGAGCAACTAACAGTCATGCATTCATTCATATTGACTAATAAACTCTAGCTTAAAAAACATAATCTAAAAGTGAGAAAATTAATCTAGGCCCAAAAGGTTGTATTTTAGTACATAAACAGGAACCCAGCAAAAGCAGTAAATGATTTTATGGACTGCTCCAGATGGACTGCAGTTTAAAAGCACAGTGAAAGTGTGGCTAATGCAGCCCAATTATTAGAAAGGCAATGATATCGTGGGCCATTAATCTCCTTAAAAGTTAATACCAGGGAAAGCACAAGTCCTATTAAATGAACAGTAGATACTGCCAGTTAGAAACTGAAAGGTACTGTTATCAACTACAGAAAATGCATTCTGAGTCCCCAAGGAAGAAAAAAGTTGCTTGGTTCTATCTTTGAAGCATTTGGACATTTCCCTGACATGTTCGGTAAGGCTAAAATAGTCATCCTAAAAAGAATTCTGTGAGCTATGTGAATTATGGAAGACACTGCTAAGTGTCCCCAGATCTCTTTATCCCCTTGATTCTTCTAGGTAAAGAAGCCTCAGGACTTCCCTGCTGGTCCAGTGGCTAAGACTGGGCTCCCAATGCAGGGGGCTCAGGTTCCATCCCTTGTCAGGCAGCTAGATCCTGCATGCAGCCAAATAAATAAACCATTTTTTCTTAAAGGAAGCCGCCTACCTGAGAGTTTTGGCTACAAAGTTGAACCAAACTGTGGCTACTTGGGGACATTTCCAATCATCCCTTACGACAACATACATACAGCCAAGTGCTAAGCTCTGGCTGATGGGGAGGTGAGCCAAAGATTCTGAATGCTCCCTTCCTTCTTTGTGATTGCAGAGGCTAATTCTTAATACATTTTATTGGAGTATAGTTGGGTTAGTTTCAGGTGCACAGCAAAGTGATCAGCTATACATATACATATACTCATTCTTTCTCAAATTCTTTTCTCTCCAGTGGACATTTTCCACATCTTTGTGGTGGGAACTTGATAAATAACCATCAGGGACCTACTGTGTAGCACAGGGAACTCTACTCAGTACTCTATAATAACCTAGAGAGAACCCAGTGCCTGACAGATCCAGTGGAAAAGAGGCACCACCATCCCAAACTGCTCACCACGGCCTGTTGAAGTAAAGAGCAGTAACCGTCTAAGTCTATGTGAGCCTCGGTATTTCAGAGTCTTTCCATCACAGCAGCCAATGTGATAATACATAAACCATGTGATCAAGGCCCTCAGATGAGCTGGAAGCAAAAAAAAAAAAAAACAATCCTCAGGAAAGAGAAATTTTGAAAACAAAAAATAGAGGGTCCAGGAAGAAAGAAGAAAGGTAACCATGAAGTTGAGTTGAAAATGACCAGATTTCTTTGCTTCTAAAAACCACTTAAAAATCTCTATAACACTTTAACATGCAATATTCAGATGTATGGGGCTTTCCCCATGGTGCAGCGGTAAAGAATGCACCTGCCAATGCAGTTTGATCCCTGGGTGGGGAATATCCCCTGGAGAAGGAAATGGCAACCCACTCCAGTATTCTTACCTGGAGAATCCCATGGACAGAGGAGCCTGGCAGGCTACAGTCCGTGGGGTCGCAAAGAATCGGACACAACTTAGCCACTAAACAACAACAGTTAAACAATTCAGATGTATGCAGTTTAGTCACTTTACTTTTGAAATGTAAAATAAAATATTATTCTGCTATAGGAGAAAGATGAGCTACTTTGGGAAGCTACGCAGGCAAGCATCTCCCCCTGAATTAAATTTAATCTAAATATACTGTACTTAAATATTTGTTAAAGGACTCCTGCCAGCTACGTTAATAGAATTCTTAATTGACATTTATTTGCTGCTTGGTTATCTTTGTGAATATCCTGCCTGCAGAAATGCTTCAAAGAAATCCACCCAAGAAAGACACATAAATACATATACTTTACTGAAAGAACCATTAGCAGAACTTACAGCTCTAAAGCTCCATGTACATGAGAGATTGAAAATTAATTTTGATGTATTAACAAATTACACATCGGATGTACAAATGAAGAATCTGAAGACAAGGTTGCTTTACAGATTTCACAAAACGAAAGTTGTGATTAACTATTGCTCCACATAACACACAAGGCATATACATCATCCCATGACCTTTATAGGGCAAGAAAACATTTGAACCCGAAAGTAAGTTTTAAATAAATGTTATTTTCTTTGGAGACTTTCAAACAGTTTTGTTTTGCTGATGATTGAAGGTGACAAGGGAAGTTGGTGTAATTATTTTGCTTTATGACAGACTGAAAAGATATCCATCACACAATTTTCTGAGAAATAAGCTGAACAGATGCTAATGATTTGACATACTGTCTAGTCGAAAAAATAATTACAGATTATTTTAATGGCTATAACTTGTTTGTATAATCCATGATGGGCTTTTGGAGGCTGTTTGTCACCACTGTATAAATATGTTATTTTTTTTTCATTTGTATTGTTTAACCAAATATGCTTAACAGCTCTGTCAGTTGATAAGAGATAATGACAAAACACTCAAGATCCTTGTCTGGGGGCTCACTTCCCCATTCTCCACCTCTCAGATCAGAGTATTCCCTCCGACTCTGAGGTCTCAGGAACCTATGGTATTTATGAATCTCCCTATCCATTTTTCACTCCCAGTGTGCATACATGTGGCCCTGCCAAGCTTGCTTTACCCTAAAAATCTGTTCAGGGCCCCAGGAAGTATTGTACGGCCCCATTTTAGCTCCTTTTTCCCACCTCTGCTACCCCATTTATGAGGTCAGGTCATGCCCTGACCCTACCTCTGGTAAGCTTCCCAGTCCAGTGCCTAATACTGCTATAGGTTCTAATTTTTCTTCCAAGGAGCCTATCCCATGGATCAGGGTCTTGATTTGTTCTGGCCCAGTCCTCAGGTCTGGAGTATGTCATCTGGACCTCTCAAATGGATGCATCATCCACCAGAGAGAATCTGTGTCATCTTAGAAAATCAATCTCAACCAACAGCTGAACAGTCACATCCTTTGCCTTAACTGTGGGCCCCAGCCAGCCGTGCTCCAGGTTAGCCAGATTCTCAGCCCAGTAGCTGTCCCCAGTCCAGGTTCCATGCTCATCCCTCTGGTTGACCAACACAGCTCACAACATCTCGAAACACAAAAATCAATAGCATCTTATTATGTGTGGGCAAGACAATGCCCCCCAAGCTGTGTTGCTCAGGGATTCACCACATTTAAGGAGCCAGAATGACAACCCTACTCTAAACCTGGGTATGGAAGAAGAGCTCTGTGGAAGTAGTAATAATGTATCCAACTCATGGAGCACCTGTCTGTCAAAGAATAGTAACTATTTACAGTCTCTGTTTCTCATCACCATACCCCTCTCAGCTTGGCCTTTTCTGTTGCCCCCTACCTGATACGAAATACATGTCAAGGCTCTTTAAGGAGTGAGCGTCACAAAGATCAGTTATTCTACCTTCCTGTATAACAGCTGACAGCTCGCTGTGTAATGGGCTTCCCAGGTGGTGCAATGGTAAAGAATCTGCCTGCCAATACAAGAGGCACAGGATACGAGGGTTCGACCCCTGGGCCAGGAAGATCCCTTGGAATAGGAAATGGGAACCCATCCCAGTATTCTTTCCTGCAAAATCCCATGGACAGAGGAGCCTGGTAGTCTACAGTCCATGGGGTCGCAGAGAGTCAGTTATGACTGAAGACGCACGCAAGGCACTGTAATAACCCAGATCCTCCAGACCTATGCCTGGGCTATTTGCTCAACAGTCCACGGCATGACACTGCCCTTGGCTTGGCAACCACTTTTCCCCATGTTTCTCTCCCCTCCCTTGCAGATGGGCTGTCAGTCACTTATCTGTGATACGAGGTTGTGTGACTCAAGCTCTCCTCCCCGCCTCTCACCACCAAAAAACTGACACACCAAGTCGTCAAGATCAAGCAGTGTGACTGGAGTGCGTGAGTGTGACTGTATTTAAAGGCTCTTCAATACAACGTGCATGCGCTCCTACCAATTAGCCCCTGCTGTCATCGCGGTGGTAGCTCAGAGGCTTTGCTCTTTACCCATGTAGCAAGGACAGAGCTTTAAGTCTGTGTGAGGCATAAAAACAAGAGGCTGTGTGATTCCAACTCTACGACAACACAGAAAAGGCAAAACTATGGAGACAGGAGACAGATCACTGTCTGCCGAAGGCTGGGGTGGGGAGGTATGCAAAGGTGAAGCACAGAAGATTTTTAGGGCCACAGAACTGCTCTGTACATTGTCGCAGAGGACACACATCATTACACTTTTGTCCAAATCCACAGAACGCACAGCACCCAGAAGTGTTGAAGAAGTGCTGGTCACATCAGTTGTAACAGAAGTACCATCTGATAGGGATGTTGATGGTGGGATACGGTGGAGGTGGTCAGACAGGAGATGGGAAACCTCTGTACCTTCTCTTCCTCTTGCTGTGAACCTAAAACTGCTTGAAAACAATAAACTGCTCTACAACAATAAATAAATAACTTTTAAAAGACAGAGAAGATACCATCCTTAACTAGAAGGATGAAGGAAGGAAAAGCCAGCATTTCTCCACCTCCTCCCACATTCTCAGCAGGGCTCTGATGTGGTCACCCAAAGCCCACTGGATACATTACACAATCCTGTAAGACAGTTATCATGACTCCCAAGTTGCAAATGAGCACACTGAAGGTCACAAAGTTTAGAAAGGACATGCCCAGCCGAAGTTCACACACTTAGGTGGTGATATCAGGATCCACGAGATGCATTTCTGTTACACGATGTCCACAAAGTCTTACTGTTGTCATCAAACGGGTGCCATCACAGATCCATAAACAATTACAATGCAGGCAAAGATAACGGTTTGAAAAGAAATATGACCAAAGTTCTCCGAGATCAAAGGGAGGGAAAGGCCATTCCTTCTCAGTGTCCTGGGGACTGAGCACAAGTGGGTGGGGGCTTCCAGCTAAGTGAGGGGTGTCTGCGCCTTTGGAGCTGTTTCCCCAGATTCTTCATGCTGGATACAGACACATCCTCCCTCTGATAGCTCCCTGTCCCCGCCTATTTAGGGTGGGCCATTAGGGCTACTTTCATTAAGATAGAAAAAAAAAAACGTGATGCTGAGTGCCCTTCCGACTTCACAGTTACAGAGAGGTTTTGCATCTGCCATGCAAGCTGCTGCTGACATCACCAAGGTCAGGTATTAATTAGCCATTTTAAAGATATGGGGAGTATGATGCCAAGAGGTTAAGTGACTTTTTTACAAGGGTCCTACTTTCAGCAAGCGGCATAGCTGAGCCACTCACCAGGCCAATACATAGTCTCCACGCCTCCATTCAGGCCTAAGGAGCACTCTTACTGCACAGAAGTCAGCCACAGAAACACCAGCAGAATCCAGTCCAGAGGAACCCCTCCACTTAGCTATCAGTAGATCACCCCAGAAGTCAAGGGTCAGAGTCCCATTACCAAGCAGGTCAATGTCCAGCTCTTGTCAATTTCCACTGCAGGCTAGCCACCCTTTAAAAATGCCTAGCACAGAACTTCCCTGGTGGTTCTGTGGGTAAGAACCCACCTGCCGATGCAGGGAACACAGGTCCAATCCCTGATCTGGAAGATTCTACCTGCTGAGGGGTAACTAAGCCCATGCACCACAACTACTGAGCCTGTGCTCTAGAGCCCTAGAGCCTGTGGTCCACAACAAGAGAAGCCACCTCAACGAGAACCCCTCACAGCGCAAATGGAGGTGCCCCCCACTCTCCAAAACCAGAGGGAGCCTGTGCAGCAAGGAAGAACCAGAGCAACCAAACAGATATAAATAGTAAGTAATTCGTTACATGCTTATAACAAAAAAAGATAAATTTTAAAACTAGAAAAGAAGTGGCTCTCTCAGAAAAGCTCCCACCCAAACAAGGAGAAGGACGTTACCCATGTTTCCAGAGACCTGAATTTCAAATCGAATTCTGATACCTCTGAGCCAGATGAGTGAGAGCCTCAGGAATGAAAGGCCGAAGCAGAAAGGACTGACAAATAAATCATTACATCAGCTCTGCATGAAACATCCTCTCCAAAAATAAGTTCATCATGATGAGTCCATGCCGTCCGCCAAAAAGTTGACAGCATTACAAACATGCTTCACACAAAATGCTTAATATTAACCATACTGTATATTCAAACCAAAAAAAAAAAAATCAGGCACATAGTAGAACCTCAATAAATAACCTTTCATAGATGGACGTAAAAATCGTTCCATTCTAGGACAGTAGTATCCTCTGTGGACCAAAGTGGCTGCTGGCACCCATGACAGGGTTCTTGCCCATCAACCCAAGACCTTCCTCTGCCAGGTCCTTTCCCCATCAGGGAAGAGCTTCGAGATTTGTCCTTTATCATGACCAAAGAAATTCAATGACTTACAAATAAACTCATAAAAGTCCTATGATGGTAAGCACTTTCGAAGCCCTGAGGACCTCTAATCATCTCAACTATGAGAAAAACTGCCATAATGAGTGGACAAGATGTGAGAGAGCACAGGGGAGTCAGGGAGAGAGAGGGGTCAGAGGTGGTTCGAGGGCTGTCAGATCACAGCCCATCCTGTATCCAGGATGGATACAAGAGGGCAGAGGTGGGAGGGTGAGGGGAGTTCAAAATATTCAGAGAGCCACAAGGCCCTGGGCACAACTACTCAGGACAAATGCAAACTCCGAGGTTCTACTTTTGAAGATTTGATGGCTCCGCTTCAAGTGTTCTCAATTTGGCATTCTAAAATTTTCACTGGTTTAAACAGTTGCAAAGGATGTCATTTCCTACGTACTGCTGACATGACATTTTGAATAAAACTGCTCTATCGCTCTCATAAAATATATTCAACGGAATAATCTGATCTCTCCCATCATACATTTTCAAACAGACATAAATAAAAGCTCCTTACTGGTCAATTTGAGTAGCGTTCCCTTTTCTCCTTGAAGTCACAGATCCTCAGACTCTTACCCTAACATGTGCTTAGTCGCTCAGTTGTGTCCGACTCTTTGTGACCCCATGGACTGTAGCCCGCCAGGAATCCCTGAAAACGGAGAGTCTGTGTTTAGTGTCACAAAGCAGTCCACCCTAGGGACACATCCTTCTCCAAAGTGGATAAAAGATGGCTAAGGCGGGGGAGGCAGGGAGGCACACTGATGGTGTCACTCCAGCAGATGGAAACTGATTCCCCAAGTCGACCCATGCAGAGCAACCCTTGGAAAGATGCTGGTGCACAAAGGGCCCAGGAAACACCATTGGAAACCAGAGGACAGGTCTGCTGGTAACAGGTCTGGGGCCCAGGGCAAAAGCACACATTCAGGTCCACAGACATGGACCATTTCCATGTGGAAATATTTTTAACTTATTAATCAAAGCAAACTGACTGTGAATTACATTCTATCTGCCTACACTGACAAATACATCTTCAGTGGACAGAATCAAAAAGGATGTAAAAATCTGTGGTTTATATATGACTGTAGGCTGGCAAAATGCCAAAGATTACTAAATTTAATTATGATCACTTGTCTGGGTGTTCTGCTGATGGGCTAGCAATGTTTGGATGAGTAATAAAATAAATCAGTAAACTGTTTTATATGTGTGTGTATATGTGTGTGTGTGTGTATGTGTGTGTAGAGAGAGAGAGTCCATAAAATCTGTTTCTGCCTTCAGTTCAGCAAAATCATGTCTAGTTAAGAAAAAATAAGAGAGAAAGCTCCAAACACATAATTTGTCTATTAGTCACAGAAATCATCTGAGATTAAATTATACAAATATACTTATTTGAGGGCTTCCCTGTGGCTCAGCTGGTAAAGAATCTGCCTGCAATGCAGGAGAGCTGGGTTTGATCTCTGGGTTGGGAAGATCCCCTGGAGAAGAAAAAGGCTCCTGGAGAATTCCATGGACTGTATAGTCCATGGGTTCACAAAGAGTTGGACACAACTGAGTGACTTTCACTTTCTTCCATTTATGTGCAATCTTTACAATTATAGTATTTTCATCAAAAAAAACTAACGTGCAAAAATAAAAATTTTAAACTGCTGTGTCTTCAGAGAAGAATCTGTGTGAAGGGTTGACCTCTCCCAAAAAGAGGGAATCTCCAGTGGGAAGCTCTGGACTTCCTCAGCAACCCAGGTCTTCCTGTCTCTCCAGGAAACGGCCGCGGGACTAGAATGGCAACTCTGCCCTGGGTCTGCAGCCTGCTAGCCTCCCCCATCAGACTGTGGACTTGCCAAACCTCCACAACAGGGTGAGCCAATGTGTTAAATCTGGGTGGGTTGGGTGGGGTGTGTGTGTGTGCGCACAATTCTATTCTGTCTGATTCTCTGAAAAACCCGGATTAACACAACACCAAACTCTACTCTGAAATCTCACCGCCTAAGACCCCAGGATTTTACATACAAGCTGTATTTGCCCAGCTTTCACAAGGTTCTAGGCTCAGGACACAATCCATGCACACATCAGTCACTCACTGAGAGCTGGAGTCAAACAAGGCAGACTGTCCCAGGGACCAAACTGGAGGCATGACCCTGGGACAGAGGCACGGTCATGGAAGGAGGGCACAAGCCCGGAAGGTGGGCAAGGCCCGGGAATGTGGAACCATGATGAGAGACTTAATAGGACGCAGTGTGAGGTCCAGAGGCTTGTTCAGGAACTCAGAGGAAGAAGAGAAATTGAAGCACACTTCTCCAACAGGCTAGAAGGAGGTAAAAGCATGATGGAGACCGGAAAGATGGCACTGAGGGCCCCTGGACAGAGGACACCGAGGGCTCCTGGGTCAGGGTCGGAGAGCAGGGAGGTTCACTAGTCAGCGTCAGGGCTGGGGAGAACAGCAGTCCCAGGGCTGTGCCAAAGGGGACGAGCCTGTTTGAAGGTGAGTGGAGGCTTCTCTTGCAGGCTCTACGTTAGGGTCACGGTAGTGAAGGGTCTGCCCACAGCAGGAACAGGGTCCAGTGAGAGCTGAGAGCCCCCCCACAAGGGACCACCAGGACCAAAGCCCAGTTGGGAGCAGCCGGAGGCCAAGATCCCTAGATGGGCAGTAAGGGACCAAGGAAGACAGCTGATGGGTGGGCTTGGGACTCCGACAGCATTAACCATGCAGAAGAGGGACCAGACAACAGGGCAAGGAAACCCACAGGACCAACTCACCCTCACTTCCACACAGAATTAAACACTGGCCTGATTTAAAGTACATATAAACACATCTACGACTAACACCAAAAAGGAAAATCTCATAGTACCACTCTGTGCTTACAATTTTCCCATGGTGCAGAAAAACCCAAATAGCATCTGATACAATTTACATAACTTTACATAATCTCATGATTACCATTTGGCAAGGAAGTTCCAGAACAGATCTCTTCGTTTATTTGCCTCCAAAAATGACAAAATGGAAAACAGTCTGGACAGAAGTTTTCTATCCTCTTCTTAAAAATCTCAAAAAGCCAAATCCACCACTTTTCTTAATAATAATTTTCTTGAATTTTTCACATTAAACCATCTAACATTTAGTCAACTCCAAGAGTCCACTTAGATTTACCTTTTCTCTTTGAGTTTATAGTATATATATTTAATTTTATTACTGTACAAATCAAATTCCAGTTATAATATTAGACAGCCAATGAAAACAATGTGATTGTTAGGTTTTGCTAGTATTACTGAAATGTCATTACATTTTTTAAAAAATAGGAATTTTAAATGCTGACTGTCTCATGTAACACAAACAAACTCTAGTTTGAGTCCACAGTTAAAAAGGGTTATAGACTGGTAAGTCCTGTCACCCGCTCACGTTAGGGTCTTGTGTACCAACGGCCACATCTTTTATTTCACAATCAGCTATAGCAAAAACAGTAATTCCCCCAAATAGTCCAGCACCAGCTTCACAACCAGGCAGGATCCAGTCCCACAACCTAACAGAAGGCCACAGTCACACTTTCTCCCAACACTTCATGAATAAACATCCCTGTATTCAAATAAGTTACCTATTAACTAACTCCAGTCATTTTGATTCAACCTCGAAAGGCAAATAGAGTCATTCTGGCAAGACTGCAGAGTTTGCAATTCAAATTATGGAAATTTTAATAATGGGGAAAATAAAAATTAGTGGCATGAATCCTAAGGCACCAGAATTCCAATACTTTCCTTGCAACAGTAGAAAGCGCACATAAATATAATACCTCTCAATGTATAAGCCAGGGGCTGGGAGGGGAGGCGTTATTTGGATGGGCATCTTCCCATGTGTTTACCTGCAATCTCACAGGAGCATTCCTTTCTGGGATTTTGCAGGTACCTGCCAAGATGCCAAAGCTCCCCAAGCCCAGACGTTAAGAGGCAATGTTGTTACTTCTGAACAAGCAGTGAAACAGTCATTGGGTTAAATGATTTCCTTACATTATCACCATAAACAATAATTATTTGGCAGCTGCCCTTTGCAAGCGTGAACGTGCTTATGAATAAATCGAGCTGTATTGATTCAGCAAGCTGAAATGCTTTACATTTTGCTCCGGTATTAACAGCTATCATCCTCCACTGCACTTAGTGAGGCTTTAATGTACTGTGCTCCTTAATACTTTTAATATGAAAGATTAGTGGCGATTAGCTCTGGAGCAGGAACACTGCTCTTGGAATAGCCAGTGGGTCACTAAACCCAAGTCTCTCTGAACGTGTCTTTATTAAAGGAACTCTCTTAACAAACTACCACGGAGCTGTTGCCATGCTGTTTCCTTCCTCCTAACATCAATGCTGTAATGATGGTCTGCACTGATTCAAAGATTAATTTCACTTAAAAGGGCAAGGCAGGGACTTCCTTGGCAGACCAGTGGTCCAGAATCTGCCTTGCAATGCATGGGACGCTGGCTCGATCCCTGGTCAGGGAACTAAGATCCCATGTGCCACAGAGCAACTAAGCCTGCATGATCAACCAGGTATGGTTGTGGGATGTACTTGGTTCTCTGTACGCAAGATTTCCACCTACTAAGCCCACACGCCACAACTAGAGAGTCTGTGCACCTTGATGAAGTTTCCATATGACTCAACAAAGATGTCACACGCCACAACTAAGACCCAAGGCAGCCAAATTAAATAAATAAATACAAAACGAAAAAAGAGCAAGGCAGGAACATACAGGACTGCAGAAGATGCCACATGCTTGGTAAAAGATCATCTAAAATTTTAAAAATGACCCTTTTTCAGGGCAGTGACTTTAGAAGACAGAAAGCTACTTGAAGAATCCCAAAATGATGTGAAAAACTGGGGCCCTGCACCCTACATGTGACCAGAGAAGGCAGTCCTCTCCCTTCCCCATTAATAAGAAAATCACCCAAAACTCCCATCCTCTTGGTTGATCCAACGGTATGTTGAAACTGACATCCACGTTCTGACCAGTCTCTCAGAAACTGAGTGCTCCCAGATCTCAGGGTTCCAAAGAGGAAGCCGAGTCTACAGTTCTGTATCTAGTGAAATTCTACCCATGGCAGGCAACAAAGGACCCAAATGCTCATCACGATTTCCCCACCGAGTTTGCTCCCTGATCCACAGAAACATCACTGGCCCCAACAGTCACAAAGAAACCTGACTTCTGTAACTGGCACAGACTCCCGTGCTGGAATTTCACCGATTCTAATCCGAAAGCAAACTCCGCTCTTCATGCACCCGACAGGAAAACCGGTGCCCTCCTTCCCTTTCCGAGGATCACAACCAAGGCAGGTCATGCTGGAAAGCTCTTTAGAGATTACACACTATCACCTCTCATTTCAAAGAGGAGAAGACGGAGAGGTCTCACCCAGGTCCCTACAGGAAATGGCAGACAAGAACCCCCATCTCTGGCTCCACCTGCCATGTTTCTGCTTCTTCCCACCCCACTGATTCCTGGGATCAGTAAGAAAATCTCTCTATCATCATGCAGCATCTCTAACAAATACATGAGGTGTCATGGACCCCTTTCACTTGTGTTAAATAGTCTGGGACACCTTTCAAGTTTAACCATGACAAACAGCAACCAGGTACAGCTGTGGGATATACCGTGCGATGGGCTCTGCAAGACAGAAAACCACACCACCAAGAATCCTTGTGCAAAAACACATTCCACGGTTCCCTCTGGAACGAGTTGCTATCTCTGGATACAAAGCAATGATTATCCTGCACTACAGCAATCAATAAAACCTCTTGCCCCCTGAACCTGCGACTTCCTGACTTTGTTCTCTGTACGCAAGATTTCCAAGCTGTGTATCGATCACCTACTCAATTTTGTTAAAAGTTCTCTAAAATGAGCAATAAAGAAATTCTCCAATTAGCATCACTTGGGATGGTCTGAACAGACTTCAGATCTTTCAGTCACATTAATGGTGTCTCTTTCTCACGGGGTTTCCCCATTTTTCACTTGCAATTTGTCATTTTAAGTGTGTCTGGGTCTTGCCTAAGAGCACAAAGTCAAGAGGATACAAATTTGATGGTGTTTCTGAAACTAGGGCGGCTGCCACATTTTTCACCCAAGCGAGAAAGAAGAATTGATTCATCAACTCTGCCCTCTTTTCTAAAGCTATAGCATGGATTTTTTTTTTTAACTAAATGAACCCATCAGCTCTTAAGAGTATTAAAATTCTGTACCCTGGAACTTCTCTGTAAAACGACCCACTAGAGGATGTATTATAAAGTGAAGAAACCCACTTACATCTTCTCCGAGTGTTTTAAAAGTGTCAAAATTAAAGAGTAGTCTTGAGATAAAAAAGGACGGCAAAAAGGCAGGATTTCACCCGGAAACAAGGCAAGACAACCCCTCAGCAGGAAATAGAGAACAAGACCTCCACTGCCAGCATCACTTCAGCCTTCCTTTCCCTATCTCTAAAAACCCACACAAGGATTGATTAAGCTCAAAGGCCATAAAGGGCCACAGTGGGTTCAGCCATCAGGTTCAGCTCCAACTCTTGAAAATGCACCCAGCTCCCCCTTACTCCAGCACCCTCAGGCTAATGCCACTCAAGAAGAGATTGTGAAAACGGTGGACCTTCCTAGGAAATCACAGTTATCAAATCGCTACAAGGTTTCTCTCTGAGCATCACAAGTGATGCCCGAGAGCTGGGCCAGCCCATGCTCACCGTCCGGGGGCATGAGGGTCTTGTTGTTCTGTGTGCACCATCCCACGGGGTGCAGGTCTGCGATCACCACATCACACCAGAAATCAGCCCGGCGGTCCTCCCCATAACCACAGTAACGCAGCAGCAGCAGCTGCCCGCAGGTGGTGATGACCGTGGCCACCCAGTACGTATCCGGATTCTTCTTGTTGGCTACCTCCAGCTTCATCCCCGGCTGGAAGTTGCTCTGAATGCTGATCTCAACCTTAAAGAACCAAAAACACAAGAAATCCATCACACACTAGACACATAACATCCAGAAGATAACAAAAACGATTAAAAACAGAACACTTAATATTTGTTTCCTTAGACTGTCACTGCCTAAGAGAAATATAATGTGAACCACTGGTGAGTCATTAAATTTCCTAGTAGCCACTTTAAAAACAGACAAAACAGATGAAATTAACTTTAGTAATGTATTTTAATTAACCCAAAGGATCCCAAGTAGCATCATTTCAAGATGTAATCAACATAAAAAAATAGTAACAAGAAAGTTTACATTCTTATTTTCCAAGGAAGCCTCTGCAATCTGGTGTGCACTGTACACTTAACAGCACATCCTGTTACTAAACAGAACGTGGGTCTGTTAGTCAGACATGCAGTAAAATCAATCGACAGACCGGGCTATGGTGAAGGAGAAAGTACAGTGTTTACTGCAGGGCCAAGCAAGGAGAATGGGCAGCTCATGCTCTAAAGACCCAAACTCCCTGATGGTTTTCAGGGGAGGGTTTTTAAAGGCAAGGTTAGGGGTATGGGTCACAAGGTGTGAAATCAGCTAATGCACAATTCTCTGACTGGTTGGTGGTGAGGTAACAGGGTGATGTGTTGAGAAACTCAATCATCAACTTTCTGGTTCCAATGTGTCTGGGGTCTACATGCTGCTGGGTGCCATGCAGTTAACCTCTTCTAGCTGGTGGGGGTTTTGGTATCTGCAAAACTACTCAAGGATAATGCTCAGGATATTATCTGTAGCCCATGAGGAGGAATTAAGGGTCCTTGACTTTGTTTTATGGCTAAACTATTATTATTTTGGGCTTCCCTGGTGGCTCAGTAGTAAAGAATCTACCTGCAAATGCAGACGGCATGGGTTGTATCCTTGGGTTGGGAAGATCCTCTGGAGGAGGAAATGGCTACCCACTCCAGGATTCCTGCCTGGGAAATCTCATGGACAGAGGAGTCTGGCAGGCTACAGTCCATGAGGTCGCAAGAGTCAGACATGACTTGGCCACTAAACAACAACAATTATTACTTTGTCTTGCTTGACGGCTTTCCCTTGTTCCTGTATTTTTCTTACTTCTCTGATTAAATCTGCTCTTTGAAACTCAGAGAAGACCTTAGGAGGCTAAAGCTTTGGAGGTAGGGACATGGGGGTTTGTCCCCAGGAAGGTCCTGTAATTTCCTGCTCACTTTCAATCTCAATTCGGATGATACACTTTCCAAGTGCTAGACAGCACGTGGCTAGATGGCATGTGAACAGTACAGTCTCAGAAAATGGATTTTCATTTTTTTTTAAATTAAGGGTTATCATCTATGAATGGGCTTCCCAGGTGATGCTAGTGGTAAAGAACCCACCTGCCAATGCAGGAGACTTAAGAGACAAGGGTTCGATCCCTGGGTCGGGAAGATCCTCTAGATGGCAGCCCAATCCAGCATTCTTGCCTGGAGAATTCCATGGACAGAAGGGCCTGGCAGGCTGCAGTCCATTAGGTCACATCAAGCTGGACACGACTGAAGCAACTTAGCAAACACACACGTGTCTATGAGTATTTGCCAGCCCTCTCCACAGAAGAAAGCTTTCTAGCCTTGCAAGCTGCAATATTCTAGAGCAAGCACATCAGATGTCCCTGAGTATCTGCTGTACAAAGAGATGATGGGATTATAAACTGTTCACCCATGGGCCCTCTGCAGTACAGGACACTCTACCATGACTGAAAGGGAGGGAGAACAGACTGGATGAAAGAGAACAGCACTGAGTTCATACAGACAGATATTGGTAACTTCCCGGTACAGAAAGGAAGGACAAAATTGTCTATCAATTGTTATTTAGCTGCTAAATCATGTCTGATTCTTGGTGATCCCATGGACTGGAGCCCACCAGGCTCCTCTTTCTATGGGATTCCTCAGCACGAATCCTGGAGTGGGTTGCCATTTCCTTCTTCAGGGAATCTTCCCAACCCAGGGATAGAACCCGCATCTTCTGCATTGGCAAGCAGTTTCTTTACCACTGAGCTTCCAGGGAAGTCCTACCTCATTCCTACCTGGAGAAATCTACCAATCCTTCTGGTATCATAAAAGGTTCACGTTATGACAGCTTTTGCAAAACGGAAACCACTTGGTATGCCAGGCAAGTTTTAGTTTTGTTATGTTTTAATATTTGGCTGCTGGTTTCACTAAATGGCCACAGTCCCATTCACAATAAACCAGTAATTGTAACAATCTAAGTGTCAGTGTTAAAAAGGATCAGGAATGCAATCCACCTTTAACAAGGTCATGCAAGTTTAATAAGATCTTAAACTCCTTTTCAAAAGAACACTTCACCTCCAAAAAGAATAAAATGTTGCATTAAAGAAAGTGTTTTCCTAATTCAACAAAAGAGCCAGAGGGAAGACCAGGTAGAGAAAGTCCCCCGATTTGCTCACAATGGCTAAATCTCTGCCTTGGGAAGCCCAGTATGGAGAGGGTTGGGGGGGAATGTCTCTCATTATTAAATTTTCATTTCCAGAAAAGCAAAGAGTAAAAGCAGGAACTTGGGTCCTAGAAAATTACTCTTTTTCTTGCTAATGACGTATCACCAAAATCTCCTATCTAAGCAAACACTGGATTAAAAACTTAATTTTTTTTATTTCCTGGGACTTGCCCTCTGCTTGGCACACTATTTGCATTGTTCAAAACAAGTATTGATGAGGGTAATTTTTTGGTTTGATCCAAATGTTTCCTCAGTACTTCTGACCTTTCCTATAATTTGGCTCATCTGTCCACAAACGGCTAGACTGCTTTTCAAGTGTCCTTTCAAAGTAAAAATATCAACGCAAAATTAAAATATACAGTCATTACACCTTCTAAGAAGACATGATTCATAACACCTACTTGCCTAGTTTGCTTTTATTTGCTCACATCAACCTTACCCGTCTCTGTCCCCCAGACGGAAGGGAACACAGCATTCTGCTCTGGCTTTTTGAGGCACAAAACAAGGCTGAAACCAGTGAGCACCTGTCCTGGGCATGATCAGAACAAGGCTCACCTTGCCCACTCACTTCCTCATCTCCTCCATATTTCTAACAAACTGTTAGTCGCTCAGTTGTGTCCTATTCTTTGCGAACCCATGAACTCCTCTGTCCATGGAATTCTCCAGGCAAGAATACTGGAGTGGGTAACCATTTCTTTCTCCAGGGGATAAATCTTGGCCAAATTTATCTTTCCTTTTCATTCCCTTTCACAAAACAGGTTTGGCATCTCCCACGCCCCAAAAAACGCAAACCAGAAGAAGGGATGTCACCATCACTTACATGTTTGAAGGATGTATGTGGGGCCGCACTGGCTCCCGTCTCTTCCAAGTACTCCCCCCAGTTAAAGCCGGTCTCCTCCAAGCTGGAGCCTTCTTCTGTGGAAAGACCAAAAAAAAATTTAAATTTTTTAAAGTTTAAAAGAAACACCCAAAACAAAAACCAACCCCCCCCCCAAAAAAAAAACAAACCAGAAAATCAATACTAGCATGAAGAATGGAAAGGCACTGGGCTTCTATGAAAATCAGAAACTCTTTGGTGCAAGTGAGGAACAAATTCAACATGTAGAAGGGCACTGCTGAATTCTTTTTCAAAGTTTCCATTTGCTGGTTTTAGAAACAGAGTACTGGAGAGAGACATAGAAGTGACCTAGGAGTGTGTCTATGTATGCTCAGTCATGTCCGACTCTTTGTGACCCCATGGACTGCAGCCCGCCAGGCTCCTTTGTCCATGGGATTTCCCGGCAAGAATCCTGGAGAGGGTTTCCATTTCCTCCTCCAGAGGATCCTCCCTACCCAGGGGATCAAATGGTCTCCTGCAGCTCCTGCATTGGCAATCGGGCTCTTTACCACTGAGCCACCCAAATGTCCATCAATGGACAATGGATGAAGAAGATGTGATACAATAGAATATGACTCAACCATAAAAGGGGAGAAATGGGGTTATCTGTAGAGATGCAGATGGACCTAGAATCTGTCATGCAGAGTGAAATAAGTCAGAAAGAGAAAAACAAATATCATCTGTTAACACATATATGTGGAATCTAGCAAAACAGTACTGATGAACTTATCTGCAGGGCAGGAACAGAGACACAGAGAATGGACATGTGAACACAGAAGGGGAAGGTGGGACAAATGAGGAGGTTGGGATTAACATACAGACACTTTTGGTGCTGTCAAGGCCTGACCCTAACGAACCCGCATCAGGACCAGAGGAGACCTGACGGTTCCGGTCCCTGGAAGCAGTGGTGAGACCAAAGCCAGGGCTTAAACCTCAAGTTCAACTCTGAAGCCACTCCCCAGAACTCCTGATCCTTCATAAAACTCTCATCTAAACTGTCACCAAAAAGGCTGTTTCTGCCCAATTTGAATTCATTACAAGCTACATTTCCACTCTCCTCTCCCAATCAAACAGGCCAGAGCAGCTCTTGGCGCTCACCCAGGCATTCACGCCTGGGTGAATTTCAATCACGAAAGGACAAGGTATTATTGGGCCCCCACCCGCACGTGAGTCAGTGATATCAGGGCTCGGGAAAGCACAGATGCTCCCTATCATCTAAACAAATCTTTGAGGGACTCCCCTGGAGGTCAGTGGTTAAGAATCCGCCCTTCCAATGCAGAGGATGCAGGTTTCGTCCCTGTTTGGGAAGCTAAGATCCCGCATGCCTCGGGGCCAAAAAACCAAAGCATAAAACAGAAGCAGTATTGTAGCAAATTCAATAAAGACTTTTAAAATGGTCCACATCCGAAAAAAAAAAAAAAACTTTAAATAAATACTTTAAAAAGCACCCAAGAGCCAGACTTCAGTGATGTTAACTCTAAGTATGCTGTTTCAGAAGGTCTTGTAGGTCTTCATGGGATCACAAAGAGTTGGACATGTCTTAGTGACTGAACAACAATGCTGTTTTAACAATAAAATCATACACAAGTTGAAGATTACCCACAAGACGGCCTCTTGGAAACTGTAGCAAGTAACACTTCCTCAGCCACCTATGCCCTCAGTAGCTGATTCTCTGAAGACATTTCAAAGAGCAACAGATAAACACACAATGTTTATGAGTGGTGGTCTCATAAACCCACAGCAAATATTTACAGCTGATTCATAAACCTCTTAAACCCATCCACGTCTTATCAAGGAAACTCTCGACAAACTCTCTTCCCTGCACAAGAACCGGAGGGAGGCATTTCCCATGATGTGATGCAAACAGACTATGAAGAGCTACTATGGAAATTTCACGAATTAAAAGAAGGGAGTGTTTATTAGTGGTAATCCATTTCTGGAATACAGAACGCTAGTATGTGACCAGAATCATTCATATTAACTAGAAAAAGAATACTGAACACTTTACTGAAAAGTGGACGTGCAAACAACTTCACAGTGAAAAATGCAATCAACACAGGACTCACCCATCTTTTTTTAAGGGATCAGATCTTGGGTTTTAGAATATTACCATCTGAAATAAGACTAACTTTGCAAGGGGAAAAAAAATTTTTTTTTGGCCATGAAACATGTGGAATCTTAGTTGGCCAACCAGGAATCAAACCTGTGCCCCCTACACAAAGTCTTAATTAGTTAGCTGCCAATGAAGTCCTTTGCAAGGGAAATATTAAACCTATTTCCAGTACCCAGTCAAGGAACAGAAAACCAGCTGATTTAGAGTAAATGAAATCTTACAGGGCACCTTCTTGTGTGCTAGATATTTAAGTGGAAAGAGAAAAGAAGAAGATATTTAATCTTTATCATTCTAACTGCTGATAGTTCCTAGGATCACAAGGTTTAGAAAACAGTTCTACTGTTGCAATGAGCCAACTCATTGGAAAAGACCCTGATGCTGGGAAAGATTGAAAGCAAAAGGAAAAAGGGGTGACAGAGGATGAGATGGTTGGGTGGCCTCACCAACTCAATGGACATGAGTTTGAGCAAAACTCCAACAGATGGTGAAGGACAGGGAAGCCTGACGTGCTGCAGTCCCTGGGGTCACAAAGAGTCAGACACGACTTAGCCACTGAACAACAACCACTGTAAGTACACTGAACAGCCACACGGTATAGATGAAACTCAGCAAGGACTAGCCAACATCCATCCTAGGTCTGAGTTCATGGCTGCAGGACTACACCTGGGTAGGGGGGAGGACAAAACACAAGGTCCTCAAGGCTGTCTCAGCTTTCCAGACCCCGAAAAGGCCAGAGAGACTTTCCAGAAAAAAAAGAAAAACACCCCATTCTCCTAGCTAGGGAGGCAACAACTGTTCAAAGAGACTTTAAAAGCAGAGGAGGGGGAATATTACTGAGTCACACTGAACTAGTCTCCAGCAGGAAGAGTAAGAGATCTGGAATTTTCTACGAGGAATGCTGATTCCTTTTCTTCCCAAAGAGAAGAGCCCATGGAACTCTGGTTTTTGTTGCTCAGTCGCTAAGTTGTGTCCAACTATTCACGTTGGTATGACCCTAATACAAAATATATATATATATATCAGGCCCACATTTCCAGCATAATTCTTTCACTCAGTGGCTTGCCCCGTCTAAATGGGCAGTGCCACTCTATCTGCAGGCTTCATCAGCAAATTACATTGAGTTGGTCTAAAAAAAAGAATGTCAAGGAATCTACATCAGCACACTGTTTTTGCTTTCATCTTTGCAATTGAAGAAATGGAGAGTTCCAGGAATCCAATCCCAACCCAACTTCCTTCTCTGAGTCCCGTACCAGAGCCGCTCAAGCTGTCTGCTGGGGAGGCCTCGGTGCCTCCATGGGGCTTATCCTGGGGGTGGCCTCAGGGCCCCTGGGAGAAGGAGGAATTTTACATGGTAACCCTGAATATGCTTTGCAAGCACTGTTGCTGAAGCTCCAATACTTCCGCCACCTGATGCAAAGAGCTGACTCATTAGAAAAGACCCTGATGCTGGGGAAAACGGAAGGCAAAAGAAGAATGGAACAGCAGAGGATGAGATGGTTGGATAACATCAGTGATTCCACCAACTCAATGGACATGAATTTGAGCAAACTTCGGGAGATAGTGAAGACAGAGGAGCCTGGCGTGCTGCAGTCCATGGGGCCACAAAGAGTCAGACACAACTTAGCGACTGAAAAACAATTTCACTGAGGGGACTCAAGTGTCATGGGCCCCAACTACTATTTGAGCCTTCCTTAAAATGAGGCAAAATGAAAAATAAAAAAGCTGTTTATGAGACAGAGTCCTCTGTGTGAAGCTGAAGTTTTCACAGCAAAAAGTGGATCATCAAGTAGGGAATTACAGCAACTGGGAGTGAGGGTGGCGGACCCCCAGCTACACAAACACCCAGGAGCAACCACGTTAGACTCATGGTCTCATTAAAATGCAAAGACACATCTTATAACTTTTCAGATGGAGGTCAAATCTCCCAGAAGTTAATAGTCATTTTTTAATGAATTCTACAGAGCAAATGTTTATGATTCAGAGCTGAGCTGTCCTTATACAAGTTGCTGTTATGTAAATATCACAGACCTTTGTTTTTAAAAAGTTATCTTTTAAAAAAAATTATCTTTTTAAAATAAACTCTTTATTATGTCAGTAGTTATAAAAAGATGCATGTGTAAATTCACTGGTTAAATATAAAATTCAATCAGAGATGTCCATTGCTTTGTTTGGGATTTCTTAAAAGGAGAAATTAAAAAGCGGAGACATAAATGGATGCTGAATTTTGTCAAAGGCTTTTTCTGCATCTATTGAGATAACCATATGGCTTTTTTCTTTCAATTTGTTAATGTGGTGTATTACATTGATTGATTTGCGGATGTTAAAAAAACCTTGCATTCCTGGGATAAAGCCCACTTGGTCATGATGTATGATCTTTTTAATATGATGTTGGATTCTGTTTGCTAGAATTTTATTAAGGATTTTTGCATCTATGTTCATCAGTGATATTGGCCTGTAGTTTTCCTTTTTTGTGACATCTTTGTCTGGTTTTGGAATTAGGGTGATGGTGGCCTCATAGAATGAGTTTGGAAGTTTACCATCTTCTGCAATTTTCTGGAAAGAGTTTGAGTAGGATAGGTGTTAGCTCTTCTCTAAATTTTTGGTAGAATTCCGCTGTGAAGCCATCTGGTCCTGGGCTTTTGTTTGCTGGAAGATTTCTGATTACAGTTTCGATTTCCGTGCTTGTGATGGGTCTGTTAAGATCTTCTATTTCTTCATGGTTCAGTTTTGGAAAGTTATACTTTTCTAAGAATTTGTCCATTTCTTCCAAGTTGTCCATTTTATTGGCATATAGCTGTTGGTAGTAGTCTCTTATGATCCTTTGTATTTCTGTGGAGTCTGTTGTGATCTCCCCATTTTCATTTCTAATTTTGTTGATCTGATTCTTCTCCCTTTGTTTCTTGATGAGTCTGGCTAATGGCTTGTCAATTTTGTTTATCTTCTCGAAAAACCAGCTTTTAGTTTTGTTGATTTTTGCTATGGTCTCTTTTGTTTCTTTTGCATTTATTTCTGCCCTAATTTTTAAGATTTCTTTCCTTCTACTGACCCTGGGGTTTTTCATTTCTTCCTTCTCTAGTTGCTTTAGGTGTAGAGTTAGTTGATTTATTTGATTTTTTTCTTGTTTCTTGAGGTACGCCTGTATTGCTATGAACCTTCCCCTTAGTATTGCTTTTACAGTGTCCCATAGGTTTTGGGTTGTTGTGTTTTCATTTTCATTCGTTTCTATGCATAATTTTATAATTTCAGCATCCATTTATGATTAAAACGCTCCAGAAAGCAGGAATAGAAGGAACATATCTCAACATAATAAAAGCTATATATGACAAACCCACAGCAAACATTATCCTCAATGGTGAAAAATTGAAAGCATTTCCCCTAAAGTCAGGAACAAGGCAAGGATGCCCACTTTCACCACTACTATTCAACATAGTTTTGGAAGTTTTGGCCACAGCAATCAGAGCTGAAAAAGAAATAAAAGGAATACAGAGAGGAAAAGAAGAAGTAAAACTCTGTTTGCAGATGACATGATCCTCTACATAGAAAACCCTAAAGACTCTACTAGAAAATTACTAGAGTTGATCAATGAATATAGTAAAGTTGCAGGATATAAAATTAACACACAGAAATCCCTTGCATTCCTATACTCCAATATTGAGAAAACAGAAAGAGAAATTAAGGAAACAATACCATTCACCATTGCATCAAAAAGAATAAAATACTTAGGAATATATCTACCTAAAGAAACAAAAGACTTATATATAGAAAACTATAAAACACTGATGAAAGAAATCAAAGAGGACACAAACAGATGGAGAAATATACCGTGTTCATGGATTGGAAGAATTAATATAGTGAAAATGAGTACACTACCCAAAGCAATCTATAGATTCAATGCAATCCCTATCAAGCTACCAATGGTATTTTTCACAGAACTAGAACAAATCATCTCACAATTTGTATGGAAATACAAGAAACCTCGAATAGCCAAAGCAATCTTGAGGAAGAAGAATGGAACTGGAGGAATCAACCTGCCTGACTTCAGGCTCTACTACAAAGCCACAGTCATCAAGACAGTATGGTACTGGCACAAAGATAGAAATATAGATCAATGGAACAAAATAGAAAGCCCAGAGATAAACCCACGCACATATGGACACCTTATCTTCGACAAAGGAGGCAAGAATATACAATGGACAAAAGACAATCTCTTTAACAAGTGGTGCTGGGAAAACTGGTCAACCACTTGTAAAAGAATGAAACTAGAACACTTCCTAACACCGTACACAAAAATAAACTCAAAATGGATTAAAGATCTAAATGTAAGACCAGAAACAATAAAACTCCTAGAGGAAAACATAGGCAAAACACTCTCCGACATAAATCACAGCAGGATCCTCCATGACCCACCTCCCAGAATATTGGAAATAAAAGCAAAAATAAACAAATGGGACCTAATTAAAATTAAAAGCTTTTGCACAACAAAGGAAACTATAAACAAGGTGAAAAGACAGCCTTCAGAATGGGAGAAAATAATAGCAAATGAAGCAACAGACAAACAATTAATCTCAAAAATATACAAGCAACTTCTGCAGCTGAATTCCCGAAAAATAAACGACCCAATCAAAAAATGGGCCAAAGAACTAAACAGACATTTCTCCAAAGAAGACATACAGATGGCTAACAAACACATGAAAAGATGCTCAACATCACTCATTATTAGAGAAATGCAAATCAAAACCACAATGAGGTATCATTTCACACCAGTCAGAATGGCTGCTATCCAAAAGTCTACAAGCAATAAATGCTGGAGAGGGTGTGGAGAAAAGGGAACCCTCTTACACTGTTGGTGGGAATGCAAACTAGTACAGCCACTATGGAGAACAGTGTGGAGATTCCTTAAAAAACTGGGAATAGAACTGCCATATGACCCAGCAATCCCACTGCTGGGCATATACACCGAGGAAACCAGAATTGAAAGAGACGCGTGTACCCCAATGTTCATCGCAGCACTGTTTACAATAGCCAGGACATGGAAGCAACCTAGATGTCTATCAGCAGACGAATGGATAAGGAAGCTGTGGTACATATACACAATGGAATATTACTCAGCCATTAAAAAAATACATTTGAATCGGTTCTACTGAGATGGATGAAACTGGAGCCCATAATACAGAGTGAAGTAAGCCAGAAAGAAAAACAACAATACAGTATACTAATGCATATATATGGAATTTGAAAGATGGTAACGATAAACCTATATGCGAGACAGAATAAGAGACACAGATGCATGGAACAATTTTATGGACTCTGAGGGAGAAGGTGAGGGTGGGACGTTCTGGGAGAATAGCATTGAAACATGTATATTATCATATGTGAAACAGAACACCATTCCATGTTCGATGCATGTGACAAGGGCTCAGGGCCGGGGCAATGGGATGATCCAGAAGGATGGGATGGGGAGGGAGGTGGGTGGGGGGTCCAGGAAGGGGAACATATGTAAACCCATGGCTGATTCATGTCAATGTATGGCAAAAACTATTACAATATTGTAAAGTAATTAGCCCCCAACTAAAATAAATAAATTTATTAAAATAAAAAAAAATAAAATAAAATAAAAACCAAACAACAACAACAACAACAACAAAAAAAAGCGGAGACATTACTTTGCCAATAAAGGTCCATCTAGTCAAGGCTATGGTTTTTCCAGTGGTCATGTATGGATGTGAGAGTTGGACGGTGAAGAAAGCTGAGCGCCAAAGAATTGATGCTTTTGAACTGTGGTGTTGGAGAAGACTCTCGAGAGTCCCTTGGACTGCAAGTAGATCCAACCAGTCCATCCTAAAGGAGATCAGTCCTGGGTGTTCATTGGAAGGACTGATGTTGAAGCTGAAACTCCAATACTTTGGCCACCTGATGTGAAGAACTGACTCATCTGAAAAGACTCTGATGCTGGGAAAGATAAAGGGTAGGAGGAGAAGGGGACGACAGCGGATGAGATGGTTGGATGGCATCACTGACTCAATGGACATGGGTTTGGGTAAACTCCGGGAGTTGGTGATGGACAGGGAGGCCTGGCGTGCTGTGGTCTGTGGGGTCGCAAAGAGTCGGACACGACTGAGCAACTGAACTGAACTGAACTGAAAAGGAGAAACATTTTAGCACAAATTCACAGGACCTAAATATCTTCCACATTATGCTCTTTAGGACTTGGTACTTTTACTGCCATGCTCCAGGTTCAATCCCTGATTGGGGAACTAGGATCCCTCAAGCCTCGATGTACAGCCAAAAAAAAAAAAAAGGAAAGAAAGGGTCTTGGGAAGGGGCATCCAACAATTGGGCGTATCGCCCTGGCCCTCTCTTTCTGGGCACATAGGAGATGATTCTACTTGGTCGCCTCCCTTGCAGCGGCCGAAACCCACAACTAGTTCTAGTCAAGAGATTGGGAGCAATGGTCTCCCCTGCGCTCGAGCATTTAACCGCTGATTCGAGCCACTCCAGCCCGGCTCACCCCTGTGAGGACAGACCTTGGAGCACAGAGCAGAGATGACAGCCCTAAAGAGGGTGTGGGAGGACTCATCGGACAGAGCATCCTCTGGCCCTACTCAAAGGATATGACCGATTTATAAGCACTTACTGTGTTAAACTACTGAGGTTTTATTTTTTATTGGAGCACAGCTGATTTTCAATGTTGTGTTCATTTCAGGTGTACAGCAAAGTGACCAAGTTACACATACATACACACGCACACACACACCTCACATACATACTTTATCAGATTCTTTTCCATTATGGTTTACGACAGAATATTGAGTACTCTGTGCTATAGAGCAGGACGTGGTATTTTTTTTATATATAGTAGTGTGTATATGTTAATCCCAGTGTTGTAATTTATCCCTCTCCCTCTTTCCTCATTGATAAGCTTGTTTTCTATGTCTTTGAGTGCCCTTTGTTTTGTAAATAAGTTTATTTGCACTATTTTTTAATTCCATACGTAAGTGATATGATATTACACCTGACTGACTTCACTTAGTATGATAATCAATCTCTAGATTCATACATGTTGCTGCAAATGGCAGTATTTCATTCTTTTTGTGGCTGAGTATGAGTCCATTGATTCTAGGTACCACATCTTCTTAATCTATTCATCTGTCAATGGACACTTGGGCTATTTCCAAATCTTCACTACTGTAAACAGTGCTGCACCAACAGTGAGGTGCATTTATCTATAGTTTTGTCCAGATATACACCCAGGATGGGGACTGCTGGATCACAAAGCCATTGAGATTTTGAAGTGACATGTCACCTCATCATAACCTAGCCTGCTCTGTCTAGTATTTTGAACCCAATTCTGCGTAACTTTCAAGCTGCTATATGCTTATAAATATCCCTGCAGATCTCAGAACAAGCAGTATGTAAAGCCTCAGAATACTGCCCCAATGTTTTCTAAACATTCTCAGGAAGATACTGGTCAAGACGTCAAAGGGCCAAATTCGTTTAGGAAACAAAAAAGCACCTGAATCAAGATCTCCATTAGGATCAGCTGAGCTCTGACGTTTTTCCAAGGGTGAGGATGAAGGGTCCTGCATACTGGAAACTGAGACACTGCCCTCCATTCTTAACGGCTGAGATCGTCTTCTCTTAATTCATCCTGCAGGAAGAGTCACCTAAGGAAAACCGACAACAGCAGAAGTCAGAACATTATAATCATAACCACGAATTTCTGAACTCTCCAAAACTAACGATACCCCATCAAAGCTGCCACCATTTCATCACAACATGCAGGGAGTGACGTCATGTCAGGAACATAAAATACCAGGACTGAAGACTAAAGAGCACATACCCACACAAGGTCAACAACAAGGTCACAGCACAGCAAAAGCCCCCATTTTCTCAGGTCATCATCACCAGTAAGATGGACATATTTTTCATCAATCAACAGAACTGCCATTCAATCAACAGAATTGACATTTCAACCCCCAAATCTACCTTGGCGGCGTTAGTAAGACACTCCGCGATCCACCTTCTCCCTCCTCTCTCATTGGAAGCTATGAAGCAGGAACCGCACCCGCCCCAGCCTCAGCATCCCCACACACAGGGAAGGTAACTGGTGTCTCACAAGTGATTCGTTACCAAAACCAGACAAAGCATTGCTGCATGCCAATAACGTGCTTTCTGACCAGCTGCACTTTTCCTGTAATAAGATGGCGATTCCACACTTGCATTCTGATAGAACTGGTGGGAATACAGGAAAAATTACAGCCAATTCTCACAGAATCCTACAATCTGGTTTGTGTACTTCAAAGATGGTGAAATACCCAGGTGCTATCCTTACTAAGAGTCAGCCAGTCAGGGCTGGTTTACCAAAATAGGGACCTGATCCTTGCACTTCACTCTGCAGGCAGCAGTGGGCACTGCAGGGCTTCATTCTAGGAAGCGAAAAGATCAGGTTTGTTTTAGAAAGATCGTTAGGGCAGCTGCATGCCAGATAGATGGACAGACAGGGAGAGGCTGAATGGAAACAGACAGTAAACAAGAACATGCTGAGTGGCAGGGCATCACCTGATAAAGAAAAAAGCTGAGAAACTGCTGCCTAGTATTTTGTATCTCTTAAGCCCCTAGCCCTAACTTGCCCCTCCCCCATCCCCTCTCCCCACTGATAACCACTAGTTTGTTCTCTATGTCTGTGAGTCTGCTTCTGTTTTACTATATCCCTTGGTTATATTTTTTAGATTCCATATATGTGATAGCATACAGTATTTGTCTTCCTCTGACATATTTCCCTAAGCATAATACATTCCAGGTGCATCCATGTGGCTCAAATAGCAAATTTTAATTCTTTTTCATGGCTGAGTAATATTCCTTTGTATACCTATTTAAATCTGGAGAAGAAAATGGCAACCCACTCCAGTACTCTTGCCTGGAGAATCTCATGGACAGGGGAGCCTGGCAGGCTTGAGGTCACAAAGAGTTGGATGTGACTTAGTGACTGGGCACGCATGCATATCTACTTAAAAGCCATATGTGATTAGCAGCTGCATACTGAACACCCAGACTACTGCCTAGGTAAGCAGGAGTTTATGATATTTGAGTTTGGAATATGTCCTAAATCAGCACCAATTCTTGCCTCTCTTAGTAGTTTTAATACATAGCAAACTAGTTTAAAGAGCATAGGAATCTTAAAACCTAAAGAACTTCAAAAGCAGACTGAAGAGTTTCTCCATAATATTCCAAAAATCTTTCATTGCATTCTTCTTAAAGTAGTGGGGTTTTAGTGAATGTGCTGTTTTTACACCAAAACAATTTCAAAAGAGAAGCAATCTTAGCAGCTAAGTTATATCACTAAGATTACAGCTTCTTTCATTCATCTACAAATTTAAGAAAATCATTCCACCTCAGAAATGTAATCAGGCACAGTTTTTCTGCAAGGAAAAGTCTATGAACCTAACTACTAGTAAATCAGTCAAATATCAGTAGCTTCTACGCCCTTATTTAAGGAGGAAAAAGTCTGCTCAAGTTTTTAAGATTCCTATTGACTTCCCTGGTGGCTCAGATGGTAAAGTGTCTATCTACAATGTGGGAGACCCAGGTTCGATCCCTGGGTGGGGCAGATCTCCTGGAGAAAGAAATGGCAACCCACTCCAGTATTTTCACCTGGAAAATTCCATGGAGGAGGAGCCTGGTAGGCTACAGTCCATGGAGTCGCAAAGAGTCAGACACAGCTGAGCGAGTTCACTTTCACTTTCATTGATTCAACTGTCTGCGTCTAACTACATGCTATAAAAAGGTAATCAGTGACTGTAAAATAAGTGCAATTTTAATGAACCAGACCCATCATTTTAAACAGAAGTCAAGAGCAACAATATTTATACCAAAAATCCACACTGTTCTGTAAGGACAAGTGAGAAGTCTTTGTCTACTCAGGCAGCTGCAAAATTTATTTTGGTAAATGACATGTCACCATTTGCTTTTTCACAATGTTTACTTTTTCCTTTCCATAAAAGGTAACCTTTCCACCTTCTGCAGAAGTCTTGTAAAATAAAATTAAAAACGGACAAATTAAAATCACTTGTAATCCTAACACCCAGGGACAATCTCTTTTGTCTCCTCCTGGTATTTCTCTGTGGGTTTTTTTTTCATGTAGAATTTAGAATTTTAATTCATTTCCATTTAACATCACCTAGAAAGCATTTCCCCTACATCATTAAACTTCTTTGAAAACATGACTTAAACTGATTGCATGATTTTTATTATAATATGAATAGGTTATTTGTTATCCCTCTCCCACTGCTGGCCATTATTTTGATTTTTTTATTTTTCATTATTATGGGCATCGTAATTTGCAATTCTCCCATGACACCTCACCTCTTTCCCACATTTTAACTTTGTTGGTATTCTTAATGGATTTTAAAGAGCCCTGCATATCTTATCCCACAAAACCCTTGCAGACATTTTCCCTTAATTCTATCCTTAGTGATACCTTCTGATACATGTATGGAACATGCTGTCTTTTTCAACTCAGTCTGATCCATCAATTCACTTTATGTCTTCTAAAAATTATATTCATAAAATGTCCTCCCCAACTGTAAGATACCAGAAGTCTAACTTCCCTGGATTTCAAGTTTCACATTTAGTTTTTTAACATATTTCTCCACATGTTTATGTTCAAATATTTTGTGAAGTCCAGCTCTGAGCTGACCACACCCTGCGGTTAATAATCCATTCCTACCCCATTGGGTTTTTAACAGCCTGTGTCTTTACCATCTATTAAATTCTTACACATACAAGGCTATGGTTCCATGCACCAACTTTCCTTTAATTATGACTCAGCAAAATAGGAACTATAACTACTACTCATACATCCTCCACTTAGTTCAGCAATCATTGAACTTGGGGCCGTTTAAGGCAGGTTTATACATGGGTGACAATGGTACTACATGTCTGGGAACCCAGACTCATGACCTGGTGATCATCACAAGGGACTCTACTGTGGACAGAAAGTGCCAGAACCTGCACACAGGGAGAAATGACTGTGCACCAGAGATGGTTCAAACCTTCATTTTCTGCTTTGTCTGCTGCTGCTGCCGCTAAGTCACTTCAGTCGTGTCCAACTCTGTGCGACCCCATAGACGGCAGCCCACCAGGCTCCCCCATCCCTGGGATTCTCCGGGCGAGAACACTGGAGTGGGTTGCCATTTCCTTCTCCAATGCATGCAAGTGAAAAGTGAAAGTGAAGTTGCTCAGTCGAGTCCGACTCTTCGCGACCCCATGGACTGCAGCCTACCAGACTCCTCTGTCCATGGGATTTTCCAGGCAAGAGTACTGGAGTGGGTTGCCATTGCCTTCTCCGAATACAGCAGGGAGGAGTAACTGGTTACCCAAAATAAACATTTCTGGACCATCCTAAAAGTTGGATGTGGTCATGCTACTCCATTCTGGCCAGTGAGAAGTGTGCCGAGTGAATGAGTTCAGCCTGCCTTTTCCACCAAAGGCTGTGACCTTCTAGTTCTGATATCAGCTACCAATGACCACTTCAGAAAGAAACCAGCTACGTGGTTTCCACCCCTCTATCTGAGGGTTCCCTGATACACAGCCAATCCCAATAAATACGGACCTTGCTCCTTAGTAATATGGACCTTGCTCCTTAGTAATATGCTTGTAATGAAGATGACTGGGTGGTCCTTTAGAATTCAGGGTGTGCGCTGTTCTAATCTGAAAGCCGATCAATAATGCCCCAAAATGGGGGGGAGGGACTTTCCTAGTGACTCTGGTAAAGCATCCACCTGCCAATGCAGGAGACACAGGTCCGATCCCTGATCCTGGAAGATACCACATGCTGTGGAGCAACTAAGTCCGTGTGCCACAACTATTGAGCCTGTGCTCTACAGCCCGGTAGCCCCAGCTACTGAGCCCGTGTGCTACAAATACAGAAGTCTGTGCTCTGCAATGAGCGAAGGCCAAGCACCACAACTAAAGAGTAGCCCCCGCTTGCCGCAACTAGAGAAAAAGCCTGAGCGCAGCAAGGAGGACCCAGCACAGTCAAAAATAACTAAGTAAATTTCTTAAAAAAGACAATGTCAAATGCTGTCTGTCTCTGGTTTCTCCACCCCCACCCCACCACCGCCAAAAAAAAATCTCAGTTCGGTTTGTTGTTCCTGTTCAGTCGCTAAGTTGTGTCTGACTCTCTCCAATCCCATGGACTATAGCCTGCCAGGCTTCTTCCTTTGTCCATGGAATTTCCCAGGCAAAAATACTAGAGTGGGTTGCCATTTCCTACTCCTGAGGATCTTCCCAACCCAAAGATCAAACCTTTGTCTCCTGCACTGGCAGGCGGATTCTTTACCACTGAGCGATCAGGGAAGTCCATTAATGAAGCTTTCCCAGTGGTTCAGTGGATAAAGAATCCACCTGCCAATGCAGGAGACACGGGTTCGATCTCTGGGTCAAGAAGATGCGAAGGAAATGGCAATCCATTCCAGTATTCTTGCCTGGAAAATCCCACGGACAGAGGAGCCTGGTGGGTTACAGTCAGTGAAGTCCCAAGTTGTCGGACATGACTTAGCATTAAAAATCATTCTTACCTGTATTCATCAAAAGGCAAAGTTCAAAAACATAACACTCCGAAGGCTTCACTCCAGTGAGCATTATTGTAATAGCAATAAAAGAAATGTTGCATCTCTTTTAAAGTTACCCAATTACCTAGTCCTCTCAAAGGGATCCACTTAAAGCAGTTCAAGAAACAGGCAATTTTACTACCTATTAACATGCTTACCATTTCAAGCTCATCATTCCGAAACGGAAATGGCTGGCAGCTGTTTTTTATGTGACTCCAAAAAGAGACTCTTCCCCAGGTTGAAAATTAAAGGCGAAGGCCTAAACGGACAGCTTATGAAATTCCAGACAGGCTCTGGCTGTCCGTGGAAATCTAGCATATCTAAATCAGAGAAAAGGGCCTCATTTCACACTCCAGGAATTTCCTAATGAGCACAGGACACCTCATCTGAGCCAAGACCTTCCCAAACATTTCCATCAAAGTGGAAAATCTCAGAGCATTCTGAAGGAGGCGCAACCCAAGTTGTGACCCAAATCTCATCTCTGAAACAATCACTGCACCCACCTTCCTAAGAAGCAACATGCAAATACCAGCCTGGGATCACGGCGTTATCTGCAAGAACCACATTTATAAATGGCTCTGAAGATGAAAAGAGGTGTTAAGCACCCAGCCACTTATCAAGGAAGGTTCCCTTCTGTTTACACCCATCCTGTCACCCAGATCACTCTACTAACCATGTGTGACTAAGCCCATCTCCCCCATGCTCACTCTGTTTCTCCAAGCCAACACTCTGTTTCTTTAAGAAGAGGCAGGCCTTCCGATTCCATCATCCAGGGAGATGACCTGATTCCTTGGGACAGAAGATTTCATGAAACGTTGCCATCCACGATGTGCTCCAGAGCTTGGTTTACACCTTAACTAGGACCTCAATCTCCCGGCCATTTTGCAACCAGTTTGCATCCAGTTCACTTTAAACAAGATTGAAATCTGACACAAACAGCTGCCCCAGCATAAGAAATGCTAACTTTTCACATCCCGATTCATACCTCTGTCCCAAGAAATTAGATCTGCAGAGCATAAGAGGTGGTCAAGGAGTACATAGCAAGGCCAGTGGCAGCCAATGATCCCCACGACAGCAAACTGGGTCGTCTTTTTTTAAAAAGAAGTTTTTAAGTTGGGGGATAGCTCTTTTACAAGTAGTGTTAGTCTCTGCTGTACAACAAAGTGAATCAGCTATCCCCCCCTCCTTCTGGGGCATCTGTCCCATCCCCCACCATCCCACTCCTCTAGGTCATCCCAGAGCACCAAACGGAGCTCCCTGTGCTATACTGTAGCTTCCCACTAGCTGTCTATCCTACACACAGGAGCATATGTACATCAATGCTATTCTCTCAATTCATCCCACCTTTTTCTTCCCCCAACCTCCTGTGTCCCCATGTCCATTCTTGACATCTGCACCTCTCTTTCTGCCCTACAAATAGCTTCATCAGTACTGTTTTTCTAGATTTCACATACATGTGTTAGTATAAAATATTTGCTTTCCTCTTACTTCACTCTAACCTAGAGTCTGTCACACAGAGTGTAGCCAATTGTGTCTTCTGATTCACAGTCTTAACTGCCACCTCTTAATCTCAGAGCTAAATCAGCCAATCAAGAGCGAGAGCATGGGCAAAATGAGAAAGGTAACAGCCCTCCACGTTACTTGCTCGAGAGAAAGAAAACCCAATCAAATCGCAGACTAGCTGTGCCACCATCCTGGAAGTTCATTTATTAATTAACTATTTCCCTTAGAATTATTTACATACAATTCTCTACTTATCTCCTATCAAGATGGACCAGGCCTTGAAAGACACAATTAAATCGACTTTACAACTGGTCTTTGCATCAAGGTAGCTACCTAGGGATTGTCACACCAGAAACTGACTTCCAAGCCACAAAGGTGAATACCATCCTTACGTCAGCATACTATGGACAAGAAATACTTGACACAGAAGAGGTTGGCTGTAGGCCCTTATCAAAGCATGATGATCAGAATTAACACAGACATTCAGTGCTAGCATCTTGGACAAACTGGAAACACAGGATTTCCCTATCATCTGCAAATATTAAGAGCGATGAATTAGAGCACCACCCCAAGGCTGCAACAAAGTTATCCTGCTCCTGCTCAGTCTCTGTGCAACCCCATGGACCACAGCCCACCAAGTTCCTCTGTCTGTGGGATTTTTCCCAGGCAAGAAATCCCTGAGGAGAGGCCTGCCATTTCCTCCTCCAGGGGATCTTCCCAACCCAGAGATCAAACCTGTGTCTCTTAAGTCTCCTGCACTGGCAGGCAGATTCTTTACCACTGAGCCACCTGGGGAGCCCCCATAACAAGGCTAAGTAACCTCACATTCTACAGGAGATGTGCATCTCACATCACACACCTGTGTACAGAAGTTAGTTAGGGTAACGAGCCTGTGCATTGTACATACAGTCATTAAAACTCAAGAAATACACCTGACAGGGTCCCCTTCGGTAAGCATGCGTGCGTGCAAATCACTTCAGTTATGCCTGACTCTTTGTGACCCCTGGACCATAGCCCACCAGGCTCCTCTGTCCATGGGATTCTCCAGGCAAGAAGACTGGAGTGGGTTGCCACGCCCTCTTCCAGGGGATGTTCCCAACCCAGGGATTGAAGCCACGTACCTCTCTTAAGTCTCCTGCATTGGCAGGAGGATTCTTGATCACTAGCGCCACCTGGGAAGCCCTCTATAAGCGTCTAATCATCAGTGCCTAGTTTTCTGAGGGGGTTTTCTGAATGGATGACTTCAAGGAGGACAGATGCACAGCAGTAGTACTTCAACTAAGACACAGACGGTGAAAAGTACTGATTTGGACTCTGCAAGCCCATCCCTGAAGGATGTGACCCCAGGCTGCTGAGCTCTGGGGATCCACTTGAAGAGCATTTCAGGTTTTGACTTTAAGCCACAGATATGTATCTATAAAATTAGGCACCAATCAAATGGCATGAGAGGTATGATCTAAATGCAGAATAACAACTCTTCCCGTCCCAGGATCAAACCTGGGTCTCCTGCACTGCAGGCAGATTCTTTACCATCTGGGCCACCAGAGAAGCTCCAGGGGAATAAGAGAATAAATAATAAGACAATAATAAGTTGGGCCCCATCCAACTGCCAAGTCAATGAAAACACCCTAATGTACTTTAGTTATAAAGAACTTGGGAAATGTAACCAATACTGCTAAGAGCTGGTTTAACCCTGCAGTGTAACCATCACTTAGCAGAATGTACTCTGGGCCTTTTTAACCACAACAAGCAACACTGTTTTCATCTGTAAAACCCAGGGACTATTCTAGAGGTCTCCTAAAGTCTATCAACCCACTTAAACATTTCAGAAGATCTGGGTTTTCCTGAACCTTCCTAGTTCGAGTGGATGTGGTAGGAAAGAACAATATATAATCCTCTCAAACGGAACAGAGACTCAAACAAGGAAGTAGTCACCATGGTCTACACTGGATCCCAAAAGCTTTCATTCAAAAGCTTTCAAGAGATGGGGCTGGTCCCAAATGCCCAGCTGGCTACTCAGAGTGTACAGTCTGCTACACCACCCAGAGCCGCTCTGGTTCACAGCACAGGGATGGAAAGGGGAAGAAGTTGTCTGAACTCCGCAGCTGGCTGGGAAGAAGAAAGCATATTTAAGCTAAAGTTGTAAAGACAATAAATGATAAGGACCATGACTCAAGGCTCCAAACATTCTGTTACATCAGTCAGAGCCTTTCTCCTGCCTCCAAGCAGAACATCAAAGAACACAGAAAACCAGAGCTGGTAGGTTTGATCCCAGAGTTGGCTGTTTCTTAGTAACAGCACTACGGACTATTAGGGACAAGGGAGAGGGGAGCAGAAAAAAACGAGATGCTCCAGAACCATCAGGCTTTATTAAAATGATGGCAGGGACTTCCCTGGTGGTCCAGTGGCTAAGACTCCTTGCTTTTAACGCAGAGGGTCCAGGGTGGATCCCTGGTCAGGGCATTAGAGCCTGCATGCCACAACTAAGACTTAGCACAGCCAAGTAAATAAGCGTCTATTTAAATGACCTTTCACGTGAGGCTTTGTAGGAACTTGCACTTGGCATTTCAAACGCTCATACTGTACCTTAAAATAATGGAATTCCTATCAGTTTTGACTAAAATGGAAAAAAAAAAAGCAACTTGCCCAACTGAGGAGAAAGGATGCTAAAAAACCATCTTTCCTTGGGCCAATAAAACTGCAGGGGGAAAAAAAAACACAGGATAAAAGCTTTCCCACCATCCCCCACCCCTGTGGCTGTAAACCCCTCTTTACAGTCACAACCACTGGCGTTATTCGCCCAACACTAGAGAGTTCACCAAATATAAGGCATCAACCAAAATGCGTCACTCTGGTTTTTAAGAAAATCAAAAAGTATGAAACCGAAAGCACAATGGATCATTTCTTTAAATCAAGGTCAAAGACATCCATCTTATCACAAGAATAGAAACCTCCATGACGAGAGAGTAAAACGTTTTGAGTAGTGAGTATCACAGGTAACAGGAAGGACCCTAACTGCTGATGTACAGCAAAGTATCAGCATGTTTTAAAATTCTCTATGAGGGACTTCCCTGATGATCCAGTGGTTAAGACTCTGAGATTCCACTGCAGGGGGTGGGGGTTCAAGTCCTGATAGGGGCACTAAGATCCTGAATGCCACGCACCATGGCCAAAATAATAACTAAAATTTTCTACGGGCTAACCAGATAGGGAGTAAAGGGTAGTACCTTTCAATCAGAACACCACTGTGCTGATCATACAAAACCAAACCCTAAGAACTTTATTTGGTAATGCTTCCTTGGTGGTCCAGACGGTAAAGAATCTGCCTGCAACTTGAGAGAGACCTGGGCTCAATCCCTGGGTTGGGAAGATCCCCTGGAGGAGGGCATGGCAACCCACTCCAGTATTCTTGCCTGGAGAATCCCATGGACCGAGGAGCCTGGCGGGCTACAGTCCATGGGGTCCCAAAGAGGCAGACACAACTGAGTGACTAAGCACAGCACAGCTCAGCTCACTCCCTGCTGGACTGCAAGCTCCAAATTGAGTATCTCCTCTTACAATACACTGTCCTGTCTATAAACATGTTGTTTACACTGACCTCCAAACAGAGAACGCTTGGCTTAGCCAACAAGATCAAGTTTCCTGTGAACTGTCCCAGGACATTCTCAGTCTTACAAAGAGAGGAAGGACTTGCCCAGTGGCCCAACCTGAAGGGTAGCTGTGGAAAACAGAGGGTCAGGTCTGATTCCTTCACTGACTGAGTTATGAGGAGGCCGCAGTTACCACCCCCCCCCACCGCCCCCGCCACACACAAACACACATATTATGAATATAATCAAATAAAGTCTAAGCACTCACCTTGTGTGGGAGGGCGGGTACAGAGGGCTATTTGGAATGGTCCCTTCTAGTCTAGGAATTATTAGAGCAAACTCAAATCAAATTTTTGTCTATGGCCTGTATCCAAAGGCAGGCTGACCTGGTCCGGGCTCTGCCATTACTGGATTGTATGTGAAAGCTACAGTGGTGTGCCTCAGTTTTTCTCTACATCTCTCCTTTTCCAGAGCCCAAGTGAAATCATGACCCCATGTGCATTTGTATCACTTAATAACAATAACGTTACATCTGCACTGTGATCTGCATTCACAGACATCCTCTGTGATGATGGCCAGTCATGTGTCAACTCTACCTCCCAGACCAAAGATGAATCACATGGGCAGGTCTGCATAGATGTGCTGAACCACGAATTTTTTTCCCAAATAGAACCATGGAGATGTTTGAGTGAGTTTCTAGTTTAAAGTACCTAATCTTAGATATGGAAGCTGATTCTCAGAAAGATGACGACCAGTAACCAGTCCATGGTCACACATCCGGATAGAAGCATCGCTGAAACCAGGCCTCCTCCCAATTTTGTCCTGGCCTCCTCTGTTGGGAATCCTCCTCACAAAACAGAGCTGTCAGGTCACAGATCACCACTGCAAATACACAGATTGGTTTGCCATCACAGAGATAATTTCCCTAACAGGATTTGCTTACCTGTAGAATGGGAACAGTAAGTTGCTACCAGGAAAATGCCGATATAAGAACAGTCAAAAAATAATACTAAATATGTCTTAAACTATGAATCCTAATTTCTTTTGGGGGCAAGAACTTTTTACAAGTTCTTTATTATTTTTTATTTTATTTTTGGCTGTGCCCCATCCTGTGTGGGATCTTAGTTCGCCAACCAGGGATCGAACCCATGCTCCCTGCACTTGTAAGCACAGAATCTGAACCACTGAACCACCAGGGAAGTCTAACAAGTTCTTTATGGCCTCCACACTGTTACAGGAACTCCAAAAGTTCCCCAGAAAGTGAAATACTAAAAGAGAAATGGTATCTAATACTAGAACTGGAGATGATTCAAATTCCACATTGACTATATTTGTTCGAATCACTTAAAAAAAAAAAAAAAAGAAACCTCTTTTAACTTTGAAATTCTCTGTATTTTCACTGCCTGTGCTTCTTGTATCCCCAAAGCACCCTGTATCAATTCCAGGGACGCCTCATTCACTTACTGCTCAGAGAGCAATGTTTCCATCACCCAGCATTTCTGCTCAGATTTGGCAAGTCCTCTGGGGAGAAAGGTGGAAACGGCCACCTCAGTCAGAGTGCACAAAATGGAATCTGATGAGTGGTCAGCCTTGCCGACATAACTTCATAATTAGTCCATAAACTCTGCAAGAAAACATTAAGAGGAAAAGCCCTCTCTGATCAGTTACTCCCATCATTAGAGAAATTCAGAGTACCATCAGTATGGCCTGTTTGAGGTTCAGGGTGTGGGTAACCCAATGGGAAAGGGGAAATACTCTTGTCACCCCTGCAGGTCTCTGCCAGCACTTCTAAACCAATACACATCAAAACAGATTGACTGGTGGTGTTCTCTAGCGGAAGGGTTGCTGAACAGCCCTGCCACTGGGCAGCGATTTCCACTGGCCAGAGGGGTGTCTCCTGAGCTTGAGTAGGGGACTAGAGGGCTTCCGGTGCCTATTGTCCATGACCCCCCCACCTTCCAGGCAGCGGCTGGGTCCCAGCAATGAGCTAAGATAAACATCTGAAACAGTACTTATTCATGGAAGGGAGGAAACAGAGTGTGCGCAAATGTAACGCTCTGCAAGGAAAAGTAGCAAACCTCCTACCTCCAACGAGCTCCTAGCCAGCAATTCCTTGCGCCTACCGAGGCCTCTCCCCTCCCCTCCTTTACCAGCTTCCTCCCCACCCCCAACCGCCTCCCCAGGAAATGGGGCCGAATTTGTGCCGGTTTTCGCTTTCTCTCTCCTCTGGTGAAACCTGCGTCCATTTGCTTGCTGCAGACGTGCCAATCGGTCCCCCGGCTCCCTCGGCAGGGGTGCGAGGGTGGAGGGGTGAGGGAAGGTAGAAGGCGGCGGCGATGGGTCTGGATTCGGACACGGTCTGCGGGCATCCGAGACAGTTTCCCACCCGTGGGCTCGGATCCGCTGCGAATGCTTCGCTGGAGCCGACAAAACGCGGCGCGGGGACGGGACTCTCCGGAGCCAAGGGGGCGAGCGCAGGGCCTGCAGTCCCGGACCCTGGAGGAGCC
Source organism: Giraffa tippelskirchi (assembly GCF_054371585.1). Lineage (NCBI taxonomy): Eukaryota > Metazoa > Chordata > Mammalia > Artiodactyla > Giraffidae > Giraffa > Giraffa tippelskirchi. Next base: position 56,569,224 of record NC_137287.1, read on the forward strand.
GGAGCTCGGGTCCAGGGAGGCAACACAGGGGACACCAGGGTGGGTGAGCAACCTCACTCCTGCGCCGAAAGGAACGAAGACCCGCGCGGCCAGCCCCGGGCGCCCTGCCCTTCCCGGAATCCCACCCAACTCTGTAAACACGAAGATCCGGAAAATTCAGAAAGCGAAACTGCAAGCAGGTCTCCAGAAGTTTGGAAACGGCTTCCCAAGCTCCCGGCGTCTGGACACGACGGACGCGGTCAAGGATGAGCGCCCCAGAGAGTGGTCATCGCTCTGCAATGCCGCCCTCCGCGGCCCCGGTGCACCTCCCGGGTTTTTCACGCGCAACCGTCCCCAGTCCAGGTTCCAAGACGGGGGTCGGCGGTGCTCCTACCTTGTCTCCATTCCGCCCTCCGCCCGCTCCTCCCCACAAGAAGGGAAACTTGGGCCCTGCGAGAATCCTGGGGAATGTTCTTGTAATCGGTTGTATGTAAGCTTCCACGGCACAGCTCGACGCAAAATCGCAGGTTTCGGGGCGTTGGAGTAGATTGTGCGCTTGTCAACAGCGACGTCAGGAGGACGAGGGGAGGGGTTCCCGGCTGAAACTGCAGTTTACAAGCACTGAGCCATTTTAGGCTGGTTTCCCCTTGAAGGAAGCCCACGAGGAAGCAGTCGCCGAGGGGACGCCCGGGACCGGAATGCCGGGGACGCGCCGCTCCGCACGCTCAGCAGGGGGCTCGCGGGTGCGAAACGCCTCTAGGCCTGAGGGTCAGCCTCACTGCCCAGTAGGAGAGGGGAAATCTGCTGCGGGGTCCCCAATTTGGGGAATGCTTGCCCCCAGGCCCTACCCAGGGGGGCCGCAAGGGGCAGACTGTCCGATGGCGCGGCGACCGTCCAAATAGGAGGACACTTGACCCCCTCGATCCTTCCTCCAAGCCCCTGCGAATGCCCAGAGCCCACGTCACTGTGACAACTGCAGACCTGGCCAGCGCTTTTTAATCCTGAGACTTAAAATCTTCCTGGCGCACTAGACAGACGCGCCATCAGGTTCTCGGGCCCAAGTAAAGTCCCCCGGATCTGCCCTAGCCTGCCCCCGGGGACAGAGCGCGGCTGCTGTGTGGCCCCAATCCCCCTGGTCCACCCTGCTGGCTGCGCTGCTCGACCATCGCTCCGCGGCTGCATCCTGGCCACTGGCGACCCCTGTCGGGGACCCCTTCCAGCTAAGGAAACTCCGTTTGCTCGCTTTCCCTCGGGCTCCACTTACAAGCTCCGACTCTGCCCTCAAACTCTCAGACCCTCTGAGGACCCCGAGATCGGCCTTTCCCCAGCACCTCGCCGCCCTCTTCAACCCCAAGGCGACATCCCCGCTCGATCGCCTTAGAAGGCTCGCCGACCCAACAAGGGCGAGGGGCACTCTCCCGCGAACGCTCTCCCCATCCCCCACCTTCCCTAGAGCGCAACTCCAAAAGCAACTCCGCCGCTCCACCCCACGCTCTGCAGCCCAGGGCCGTGCGCCCCCGCCCTTCCGCCAACGTACTTTCACACACACCCCCACCCCACCCCACCCCCCACACCCCGGACGCCGCAGCCCCCCACTCCCACTTTCTACCCCGCCGCGGCGCAAAAGACCCGGTGTCCACCATTAAGTACAGCGCGCCCCCTGCACACACACACACACACACACACACACACACACACCGGCGTCAGCAGCCTGACTGCCCCAGAAACCCTGGATACTGAGTCCTTTAAATAAGCGACACACCGCTCCACCTACCCGGCTTTACCCACACAGGATCCTGCGTACAGAGACAGAAAGAGAACTGGTCTAGAAAGCTGAAATAAATCATTCCCTCTGCCCTCATGCATTTTGCACCACGTGTCAGCAATTTGTCACGTCAAATCAGGGCAGGGTCTGGTTCGGAGACGCACACACGAATCTGGGGCGGATCTCTTGGACACTCCCACCCAACTGCACACACAGGTATGCCCACTGATTCAAAGGCACGCAGAGCAGTCCTGTCCCGATGCCCCGGTCCGGGCCAGCGGTACCCCTTTCCCCTTTAGCAATGGACTGGACACACGCAGATTCTAACCACGGAAAAAACTAGGGCAGCTCATTCCTTCTCTTTTTTCCCATTTAATTCGCTAAAGCAGCTACTAGAGTAGCCAAAGAGAGCTGAAACTAAGAGATGGCAACTCCGGTTGGGTTTTTTCCCACCTCAAAATCTTGATTTTCAGTTTTTAAAAGCCACCTTAGCCCGCCATATTGAAACTGGCAAGGCTTCTAAATACTCCTCCGCCGCGGCTTCCAAGAAAACACCACAACCGAGCGGGCTCTGGGCGCGCGTCTGGCCACCGCAAATCAACCACTTCCCTCGGCTAAGGCTCCCCTTCTCCGGCTAATCGTCTCCCGCCGCTCCAGATCAAAAATCCACAAATACATCTAGCAGTTCCTACAGCAGTTTTTTTTTTTTTTTTTTGCGGATTTTGCTAACACACACATTTTTTTAAAATAATAAAACTCCAAAGCCAGATCAGATTAGTAATTGTGAAAGGAGGTTCTCTGAGAGCAGACAACAGGAAAGCCCCAAGGGACAGGATGTGACTTTAACGCTAAAGAAAAAAGAACGAAAAAAAGAACAAAAAGATCATCCATGCCGGAGCACGCTCCGAAACTACTACTGACAATTTCAGCTGCACAGGCAAATGTTTGGGGGGGGGGGGCGATTCGGAATGTGTCCACGATTTCTAATCCCTTTGATGGATGGTCTCCAGTCCTCACCCCACCATCTCCCCCAACCACCACCACGCCGCCACCCCGAACACACACACACCATTTAAAAAAAAAAAAAAAAAAAGGAAGAAAGAGACCCCAGCGCGGAGTAGCAAGGGCGGCTGCGTCGCCAAATTGAGCGCACAAATGAGGAAGGTGGGCGGCGGGAGGGGACACTGTGCACCCGGAGAGGAGTACGCTTTCCAACTACGGACAGACTCCCGTGAGGCCGGGCTTTGCGAAGCCGAGGGACCTGGAGGAAGGGGACGGGGGGGAGCAAAAATGACAACCCGGAGCACAGAGGGGAGTTTGGGGCTCTGCTCCAGTGCTGTCGCCTTTTCCTCCAGCCCTTCCCTTTCGCTTCTCTCCCAGTGCACCCCCTCCTTCGGCCCCCCACCCCGAGCCCAATCCAGCTTCCCTTTTTCTCGGAGCTGGAAAAAGAGAAGCAGACCGACGCACTCAACCTGCGGGCCGGAGGTCCCCTCGCGGGGCGGGCTGGGCGCGGGGACAGCGGCCGGTGCTGGGTCCTACCTAGTGAAGTTCGTCCTCCCCGCGGCGTGGACAGAGGCCGGGGCGCCGCCGAAGCGGGGGACGCCGGCCTCACCCGCTCGCCGCGCCTCGCTCGCTCCCCGCCCGCCACCTCCCTCGCGCGCCCGCTCCGCGGCTCGGACTCCCACTACAGCCTCATTCCAATATGGCATCCTCTCTGTGCGCATGCCCGGCACTCTTTTTTAAGATTATTATTTTGTGTGTGTGCGCAGCGAACTCCTTCAACGACCTTTTCCAAGCGCTTGCGGCATGTCTTAAGCCAATTAGCGGGCGGGACGTTGCCCCCCTTCCCCTACCCACGCTGGGACTTCCCCATGCCTGGGCACATCGCCACCCCCACACACTCACCCACGCACACTCCACACTTCCACTGCCCTCTCCCCGTCCCCCGACTCCCCTGGCTTTTTTCCTTTAGCTTCCTCCATACACGATCTGCAGAAAGTTCCCATCACAGGCGCTTCCGCAAACCCATCGGCAGGGAAATCTGGGCAAACTCCGCAACTCACTGGACACTTTCGGTTCCCTGGATTTACAATCCCCCGGTGGACGAAATGCACAAAGTTGCGCTTTTCCGCACAAGGCTTGTAGCCAGCGGAAAGAAATTCAATCCGCTCCGAGACCCGGGTCCCGCCCACTGCGCCCCACCCGGCTCTTAAATTGTGCCTTTTCTATGGAGATTCAAATATTTTCTGGGGCCTTAGGGGTAGCGGGAGGGGGCAGGAGAAAGGTTTTTCCTGGGAAACGTGCCCAGAGGAGTCGGAAATTCAATCAGGGCTATTTGGACCAGCCTTGCAGCTGAGACCCGCAGGGCGCAGGTAACGAGGATCGCCACGGCGTCTCCGGGGGGCAATGTCCAGGTCTGGGGGACCGCGAAGGGCACCTGGCCTGGGCTGGCTCTTGGAGGGCGGGAAAAGAATCCTGCCCGAGGAAAACGTGGCCCTCGGCGACCGATGGAGTGAACAAGAGGCATAGCAGACCTGAGCCGGGCAGGGTTTCCGTGTGGCGTGTGTGGGTCCGCAGGCACTTTGCCTGGGGCGTGGGGCGGGGGGGACGACAAAGTGGATCTCCCTGGCCGGAGCGGTGGCTGGGCAGAGACTGAAAGGAATATCCTAATGCGGAAATGCTGGCGACGCCCGAGTGGGTCAGACCGAGAACTTCCGAAGGTGGGCTTTGCTGCACTGAGGAGCGAGGAGATCTTGCTGGAGGCTAGAGTTTATTTCCACGGGAAATGGAGAACCAGCACTTTGGGCAGGGTTTTTGCTCTATTACCACAAGGGGTAAATCCCCACCCCTACCCCGAGTCTCCCAATTCTGTGTCCATCTCCTTCCTACGGACCTTTCTCTCCGTGTCCTCCCCCTGGCCCAGGGGTCGGGAGGCTCTCTCATCCCGGACACTGCTGCGCGTTCCCAGCTCCGCCCGCCCTCCCACGCCCGGTCACCCCGGCGAGTACTCGAGGACCCCTGTGCTCGGGCACGTGAGGTCCCCGAAGGATAAGTGGATGCTCCCAAGGGCAAGGGACAGGGCAGGGACCAGGGATGCAGAGAGGAAGTCAAGAGTTTGAGCGCGCGCAGGACCAGCAGGGGTCTAGCCCGCTGGGTCTTCTCCCCGACAGCGGGACCCGCGCTGGTGTAGAAGGGCCATTAGAGGGATGTGCCCGGAAACTGCTCCGGCCAAGCCCTGCGGTCGCGAGTGCCCCTCCACCGAAATGGTGGGTGGAGCTCGGAGATCCTGGGGGACTTCCGCGGCGGTGAGAGCCCTCGCGCTTGCAGCCTGGGCCAGTCATGTCTCCTCACGTCTTGGTGAGCGCTCTACGAGAGCTCTTGGAGGGAGCCTTCGTCTTGTCACGCCTTCTGAGTGTCCCTGAGGCTCAAAAAAGGAAGGGCAAGCGACTCACAGGTCATACTCCAGCCGGAGTCTCCTTCACAGACCAGCTTCTCGGTCCCCACCTCTTTGGGACATCCGACCTCTTTCACCTGAAGGTCACCGAAGGCGGAGCATCTCCAGCCACACCCGGCCGCCTGCACCCCAAAACCGCCTCCCTTGGTGCCCTGAGATGGCTCCTAAATGAGACCGTGGATGCACAGCGGTTCCGAGGAATCCTGAAGGAGGATTCCAGACGGCGTCCTTGGCTTTACCCCGGGGTCTCGTCTGCTTGAGCCTTCAACACACAGTTTGGCCCAGAAGGGGCGGGGTGGGGGAAAGGTCCTGTCCCAAGTGGACTTACAGCGAGGGGAGACCCACCGTTCCCCTCGCCGGGATCACCTGCTCCCGCGCCGCGGAAGCGCAGAACCTGCCCCGCAGAGAGGTCTGAGGCCGTTTCCCCTCCTCCAGACCGTCCCGCTCCCCGCGCCCGGTGCTGCGCCCTCCACGGTAGCAGCGGCCCTGATGGGCGCTCGCGGCAGCGCCCCTTCCTCGAGGGTCTCAAACCTAGCCGGGGGCCCGGGCCGGGGAGGAGGCAGAGGATCTCTGCTCTCGCCTGCCCCCACCCCAGCACTTCCGGGCGACTCCAGTTTACAAAGAGGATGCACTTTTCGTCTCCAAGAGCAGAGGCGACGTGAGCTGCAGCAGCCATTGCGCCGGCTCTGGGTTTGTTTACCAGTTTTAAGTCATTATTATGCACGGAACGTTATTTCATCAAAATAAAAAACAATTGCAAAAAAAAAAAAAACACCTAATCCCCAACTCGATGAACTGTCTCTACATTATCCTACAGTTCCTCCAAAGTAATGCAGTCTTTTTATATTTTTGGAACTCACACTCTTGCACAACTTTGCCAGTGGGTCTGGAGAGCAGTGTGGAGTTTGATTTTTTTGTACTCACCGCGATTAAGACATAAAAGCATGAAGCCACAATACACAATGGTCGTCACCTTGGTACCTCCAAGAATCTTCTCAACGTTGTCCAGAGTGAAATTTCTCCAACTTTGGCTTTCCTATTGCTTTTCCCACGTGACTTATTGAAGGTTCCTTGGCTTTTTATTCTGTATTCTGCCTCCATTCTCCTCTATCCAAGGACACCTATGAGACAAAAGAAATTGGTTCCAAGATTGCCTGCCATTATTAAAGGATCCCTGATCCCATTCCAATACCTTCCCACTTTCATTTTTATTCCAGAAGCAGATACTTTAGGGATGTGAGTATCCAGGGGTAGAATCCACCGTAAATCTGTTAAAGATGAAGTGGGAGTGGGACCAGCAAAGTCAGCCAAAGATAAAGCCTGGGACTGTTTCAAACTAAAGAAGACATAATATTAATACATTCCAAGTCAGAAAATTCAACCATGTAAATCTCATGATAAACACCATGAGGTCTCGCTATAAATTGTTAACATTTTCTAAAAATCTTGGCAAAAATAAGTTTTTGCTCACACCAGCTGACTATAACTTATTTCATGTCTAAACAATGGTTAAACCATGAATTATATCACTTCAAAATGCACTTACACATCTAAGTTATGCCTTCTAAGAGACTTTGGAATTCTTTCCTACAAATGAGGCTATAATATATAAAATATTAAAATTATATTTGCTAATTGGAAAATATTTAGAATTAAAAACAACAGTTGAAAAGTTTCTCATATTATGGGTATTTCTAAGTATGACTTCACAAAAAAATATTGCAGATGAGTCAAAAATTATATACATATTATTTATCTTATTTATTCTAAAGGCATATCATTACTTAAACCTTGTTGCACTAATCTTCACACCAGGAAAAATATTGGTCAATTGGCTCATAATTACTCCTTATTGATATCACTATATAGGGAAATGCCCTAAAGGAAATGAACCATTTTGCTTCCTTAACAAAGAGAATCTCTGAGATATTAGACAAATTAACTTAACATAAAAGTAGGAGGGTGGAAAAGTGTCCCCCAAAAGCCTCTCAAAATAAATATTTGTGATTCATGTTGAGGTTTGACAGAAAACAACAAAACTCTGTAAAGCCATTATCCTTCAATTTAAAAATAAATTAAAAATAAAAAAAGATTAAAAAATAAACAAATATTTGAAGAATGTATGCAATCTTCTTTTTACCAGAGGCTTGAGATCTAAACACATCTCTTAGCTGGGGTGAGACTATGTTCTTCCATCACTCTCTTAAGGTCACTGAGAGTGAAATCTGAAGACACTTCCTCCCTTATTTTTCACCCTTTACCTCTATCCCTGTTCAAGCGCCTAGCTCCTGGGATGAGAATCAAATGACCTTATCAATGCTTCATCACTAATTTTCTGTGTGACCTACGTAAGTTCAAATGACCTCTCTGAGCCATCTTTTCTCTAGGATAAAGGGAGGGGATTGGACTAGATGTTCTGTAAGGTCCTTTCAAACTCTAAAAAGTGCTTATCCATCTACCCCACCCAAAGCCACAATTTGCTTTCTATAATATCCTAACACCATCTCTGCAGACTAGAAACAGCCAAGGTGTAAATTCTGAGGTCACAAGAAAAAACTAATAAACAGATCTGCAGGGGAAGGGCCTTTTTTGCCCTCCTAGCGAGCAGTTGTTTGAGTCATATTTCTGCCTTGTTTAGATCATTGTTTTGTCTTTGTAATTACTGTGTGGGTTTGTTTTTTTTATCCCCAGAAGTGTCTGGGCTGAGGTACCCAAGAGTCACTGGGAAAAGTCTGGGTGATGGAGCTCATTGTTTAAATGGGAAAGTGAGTGTAGTGATGAATAGGATATTCCACAAAGATAGCACCTATCAGAGGATATCTCCACAAAGGTATCACCTATCAGAGCACTTACTCATCCAGTTCTAAAAATTCCAGAAGCCCACCGCTGCTTCCTGTATAATCTGAAGAAGTTTCAGGCTTCCTTGACTAGAGAAAAAGTAACAGCGAACACAGAGGGTATATTAAAAAAAATTAATGATGTCTGAACTCCCCTAGGACATTGATTTAAAGAGCAGAGATGGTTTCGCTGTGAAAGTGCCAGTTTTGACTGATGGCTTCTTTCTCACTGAGGAAGACAAACACTATGATGAAAGTCACATCCAACTTCTGAGGCTACTTGTATTGGCTGCCTAGTATTATGTACTCTGCTTGTAAGTTTTGTTTTACATGAGGCAGAATATTCTAGATCTTGCAGCCTGGCTCCTAGTCCTTTTGAGAGGTGGGGAAGTCAGAGCCCAAGAAGGTGAAATGACGGAGATCTCACCCAGAGCTGCAGAGCAGGGCCTGACCTTTCCCTCTTCTACTCCATTAAAGAAGGAGAAAGACAAAGGAGGACTTACTTAGTGTCTATTTTACACCAGTCACTCTTCTGGAGTCTTGACATACGTGATAGTATGTACTGTGTTCTAGTCTCTATTATGTGTAATGTCTCTTATAAATGGCTTTTAAATACGTTTTAAACATATATTTTTTTACGTAGAAAACTAGACTGATCCACAGTCACTAGAACATTTCCATGTGTCACTTTTTTTGTGGCAGAGCTGGAGTTGTCTGGAATTATTTGCATTCTCTATAACTGAGGGTATTTATTGCCCCATACACACACACACACACACACACACACACACACACACACACACACAGACACCCCAAAAAACCAGCAGGTCAGGGATGTGGTTTATGGTCCTGGTCAGTTTCACCTCTGCAAGTTAACTAGCCTTAGTGAGATTGAATCAGACACTGTGCAGAAGTGTAAAATGTCCCCTTGGACTCATAACATAACATAGACTAAACAAATTAAAGTGGGCAACAAAAATCCCACATCAAAAAGTAGGTTTCGTGTAAAAACAAGTAGACAGATTTTATTCTATGCATCTACCACTTTAATAAATCCCAACTCTGCTAAATAGAGAAGAAATATCAGTGTTTGGACACTGGACAATACAGCTTTATTGTAACCTCAACCCCCTCTGCTCAACCAGTGAAATTTTCAATTTCACTGTATAAGTTGCTTTAGTGGACCTCACTATAGAAAATAATTATCCTGGTCAAAGAAATGTTAACAGACCCATAAAGACTTGATTTGCAGTGCCATCTACTGGAAACAAATATTGACTTGCTTTCAGATTTTTTTTAATATAGCTTTTTGTTGCTTTTTAATGGATTATTGTGATTTCTGGAGTAAAAGAAGATACCTGGGGTAATGAAAGTTTTCCTGGTGGCTCAGGTGATAAAGAGTCTGCCTGCCAAAACAGTACACACGGGTTCGATCCCTGGGTCAGGAAGATGCCCTGGAGAAGGGATTGGCGACCCACTCCAGTATTCTTGCCTGGAGAATTCCATGGACAAAGGAGCCTGTCGGGCTACAGTACATAGGGTCGCAACAGTCCATAGAGTCCCAAAGAGTGGGATATGACTGAACGACTAACACTCACACATATTTGATTACAGATAACAGTTAGGACAAGTTGTTATCTATAATCAAGCAAATCTAATTTTAAGTAAACTGAGATATATTCATCTGAAACCATTCAGTTTTTGAATAACATAAAGAATCCTTAACATGTTTCTTTGGAAAGTAAGACCTCTACCATTTTTTTAAAAAAGGGTCACTACAACTAGCTTCTTAGTAGAGTGTTATGATTTTTTCCTTATCCATGTGAAGATTAATTTTTACACTTGTAAGTGCCTCTGGAATAAAGTTGATGACTTCTTAGAGGTTTTCCTTTTGGTTTTATACCCTGTAGGGGAGGGACATGAGGATTTTTCAGGGTTTTCCAAGCCAGTTTCTCAAGGAGGTAAATGTATTAAAAATTAGATATAGAAGATAATTAGCTCCAAAACCCAAAAATCAATGTCAAATATTCATTGATCGTTGCTTATATTTGAGTTAAGAGGCAAAATGGTTTTCGCTGAAAATGGGGCTGCGCTAGGTATTACGCTAAGCTAACAGGCATCTTGTTGTCAGACTCACCGGAGGCCTTCAGAAAGCTCCCTGGTGGGACTTCCCCGGCGGTCCAGTGGTTAAAACTCTGAACTTTCACTGCAGGGGACTCAGGTTCAATACCCTTGGTCGTGGAATTAAGATCCCGCGAGCTGTGCAGCGGGGACAAAAAGAAAGAAAGAAAATATGCTTGATTAAGAAAAAAGAGAGGCAGTATGTTGGGTTGGAAAGAACTTGGACTGGAGGCCAGAGGGACTAGTAGTTAAATACCAGCTCTGCCATGATTGGTTTTCCCTTCGGTCTCTGTCTCTCTCTCCTTCCTCCCACTCTACCTGTGTCTATGTAAAAATGGATTAAATTTCTCTTTCAGGGGAATGGACTGGCACATAAGAGAAGCTTAAGAGGTACTACCTGCTCCTGCTCCATCTCCTGCCATCTTCCACTTGCTCAAAGTACACATTGTTCATAAACTTCTAGTACAATCTTGCAATATTTTAAAATTTGTGTTTAATAACTGAAGGTTGGATGGCTGAGTCAAATCATGTCCCAAATCTGTTTTCTGCATGACCACATTCTTGCATCCTATGTCATCATAACAGCCTCTTCTTCATTGACCGTCTTCTATTATCTTGATTCTCACCCCACTATTCAGTAGCTTCCTCTCCTAAAAATACAAATAAAACAGTCCGTAACAGGAAGGGGGCTAGCAAATGATTCATATGATGTTGTTGTTGTTGTTCAGTCGCTAAGTTGTCTGACCTTTTGCAACCCTGTGGACTGCAGCACACCAGGCTTCCCTTGTCCTTCACTGTCTCCTGGAGTTTGCTCAAACTCATGTCCATTGATTCAGTGATGCCACCCAACCATCTCATCCTCTGTTGCCCCCTTCTCCTCCTGCCCTCAGTCTTTCCCAGCATTAAGGTCTTTTCCAGTGAGTTGGCTCTTTGTATCAGGTGGCTAAAGGATTGGAGCTTCAGCTTCAGCATCAGTCCTTCCAATGAATATTCAGGGTTGAGGCTTTAAGTTAGATTCTGCTTATTGGAGGCAAAGTCTTCATAGATACCAATGCTGCACAATGCTGTAAAACTTTGCCCATCCCTAAAGGACTTAAAGAATTTTAATGCCCAGTTTGAAAAGCAGACAACAACACCAATACCCTGCTTCTAGACAAATTGTTTTAAATTTTGCATGCAATGGGACATAGAATAATACTTCAGACCAAAATAGTGGGGACACAAAAAGCATAAGGAATGAAGAGACTTGCATTCAACTCCCAATGGTATTCCCTGGTAGGTGCTTCATAAGTCACTGAAATTCTCTGAGCCTCGGATGTACCAACTGTGAAATGGGCATAATAGCGTCTTCAGTCAGTTCAGTCACTCAGTCGTGTCCTACTCTTTGCAACCCCATGGACTGCAGCACGCTAGGCCTCCCTGTCCATCACCAACTCCCAGAGCCTACTCAAACTCATGTCCATCACATCAGTAATGCTATCTAACCATCTCATCCTCTGTTGTCCCCTTCTCCTCCCGCCTTCAATCTTTCCCAGCATCAGGGTCTTTTCCAATGAGTCAGTTCTTCACATTAGCTGGCCAAAGTACTGGAGTTTAAGCTTCAGCATCAGTCCTTCCAATGAACATTCAGGGCTGATTTCCCTTAGGATTGACAGGTTGGATCTCCTTGTAATCCAAAGGACTCTCAAGAGTCTTCTCCAACACCGCAGCTCAAAAGCGTCAATTCTTCGGCGCTCAGCTTTCTTCACAGTGCAACTCTCACATCCATACATGACTACTGGAAAACCATAGCTTTGACCAGATGAACCTTTGTTGGCAAAGTAATGTCTCTGATTTTCAATATGCTGTCTAGGTTGGTTGTAGCTTTTATTCCAAGGAGTAAGTGTCTTTTAATTTCATGGCTGCAGTCACCATCTGCAGTGATTTTGGAGCCCCCAAAAATAAAGTCTGCCACTGTTTCCACTATTTCCCCATCTATTTGCCATGAAGTGATGGGACTGGATGCCATTATCTTAGTGTTCTGAATGTTGAGTTTTAAGCCAACTTTTTCACTTTCATCAAGAGGCTCTTCAGTTCTTCTTCACTTTCTGTCATAAGGGAGATGTCCTCTGTGTATCTGAGGTTATTGATATTTCTCCTGGCAATCTTGATTCCAGCTTGTGCTTCATCCAGTCCAGCATTTCTCATGATGTACTCTGCATGTAATTAAATAAACAGGGTGACAATATATAGAGGTACTCCTTTCCCAATTTGCAATCCGTATGTTGTTCCATGTCCAGTTCTAACTGTTGCTTCTTGACCTGCATAGAGATTTTTTAGAAAGCAGGTCAGGTGGTCTGGTATCCCCATCTCTTGAAGAATTTTCCACAATTTATTGTGATCCACATAGTCAAACCCTTTGGCATAGTCAATAAAGCAGAAATAGATGTTTTTCTGGAACTCTCTTGCTTTTTTGATGATTCAGTGGATGTTGGCAATTTGATCTCTGGTTCCTCTGCCTTTTCTAAATCCAGCTTGAACATCTGGAAGTTCTTGGTTCATGTACTGTTGAAGCCTGGCTTGGAGAATTTTGAGCATTACTTTGCTAGCATGTGAGATGAGTGAAATTGTGCAGTAGTTTGAACATTCTTTGGCATTGCCTTTCTTTGGGATTGGAATGGAAACTGACCTTTTCCAGTCCTGTAGCCACTGCTGTTTTCCAGATTTGCTGGCATATTCAGCACTTTCACAGCATCATCTTTTAGGATTTGAAATAGCTCAACTAGAATTCCATCACCTCCACTAGCCTTTTTTTTAATTTATTTTTTATTGGAGGATAATTGCTTTACAGAATTTTGTTGTTTTCTATCAAACTGCAACATGAATCAGCCATCAGTTCAGTTCAGTTCAGTTCAGTCGCTCAGTTGTGTCCAACTCTTTGCAACCCCATGGACTACAGCATGCCAGGCCTCCCTGTCCATCACCAACTCCCGGAGTTTACCCAAACTCATGTCCATTGAGTCGATGATGCCATCCAATCATCTCATTTTCTCTTGTCCCCTTCTCCTCCCACCTTCAATCTTTCCCAGCATCAGGGTCTTTTCCAATGAGTCAGTTCTTCGCATCAGGTGGCCAAAGTATTGGAGTTTCAGCTTCAACGTCAGTCCTTCCAATGAACACTCAGGACTGATCTCCTTTAGGATGGACTGGTTGGATCTCCTTGCAGTCCAAGAGACTCTCAAAAGTCTTCTCCAACACCACAATTCGAAAGCATCAATTCTTCGGCGCTCAGCTTTCTTCACAGTCCAACTCTCACATCCATACATGACTACTGGAAAAACCATAGCCTTGACTAGAAGGACCTTTGTTGGCAAAGTAATGTCTCTGCTTTTTAATATGCTGTCTAGGTTGGTCATAACTTTCCTTCCAAGGAGCAAGAGTCTTTTAATTTCATGGCTGCAGTCACCATCTGCAGTGATTTTGGAGCCCAAGAAAATAAAGTCTGCCACTGTTTCCACTGTTTTCCCATCTATTTGCCATGAAGTGATAGGACCGGATGCCATGATCTTAGTTTGCTGAATGTTGAGCTTTAAGCCAATTTTTTCACCCTCCTCTTTCACTTTCATCAAGAGGCTCTTTAGTTCTTCTTCACTTTCTGCCATAAGGGTGGTGTCATCTGCATATCTGAGGTTACTGGTATTTCTCCCGGCAATCTTGATTCCGGCTTGTCCTTCTTCCAGCCCAGCGTTTCTCATGATGTACTCTGCATATAAGTTAAATAAGCAGAGTGACAATAGACAACCTTGACATACTCCTTTTCCTATTTGGAACCAGTCTGTTGTTCCATGTCCAGTTCTAACTGTTGCTTCCTGACCTGCATACAGATTTCTCAGGAGGCAGGTCAGATGGTCTGGTATTCCCATCTCTTGAAGAATTTTCCACAGTTTGTTGTGATCCACGCAGTCAAATGCTTTGGCATAGTCAGTAAAGCAGAAATAGATGTTTTTCTGGAACTCTCTTGCCTTTTCAATGATCCAGCGGATGTTGGCAATTTGATCTCTGGTTCGTCTGCCTTTTCTAAAACCAGCTTGAACATCAAACCTCAACATGAATCAGCCATAGGTATACATATATCCCCTCCCTTTTGAACCTCCCTCCCATCTCCCTCTCCACCCCACCCCTCTAGGTTGATACAGAGCCCCTGTTTGAGTTTCCTGAGCCATACAGCAAATTCCCGTTGGCTATCTATTTTACATATGGTAAGGTAAGTTTCCATGTTACTCTTTACATACATCTCACCCTCTCCTCCCCTCTCCTCATGCCCATAAGTCTATTCTCTATGTCTGTTTCTCCATTGCTGCCCTGTGAATAAATTCTTCAGTACCATTTTTCTATATTCCGTATATGTGCATCCGAATACGATATTTATCTTTATCTTTCTGTCCACTAGCTTTGTTCGTAGTGATGCTTCCTAAGGCCCACTTGACTTTGCATTCCAGGGTGTCTGGCTCTAGGTGAGTGATCACACCGTTGTGGCTTTATGGGTCATGAAGATCTTTTTTGTGTAGTTCTTCTGTGTATTTTCGCCACCTCTTCTTAATAGCCTCTTACCTCACAGGATTGAGAGAATTTAAGGTGATGTAATATACTCAGTGATATAGAACTTTGACTTAGGTGCAAAAAAATAAAAACACACTTCCTTTCATCCTCCTTGTCTGTTTAATAATAAACCAACTTTTTTAAAAGTCCAGCTCAAATCATGAGTCAAAGAAATCAGAAAAGGCTGTGTTGTAAGGCAATGCTATAATCCAAGTCATTGTAAGTTATTGTCAGTTATATTCCAGGCATTGTGCTACACACTGTTTGCTTTCATGTTTGTACTAGTTTCAGACTACTTTGGACTCTTAGAAGGAACAGACCTACAAAAATGGAACATATGGCTCTTATTTCTTAAGAGTCTTTTGTTGGTGTGCCTTCAGCTGCTAAAAAGAGCAAAAGAAAGAAAGAAAATCTGTGAAACCAGGAGTTCTTTGAGACAGAAATACCTCCATCTTCCTTCTCTTGACTCAAAGTAGCATAAATCACATTGTAAGAGCCAATATTTTCTAGTTTTAAAAAAAAAAAAGTCAGTTTTTTTTTCCTCTTCATTCCACTCATCAATTCAAAGAAAGCTTTTGACAAAATTTTAGTAGTGAAAAAATACGTGTCTGAAGATGTCAACCTGAATCTGACGTTTACCTTGGTCATTTGTCCACAGAAAAGGTTCAGTGCGTGTTTGCGGAATTTGGTCAGGCCTTTGGCCTTGATCTGAATGTAAACCACAGAGGGAGGCACCTCCCTTTCCCCTTCTGGAAAAGGAGTGTGATATTATCATGCACACGCTTTAGGAAAGATCATATGAAAGTCATTACAGTTTTGTCACTTTTTTAGCTTCTTGGAAGGAAAAGGATGATCAAGATTCTGCTTTTTTGCAAGCAAAGATTGTTTGCATAGCTTTGGAGTGGCCCATTGTTTGCACCATTGCATTTATTTACTTTCAGTTTTGTTGTCCTGGAACAAGAGGAGATATCCTGCTGCAGAGAGGCCCCAGCAACAGGCCTCTGATGCTTTTAATAAGAAAATTATTTTTATAAACTGAATTTTAGTGACAAAAGAATGTGGGGATGCTGAGCCCTGCCATGTGGTCTGTTTACTCTTAAAAAGCTGTGGATACATTACTCTCAAATTGGGGAACCTTAGAGGTGTAAAGACCTCAAAATCTTTCTCATCATCCAAGCTGCAGTGGCATTTTTGCCAGCTTCAAAGAATAATGCAAATTTGAACCATTATGAATATTGTTCTTATTCTATTGAGGGTCAGCGTGGGGCTCTTTCGAGAGTACTTGCTGGTATACTGGCAACTTCATCTCAACACAACTCTGATTGTATGGTTTTAAAAAGTAAGCTGAGGGAAATTTCCAGTGGTTGGGACTCTGTGCTCTCACTGCCAAGGACCTGGGTTCAATCCCTGGTTGGGGAACTAAGCTACCACAAGCTGTTCAGCACAGCCAGAAACCCCCATCAAAATGAAAAGTGAGTAACCTTGACAGACATCTTTACAAGAGGAATAGAGAAGTGAGCTTTCCTCTGCACAACAAATACAAAATGTCTTTTTTTGTTTTCCCTAGAGAGGGCAATGAGAGGTAAACTTTCCATTGTTCATGTTTTTATGGTGGCTTTTTTAACATTCACCTGGCATTCAATGTCATGGCCTCAGGCCACGAATTTTAATGGTAAAAAGGTATTATGCAGTCTTGGGTGGAATGAGGAGGGGACTGGTGAACTTTATTGTTCATCACCAGAAAAGTACACACATTCATTTGCAAGTGCAGTTATAAAAAAGCGGTAGAGCCTGAGACCACCAGCTTGAGGGGACCATCAAGGAGTCAACAAATAGCACCAACATTGTAATGACTACATACCTCACCCTTCTTCCTCTTGCAAAAGTGTGAGTATATGGAAGTTGGGGGTTGGCAGTATGACAGTTAATGTTGTGTGTCTTCTTGGCTGGGCCACAATGCCCAAATATTTGATGAAACATTATTCTGGATGTTTTTGTGAAGGTGTTTTTTTGGATCAGATGAACATTTGAATCGGCGGATTTGGAGTAATGCAAGTTATCCTTATTATATGAATAGGCCTCCTCTGATCAGTTGACAGCCTTAAAGAGCAAAGGCTGCCACCCCCACCAAGAATGGGGGAAATTCCGCAAGGGACTGCCTTAGACTTGCCCTGATACATCTCAGCATCAGTGGCGCCAGCCCAGAGACATTGCCACAACTTGCTGATCCTTAGCCAGGTACTGACTTAGACTCTTCTGGGGCCATGTAGGATAGGAACCCCTGGGTAAGGTGTACGGCCAATTTGATTCCAGTTTTCTTTTTATTTTTTTGTAAGAATAGTGAGTCTTAGACATTCTTTTTTTAAAAAAAAATATATGTGCTTATTTGGCTGCACCAGGTGTTAAGTTGCAGCCTGTGAACTCTTAGTTGCAGCATGTGGGCTCTAGTTCCCTGACCAAGCGTCTCAGCCACTGGACCACCGGGCAAGCCCCCTGATTCCAGTTTGCTGCTCTGATGTTTCTTCATAGTCTTTCATCATTGCATGTTATTGTTAATCCCTAAAGATACATGCAGAGTACATCATGAGAAACACTGGGCTGGATGAAGCACAAGCTGGAATCAAGATTCCAGGAGAAATATCAATAACCTCAGATAGGCAGAGGACATCACCCTTATAGCAGAAAGCGAAAAAGAACTAAACAGCTTCTTGTTGAAAGTGAAAGCGGAGAGTGAAAAAGTTGGCTTAAAAGTCAGCATTCAGAAAACTAAGATCATGGCATCCAGTCCCATCACTTCGTGGCAAATAGATGGGAAAACAATGGAAACAGTGAGAGACTTTATTTTGGGGGGCTCCAAAATCACTGTAGATGGTGACTACAGCCATGAAATTAAAAGACTCTTGCTCCTTGGAAGAAAAGCTACAACCAACCTAGACAGCATATTAAAAAGCAGAGACATTACTTTGCCAACAAAGGTCCATCTAGTCAAAGCTATGGGTTTTCCAGTAGTCATGAATGGATGTGAGAGTTGGACTATAAAGAAAGCTGAGTGCTGAAGAACTGATGCTTTTGAACTTTGGTGTTGGAGAAGACTCTTGAGAGTCCCTTGGACTGCAAGGAGATCCAACCAGTCCATCCTAAAGGAGATCAGTCCTGGGTGTTCATTGGAAGGACTGATGCTGAAGCTGAAACTCCAATACTTTGGCCACCTGATGCGAAGAACTGACTCATTGGAAAAGACCCTGATGCTGGGAAAGATTGAAGGCGGGAGGAGTAGGGGACGACAGAAGATGAGATGATTGGATGGCATCACCGATATGATGGACATGAGTTTGAGCAAGCTCTGAGAGAGTTGGTGATGGACAGGGAAGCCTGGCATGCTGTAGTCCCTGGGGTTGCAAAGAGTCGGACATGACTGAGCAATTGAACTGAACTGAACTTAAAGATGGATTTTTAAAAACCCATCCTTATATTTGTAAACTGCCAGTGACAGTCGGTGACAACTAAAGTTGAGTCTCCATTTCTGATAGTTTAATATTTTACCTAGTAGGTTTCAGTTTTGTTTTAGTGAACAGATAGCAATCTCGCAGCCACTAGGTGCTGCAGCATGCTTCAACCTACCTCCAGTAAATAAATAAATGCATATGGTCTGAGAGAAGATTTGAGCAGCAGCACTGACAGATGCTTCCATGGGACTCATGATGTCCCAAGTATCGTTCTAAGCGCTTGACAGGTATTAACTCACTTCATCTTCTTAACAATCCTAGGAAAACTTTAGCCTATTTTACAGATAAGGAAAACAAGGGATATAAAGAATAAATAATTCACCCAAGATGGTCCCATAGGCTCTAGGGAGGTGTCGCTTATGTTAGTAAGCCAGTACCTTCCACCTAAGCCTCTTAAAGTATTTTATTGCAGACAAATAGAAATAAACTGGTGCTTCAATAAGGCACTTAAGGTTGTGGTTTGTTGTTATGCCTAAAATAAAGTATCTTCACATCACGATGGAGCTGGGAGCCCTGAATCTCTGTCACTTGCTCTAGCTAGACCACACTCCCTCACTTATAAGAGATGCCTCTTTTACAGGCAACAGACCACAGTCCAAGAAACTGAAAGGAAAGGTGATGAAAATGTGCCATTTAAAGGGGTGGTCACTGAGTTTTCAAAGAACACTGAGAGGAATCAAAGGGAAAGTGATTGGAGAGTGAGGGCATTGTATCAGTGCTAGGCTCCGTGGTCTTAAATTCAGGGGAGCTGAATTTAGTCTTTCGTAAACTTGTGATTTTTATTAAAACTTGATCACATCCAGTATTTGATGGAAAATGAAAAAAGACACTGTAAATAATCAACAGTAAAACCTAAGCTGGACCTTTTATTTCAGGATGCTGAGAGTGATCAAGTTACTGAGTGTCCTAAACTCAATAGACAACTCAAGCAACCTGATGACGAGAACAGGAACCCTTGGGTTATCTAATGAAATACAAAGATGAAAGGAGAGGTGTGAATCACCAACTTTACTCAAAATACGGTCCCTGGACCAGCATCCCTGGCATTTCTTTGTAGCTATAGATGCCCAAGGTCCCAACCCAGAAATGTCCTGAATTCAAATCTGCATTTTATCAAGACTCCAGGGTGGTTCAAATGCACCAGTAAAGCTTGAGAAACACTGATTTAGTTTAATTCCATTATTTGACAGAGGAAAACACTGAATGCAACGAAGGAGCCAAGCTCACATGGCTCATGCTTAACATAAACAAGATTAAAGTGCAAATGGAAAAATATAAAGGCACTTACAGGGACTTCCCTGGTGGTCCATTGGCTTAGACTCCTTGCTCCCAGTGCAGGGGGCCTGGGTTTGATCCCACATGCTGCAACTAAGGTCAAAGATCTGGCACAGCTAAATAAATAAATAAATGCTTAAAAATAAATAAATAAAGGGACTTAGAAAAAAATGTTTTACTCAATGAGTTCTAAACTGACCACTCTGTATACTAATATTTCTGTGGTTATAAGTGGGAATTAGAGGTGATGTTGAAATAGGAAGCAACTTCAGCTCTTCTATAACCAGTTGAACTCGATAATCAATATACTGCTAGCCATCCTCATCTGTACAAATGGGATAAAATGTCTTGGGTTAAATATATTTCCTTAGTGAGGGCAGTTTTCCTAACATCAGTTTTTTTTTCCCTCAGTCTTCAGGTACAACTGTAAAAAATAAAATAAAAAACTTTAGACTGTCTTTTCCATGATATGATAATTATTGCCATACTTTAAATGTAACCACCTTCTAAAAATATAAATGTGAAATGCAATGCCTTAGCTGTACATTATGATTATCCATCATTTCCATTACCCAACTGATTTCCCAAGCAGTATCAAATCAGCTAGGTATTTATTAGAATTTTGTTCTCTTTTCCTTTTGGAAGAAAGAACCATTTGTATTTTCATCCACTGGAGAGACAAAGCAATTATAAGTTATTTAAACACGGTTGGTCCCAATTCTAACTTCTTGGGAGGGGTTCATTATTAATTAGAATTTAGAAGCAGATTGAAAACTAAAGTAGCTCCCTGAATGCTTAAACATAAGTAATTAGGTACAACAGTTCATCTGAAAAATGTGGCAGTTGTTAGTTTTTCACCAAGCTAAACAGAAGAACAATGGTCGACATCTGTCTTTGTTCAGGCTGTTAAAACTACCACAAACTGGGTGACTTAAGCATGCATTTCTGGACAATGATTTCTGGAGCCTGCAAGTCCAAGATGAGGGTCTGATGAGGCCGAATTTGTGTCTTGTCAATGACAGCCACCGTCTCTGAGTCCTCACTTGGCCCAGAGTGAGTACCAACTAAACCCATTTATGAAACTCCACCCTCACGACCTACTCACTTCCCAAAGGCCCCATCCCCTTTAGGGAGAATTTCAACCTGTAGACTTGGGGGAGACACAAATATTCCATTTGTAACAACACCCAGCTCTAGTCACCTGAATTCACATCCAGATTGTATAAGAGGGTTTGGTTGTATTATTATATCACATAATAGGTTGTTACTCATCTCTTTTCTCACCACATTTCCTTCTGTAGGAAAGATTCCCGTGGAATATTTTTGGCTCTTACTGTGATCCCTGGAGAAGGAAGATCCCCTGGAGAAGGAAATAGCAACCCACTCCAGTATTCTTGTCTGGAGAATCCCATAGACAGAGGAGCCTGGCGGACTACAGTCCATGGGGTCCCAAAGACTTGGACACATCTTAGCAATTAAACAGCAGCAGCAGCAGTGAACCCAGCATCATAGTGAGTGCTCTGTGTACATGGTCATGCTGACTGTTCAATCTACGTTTCTCTCTTAAATCAACCACGAGTTTCAAGTTTCTTTAAAAAAAAAAGCAAAAAACTGTTAGTTATTATTATTTATTTTATTCATTATTATTATCATTTTTTATTTTGGCTCTGCTGGGTCTTTGTTGTGGCACGTGGGCTTAGTTGACCGGAGGCATATGGGATCTTTCTGGACCAGGGAGAGAACCTCTGTTCCCTGCATTGGAAGGCAGATTCTTAACCACTGGACCACCAGGGAAGTCAGAGTTTCAAGCTTCTAAAAACGATGATCCTTTTCTGGGATTTATTCCAAAGAAACTTTTTTCCTTCACTCAAATGATTTATTATTTGGAAACTCCTGATGGCCTCTGGATTTTAGAAAAGGATCAGCACTACTGGAAAAAAATTCAAGACCAGAGACACTTCCAGGAACCCATGGTCCCATCAGTCCACCATCTCCTGGTGGTTTACCATGCATGTTATTTTGCAGAGGATGGTGGATGTCGTGTAGGAAATTACCATCAGAGCTGTAATCATCCTGGAGCCAAACTCTCAAGTTCTTCTTCAGAAAGACTCTTTGGGCATCTGTTATTTGTCCCTGACAAAATAAATCATAGTATTTCCCAATACTTTGCAAATGTTGGATGCTGTCTACACAAAATACAATGTATATTGAAAAAAAAAAGTCAAGCAGTTTTTTGAGGGAGAGTTATCAAGCACAAAGTGATGAGACAGAAGTTCTATTTAAACTGAAGTTACAGAGACAACCATGGGACTTCCCTGGTGGCTCAGATGGTAAAGAATCCACCTGCAATGCAGGAGACCGGAGTTCAATCCCTGGGTTAGGAAGATGCCCTGGAGGAGGGAATGAAACCCACTCCAGTATTGTTGCCTGGAGAATTCCATGGACAGAGGACCTGGTGGGTTACAATCCATGGGGTCACAAAGAGTCAGACATAACTGAGTGACTGAACACTTTCACTTTCACTTTACAGAGACAACCATACATGGAATATTATCTTATCCCTTGAAACTCAAGGCAGGGAGACCAGGGACGAAAGAGGGATGGAAAGAGAAATTCAACCTACAGCCCTCGATTATCCTGCTCTTCAGGTCTATAAGCAAGGACGGAAAGGCTTTTCTGAGTCAATAATGAGGCATCAATCATGGTATGTCGAAAGACACAAGGAAAAACTGAGTCATTGATAGATTTGTTGGGATTACTAGAAGCCTTACATTTAGGCTATAATTTGACCACTCTCATTTTATTCAGCCTTCTGGATGATATTTGATTTAGTGCTTGTACAATGTGAGTCTTAGCAGTCTTGCCAATGACATGGTGCTTAATTCCCCGAAGGCTTCATCAAACTCCTTTTTAATATATCTTTCATCACTGTATTATAGTCTGCCTGATGATAGATGTCTTTCTGAAGATAATTATATCCCTCTGGTATTTTTTTTTCTTCAGTAACTTCCACAGTGTTTGAAATCTATGGTCTTTGCTCTTCTATGTCACACAGCTTCATATTTTTCCTCATGAAGAGTTCTTTCATACAAAAACCTTAAAATTCTTTACGAGATATTAATTAATTCTCTCACCAGGAAGTTACCGATTTTGCATCCTTGGGAAACTGAGGCAGAAAATGAAAAGATGTATTGAAATCATGTAAAGACTTGACTTGAATGATTATTCAGGAGATAAATTCTCACTCTTAACTTCAAAAAGAAATCATATTCTGAACTAAACATAAATAACAATGATCAAAAAAATCACATCCTAAAGTAGAAGAGATCTGCATAATTTCACTTCACTGACATACAAACCTGCAGAGGAACTTACTCTTAATGAAGATTTAACTGCTAAGGCTTACAGTGGAACTCATATTACCAAGATTTTATTACCATGAGCATACACACACCCAGCAGGATTTTTAGTACCCTACTACAAAGTGTTATTTGAAATCATTAAAACTAAACTGCACCTGTCAAAATAAATCAACCAATACACTTAGTGATTCAGAATCCATGACTCTTTATCTTTCCTATACATTCATTAATCCTTAATACTCTTTCCTATCATTAGCATTTTATATCCAAGTACGCCTGTCCTATAAAAATGGTGTATTAAAATGAAATTGGGTATTTAATGCTCGATTCTGTCGTGGATTCATCTGGGTTGAGCTTTGTCACTCAGTCTGTGTGTACCCTGCTGCTATAGGGTTTTCCTCCTATAAAATGTTTTTACAGCTTTATGCTGTAAAAGTCAATCCAGCTGACAGATCTTGGCTGTTGCCTGTATGTATGTCTCGGTAACATAACATGTTTCTGATTAACAATGAAGTTTCTTGATGCTGTCAAAATAAGTGAAATATGAAATGCCTTTCTAGAAATGATTGTTTTTTAAAAGAGAGATTAAATAAACAAGCCATCCTTGCTAGTAAAATAATTGATTATGTTGCTGACTATTTCATACTACGTTTAGCCAGAACTCCCTGGGGACAGTTTATTACATTAGCATAAACAAAGGGAGACCTGGAAGAGGGGCGCCCAGGACTCCAAGAGGGACGCAAAGGAAAAGAGGCCATGATATTTGTATTTGAAAAGGACAGAACAAATGCTTTCCTTGCTGAAGTCACCAACAGACTGGGTGAAAACACACACACAGGCTCCAGTGTTGCCACCTCACAGGCACCATATTGAAAAAGGGACCAGTGTGTTTTGCGAATAAGCCAAACAGTCTCTGACGATGGGTGCAATTAAGAAAGTGGTTTGCTTGATAAAGTGTACAATCCTGAATTTAGTAAGAACCTAGCTGGTTTCAGTTTTCATCTTGCTTCATTTACAGTCCAGTTGTGTTTTCTACTTTCTGGATAAATCTGTGAACCTATTTTCCACAGACTCTTTGAGTAGAGGTGTCAGAAAGAGAAATTGATCCAGTCTCCAGGGCTCCTGTGCTGAGTTAGGCATCAAATTTATGTTTAGAAAACACAGGCTAGCCACTGCATGGTATCATGATTATGGCTATATGATCTAAGATGACTCTGTAATTTTTTGTGCATGTTCTTTCATTTGGGGGTTAGGAAATGTTTGTTTTTTCTGCTATAGTGGATTTTAAGAGAAAGAAGTTAGTGTTAAAAATCTACTGTATCAATGTCATGTATTAATGTATATATATACATGGAATCTAGAAAAATTGTACAGGTGAACCTCCAGGACAGGACTAGAGACGAAGACATAGAGAATGGATGTGCAGACATGGAGTGGGGGATCGATTGGGAGACTGTAATTGGCATATATACACTACCATGTTTAAAACAGATAGCTAGTGGGAAGCTGCCCTACAGCACAGGGGGCTCAGCTCAGTACTCTGTGATGACCCAGAGGGCTGGGATTGGAGTGAGGGGGACTGGGGGGAGAAGGAGGCTTAAGGAGGAGGAGATAAATGTATACATATAGCTGATTCACGTTGCTGTACAGCAGAAACCAACACAACATTGTTAAGATTGTAAAGCAATTATAATCCAATTTAAATTTTTTTTCAATCTACTACGTTCCCTTTTTCTTTGTGAAAGCTAGGAGTTGTACAAGCATTCTTTTCTTGAGTTTCCCCCCAAATCATGTGAGGGGGTTATGATCTGCTTACTTAACAGTGGAAGAAACCAAGACGGAGCGAAGGTTAGTAGTTCACTCAAGGCCACCAGCTAGTGAAAAACAGTGGCCTTGATGGCAAAGCCAAGGGTATTTCTGGTGTAGTGTCATGTCCAATACTCCCTTTCCAGATCCCTGGGGGAGAAGGAGGTAGGAGAGGAGACTGGATGTCCCCTGAGCCCCTCAGTGGGTGGAGTCAGTCAGTCTGCTGAGCACTGCTCCTCCATCAAACCACCCCCTCCAGTCTCTGTTCAGACTACTATCTAATATTTACTGACAACACCAATGCCACCATGGTTCCTCTCATGTTCAGGGGGATTAATTAAGACAACACATAAAAGCCTTCATCACACAATAGTCACCTAATAAGTAGTGAGTGCAGACATAATAGCTAATATTTATGAAGCATTTAATATACTCCAGGCAAGGCAGTAAGTATTTTATGGGCATTATTCTTTTTGTTCCTCTCAACAGCCCTAAGAACTAAGTAAGTGTTATTATACTCATTTTACTGACAAAGAGATGAAAGTATAGAGCATTTACCTGACTTATTCAGGGTTCCATACACAGTAAGTGGCAGGTGGAGAAGGCCAGTTCCTGTTTGTATAAGCCTGCTCCATTTTAATTAAATACATCAGGAGTTAACCCCCCAGGCAACCATGAGATTTGTAAATGATTTAGAGCTTCATAGAGAAAGTTGCTGTATGATTCTTATTAATAAAAGAGTATTATTGCTTAAATAAAGAAGCAAAGTGACATTAACTTGAATTAGAAAAGTCAGTGGGTATAAATGTATTTATAAAACAGAAACAGACTCACAGACATAGGGAACAAATTTACATTACCAAAGGGAAAAGAGGGGGAGGGATAATTTAAGAGTATAGGATTAACATATACACACTACTATATACAAAACAGATACACAACAAGGATTTGCTGTATAGCATAGCACAATATATGAATATATTCATATATTGAATAAAATATATTCAATATATTTTAATAGCCTATATGAAAAAGAATTGAAATATATATGTATATACACACATATATATGTATAATTGAATCACTTTACTGTATACCTGAAATTAGCTCAATATTGTAAATCAGCTATACTCCAATTTAAAAATGAGGAAAAAAAGCCAGTGGGATTTTTCAGCACCTGTTTTACTGTGCTAAGTTAATTCCAATTTCAGTAAATGGTATTTAAGTATAAAAATAATGCTGAGTATAGTGGGATCAATCCAGGGGAAGGTTGAGATGGAGAGAAGGTACTAGTCCATGGGAGGACATAATTTGGGGCTATGATCTATTCACATTGTGAGATAACCATTGACCATCATTCAAAAACAGCTATTATTTGCACCCGGCACTGGAATTCAATTTCTGACTACATTTTTTAGTGGTGGATGACAGCTTGTTTGTAGAGAAATTATGCTTAATGATGAAAGTGATAAGGCAGGTGTTTTATGTGTATTTTTTGAAGAAGAGATCATTCAAGCTCATTGAATGGGACCTGAGACAATTGCAGACCAAGAGGGAAACATCCTAGTGAATGAAAGAGGGAAAACTTCCTATAAAAATGTGAAGTTTAATGAGGTAAAAGTGGAATAAACATGAGGAAAGGCAGCCTGAGCTAAGGAATTAGAGAAAGAGCGTTTCTCTTCTGTAAGTGTTGGAGGGTGTTAAGTAGTATTGTTAATTGCATTCCTGTAATGTCCTGGCTACCGAGGCCTAATGTCCACTTTAAGTACCATCTTGAGCTTGAGCAATTGAAAGATAATAAGAGGAAAATGAGTAATGAATCCTTTTTATTATCCTCTGTAAATGGGCTCCATTGAAACAGTCTGTGTTTAGACTGGTAATAAAAATGAGTGATGAAGGCAGACGTTTAACATGGGAATTGGTTCAAGCAAGGAACATATTTTCTATATTAAAAAAAAAAAAAAACCCTCACAAATATCTTAGGTTACAGAGAAATTCCTTGCTTGGAAACTTTCTGCAGCAACTGTGCAGTTTTTATAAGGCCTGGCAAGGTATATGTATGGGATTTTTTCCTTTCAATGGCTTGAAACATTGGCAAGGACTATAGCAGTAGCTAAAGAGTTTATGTGTTAATTTGTCAGGTTGTGAACCTTTGTTTCTCCATTGGCAAACACAGGAGCATCAGGAAAGATGACCTTCATAAAACATGTGCCACGTTAGGTACTAAG
Source organism: Giraffa tippelskirchi (assembly GCF_054371585.1). Lineage (NCBI taxonomy): Eukaryota > Metazoa > Chordata > Mammalia > Artiodactyla > Giraffidae > Giraffa > Giraffa tippelskirchi. The sequence goes on from NC_137287.1 coordinate 56,596,135, forward strand.
GACCTTGCTAACACAGAGATCTGTGATTCAAGTACTCAAGCTATAGCCTTATCTAGACCCTGAAATCATTAAAAAAAAAAAAAGTGGATCAGTTCTCATGTGTACTCTCCCTAAAAAAAATAAATAAATCTCATTTATTTTCTTACCCATCACAATGTAAGAGTCTGAAACATGAAATTGCTCATTTCCAGAGAATGTATATCCCTTGCACCCCGAACACAAACCTAACAGCAACAGCCCAGCGAGTGGGGATTTTTATCCTCCTCTTAGGGATTAGAAATTACGGCTCAGAGTGTGTCTGATAATAAGTAACAGAGCCCGGAATTTAGTGCTGAGTTGGATGAACTCTGGAGGCCAACGTTCTTTCTAATGCACTGCACTGCCTCTCAGACTGGGTGCCACCCAAGGGAGGATAATGCAGGGCAGCCACTTAACTAGAAACCACAATGATCATATAGAACACCTCTAGGTGTGTGTTGTGTAGCTGTACAAGCAACAGTGCGTGCGTACACACACACACACACACACACACACACACACACACACACACACACGCACGCAGAGAGCTCTCAATCTCTTCCTTGGCTCTCTCTCCTAAAGCCAGCTCCCTGGCTTGCTTTTGCCATGAAAAGTAAATTATAGAAAAAGTGTGATTAGGAAGATGGGGAATGATGTGTGAGATGGGACAAAGATGAAATTAGAACAGAGACTGGGAAAGGGAAAATGTAGGGGCCCCCTCCTCCTCGACTCCTTGCCCTGAAGCGATCCATCAGGGGTTTACCAGTGTAATTTACAAAGCTTTCAGGCCACGGAGGCAAGCCGCTCCTCTCCATTGGTCTTTGTCACAGGGAAATGGAGGTGATGGCAGGGAAGAAAAATGATGCTCTTCCCAGTCCTGTGTTGCTCCCACGTTATTTTACGATTACATACGCCATGTCCTAGGATCACTTGGGCTTCCGGGAATACTTAGCAACTGCAAGGAGACACAAGATGGCTGTTGGGTGATCTGTTCAAATTGAAACTGTTAGTCGCTCAGTTGTGTCTAACTATTTGCAACCCCATTGTCTGTCCATGGAATTCTCCAGGCAAGAATACAGAGTGGGTTACCATTCCCTTTTCCAGAGGATCTTCCAGATACAGGGACCGAACTAGGGTCTCCTGCATTGCAGGCAGATTCTTTACTGCCTGAGCTACCCGGGAAACCCATTCTGTTCAAGGTTTGCATGGTTTCTGAGACTGAAGAAGCAGGTAATACTTAGGTAAAATGAGTAGTTAAAAAAAATGGATCCTCACTTCTAAGCAAAAATCAAAATAAGACAAAAAAAATCCTCACTGGCCAATGTTTTGTAATAACTGTAAATGGAAAATAGCCTTTAAAATTGTATTATTTTAAAAAGGTTCCTTGTTGCTGTTGTTCAGTTGCTAAGTCATATCCAACTCTTTTTGACCCCATGGACTGCAGTACGCCAGGATTTCCTGTCGTTCACTATCTCCCAGAGTTTGCTCAAACTCAAGCCCATTGAGTAGGTGATGCCATCCAACCATCTAATCCTCTGTCGTCCCCTTCTCCTCCTGCCCTCAATCTTTCCCAGCATCAGGGTCTTTTCCAATGAGTCGGCTCTTGGCATCCTACTCAATAGGAAAAAAATCCACACATCTGAGCACTTGGGTGTGTTAGAACCCAAAGGATGCAGAAGTCACTCATTTCCTCCAGGCTGAATGTGACTTTCTTGTGTTCTGAAAAAGGCACTTGGTTTAGGAATCCCTGTAACGTGTGAAATATGAATATGCCATAAACTAGACAGGAAATGCAACCACCTACAGAGACAATCAAATAGTCCACTTTATGCACACAGTAAGCCTGCAAGGGCTTGATCCAGAAAAATTATAGTGGGAACAAGAAACAGCAGTGCAAAACCCAAACGCCTGACCTAGCCCCATCTGTCAAAAAGAGAGCCCAGGGACACCTCATTGAACCTGATAGGTGTGGTCAGTGCCACGTGTCTGGGGGCCACTCCACATTCTTGCTGCTTGAACCAGCACCTGGCCCCAGTGACTTTTGTGATTGTGCTTCTCATCCAATGCTGCTCATGGTCTCCATGCCCAGAGCTGACAGTAGCTCCATTTATCAGCTTCTCTGAAAGAAACCTAGCTTTGGTTTTGCACACGTGTGTTCGGCCTCCCTGTTGGACATCCTTCCCAGTGGAGCTTTCCTTGAATGACTTAATCCGCTTGCAGACCTGGGCTGCGCCTGGACGGAGGAGGTGACCAAGGAAGGGCTGTAGGGAGTGAGGAGGTAACAGATGCGAGAACTGAGTGGTGGGGAGTCTGAGAGTCACCATTTGTTGCGGGAAATGCAGCAAGTCAAAACGGAGTGCATCAGAGTAGAGAGGAGTTAGTGCCTTGACGAACAAGCAGAAGTCCTTGGGGCCAACTGTGCTCTGCCAATCAGCTAAACTCAGGCCTTGTAGACAGCCATGTCTGCTGCGAGTGCCATCCATATGCTAGGCATGTCCCACGACTTCATAGTTCATCCTTCGTTTCCCATGTATAACCCAAGGGAGAATTCAGTATTTCCCTGATCAGTTCACTCAGGCCATTATTTAGAACTTCCAAACTTTAGCAAGAAGCTGAAATAAAGCTTAAGTTCTTTTTTTCACACCTTCAAATGAGGGTCCCCAGTAACTCTGGGGAAAAGCCCTTCAGTACCTGGGTTTTTGATGTTCCAGCAAATAACTGCTGAATTCTGCCAATTTGCTGCGAAACCACATTGATTGCCCGGCCTGCTGGTCTCTGCACTGGGTACATAGTTAAGATGAATGGTGGTTCCTTCCAGGGCTTCGCTCAGCTCTGAAGCTGGAAAGCAAGAGACTATTTATCAGCAGGTGAAACAGGGCTGTCCTGGATCAGAGCCAAAGGGAGTTCAATTAGGCAGAGACAAATCTGAGAAGGGCGGGATGGGGCTGCATGCGAGCGCTGGCAGCATCTCCTTAGAAACTGCCTTCGGTTACAGGCCAGTTAGCGGCAAAGTGAAGACAACAGACGCCAGACTCCTGATTCTGGGACCAGTGGCCCTTGATTCCCAAAATGCTGCTACAATTCAAGCAAGACAACAGATCCTTGTTTCTTCTGGAATGATAGCTCAGTCCCACCCAAAAGCAAAATTTCATTTTTTTTTTCAAAGCCTTTATGACAAACAACTCTGAATTCAGGTCAGCAAAATAAGCCATCATCTGGTCAACTGAAGGAGATCTGCTAAATCTATTAGCATTTTAATGTTATCAGCAGACTGCGAACTTGCCTATTTCCCACATACTGTCCAAAAATTTATAGCTTCGTTTTTCATTCATTCACAAGTTGCTTTTCTTGTGTGCAAGACTCTGCAATGGACTCAGAATATTCATAAGTATGATGTGGTCTATAACACAATAAACCATATAGGTCAGTTGCTAAATACACTATTTCATAGCATAGTGATAGCTTCCTTCCTTTATTTTCTAAAAATAACCATGATCCCTGAGTTTTAAAAAAATCCGAGTAATAATGTGGTTTAAAATTAAAAATAAATCCTTCAGACTGTTAGACCCTCTCATCAACGATTCCTTGTGTACCTTCTGGATATATTGTCCTGTACACACATACCCACAGATCTTCTTATCTATATATACTAATGAGGACATAGGAATCATATTATCCTATAACTTGATTTTTACCCTTGACAGTATACCTTGGCCATCTTTCTATATTAGCACACACAGCTCTATTAATTTCCTTCTAGTTATGAAATATTCCATTGAGATGATGTACTATATATTAGGAACCAGGCCTCTGGTATGAATAGTAAAGTTATTTTCGGTTTTCCCTCTTGTAAACAATACAGCAGTGGTTCCACTTTTGCATACATTCTTATGTGCATTGTCAGTGTATCTGTAGAATAAATTGGGCATCCCAGGTGGTGCTAGCAGTAAAGAATCTGCCTGCAATGCAGGAGACCTGGGTTAGATCCTTGGGTTGTGAAGATCCCCTGAAGGAGGAAGTGGTTACCCACTATAGTATTCTTACCTGGAAAATTCCATGGGCAGAGGAGCCTGGTGGCCTACAGTCCACAGAGTCACAAAGAATCAGACACAACTGAGCAACTGAGCACACACTCAGCACAGAATAAATTCCCAGAACTGAAATTGCTGGGTCAAATGGTGTATTAATTTTCTAATTTTGTTAGATGTCACCAAAAAGCACTTGAAGATAACAAGAAGCAAACCTGTCTAAGAATGTTGTGTTAATTTCCACCCCATTCACAGTGTGCTTACTGGTTTCCCCAGGCCCTTGCTAGCACCTAATTTTGTCAAGATGATGGGCAAAAATAATGTCTCAGTTCTATTCGTAGTTATTAATTTTCAGCGAGTGTGAGCATCTTTTCATCGGATACTCTATTTATGATGATTTTATGTTAAACCCCTGCCTTTTTCATTTTCTTTTTGAAAATATTTACTTCTTTAAAAATCACTTAATAGTTTTTGAAATCATCTTTGTCTTATGTGATGCAAATATTTCTTTCTGAGTTTGTCATTTCAATCTTTAGTATATTTCACTAATACTACACTGAAGTTGAAGAGAGATATAGAAACACGTTTATATATAGCTATTGATATATATGTATCTCATATGTGTGAGAGAGAAAGTAAATCATTGTCCTTATGATTTGTGAGATATTAAGGATTGGGTCTTGCTTGGGAAGGACTTTCTCACTCCAAATTTTAAAATAAATTAGTCTAAATTTTCTTTTAGTGATTTTAGGGTTTCACTTTTAAAAATTTAAACGTTTGACCCTGACTTCCACTTCAGGTTAGAAGGACCTGAAAGACCTTTGTTCACATGGCAACATCAAAAAAGGCCCAGACATATAAAAACCATACTTTTCCAAGGGGCTGACAAAGACTGGGGACAGAGGAAAGCTTAATAAACTGAATTTCAGAGAAATGAGCCCTTCACTGGCAAAGGGGAAGTTTGAACAGCATACACTCATAGGGAGGAGCTTCTAGTGTAGATATGGCAGGGCTGGCCTAGAGAGGTTTTGCAGGGAGAAGAAATGAGCTGAGATTCAAACGATTGTGGTGCCCAGAGACGGGAACCAGAATACGGAGGAATCCCAAGTGCAAAACCAAGTTGGCCCAATGACTCTCACATCCCCACCCACACCCTCACCCTCACACTTTGACAGAAATAATCAGTGAAGAAAGGGCTAAAATGCAGAGCAATATCACAAAGACCCTTGCATTCGCCCCGTGCTTGGATTCCAGGGATTCTGAATTGAATCCAAAGTAAATGAAAACTATTTTAAAGGGAAGCCCATCAGCTCAAATACAGAAGATTTCAAAAAAACAGAAGCTATGTGGGAGCTGAGGGTTGGTCTAAGCGTAGGTCATCTCAATCTAATTAAAACTTCAGCACAGACCCAAGCCAATTAGACTGCAGAAGGAAAAGAAATACTCAGCGTTTTGCCCTCTCAACAGAAGAAAAGAGCCTGTATGCTCTGAGAAATAAAATCAAAATATTATGATACTTCAGTTTCCATTGTCTTTGAATGTACACATCTTAGATACAGTAAAAAATTATGGGGCATGCAAATAAGTAGGAGACACCAGTAACTGAGAGAAAACATAGTTAATAGATGTAGACCTACATATTTAAAGACCTACATCTTTAATGCAGACCTACAGTTAACCCAGTTATTGGAATTAGCATCAAAAATTTAAAAATCTTATTTTAAGCCTTTTTAAGGATGTATAGAGAGACTTCCTTGGCAGTCCAGCTGTTAAGACACTGCCTTCCAGGGCAGGGGGCACACACTCAGTTCCTGGCCAGTGAGCTAAGACCTCCCAAAAAACCAAAACATAAAACAGAAGCAATATTGTAGCAAATTCAATAAAGACTTTTAAAGTGTTCTAAATCAAAACAATCTTAAAAAAGAATTTGCAGAAAAAGATAAATATAATGGTTAAGAGAAAGGAATATTTCATGAAAGCAAAGGGAGCTCTGAAAAACAACGAAAATGGAAATTCAAAGACTCTAAAATGCATGCCTGAAATCAGATACTCACTAGATGACATTAACAGCAGTTTGAATCTTCAAGAGAAAACATTAGTGAACTTGAACACTAGATAGAAATTATCCAATTAAGTCAGAAATTGAAAAGAGATTTTTTTTAAAATGCAGTGTCGATAATAAGAATGATGGCTAACTTCTCATTAGAAACAATGCAAGTCAGAATGCAATGAAATGATAACACTAAAGTGCTAAAAAAGAAAGAAAAATGAACCAAAAAAAAAAAACCACCCAGCAACAACACTATCAAAATCTGGAATTCTATATAGAGTGAAACTATCTTTTAAAGACAAAAAATGGGCAAACAAGATTTGGAAGATACAAAATCACAATAGCAATCCTAAGTAGGGAATGACAGCTGTTCAGGTCTGAGGACACAAAAGGTCTCTGGTCCCCAGAGTTCTTGCCCATTGTTGCTATTACTGGGTCCTAATAGATAAAAAGCCTTTGTTCTCTTTGCATAGTGGCTATCCAGTCATGGATGTATTTTCCTGATTCCTCTGTTTCATTCCTAATTTAACAAGAAATCTGTCCTCTGAAGTAAGAGACAGTCTCTACTCCTTGCAAACTGAAAGAGGAAAATTAATACAATTCCTTGAGACAAAATGGTTCCTCATCTATATTTTTGGTACATTTCACAAACATTTTTTATGAATTCACAGGGAAGAAACCAGCCAGACAGAGGAAAATGCACAAGACTGCCTCCTGGGGTCCCAGACTCTCTCTAGTCAAGCGTTTCCTTGTCACACACAAGGACTAAATATCTTTCAATTAAAGTTATGCAAATTTTCACAAAACTCTCTTCAGAGAGAATGCAAAGAGAATGAAATACCACCCACTGGTTTACAAAAAAAAAAAAAATCAAAGAGAACAGATTGTTGGCTTTGATGAGTCTGTCCAAATTTTTAATGAAGATTGTAGACAAGTATCTGGGGAATAGTCCGCATAGAACTATCTTTACTAACAGTAAAGAATATTTTCACTTATTTGTGCATTCTAAGTCAAAATGAGTTTATGGGAGTCTTTTCTAAACTACCATAATTATAATAAATGGTCCCCCGGTAGTTACCACTTAGCAGTGTGTTTTATCTACAGTTTCTATGCAACAAATAGTAGTTTAGCTACTACTGGGAATACTTCCTCCAGGAAACATTAGCCACTAGTTCCTCCACTCCAGTGGGATGTCACCAGTTATTTTTAGGGCAGTGTTGTTTTTTTAAATGTTGTTTGGATTCCATGTATCCTCTGCCAAGAGCTGGTCCAAAAATGGACATCCTTCTTTGACTCTTAAGCCTCCATTTTACACTTGAAAGGTCTACTTAGCGAAGGCAAGAGGATTAATGACATTTGGCTTTCACAAACTCCCATCAGCAATTTCTGGAGTTAATCAAAGATTATTGTTTGGAATTCTTCTAAAAACCCTGGCTGCTCCCTGGGGGCTTGTTAATGCACAGCTCCCTGAAGGGGGTTTGCTTATCAGTATGTGGTCCCTCTAGGTGCGTCCTGGTATCAGGAAGGTTTTTTTTTTTTACAACAAATATAGTAATCTGGGGACTTCCCTGGTGGTACAGTGGATAGGAATCTGGCTGCCAATGCAGGGATGAGGGTTTGATCCCTGATCTGGGAAGATCCCACATGCTGCGCAGCAACTAAGCCTGTGCTACTACCGAGCCTGAGCTCTGGAGCCCGGGAGCCGCAGCTACTGAAACCTGTGTGCTCTAGACCCCTGCTCCACAGCAAAAGAAGCCACACACTGCAACCAAGAGGAGCTCTGCTCACTGCAACTAGAGAAAGCCTGGGAAGACTTGGTGCAACCAAAAACAAAATCAAAAAACCTTACATCTTAATTATTAAAAAAAAAAAAATATATATATATATTAATCTGACTCAAACTGTTTAAACGATAAGGACGTGTGTTCCCACCTAACCAGAAGTCAACGTGGTGGCAGCGTCATTTCTTTGGATCTGTCTTGGTTCTTCCTCTCCTCTGTAGCAGGCAGTCGCCTCTCAAGGTTGCAGTGCTAACTGGTTCCTGTTAAAATGTCAAATTCTTGTAGCTGAGTTTCCCGGAATTACAGTCCTTCCCCCGACTGCTTTGACTGTGTAAACCTTGATGAAAAAAAAGACTTCCCTGTCCCTTGGCTCCGCGAACTGTTTTGTTAGCTAGAAAATGTCGCCTTTTAATCGGTATGTGGTTTACTGGTCTCTGGTGTGTAATAAATAGCCCAAGACCCCTCCCCCTTAGCACTGAGAAAGGCACATGGCTTTGCCAGACTGACTGCAGGGCTGTGCTCTCCTTGGGTTTCTCAATAGCTCCTGTGTTGTTTCTACCAGCAGAGCCCATGGGCTGGGGACGGAACCCCCAGCTGCCGTCAGTATACCCTCCCCTCTGACGACACACACCTGCCTGGCTGGCCAGTGCCCCATGGGATGAATGCACTTCTTCTCTAGGGGGAGTGGTTGTTGTTTAGCCACTAAGTCATGTCCAACTCTTTTGCGACCCCATGGACTGTAGTCCACCAGACTCACATGTCCGTGGGATTCCCCAGGCAAGAATAACATAGTGGATTGCCATTTCCTTTTCCAGGGGATCTTCCTGACCCAGGGATCAAACCTAAGTCTCCTGCTTAGCAGGCAGATTCTTTACCCCTGAGCCACTGGGAAGGTCCTCTCTAAGGGAAGAGGAAGATAGTAAAGAGATGGCATGGACCGAAAGTGTCATGGCCAGCATGCACACGTGTATGTATATCCAGGCCCGTTCAACAAGTACAGAGCAGTCGAGAGTGCTGTACTCAGTCCCGGTTCTAACCCCACCTGGCCCTGTTTTATATTTATTAGTCAGGGTTCTCCAGGGAAACAGAACAATCTCTGTATATGCAGAGATTTATTATGAAGAATTGACCCACACCATGATGGAGGCTGAGAAATCTTACCAGGAGACTGGAGGCCAGGAAAGCCAGTGGTGTGGTTCCAGTCTTGAGTCCAAAGGCCTGAGATGCAGGCAGCCCGGGAGGTAAATCCCTGTCCAAGGGCGGACCTATGGCCCAGCCTAGCAGGTAGGCAGGAAGCAAAAGGGGCCAATTTCCTCTACATTTTGCTGTATTCAGGCCTTTGGGGGATTGGATGAGGTTCCTACCCCTACCTCCCCTCCCCCACATAAGGGAGGGTAATCTTTACCCTTTGCTGAGTCCATTGATTCAAATGCTAATCTCAAAACACCCTCCTAGACACACCCATAAATCATATTGAATCTGGGCACACCTTGGCCCAGTCAAGTTGACATACAAAATTAACCATCATAAACATGCATGATGCTTCCCTGGTGGCTCAGGTGAGTCAGTGGTAAAGAAGCTGCCTGTAACGCAGAAGATGTGGGTTCAATCCCTGGGTTGGGAAGATCCCTTGGAGGACGGAATAGTTACCCACTCCAGTATTCTTGCCTGGGAAATCCCATGGACAGAGGATTCCTGCTGGCTACCGTCCATGGAGTCACAAAAGAGTCCGACATGACTTAGTGTCTACACACACACAAATATGCATAGTTTTTTAATGTGTGTATATATATGTGTGTGTATCAATGTAAAACTATAGATTCTTTAAATATATACATATAAACATCTACTTCGGAGAAGGCAACGGCAACCCATTCCAGTACTCTTGCCTGGAAAATCCCATGGACGGAGGAGCCTGGTAGGCTGCAGTCCATGGGGTCGCTGGGAGTCAGACACGACTGAGCGACTTCACTTTCACTTTTCACTTTCATGCATTGGAGAAGGAAATGGCAACCCACTCCAGTGTTCTTGCCTGGAGAATCCCAGGGACGGTGGAGCCTGGTGGGCTGCCGTCTATGGGGTTGCACAGAGTCGGATACGACTGAAGCGACTTAGCAGCAGCAGCAGCAAACAGCTACTTAGCTTAAGCAATCATAGAATATTATAAATATAAGGGATGTTATTCTTTTTCCGATCAAGAGGCTGCTCATATGTCCAAAATCACATACCTTGTCCAAAGCAGGTGCACAATGAGCTCTTGTTCTGTCTTTGAGTCTAAGGCACTGGCCACACTAAACCCATAGTTTCTCTTCTGTGCCTCTCAGTTCTAACTATGAAATTGAATTGCTTACATATGAAACAGCATATATAAAGTTCCCAGGCTCATTTTCAGAAAGCATAGAGCATCCAGTAAGTATCAGATATTTAGAGAACTCTCATGGGTTCAGCAAGGAAACGAGACTCGCATCCAAGCCTCGCAGGATGCTCACTGGCTGCCGGAAGCAGGTGCAGTTTCGAGGGGGCCAAACAGCTGAGTTTGGGAAAATGGATCACACACAAAAGGGGCTCCCTCCCTGCCATGTGGGGCCTCCAGACAGCCTTACCATGCACGACCTTGCTCCTGCCAGGGAGCAGGGGGCTCTGAGCAGTGGGGAACTGCACCGTGGAAGGGATGCTGGTGAGCAAAAAGGAAAAGCATATGGTGTTGAAGCACTGAGATTTTCAAGTCGTTTAAGCCTTGCGAGAAAAATGAAATACCTCCATCATTCTGTGGTTGCTTTTAAAATTTAGGTGTACAGACAAAGATAAATATCATATGATACCACTTATATGTAGAATCTAAAAAAAAAAATAGCACAAATGAACTTATGTACAAAACAGAAATGGAGTCACAGATGTAGAAAACAAAACTATGGTTACTAGGAGGTAAAGATGGGAGGGATAAACTGGGGGATTGGGATTGTCATATACACACCACTATATACAAAATAGATAACTAATAAGGACCTACTGTATTCCATGGGAACCCTACTCAGTACTCTAATGGCCATATGGGAAAAGAATCTAAAAACAAGTGGATATACTTATGTAGAACCAATTCACTTTGCTGTACATCAGAAACTAACACAACATTGTAAATCAACTGTAGTCCAATACAGATTAAGTTTAAAAAAACAAAATAAAATACAATTTCAGTGTATAGCCTTTTGGTACTTTTTTCTATGCAGATATATTGGAACAAAATGGGATTCCCTTGTATAAACAGCATCGTAACTTGATTTTCTCATGTACTGAAAACCAGATATGCAACCTTCCACGGAACTGCAGGTATATTTTAGGAAGTCGATTAACTCCATCAGTCTGTAGATTCAAACTGTGCCAGTGTTGTATTGTAGTCTCTCCCAGACCCACTTGATATTCTCAAGTGAAAATGTCCGAAGATTAGGAAGAATTCAAACTTGCTTAGCACACGCCATGAAGTCAGAGATTTTATTGTTTCCATGCTGCTACCTCTGGGGTCTAGAACAAGGCTTGGCACAATACAGTTTCAATAAAATACCTGCTAAATAAAGAAATGAGTAAACCAAGCATCTGACACCCTCTTAGCGATTGGATTAGGCTCTCTGTGTAGTCAATTAGGAAGCAAAACTCTGTGTTTAGTAACCAGGGTCTTGAGCAGCTGGTTTCTGGGATAACTGTTTATTGCATTTGACCTGCTTTATCCCTTTATTCCTGCATCAGACTCTCCTCATATCAACACCTGCTTTTCTAGGACAACCTAAAGCCCCAGAGCAGGAGTGAGGTTTCCCACTTGCAGGCGAAAGGGGCTCGTCGTTCCTGTTGTGAGAAGTTACCCCTTTTCTACAATATCACATCCTAGCAAATCATTCACACAAGGCTGCATTTGTTGAGACGATGCTTGAGAGCATTTTACGATCCATAACCTAGATTTTATCTCGGTTGCCAATCAGTGATGAGGCTGCATGCTGTGTCATGGACCCATTGTCAGAGAGCTTACAGCCCCAAGTGTCACTGACATTTAATATCCTGAACTCATCAGAGGCCCTGAAAACAGAACCTTGGGCAGGCTCTTGATTTTCTCTCTTGAGCCAGATAAGATCTTCGCGATTTACACTAACATTCCTTTTAACATTCAGCTTATAGACTTTTGAGAAGTATGGCATAGCCTTGGAGACTATCTCCAGGACGTTTCATGCAGTTGACACCATTCCAGCTATTAGGGATTTCAGGTGTCACCTGGCTGAGTCACCACCTGGCTGAAAAATCTTACTCTGAATGGTACTTTTCATCGTATTTGCACACTGGCTCCCAGATGCTGTATTCCACACTAGCAGTGCCTTTCAAACCCTCAGTCCCCTCCAGGCTGAAGGAGACACAGGCTGGCTCGGCCCCCAGGTAAGCCTTTTTATTTCTGCAAGGTGCCATCTCATCTTAGGTGGCATCTGCCATTTCCTTCCCTGAAAAAAAAAAAAAAGATAGCTTCCTGGCATAAGATGGTGGTGATCCCCAGAGAATGGCAGGGGGATCATTTAGAAGGAAAACACATCCATGGCCTTGTCAGCAACATCATCCCCATCACACCCACACATATGTGTCCACGTAGCTGTCACAGATCCCACAGGCTGTAGGGTGTGGCCAAAAAAAGGGACACTCTATAAGGTTTTCAGATCCTGGTATAAAAACAAGCACAGTCTGGGAGAGCAAGAGACCTGGAAAAATCCAACAAATATTTATTCAGCATCTATTACACACCAGGGACTATAGGAAGCTCCGTGTTTCAAAGGACTAAAGAAAAGAGTCCACAGTTCAGAGGCTGAGACCGCAAGTGAACAACCTCGGAGCACCATGTGGTGCGAAGTGGGAGAGAAGTAAGTGCAGGCTGCTCTGCTAGCTTATGAGTTCAGGCGATTTTCACAGAAATTATCCCATGGGAACTGACTATCATGCTGAGAAGGACAAAGGAGGGTGGAGGTGAGAGTAGGGCTTAAAGTTGGTGTTAGTTTCCAGGTGGAGAGGACTATAAATGCAGAAGTGAGAGGACAGGCAGGACCACCCCCGACCCCCACCCTGCTTCCCACCGCCCATGAGCTCTGGGGCAGTTTTACCATACCTCCAGGCCTCAGTTTTCTCTTCTGTAAAATGAGTTGGACAAATCAGATGATCACTTTTATTTATTTTTTTGGCCATGCAGCATGTGGGATCTCAGCTCGTTGACTAGCGATCGAACCCAGGCCCCTGCTGTAGAAGGGCAGGGTCTAAACCACTGAACCACCAAGAAAGACCCAAATGATCAGTTTTAGGTGCAGATTTATAGGAAATTCTAGCGAATATTCCTCAGGTCCTTCCTTTGAATAATTCTTGGGAATGGTTTTGTTCTCTCTCATTCAACATAGGATCGTTTGCAGTGTTTACTTTAAAAATTAAAATTAGAATTGCTTTAAGGGAAGACGTCGTGGGAGGGACTGGGAATTTAGGACTCACCTAAAACAACAAACAAATCTGAAGTTATTTATCAGAGTGTAGAACGTGTTGTATATATAAAGAAATTACATTTTTAAAACATTGCTTAGCTTTATAGATGGGGGCATCTTGCCAAATAATCAGCCGAAAAAAAGTTGGTAAAGTGGCTCTGGGGGAAAAAAGCCTTATACAAATTCCAGGACATTCTGATACAAATTAGAAAATGTTATCTGGTGGGTTATCTGTTGGGTGGTTTGCTGTGTATGTCAATTTTTGGAAGACACAACCTTGACTTGAAAAAAAAAATCTGGAAAATGTATCGAAGAGACAGCAGAAAGGACCAAAACCAACCAAAGCTGAAACTATTGTGGGGCTTGAGGTTGGGGGAGGGGAGTGTATGTGCCATTTCTTGGAATTATTCCTCAGCATCTCATTTCGTTTTTACATTTCTCTTCTCCCTTCCCCATCACAAGACTTTTCACAGGTTTCAGAAGTTGGGGCAGCCCAAGAAAAAGACTTAGACACATAGAAATCAGGAGTAGAGAGGACCAGTGGCAAAAATGGAAGTGTGTAAAGGAGAATTGAGTAAAAAGGGCAATTTGGGAAAGGAGGGAGATTAGGACTATGGCTGGAATACCAAAATATTAATACTGGAAAAAGACTAAAATACTGTGGGCTTTGTGGTTTTTAAATAAGTTTTTTTTTTGCCTAAAAATAGCACAGAGGTGTGGATATGAGTGCCTGGATGGGGTTCATGGTCATCCACAGAAGAATGGATATAGAAGATGTGGTGTATGTAGACAATGGAATACTACTCAGCCATTAAAAACAATGAGATCTTGCCATATGGGACGACACCAAAGGGTATTATGCTGAGAGAAACGTCAGACAGACAAAGATAAATACCATATGATTTCACTTATATGTGGAATCTAAAACTGAAACAAATGAACACACACAACCTAACAGAAACAGAGTTATAGATACAGAGAACAAACAGGAAGTTACCGGAAGGGAGCAGGTTCGGGGAAGAAAGAAACAGGTGAGGGAGATGAAGAGGTAAAAAATTCCACTTACAAAATAAACGAGTCAAGAGGATGAAAGGTACATGTGGGGAATTATTTAAAAAAAAAAAAAAAAAGGAAAGAAATAGAGCCGGAATGTGGCTAGGAGTGCCATGGAGGGAGTCCAGGAAAGAACATGGCAGACACACGTCTCCTGGACTCGCACCCCCTGGGCTGGGGAAATCTGTATTTCCAGAGTGCTGCGTTGCGCCAGATGGCATCTTTATGCTTGGACTTGGGGGGCTTTTGTAGGAAGTGTACATGTTGATCATTAGGATTTATCAACTGAAAATCTTATGGTATTTCTGGGCTTCCCCCATGGGAAGGCGTACCATCCTTCACTTGTTTCCATGTATATAGATGTGTGTTTCTATTTCCCCTGAGGGCTCAGGAGGCCAGTGGGAGGGGCGATTACCCCTGCTTCCTCAGACCACATTCTGAAGGTTTTATCAGAGCCCGCCTCCTTCTCAATGGAAGTTAAACATTTCTTGTCCTAACTTACCCTTAACCTGCTGGAAACATGTTCCGGCAAGGTGTTAAGTCTCAGGAAGTGAGTTAAAAAAAACACTTAAAACTCCTAAATGTACACACTCAGATGCCCTGTATGATTTCCTGATTTTTATTCTGAAGGACTTTTCTTGCCCGAAGCTCTTGACTTGGTACCTAAGGAAGAGGCAGATGGTAGGCATTTGAAGCACATTATTTCCTGAGAATCAAGTTCTTATCCTTGATCTCCTGCAAAGAAACTTCATACATATGAATCATCCTTATCATGATTCCACGTGGCAAAAAAAAAATGTCTAGTATAAGTGCCTATGTTATCAATTTCACATTTCATGATATGTCATAGTTAAATTCAGTTTAGTTAATTAATTTAATTAATTAAACAGAAATAGTTAAATCTGTTCTGTCTGGGTCTGTTTTCTTGTGGCCAAAGGAATAAGAATATTTTGGGCTTCTTGCTGGTTAAATCCTGTGGCCATTTCTCAGTCCTAGACATGTTTTCCATGAACGAGATTTGTTTATTTCCAAAGGATCAGCCTTTTTCTTCCCAGAATACCTACCGCTAATGGAGTCACTCACTGTCCAGCTTAAATCCTCTTGTGCTTTGCTTGTTCTAAAGAGCTTGGAGCTAAACTCTCCGACCTTATTGTTTCAAGTCTCTTCTGTTCATCACTGCAGAGAAAGAGACACAGGCAGCTGAAATAACAAACACAGAGCAGCTACAAAAGCACCGAAACCTCAAAATTTATTCATGTTGCATTGACAGTTTCCAGAAACAAAACTTACTCTTACCTTTCCCGATGAACTTGTTCTATTTGTTATTTCATTTTTCCAGAATTCTGGTTGTGAACCACTGCATTGATTTCAGAGCCCCACGGATGGTTCAAATCCCACAGCTTGAAAGTGTGGGTCTATCAGCTCCGGACTCCCCTAAACGACCCCAAAAGCTTCCACGTCCTCCTAATTGCTTGATGCTCAAGGGTAGGTGCGGTACTGAAACTTCCTTTGAACCACAGGGCTCTTCCTCCAAGGAGACCCCTCTCCAGCTCTAGACTAGAATAAACTAGATGAGTAGATAGGATGCCAGAGGCCACTCGAGCATCTCCTAGGCTCATGTGGAGTAGATTACATCCCAAAAGAATGGCACATGACTTCATTCCCATGTGGGAGACACATTACCCCAAAGATGACAAATAATCTCCCAGTACTTCTTCATACTAACTTCAAGAATCTGAATGATACTTGACTGAGGCTGGAGAAAAAGTCTGTGGTCATTAAACTGGAGAAGTTATCTGGACTTTGGGGGCCGTGCTCCATCCTACAGATGTAAGCAGCCCAGAAAAGTGTGTGTACACTAATGGCCCCACACTCAATTAATTCACTGCCCAGTACTCTGACTAGACATGTCAGAGTCACCCTGCCTGACTGTTGCTAGGTAGGCAGGTTCATGTTGGCGACTTGTCTTCAGAATTCAAGGCTGTCAAAGGATTCAAGGATGTGCCCGTGAACTAGAAGACTGTTTAGATGGCAGTAGGGCTTCCCAGGTGACTCAATGGGTAAAGAGTCTGCCTGCAGTGCAGGGACTCAGGTTTGACCCCGCGATTGGGAAGATCCCCTGGAGGAGGGCATGGCTACCTCATCCAGTATTCTTGCCTGCAGAATCCCATGGACAGAGAGCCTGGCGGGGTTCTGTCCATAGGGTCACAAAGAGTCAGACATGACCAAAGCGACTGAACACGGGCACGCACGCATTCTCCAAGTTGATCTTCAGATTCACCTCAATCCTTACCAAATCTAAGCCAACTTTCTTTTGCAGAAATTGACAAACTGATCCTAATACAAAGGGCTCCAAATAACCAAAACAATCTCGAGAACAGAAGGAAGTGGGAGGAGCCTCACATACCATAATTTCACAACTTGCTACAAAGCTACAGTGATCAAGAGGGTCTGATCTGCCATACATGTCAGTGAGTCCAAAAATAAACCCATGCATTAAGGGGCAATTGATTTTCAGTAAGTGTGCCAAGACAATTCAATGGGAAAACAGTAGCCTTTTCAGCAAATGGTCCTATGACAATGGGCCATCCACCTGCAAAGGGATGAATTTGAGATTCAGCCTCCCACCACACATAAACATTAATTCAAAAGTGATCAAGTACCTAAGTGTAAGGGCTAACACTATAAAGTTCTTAGAAGGATACATAGGCAAACATCTTCCTGATGTTTGCCTGGGATGAGGCAATGGTTTCTTTCCACCCCCTACAACCCATTCTGGAAACAGTGTGGTTGTCCTTAAAAGCTCCTGCTTCATAGGCTCTGAAGATTTGTTTCGTAGTCAGTGCATCCTTACTCTTGTTACAGTTTAGAGCTCCAGATGCCAGCTTGCAAATGCAGCTAATGGGGTAGCTGAATGTTCGCACGCCTGCTTGGATGATGCACACACGTAAATGGTGTTCATTGCCACTCACAAAATCCGGATCAGTCTATTCCAAGTTTGGGCACCTAGAAGAAAACAGAATCCTGTACATGGTTCAGTTTGGGAGGGGAAACAGCTTGTCACCAGGAAGAGCCATTACCCAGGGTGAGCCCAGATCGGTATAGTCAGACGGGTCTTGAAACTGTTTTAAATATAGCCTGGAGGATTTTCTACCTTCACAAACAGAAATGAAACTGTGTTTCAAGAACCACAGAACCACCAAGACCAGATGGTATGAAAGTTCAGAGACTCTGAAAAGGGAATTAAAAAAAGAAAATCCTTCCCAAGGGAGCATGTGTACTGATGGGGTGAGGGAGGAGGGGTGGGGAGGAGGGGTGGGGGGGTGGGGGGGACTTCCCGAAAGGCAAACACATGGCAGCGGCACAGCATCTGCTGGGGGCGAGTGCCGAGAAAGCCCATTTTCTAGAGTTTTAAACGGTTACTGTGGCTGCAGCAGGAGCTGTCCGAAAGCAGCAGCGATAGAGAGCTCTCAACACAATCCCAGCTCCAGTATTTGCTGAAATACGCTACAAAACATTATATGAATCAACTAAAATGTGTTGAGTGCTCGCTGTGTACTAGATGATGTTCCTCCAAGAATATCGTCTTGGAATACAAGAGTTAATTCCAAGTTAATACAAGAGTTCCTTGTATTAACTCCCGTAATCCTTACAGCCACCTTATGAGATGGATCTATTTTACTAAAAATGTAAACTGAGACCCATAGAAGTTATGTAATGTACCCAATTCACAGAGCTGATTACTAGGGTTTGGGCTCTGGCCATCTGACTCCCAAAGTCCGGGCATTTAACCATCCTTCTCTTTTGCCAAACAGCCCAAATAAAACTGCAAAAATAAGTTGTCCATTCCTGGGTGTAGCCGTTTTCTGAGGCTGCTGTCACAAATGATCATACATTTCGTGGTTTAAAACACCACCAATTTATTGTCTGACAGTTTGGGAGGTCGGAAGTCAGACATAGGTCTTCTGGGTCAGATTACATTGATGGCAGAGCCGCACCCCTCCTGGAGGCTCCAGGGGAGAGCTTCTGGAGACTGCCTGCATCCTCAGGCTGGTGGCCCCTTCCTCCATCTCTGAAACGCATCACTCGCTTCAGTGTTTGCTCTTGTTGTCACACCTCCCTTCACCTTGTACGTCCCGCCTTCCCCTTACAAGGATCAAGGGGGTTGCATTGAGTCCACCAGATAATCCCTTGTCTTCCTAAACACCCTCCGCTCTCCACCTCCTCTCTGCCACTTCCATGGAAATTGGTAACCCTCTTACTATGTATTATAAACTGTCTCACACTCATGAATTAATTCTGCATTGTTTAAGCACTCCCTGGTTTCTCAGAGGTAAAGAATCTGCCTGCAATGCAGGAGACGTGGGTTCGAGCCCTGGGTGGGGAAGATCCCCTGGTGAAGGAAATGGCAACTCACTCAGTATTCTTGCTTGAAGAATCCCATGGGCAGAGGAGCCTGGTGGGCTACAGTCCATGGGATCACAAAGAGTCAGACACAACTTAGTGACTAAACAACAACAACAATGGATAGGGAGATGCTTGAAAGCAAGCATCTTGGCATGCTCTGTACCCTTAACGTGCTCTGCAATGTACTCATTGCAAATACAGGTTAAGTGAGCTGGAATACCTTTTAAATACTGTAGACTTCAACTAGGCAGCAAAATACTAAAACCCCAAAACTCTGTTGCAGCCAGTTCAGAGCAGTGCGTTCTAGGGACGCATTTCAGCCAACACAATCATGAGCAAGCCGTCCCCTGGCTCCTCTGAGTCTAATTAGCCACGAGCTCAGCTGGGTGCTAAAACACTACAAGAAAAATAACTGTGGACGATACCTTCATAGCAACAGGTTAAATCTGGTGATTTATGACTCTTGGCAGGAACAACTGGCCTTATGCCCAGGGACATCGTAGTGACAGCCAATGGACCCATTGGTGACCCTGCACCACAACCTACCCTACTGTGAGGACAAAGCTCTGGGATCACTACGGATCTGGATATGTGTGAAGGGAATGATCAAAAACTCCAGAGATTAACTGTGACGACAAGGGGCACCTCTTGGGAAAAACCCAGAGTTAAATCAACACTTTGCGATTTTGCCTTTGAACCTCGACTCCCCAGACTCCTGCCCAGTGTAGACGCCTGCCAAGTGTCTAGTGCCTGCCTGCTGATCTCAGCTGTTTCTTCCTAGAGGCCGCCTGGCAACCATTCAAATCTTGGATTCTTTTCTTTTAAAAGCTATCAGTCTCCTTCTTTTTCTCGGGGCCGTGGAAGGGGACGGGACAGCATACCCTGATAAAAGTATCCACGCTAAAATGTTCACGATTAAATACATTCCCTTCCAAGGGCCTTTTGCATCTGAAATCCTGGCTTCTTGGCTCTACTTTCACCCAAAGAAGTGAATCTTTAATGGATATTTATTTTCCAGGAAGAATGGAGTGGAAGTGGAGAGCTTTGGCATCTCTTAAGAATTCACTTTGAGGTAAACATTCCTATAAAGTCAGGTCTCTCTTGCTGGCAAACTGTGAGGTGTATGTTGGGAGAAATATAGAGGCTGTTATCAAGCTGATCTTCAGGGTATATGAGCAATTATAGGCTTGGGAGCCAACAGACAAGTGAGGGAGTTGGAGAGAAAAGTGTATTTTTAAACAATAATATAGTTAGTTTGTAAGAGAAAGGGTCTTGTCCTAACTGCTAGAGCATTTAGTAAGTTCTTCTCTAAAGTAATACATTCCTCAGTGCTTTTTAGATCACTAACTGTAACAGGTATATATAAATGTTTAGAAAACTTACCATGATGGAAATGCAAAATGGTACACTCACTTTTGGATGTTGCAGCTTCTTATAAAACTAAATAGATTCCTATCATACATGCCTACTCAGTTGAGTTTGACTTTTTGTGACCCCACCAGGCTCCTCTGCCCATGGGATTCTCCAGGATGCCATTTCCTACTCCAGGGGATTATCCCGACCCAGGGATCGAACAAACGATTCTTGCTTCTCCTGCATTGACAGTCAGATTCTTTACCACTGTGCCACCGTCCAGCAATTGCACTCCCTGGTATTTAGCCAAATGACTACGATGCCCACAAAACCCTGCACAGGGATGTCTAAAACAGTTTTATTCATAATTGCCAAAACTTGGAAGATGTCATTTAGTAGGTGAATGGATAAATAAAACTGTGGTGCATCAGACAACAAGATAATATTCTGAGTCAAAAAAAAAAGTGAATTATCAAGCCATGAAAACACATGGAGAAAACTTAAATGCATATTATTAAGTGGAGGAAGCCAGTGTGAAGAGGCTGTATATGCACCATATGATTCCAAACATATGTTGATGTTCTGGAAAAGGGGAAACGGTGGAGACAGTAAAAACATCAGTGGTTGCCAGGTGCGGTGATGATGGAGGGAGAAGTAGATGGGTCACAGAGAATTTCAGGGCAGTAAAACTACCCTATGTGATACAACACGAAGGGGACCCTTGGATTCAATGCAAATTATGGACGTTGGGTGATGAGTACATGTCAACGTAGGTTCATCAGTTGTAGCAAATGTCCCATCTGGTGGGGATGCTGATAATGAGGAGGCTGGAGCAGGTCAGGGGATGCAGAGGGGAGATGGAAAATCTCTGCACCTTCCTTTCAGTTTTGCTGTGAACCTAGAACTGCCCTTTCAAAAAAGAAGTATTTTTGACTTCCATTTTGCAGAGTAAGTCAGATGGGCAGGTATTGGATGACTCCACTCACCACTCTTGCCATCCCATCTTGGAGGAGGTGCCTCATAGATGCCCCCTGGTACCCTGGGGGAGGGTCCAAACGTCCCAGATATAGAACTATAAAAATACCCTCTCAACCCAGGTAATAGGGACTATCTCAATCACTCTAGCATGATAAACCAAAAGTGAGGGTCAGATTTCTGTTATTGTTCAAAGACTGGTTAATTGGTTTGCCTGTTTTAATTATTCTGAGATGGTTCTGCTATCTATAACTAACACTGATACATTATTTCTTACCTTATTCTGTCCCACCCCGCATTAATTTTAGGTAGGAGTATTTAAGCCTATATTCTTGAGCTTATATTTTAAAGAGTGATTCTTTAGCAGGCATGAATCTTTTGAAACCCACGAGAAATACCAGGACCAAGGCTGGGTGATGAGACTTAGAATCTCTGAATGCAGTAGAACGGTGTCGAGTGTTCTTGCACATATTGCAGTGTGTGTAGTAAGTGTTACTTAACTGTTGCTCGGCGGTCAGCAAATGAGGTGCCCAAGGGCCTCTGGCTGCCCCGCTATGCAGCTGCCTGCCAGATTTCAGTGAAGCTGGAGACCATCTGAGGCTGCTTGGGTGTGGCTGTCCCTCAGGAAGTGGAGGGGTTATTCTCGGCCAGATGTCCTTCAGGGTAATCTGAGGATGGGGATAAGGAGGCAGGGGAGGGGTATGAGTGAAAAGGTGAATGAACTGAGTAATCAGGGAAAACAGTGGTGGAAATGTGAGGGTTCACAGTACTATTCCTTCCACTGTTGCCTCTGTTTGAAAATTTCTATAATAAAAAGTTTAAAAAGTGAAACAAGGTCTTAAAAAAACTTCCCAGTATTGATTCTGATCAATGTATATCTACTATTAAATTAATAATATAATCCTATTGTTGACATAATCCAATAATATAATCATATAATCATATTACATTGTAATCCTACTATTGATATTTATAAATCCTATAGATTAAGCTTATTCTTAAGTGTTCACTGCCCACATCCATCAAGTAGAAACATAGTGAATTTTAGGGTAAAAGGGCTCCTTGCCTTGAGACACTCAGAATATTCCCCCCTATAATATTGTTATCTGCTGGGTTATAAGTAATCACCCATTAATGAGGGTAATTATCTTTTCTTAAGAGTTGATTTAGGATCCTAAGCTCTTTGTACATTTAAAATTTGTAGCACTTGCTATATTTATTTTCTTTATTAAAAATATTTTTTTCTTAACTTATACTACTTTATTACAGAAAATACAAAAACCAGAAATATTTAAAAAGAAAATAAAAGTCTTCCATTATTCCAATACCAGGGACTCTTCCACTATTTTTTCTATGCGTATTTATTTTTAAAAATCAGGATTACACTATACTTAATGCAATCTTTTTTACACTTAGTGGAGTTTGAATGTCTTTTTACATCACTAAATGTTCTTCTGTGTAATAGACCTGCCAAGTTCATCTGTAGAGACCCTAACCTGTCCCCTCATTTTAGGACTGGAAAAGGTGATCTTAGGGATCACGTGATCACAGTTCATAGCACCTCTTCACTGATTCTATAGCCAGCATCCCCCCACTCCACATTAAACACATTCACACATACACTCCCCTGATAGGGCCAATCAGATTCTCTTTTCGAGTAATTTGGAGTTGGGCTGTGAAAGTCTGGTCATTAAGATGACAATGAAGGTCTTTGAACAGTCCTATGCGTTGGCTGAAACTAGTGAAATCAAGAGAAAAGCTACCTGCAGACAGAAGTTATGCAGAAAGATCTTGAGTAGCGCAAGCCAGCTGATCTACAAGTAGAAGCAGGGGAGCAGTGTAACTTGTAGAGAGGCAGGAAAGGGAGACCACAGGTGTCTGTGGGTGAAGAGGTGAGTACTATAGCCTTGACACCTGATTCCCACTTCCTGCTCCTATGTGACCTGGTTGAGTTTGTTTCCTTCACTTCAGTTCAGTTCAATCGCTCAGTCGTGTCCAACTCTTTGCAACCCCATGGACTGCATCACGCCAGGCTTCCCTGTCTATCACCAACTCCCAGAGTTTGTTCAAACTCACATCCATCGACTCGGTAATGCCATCCAATCATCTCATCCTCTGTCGTCCCCTTCTCCTCCTGCCTTCAATCTTTCCCAGCATCAGAGTCTTTTCCAGTGACTCAGTTCTTTGCATCAGGTGGCCAAAGTATGGGAGTTTCAGGATCAGTCCTTCCTATGAATATTTAGGACTGATTTCCTTTAGGATGGACAGGTTGGATCTCCTTGCAGTCCAAGGGACTCTCAAGAGTCTTCTCCAACACCACAGTTCAAAAGCATCAATTCTTTGGCGCTCAGCTTTCTTTATGGTCCAACTCTCACATCCATACATGACTACTGAAAAAACCATAGCTTTGACTAGACAGACCTTTGTTGGCAAAGTAATGTCTCTGTTTTTTAATATGCTCTCTACGTTGGTCATAGCTTTTCTTCCAAAGAGCAAGCATCTTTTAATTTCATGGCTGCAGTCACCATCTGCAGTGATTTTGGAGCCCAAGAAAATTAAGTCTCTCATTGTTTCCCCATCTATTTGCCATGAAGTGATGGGACTGGATACTATGATCTTCGTTTTTTGATTACTGAGTTTTAAGCCAGCTTTTTCACTCTCCTCTTTCACTTTCATCAAGAGTCTCTTCAGTTCCTCTTCGCTTTCTGCCACAAAGGTGGCATCATGTGAACATCTGAGGTTATTGATATTTCTCCCTTAGGTGTTCATTGGCTTATTTTGACCTTTCGATATTTTACCTTTTTACTTTACTTATTTAAGGGAATCTCAACTGACAAGCATTGGTTATCTATAGTGTCCTTCTAACAGCTGAATAATTTTCTCTTGTATAAAAAATATCATAATTCAATTAATTCCTTATTGGTTATATATTTTTTAGTTTCATTTCCTTAACTATTCTAAAGAACACTAAAGTAAATATCATTACAGCCAGATCTTTGCAAATAATTCATTAGGTAAATTATTAGATGAGGAATGATGGGTTAAATTGTCACCCTACTTTGTATTTTGTATATTGTCACTCTACTTATTCAACTTATATGCAGAGTACATCGTGAGAAACGCTGGGCTGGAGGAAGCACAAGCTGGAATCAAGATTGCCATGAGAAATATCAATAACCTCAGATATGCAGATGACACTACCCTTACGGCAGAAAGTGAAGAAGAACTAAAGAGTCTCTTGATGAAAGTGAAAGAGGAGAGTGAAAAAGTTGGCTTAAGGCTCAACATTCAGAAAACCAAGATCATGGCATCTGATCCCATCACTTCATGGCAAATAGATGGGCAAAAAGTGGAAACAGTGATTGACTTTATTTTTCTGGGCTCCAAAGTCACTGCAGATGGTGACTGCAGCCATGAAATTAAAAGACACTTACTCCTTGGAAGGAAAGTTGTGACCTACCTAGTTCAGTTCAGTTCAGTTCAGTCGCTCAGTCATGTCCGACACTTTAGCAGAGACATTACTTTGCCAACAAAGGTCTGTATAGTCAAGGTTATGGTCTTTCTAGTGGTCATGTATGGATGTGAGAGTTGGACTATAAATAAAGCTGAGCACTGAAGAATTGATGCTTTTTAACTGTGGTGTTGGAGAAGACTCTTGAGAGTCCCTTGGACTGCAAGGAGATCCAACCAATCCATCCTAAAGGAGATCAGTCCTGGGTGTTCATTGGAAGGACTGATGTTGAAGCTGAAACTCCAATACTTTGGCCACCTGATGCAAAGAGCTGATTCATTTGAAAAGACCCTGATGCTGGGAAAGATTGAAGGCAGGAGGAGAAGGGGACGTCAGAGGATGAGATGGTTGGATGGCATCACTGACTCAATGGACATGGGTTTGGGCAGACTCCGGGGATTGATGATGGACAGGGAGGCCTGGTGTGCTGTGGTTCATGGGGTTCCAAAGGGTCGGACACAACTGAGCGACTGAAGTGCACTGAACTGATGGGTTAAAGGATATGAATATCATCCCTAGTAGCAATAAGTATGAAAATTCTTGTTTTTTGCAACTTTACCAGCATAAAGTTGACAACTGAAAAAAAGAAACCATTCTGCCAATTAAATTAGTTAAAAATATTGTCTCCCAATATTAATTTATATTTCTTTGATTGTTGTAGTTGCACATACTTTCATATAGTTATTGCTCAATCACTCTTCTTCCATTGTAAAGTACTCTTCCTTGTCTTTTACTCACTTTATTCTATTTATTTATGTCTTCTTGATTTGTGAGTGTTCTCTCTATTTAAAATTAAGAATATTAAATTTCTGATTCTTACATATTTTAAGATTACCTTCTCCTCATTCATTATTTGCCTCCTAATCTTACATATAAGATATATTGATACACATTAAGATATATTAATGTGGTCTAGACAAATTTATATGGTCTATACAATATTTGTGTAGTAATATTTTCCCCTTATGGTTTATTCTTTCAATGTCAGAACTAGAAAGTAGTTCACCTACTTAGGATTCATATACCTATATACTTTCATTTTTAAGTGGGCACACTGGGAAAAAAAATGAAATACCATAGCATTTGGAAATCAAATACCTAGATGACATAAAAGAGAGACACAAAGCAATATATATATATATATATATATATATATATATATATATATATATATACATATGAAAGACAAAATCCATTACTGAACTCTTTTCCAACTGTTTAGGCAGATCAAAAGTTATCAATCATAAAAAATTCTTTCTATGGGAAAACAAAGCAGGAGTTTTATCTCAGATTAAATTTATTTTAAAAATATTTCCCTCCTGGTTACATTCACCTGTATTATTTTAAGCCCTTAAAAATTACTAGGGCTAAAGTAAGACAAGAAAATATTGAGTAACTCAGGTGGCAAAGACTTTTATCTATTCCTCTAATACCTGTAGATAAAACCTATCAGAGGCAATGATGAGAAAATTCATTCTATCACCCATCCTTCGTATAGTAAGAATAATTCTCATTTGAACGTGAAATATTGTCATCTAGTAGACTGCAGACTTCATCATCGACCCGGCTTCTATTCAGAAATGTCCCTGGAGAGTCGAATTGTCAGCCACAGAAGTCTGCAGCCTGTAATTCACATGATTATTCTTATCTCTCTTTTTTTTGGTCTTGTGCTAGAGAGAGAAGTAAAATGCATTGGAAGTTAGAGGAGCTGTTCAGTAACAAGATATAGGAGAGACAGTGTGGGGAGGGGAAGGAGAGGAAAAGAGGAGGTTGAAATCCACTGTCAACGGTATGTTGCAAACTAGCTCTTGTGAGGTATTCTGTGTTGGAAATAGAGATTATAACCCCAATTTATATATGAGGAAACAGAAGCTCAGAGAGGCCTAGCAACTTACTGTGGTCACACAGCCAATGAGTGAAGGAGCTAGGACGCTGGAAATAACAGGAATAAGAGAAGATACCAAGAAGGGTCAAAATCTAGCCTCAGATGGGTGATGGGGTACAACTTTTAAATTGACAGATGGCCTGTGGATCTCACATCAGTTATCATGGGGAGCATCCAGCCCAGCCAAGTTTAAAACTGAGCACTGAATGCTTTCAAGTCAAGCATAAAAATACACATCTTAGTAAGAGTGCTTCAATTGGTATGTTCGTATTCTTCTTACAAAGGTACTTTCACTAGGTGGGTAACCCGGTCTTTTGCATCAGAGTCAGAAGTGCTGGCTAATTGATTTTACGTAAGAATTCCTACAGATGTGTTGCAATTCCATGTCCTGGTTATGCATGAGACCCAGGCCCTTATTGAAAACTGAGAGATATGGCTTCTCAATAATGTGTGCTTTTCAGGAAGGCTGTGCATCCTTCCTGATGTCATAGAGCTGCAGGAAGATGCTCTCTGTAGCCTCAGCTTATTTCTATTTGAAGTGTATGCTTTGCTTTTCTCCCAAGTAAAACCATCTCCAGGAAAACCAAGCACATCTCTTTTATTGGAGACTTCCTCTTGGCAGGATCGGTAGGGTTGATTTATAAATTACCTGCAGGAGTACAAAACAGATCAAGGTTCACTGATAGGAACCCATGAGCTGCACCTTCCGGAAGATCAGATTCGCCCTTAATTCACAGCTAATCGCTTCTGCAAACACAGTTAGTTCTGGCCACTGGGCCACTGGAGCCGCTTGCTGGATCAAAGCAGCATTAGCCGTCCTCCTCTTGGAAAAGGGGAAACGAGGTCCTTAGTTTTGCAGATGGTTACCAGGGGGAAAATGGGAGGAGGGATAAACTGGAAAACGGATTGACATATACATAATACTATATATAAAATAGAGCTTCCCTGGTGGCTCAGACAGTAAGGAATCTACCTGCAAGGGAGGAGACCCGGGTTCGATCCCTGGGTTGGGAAGATCCCCTGGAGGAGGGCATGGCAACCCAGTCTAGTATTCTTGCCTGGAGAATTCCATGGACAGAGGAGCCTGGTAGGCTACAGTCCATGGGGTCGCAAAGAGTTGGACATGACTGAGTGACAAACACTTTTTCATATAGAAAATAGATAAGTAATATGACAGAATAAGAGACACAGATGCATAGAACAATTTTATGGACTCTGAGGGAGAAGGTGAGGGTGGGACGTTCTGGGAGAATAGCATTGAAACATGTATATTATCATCTGTGAAACAGAACACCATTCCATGTTCGATGCATGAGACAAGGGCTCAGGGCCGGGGCAATGGGATGACCCAGAGGGATGGGATGGGGAGGGAGGTGGGTGGGGGGTCCAGGAAGGGGAACACATGTAAACCCATGGCTGATTCATGTCAATGTATGGCAAAAACTATTACAATATTGTAAAGTAATTAGCCCCCAACTAAAATAAATAAATTAAAAAAAAAAAAAAGAAAATAGATAAGTAATAAAGACCTGTTGAATAGCACAGGGAACTCTATTCAATACTCTGTAATGACCTATATGGGAAAAGAATCTAAAAAAGAGTGTATGTATACATATGCATAACTGATACCCTTTGCTGTACACCTAAAACTAACACAACATTGTAAATCAACTATTTGCCAATACAATTTTTTTAAAAAAAGAAAACAAAACTCAGAAAGATGAAGATGAGTAGATGAGATGGAACTCAGCCACTGCTTACTCCAAGTCTGAATTTCAGAGGACACTGCTCTGATATTTTCCCCTCACCATTATATATCCCTTGACAGCACTAAGTTAAAAGTAAAGCCATCTTACTGTATAGCCCAGCGAACTATATTCAATGTCCCGGGGTAAGCCATAATGGAAAGGAACATTTAAAAAGTGTGAGTGTGTGTGTGTGTACATAACTGAGTCAATTTGCTGTATATTAGAAACTAACACAACACTGTAAATCAACTATACTTCACTTTAAGAAAGGACCAACCTGAAATTTGCCTCTTCTTTTATATATTTTGAAATATAGAGATACAGACACATTCTTTCAGAGTCTTTTAACCCCAAGGAGAATCAGTTAATGTCTGTAAGCAGGGGCAGTTGTGGACCAGAATCTGTTAATGGGCAAAGCTGGACTTTTCCATCCAGTCTGTTTGAACTGATAAATCTCCCTTGAGCAGAAACCAGAGCCACAAAGCGTCACAACAGGGAGTGAGACATTGTAGGCTCTTTGTGACTCAGAAGTGATGGTGTCTCAGCCCCACAGCAGCAGCGGCTTGCTAGCTTCGCGTGTTGGTGAGATTTTCATGAATTGTATGGGGCCCCAGGATGTGTTTTACAAGCTCTTTGGCAGGGCCTGCCTTCCTGTTTATCTGCCTCGGTGGGCTCTCCTAGAACACATGATTCCAACCACAAGTGGATGTCTCGTCCATTACAGCGAGGGAAGGAGAGAGTAGGACGAATTGAGACAGTAGCGTTGACATACTTACACTGTCGTGTGCAGAATAGATGGCTAGTGGCAGCGGCCGTATAGCACAGGGAGCTCAGCCCGGTGCTCTGTGATGAGCTGGAGGGGTGGGCTGGGTGGGGGCAGGGATGAGGGCTCTGGAAGGAGTCGGGAATGTGTCTATACGTGTAGCTGATTCACTTCATTGTACAGCAGAGCCTGACGCAACATTGTAAAGCAATATCTTCCGATTAAAAAATAAAGTAACAAACACAAAAACCAGACATGACCAGAATATTTTAATTAGGCTGAAAAGAAAGAGCATAGCAGCTCTGGAAGGTGTATTTCCCTAGCCCCTTTCCTTTGAAGGCTTCGATGTAGCACACTGACGGGAAAACTCAGCCTCGCCACCCAAGAAAAGGGGGGATGTGAACCCAGCTATCTGGTGGTCAGCTTCACCCCTCAAATAAATGAAACCGCGAAGCTGTCTTCACCAGAAGCCGAGGTACTGACAGAAGAGAACTGCACGACCAGAGTTTCGTGGCCATCCCCTCGGGGCGTGATTTAAACCAAGAAATCTGTCGTCAGGAGGCAAGTGGGGACCCGCTCCAGGGACAGCTCAGAAATGGTGGCGAAGCATTTCTGTCTCCCTCTCAACCCTGTAAAACTAAGTGAAACTGATCTCCGATTGATTATTAAACACTTTGCATTAAATAGCTGGGGGATATTCTGCTCGTTAAATCCATGATTCTCAGCAGAGCTATTTCTGCCAGATTTTATCACTGCGGGGGTGGGGGGATGGGGGAGGGAGCCAGGAGGGAGGGACAGATAATGAGAAGGAAGTAGTGGTGTAGAGTCGGCAAAACTCCAGGGGAAGTTTAAAAAAAACTTCTGTTAGTAACATCACCTGCAAAATGAATGCCATTCTTTTTGATGTTAAGGAACCAGATGAACAAATACCAGTCAGCACCTTTCCTATGGAACATAGTTCCTAACTAAGGGGTGCAGAATAGCCTGTAATGGAATTGTTTCCTTCTTGGAAGAGGCAGATATACAGGACAAAATTTCTCATTTACTTCATGTGGATTTTTTGGATTAATGCTAACTAAGGTAACATAGTTCCTAACTAAGAGGTGCAGAATAGCCTGTAATGGAATTGTTTCCTTCTTGGAAGAGGCAGATATACAGGACAAAATTTCTCATTTACTTCATGTGGATTTTTTGGATTAATGCTAATTAAGGTTAATGTGTTTCTCTTTATTTTGGTTATCAATTATAATTATTTCTGTCATCATTTGTTTCTGCCTCTTAGAAGATTGTGCCCACATCAGTGCCTATACCATGACATTTAATATAAGGGAGGATCCCTTGGTTTCCTGTAGCACAGCTGTCAGGGCTCAGTGGTGTGAGTTTGGGTGGCAGCATGATGCCTTTATTTTCTAGATGTGTTTTCTTTCCATTCGCATGTTTTTTATTTTTTCCCCCCACTTTACTTAAAATCACATCATCTTTTATCTATCTTGGGATAAAAGATGATTATCTTTTTGTTCAGAATCCACTAAACTAATACAGTTATTCTGTTGTTGCTAAGCAACAGAGCTTGGTTACCTAGAAGAACCTCACTCTGCGCTGTCAGACCTGTTTTCCCTTTTTGATAATTGACCAAGGAGAGAGTTTGCTGGTGGATAGAAAGAGCTTGTCATCTAGAGGCTTGAGAAACTGAAAAAATTAACTGTCTCAAGTTTTACAAAAAAGAGCTTCAATCTTAGATAAACAAATTACAGTGTATTCATACAGTGGGATGCGTACGCATGTGCATGCTAAATCGCTTCAGTCATGTCTAACTCTTCATGACCCCATGGACCTTAGAACACCAGGCCTCTCTCTCTCTCTCCAGGCAAGAATACTGGAGTGGGTAGCCATGCCCTCCTCCAGGGGATCTTCCCAACCCAGAGATCAAACCTGCATCTCTTACATCTCCTGCATTGGCAGGTGGGTTCTTTACCACTAGTGCCACCTGGGAAGCCCTCCTACTGTGGGATACTCTTTAGTAATAAAAGGAACGGGCTATTGATGCATGAAACATCAACACACATTAAATGCATCAGAAGGAAGCTAGACACAACAGTATGTACTATGTGTATTTCACTTTGTGTCTATGAAACTCTGGAAGAGACAAATCTAAAGTGACAGAAAGTGGGCAGTAGTTACCTGGAGCTTCAGATAAGAGTTGTCTGAGACGGAGCCCATTAGGTGTGATGGAAATGCCCCATTATCTTGATTGCACTAGAAGTTGCACAGATACAAATCAAAATGAAGTTTAAATGGGTGCATTTTATTGTATGTATATATTACCTCAACAAAGACACCATAGCTATTAGCATAGTTATTAAGCTTTGATTTAGTTGTGTTATTTTTGACACTAGGGATGTCTTTTTCTATTGAGACTCTTTCTTTTACAGGGGAAGGATATTCATGTCACATAAGGAACGTGCAACTTAATTTAAGAAAGAGTTTTTATTTTTTATAAAGAATCTTTGCTTGAGAAGTATTATAATTAATATTTCTCCCCTGGTGCTTTTTCCCTTTCCTTTTTATTAAAGTTATACATGTAAATAATTTAAAGAGTCTCCTGCTCCACAGAAACAATGACTTTCAACTATTTCTCTTGGAATTAATTTTGCATTTCTAGAAAAATCATGAAGCAGCAGTGTGAGCATTTTGCTTCTTCGCTTCTCTAAATGCTGGCTTAGAATCTGTCTTTCTTAGATCTGTACTTCTTTCTACTGAAGAGATACCTTCTACTTCCAGCTTGCAAACTCCCCCCTCCATTGTCTCTCCTTCTGTTCTCCTTATCTGTGTGGATTTATATTTTATGCTGATCGTTTGCTTTTTCATAACCTTCTTTGAGTTGCTTGAAGTTTTCAGAGAGACTAGAGATGCGTGCATGAGATTCACCTGCCATTTTTAACTAGAAAAAATAATTTTTAAAAAGGATTTTAATTGTATATTTTGGATCAGTAATAGAACAAAAGAAGGAGTTAGAAACATGTACATGTGGAGACAAATAGATATAGAAAAACACACAGATAGAAGGGGAAAAGGTTGACCAAGCAGACATACAACAAAGCGAGACAGTGATTTCAATGAAAAGACAGAGATGAGGGACTTCCCTGGTGGTCCAGCGGTTAAGACTCTGTGCTTCCAATGCAGGAGGTACGGGTTTGATCCCTGGTCAGGGAACTAAACTCCCACATGCTGTGAGGCATGGCCAAAAAAGAAAAAAAGAAAACCACACTTACAAATATGAGATAGCAAGTGGTAGAATATTACTGCTGGTCATGTAATGTCCCAGTTCCATGACAGAGGACATCAGGGATGAAGGTCTTCTTTATATAATCGACTCTAGCCATCAAACAGAGACCACGGTAGGATGATTCCTTGTTACACATAAGGACTGTGGGCTTAAGCCTTCCATGCGATTGGCTTTGACCCCTAATAAGGTAAACATTCTTGCTCCCACATGCTTGCACCCCATAACCAAAGGGAAGAGACCCTGCTGGTTACTGCCCGAGTCCAGCTCCAGCAGCCAGGGAGTCGGCCTGAAGGGATGAGCAGTGTCAGTGGAGAATGATGCAGCCTCTGACTCAAAGTGTGGGACTGCATGTTTATTTCAAGCATCAGGTTTTCTTTTATACTTTTACAAAAGCATTTGGTCAGAGGTTTGACATCTTCAGTTCCCCCTCACCCAGATTCATTGTCTCCAGAAAGTGTCCTTGTGATTACATTGTAACTCATGCTTATCTCTGGGCTGCATACCACATTCCTCAGTTTACTTCTTATCTTTCTAAATCCTGCTAGCCCCTAGTATCCTAAGTATCTCCTGAAAAGGCTTCTACCTATTAGTATCTCTAAAATTCTTAGTCTCGATAAGATATAGTAAAATATGCCAACACTACAACATACCTTAAACTTTTAGCTTCTAACTATTCTTAATTATTCCTAAACCCCAAACTCAGCAAACTTCTTTTGCCATAAATGTTTCCCTCACAAGCAGGTCTCAATAACAATCTTTCCCATGGCCTCAAGCTGCGGCCTATGTGCTCATCCTGGAACATTCTTTGTAAAGGTCCTTGAACAAATGTAACTTTATGGATTATTTCCTGGGCATAATTGCAAAAGACTTTGTGCTTTCTCATGCAAGAACAATAAGCACCTTAACATTCTTTCCAGCCAACTCAACCGAAGGAAGGAAAGGACAAGTTAGAATCACAAGACCTAACTCCTTCATCCTGGGACCGTGCCTGCGGGATGAGGAGAGGGGCTTGGGGCTGTGCCTCCATTTTGTCAGTAATGCCTAACAGGTTACCAAGTACGTGAAGTTCTAAGTCCAAATGGCCCACAAGATCCAAGGTGTCCTGCTCTCTTTGGGTTTTATTTCCTCTATTTTATTTTCACATTCAAAAATAAAATATGGATAAACAGTGCTTAGGAAAAGTTTTTTAAAAACAGAAAGAAGGGAAAGAGTCTCATCCACACAGACCTCATAAAAAGTTACAAAACAAGTGTTTACTGATGCAAAGATTAATAAATGAAAATTGGATTAATAAAGACCTCATTCATTTTATATTTTAAGTAGAAAAATGTTAAGCACTTAATTGCATTTTCCCCCTGGAGGTAATGTAAGGTGGACCCTGCCATCTTTGGACTGAAGAATCTCCCAGCTACGAGATAGTTTAGTTTAAATATTACTTACAAAAATGAAATCACCCCAAACAATTAAATATCCAATGTTGGAGGGACAACTTACAAGATGTTATATTTTTGCACTTTAGACATTCATCTTTAAATTTCCCAACAAAACAGCAAGATTGATATTTGCATCGCCATCTTAGAAATGACAAAACTGAGGCTCAAAGAGGTGAGGTGATTCTCCCAAAGACATTTAAATTTACTTCCCAAGTCAAGTACTTATTTCCTTATATCATGCTGCAAGAGACATAAAGCACGCTGTTCCAACCTCGTTTTCTGGGAGTATGTGTTTTTGTTCCTCTAGCTGATTTAAACTCAGCAGAAATGTCTTAATTATTACAAACCAGGGAAGCAAGAAATTGCCAGGTTCTAAAGCTTCACCAGCCAGCGAGAAGCATTTCAAACAGGCGAGGGGGCAGCTACTTAGAAAACCACTGAGCTGCTGACACTCAGAATTTCCAGGCCTGTGAATTACAGAGGAAAATAGCACAAATCTATTGGCAAGCAGCCAATGGTTCTATCTGCCCTCCTGGCACTAGATTTGCAGAACTCTGTGCCCTTGACTGACGGAAGCCCTGCAGAATACCTTCCAAGTATCACTATTTTGGAACTTGAGAGGACTACAGAAAGATTCTGAGGGTTCTTTCTCAAGCGAAGTTTCCAGATACCACAGAAAACATAAGCGCCCAAATGCGGGGATTTCCCATTTAAAAAGCGTAGTATGTAGCAACTTGTGACATTTTTAAAAAACTCAGCAAAACAGCTGTTTCTTTGGCCATTTCCTAACTGAGGCTCAGTGGAAGAGACTTGCCTTCATAAGTTTGCTTTGAAATCAGTCTCACATGAACGGAGACCAAGATCAGAGAGCCTACAGAAGACCTGGACATTATCCTTCTTGTTTTTGCAGCAAAGGCTGCAGTCTTCTGCAAACCACGCGAGCAGGCCTTTGAAGGAGAACCCTCACTTTGCAGAAGATGAAAAAAAAACAGCCATCCTTTGCCAAGTTATCTGCATTATCAGTGATGAGCCAGGAATGAAGATTTCACAGCTTTATTTCATCATAATTCTAAAAATAAGTCACAGTGAAATGTAAGCTACTGAAAAGTACATTATGAGTCCACCCTCTCACGGGCATGTGCTTTTAACCTGGAGACAAGGGAGGGAAACTGAAGGCAAAGATGTCCAGGATCTTGGAGCCGGAAAGGACCCAAAAGACGATCGGCCCCCATCCTCTCATTTATTGAGACCTGGGCATAAAGATGCAGGTGACTTGCTGGTGTTAGAACTCAAATTCCGAAACTCTAGTTCTGAGTTCCATCCACTTTGCCAGGTTCTCTCTTTCTTTGTGGGAGGGTTTATAACAGAGGGACTCCCCATGGATCCACCAGACTGGACAACTGACTCTGCATCTGCTCAGGGCGAGCAAGCCCGCCACGCATCCCGGGTTTTATCAGGTAGGTGAGGTAGGGACGGGGTGGTGACAAGTCTCAGAGAGACATCCAACACAGAAACGTTTTCTGAAGACCTTCCACTCAATCTTGCACAAGGTGGTAAATAGAAAAGGCCATACAAACAAGTCTTTATTTGTTACAATAGTGCTTCTGTTTTATGTTTTGGTTTTTTGGGCCACAAGGCCTGTGGGATCTAAGTTCCCAAACCATCGAAACTGCACCCCCTGCATTGGAAGGCAAAGTCTTAACCACTGGGCCTCCAGAGAAGTCCAGGAAAGGCCTTTCTGAAGTACCATTTTGGTTGTAAGGACTTTGATCTGTGGGCACAAGAAAACACCTCCTTGCAGCGTTAGTGTTATTACACACTCCTTTCCAGAGTCTTAGATCCCTAACCCTCACTGTCCCATCCACACTGTATAGTATGCCTGTGCCCTGGGGTCTGAGTGACTTGCTCTACTGCATACCCATCTCCCACACACCCATCTCCCACAAAGGTGGATGGCAGAAGGGGCATTTTGCAAAACAACCAGCCCCGAGGACCCTCCTCCCGGCTACACCCCTCTCCTCATAGCCTTCCCTATCACCCCACCCTGAGCTGCAACAGTGAGGTGCTTTGGGACCATCTGGGGTCCTCTTACAAGCCCTCCTCTCTGTAGGCACCTCCAGCAACCTTGACGTGTAAATAGAGAGTTCTGGTTTATCTTCCTTGGGAGACCTGGTACTTTAAACCCAAACTCAGAAAATCTGTCTGTGAGTTGATTCTGAGTCCCACTCAGACTTGGCGGTTTGCAATCATGTTCCCAAGTGGTAGGAGCTCTTGGTCAGATTTGCTTTAGGATTAGGATGACCGGTGTATGACATCAGGATGGGCAGTGTTGGGGTGCCACTTAGCAAGTTTCCCTTGGTTCAAAGAAAAACTTTGGTGGTTTCTTTGATGGTTTCAGAGAAACTGCTTGGACTTGCAGGATTCCATCAAAAGAAGGGGTTAAACCAAAAGCCTCCCTTCATCAAGCATTCTGAGTCCATCAGCTGGTTTGTGATGTGCATGAAGAAACTGATGCTTGGAAAGTTTACTACAAAAAAACACAGACTCACGATCTCTGGGTCAGTCCATGATTTCCGCTTGAGAGAGGAGAGCTTTCCAGTTCAACCAGGATGAATAGATCTGATTACACTTGTTGTTGCGAGTGTTCACATCTCTTGTTCTTAGTCCTGTGATTTTTCTAGGTCAATAATATGACATCCCAAACTGTGAATAAAAGCCAGCTTTTAAAAAATGGGATTGAATGCCTATGGCTTAATATACCCTATTCTACTGAATTATGGCTATTGAGTTCCATCTGAGAGAATAAGAAAAGTCAGAAGTGATTTTTGTTCTTTGCAGGCTGAATACACGGCAAATTATTGACCAGATCTCAGTCAAGACTTTGCAAGATTAACTTGGTCTTAAGGTCTGAAATGGAAGGAAATGGTCCAATGATTAGAAGTTAACTCTGTCCTGTTATTTCTTCCTGGTGGGGGAGAGAAAGCTAGACTCCAGGGCCCCGGTAATGAGGCAAAAGCAAGAGGCTATAAATACTTGTGCTGACAGAGCAGCAGATGGTTGGGTTGGACGGGGATGGTGGGGAGGGAAATGTGCTAAGTAGGATTGGCATATGTTTCCTCAAGTCTTTGACCTACTTGTTACTTTAAAGACGTTATTAAAGTCTTGAAATATAGATGGAAAGTTGTGACAGCAAAGGAAAGTTGGAAAAGAAAAGGGGGGGGAAAGAAAGATTCCCTGAGGCATGAGATTCTCTCCCCTAAGTGATTGATTTATATTATAAGTAATTGTTTTATCCATCTTGAAAGATGTCAAAGCACCACCCCCCAATTTCCCCTTCCCCTCCCCAGGTCATCATCCCAGTGGCTGCTGCTGCTGCTGCTAAGTCGCTTCAGTCGTGTCCGACTCTGTGCGACCCCATAGACGGCAGCCCACCAGGCTCCGCCGTCCCTGGGATTCTCCAGGCAGGAATACTAGAGGGGTTGCCATTTCCTTCTCCAGTGCATGAAAGGGAAAAGTGAAAGTGAAGTCGCTCAGTCGTGTCCGACTCTTCACGACCCCATGGACCTACCAGGCTCCTCCATCCATGGGATTTTCCAGGCAAGAGTACTGGAGTGGGGTGCCATTGCCTTCTCCGATCCCAGTGGCACTAGATTGCAAAGCAGAAAATCAAGAGAGCATTTGGGCTGTAGACCTGCCTGAAGGCCGGTGCAGAGCTGGTTTGCGCCCATAGGGATTTCCTGTTGACTGTCATCTTAGGACCATCGACGGGGTATCGTTAAGCAGCCCTGTCCTGTGGGTGAGAATGGCCCTTCAGTTCTGAGCCCTTTATTCAATGAAGTAATTCAGTTCCAAAGTGTGATACTAGTTTTGCTCATGTTAGACCAAGACTTGGGTTTCTGTTTGTCTCGAGTCAGCATTTCCTTTGACTGAGACGTTACCCATTGACTTTTTTTTTTCATTTTTATTTTATATTGAAGCATAGCTGATGAACAATATTATGTTAGTTTCCATAGCAGTGTTGTGCTATGATTTATTCTCTTTTAAGAGTTTTTTTGATGTGGACCATTTTTAAAGTCTTGTTGAATTTGTTACAATGTTGCTTCTGTTTTATGTTTTGGTGTTCTGGCCACAAGGCATGTGGGATCTTAGCTCTCTGACCAGGGATCAAACCCATGTCCCCTGCTTTGTAAGGCAAAGTTTTAACCCCTGGACTGCTAGGGAAGTCCCTTATGGTTTATCCTTGGTTCATTACATGGTCAACTCTCTGAGGGCAGGACCTCCTCTTCCCTGCACTGAGCATCATCAGGCTTCTAGCTCAGGGAAGAAGATGCTGCTTCATCGTCCAATCACGTCGTTGGTAAATGTCTCACTAGATGACACATTCTCTGATGGCACAAGTCATGTCTTCTCTTGTTTTAAGGCTCCAGGGCAGCTGGCAAGGCACGCTGTGCTCACATCCCACTAAATGTGGAATCGGATCGTCTACGGGGCATGAGGTGTTCCCTGCTCTCCACTAGGGAAGAGAGGGTGGAAAATTGGCAGGGCTGGATCCACCTGTACCTGCCCAGTATACCAGGCCCAGGGTGCAGAGGGTCAGACTGTGAAGCCAGTGTCCATCTAGCTGTACAGTGCACGTGAAGGAACCCTAACACCTCTACTCATGAGCCCGATGCTGTATGGAAATAAGAAGCCCACATCTCCCCAAGCAGAGTCATGGGGCCTGTGGGGCAGGTCAGGGTCCTTGGAGTCTGCAGGGGGCCAAAGGCTGGTGTGAGGCAGTGAGTGGAGCAGTAGAGGGACCCCGAGGAGTGCTGAGATCCCCGTCTTCCTTCTCCCGGCCACTTGCCCCCTCCCTGGAGGTTCGATCCTACCTAGAAGGGCCGGCCACTGGAGAAGAGAGCAAGAGAGGATGAGATGGTTGGATGGATGGCATCACCAGCTCAATGGACATGAATCCAAGCAAACTCTGGGAGATAGTGAAGAACAGGGAAGCCTGGTGTGCTGCAGTCCATGGGGTTGCAAAGAGTCAGACACAACTTAGCAACTGAACAACAACTGGAATGTTGCTTCCGATATAAAGTGGGCATCTAAAGCCCCACTAGCAACATCCCAGGCCTCCTGTTGGTAGCCTTTGGGTGCTGAAGGTCTGTGTCTTCCTTTCGTATTTGTTTGTCATAGCCTTAGATTTCGTGGTGTTGTAAGGATCTCAGAGAAGTTCAACCAGTAAAATCTGGCAATGAGAGAAGTTTGTCTGAGCTGCAAAATAGAAAATATAAGTACAAAAATATCTTGAAACAAAAATAAAAACATACACTGAAATTTACTGTACTGAGTGAATTTAAAGCAATTTTGTGCTAAGTCACTCAGTTGTGTCCGACTCTTTATGACCCATTGGGCTGTAGCCCACCAGGCTCCTCTGTCCATGGGGATTCTCAAGGCAAGAATACTGGACTGGGTGGCCATTTCCTCCTCCAGAGAATCTTCCCAACCCAGGAATCGAACCGTATCTCCTGCGTCTCCTGCATTACAGGCAGATTCTTTACCTGCTGAGCCATCAGGGAAGCCATGTGTGTGTATTTACATACATATTTACATATGTGTATATATATGTGTGTGTGTGTGTATATACCAGGAAATTAACTCCTGCAATTCTCCATGTTTTTTTATTCTACAGTAATAAATTAGCACAATTATCATAGTAGGTTAATATTTAAGTTTTCTCTTATTAGGTGCCATGCATTTATTTATGAATTTTAAGTAAATTTGGTAGAGAATAGTGAACAAGACTGGCCTGGACTCCAGTCTCAAAACCTGCTTAAAGGATGCTGCTAATGTAAAAATGTATTTGAAATGGTTATCTATTCAGACAGCATGTCCAACAATTAAAAGCAAATGGTCTTCCCTCTTCTCCATTGTTGGTTGGGTGTTCAGCATGTCCCTAGACTGTTCAATACAATGTCTTGTTTCTTACTGCTGATAAATACACCTCTTTTTAAATATCATGTTGTTAGAACCTTAGAGATCTCCAGCTTCAACAATGTAAGTTGTTTTTTTCCCCTACTAGCCAGGACCCAGATCAATAAAGTAAAAGCATAATGACTTTCCCTGCTTTATTTTAGTAGGTTATCTGATACTATTTGCTTTCTTAGTCTTAGTCAATATTGTTGTCTCCTGGGAGGCAGAGATGCTATCTGTTCACTCAACCCATTTTTCCACCATCCTAATAAAAAGCCAGAGAGGACAATGGATACTGAATGTGCTGGTAATTTTTTAAGTGATTCTCAAGCAAATGAGAGCGTTGCCTAATTTCTATCCTCATCATTTGCTTTGCTAAGACTGTGAGCCGTGGTGGCCACGCCTTTAACCTTGAGTCCTTTTAAAGATCAGGACTCAGGACTCTGTTTTGCAATAGGGCAGTGTGGCCACAAGGCTCAGCTGAGGCGCTGTGCACATCACTGACCGCTCAGCAGCTCAGTTTCAGAGCTCAGGCACAATGAATGTATGCCTTACCCAACAGGAGGGAAGAAATATACAGCCTTGACATATTCCTTTCCCATTTTGGAGCCAGTCTGTTGTTCCATGTCGAGTTCTAACTGTTGCTTCTTGATCTACATACAGATTTCTCAGGAGGCGGGTCAGGTGGTCTGGTATTCCCATCTCTTGAAGAATATCCCACAGTTTGTTGTGATCCACATAGTCAAAGGCTTTGGCGTAGTCATTCTCCCCACAGCCCTGTTTTCTCAGGCTGTAAGGACTTTATAACACTGTGGAGGCACCTCTCCTCTCCTCCTTTCTTTTCTTAAAATGTTATTTATTTGGCCGTGCTGCGCTTTAGTTGAGGCATGTGAGATCTAGTTCCCTGATCAGGGATCAAACCCAGGCCCCCTGCATTGGGAGCAAGGAATCTTAGCCACTGGATCACCAGGAAAGTCCTTCCCTCCTCTTTTCTTAAACCTGCTCCTTCTTCTCCTCCCTCCTGAGTGCTTTGATGGCTCCTTTCAAATGATTAAGACCCTCAAAGACAAGTTTTGGAGCTGCCTATTATGATTAAGAAAATGAGATTCTACACAGAATAGTTATCCTCAGATCCTCGGGCTTTTAAGCTTAATTCTGCCTCAAAGGAGCCACATTGGTGGGGGCATTTCTCCTTCCAAACTGAACTTTCACATCAACTGTGACAATGGAATCCAAGAGAACTGGTCAATAATTCCTCATCTACAACGTGAAAAATTGCTCACCAAGAAGCATCAGAGTATTTGTTGTATAAATCCACCTCATGCTGTAACTGTGGTACTTGTCTGGGCTCTCATTTTGTCTATGGGTAAACTATGTTCAAGCTGGATTTAGAAAAGGGAGAGGAACCAGAGATCAAATTGCCAACATCCACTGGATCATTGAAAAAGCGAGAGAGTTCCAGGAAAACATCTACTTTTGCTTTATTGACTACGCCAAAGCCTTTGACTATGTGGATCACAACAAACTGTGGGATATTCTTCAA
Organism: Giraffa tippelskirchi; assembly: GCF_054371585.1. Taxonomy (NCBI): domain Eukaryota; kingdom Metazoa; phylum Chordata; class Mammalia; order Artiodactyla; family Giraffidae; genus Giraffa; species Giraffa tippelskirchi. The sequence continues at coordinate 56,637,416 of NC_137287.1, forward strand.
GAGATGGGAATACCAGACCACCTGACCTGCCTCCTGAGAAATCTGTATGTAGATCAAGAAGCAACAGTTAGAACTCGACATGGAACAACAGACTGGCTCCAAAATGGGAAAGGAATATGTCAAAGCTGTATATTGTCACCTTGTTTATTTAACTTATATGCAGAGTACATCATGAGAAATGCCGGGCTGGATGAAGCACAAGCTGGAATCAAGATTGCCGGGAGAAATATCAATAACTTCAGATATGCAGATGACATCATCCTTATGGCAGAAAGTGAAGAAGAACTAAAGAGCCTCTTGATGAAAGTGAAAGAGGAGAGTGAAAAAGTTGGCTTAAAGCTCAACATTCAGAAAACTAAGATAATGGCATCTGGTCCCATCACTTCATGGCAAATAGATGGGGAAACAATGGAAACAGTGTCAGACTTTATTTTGGGGGGCTCCAAAATCACTGCAGATGGTGACTGCAGCCATGAAATTAAAAGACGCTTGCTCCTTGAAAGAAAAGCTATGACCAACCTAGAGGGCATATTTAAAAGCAGAGACATTACTTTGCCAACAAAGGTCCATCTAGTCAAAGCTATGGTTTTTCCAGTAGTCATGTATGGATGTGAGAGTTGGACCATAAAGAAAGCTGAGCACCAAAGAATTGATGCTTTTGAACTGTGGTGTTAGAGAAGATTCTTGAGAGTCCCTTGCACTGCAAGGAGATCCAACTGTCTATCCTAAAGGAAATCAGTCCTGAATATTCATAGGAAGGACTGATGCTAAAGCTGAAACACCAATACTTTGGCCACCTGATGCAAAGAACTGACTCATTTGAAAAGACCCTGATGCTGGGAAAGATTGAAGGCTGGAGGAGAAGGGGACAACAGAGGATAAGATGGTTGGATGGCATCACCAACTCTTTGGACATGAGTTTGAGTAAGCTCTGGGAATTGGTGATGGACAGGGAAGCCTGGGGTGATGCAGCCCACAGGATTGCAAAGAGTCGGACACGACTGAGCAACTGAACTAAACTGAGGCACAAAGCAATGAAGGGTTTTTTTAACTTTTATTGAAGTATAGTTTTTTTTCCATTATATAACAGGTTATTACAAGCTATTAAGTATAGTTCCCTGTGCTATACAATAGGACCTTGTTGGTTATCTATTTTATATATAATAGTCTATATCTATTAATCCCAAACTCTTAATTTCTCCTTCCCCCCATCTTTTCCCCTTTGGTAACTGTAAGTTTGTTTTCTATGTCTGTGAGTCTATTTCTGTTTAGTAAGTAAGTTCATTTGCATCATATTTTAGATTCCACATATACATTATATCATATGCTGTTTGTGTTTCTGTTTCTGACTTACTTCACTTAGTATGATCATCTCTAGGTGGATCCATGTTGCTGCAAATGGCATTATTTCGTTCTTTTTTATAGCTGAGCAGTATTCCTCTGTACCATCCATAGGTTCACAAAGAGTCATATATGGCTGAAGCTACTTAGCACACACACATGTGTGTATATATATATATACCTCATCTTCTTTATCCGTTCATCTGTTGATGGACATCTAGGTTGCTTCCATGTCTTGGCTATTATAAATAGTGCTGCTATGAACATTGAAGTTTATGGATGTTTTCAAATTATATAATTTTCTCCACATATATGCCCAGGAGTGGGGTTGCAGGATCACATTTTTTTTTCATGACTGTTTTTAGTTTGTTTGTTTTAGAAAAGGTGTTTTTGAGAGCCATAGATTTAGTATCCAGAATGCACTCTTGCTGGACCGGGTCCAGTGTGGCTGTAAAATAAGACAGAAAGTGGGGGTTTCCCTAGGTTCAAATCCCAGCTCTGACATTGAAGTACTGGGTGACCTTGAGCAAATAATTTTGTCTCATTTTCCTCATCAATAAAAAGGAAAATGTTGAATTAGAGACACGGGGCTCTAGGTTGCTAACATGCCCTTAAACGCAAAGTTTAAACATATTTAGGAATGGCCACTTAGATGCACATTAGAGTAAAATACTTTTTAAATTACATTGTAATTAAAAAGGGGAAAATATATAGGCTGAGAAGATTTGTAAGGAAAACTGTGTGGGAGTCACCAGTAAACTATAGCCCTTCAAACTTTATATTTCATGCCTTTCCTAAATGGTGAGTGTTACCCCTTGCCTTGTCTCATGAAGTGAAATAAAGGGTGAAGAAGGTCGTTTTCTGAAGTTCCTTTTTTTTTTTTTTTTTTTAGCAACAGTGGTTCCAAATTTTCAAGCTGATTTTTCTAAAACATTAAGCGTAAAGTGTTAAATTCAAAGCTGCTTGGTTTTCCCTTCAATGTTTATGAGATACACACTCCATTCATTTGTTCTGCTTCAAACATCAAATTATTTTACCCACCCAAAGATGAAAATTTTGCACACAAGTCCTAGAATAAATATATTACATTAAATGCATTTTGCTTTGCATGAAAGCTTACCTCTCTTTATTTGTAATCAACTCCTGATATATTTTAAACAACAGAATGAAATATGAATTCCTTTGCTGTCTTCTTTCTGGATATTTCTAGATGAGCATTTTGTTACCTGTAAAGAATGGACCCCACTTAAGGAGCTGTCCCTTCAGAATAGTATAAAATTGTTCTGAATCCTCTGAATAGTGTTAAAAAGACTCCGTGTGTCTGTCTATGAAAGTGAAAAATTGAAAGTGTTAGTCACTCTGTGACCTCATGGACTGTATCCCCTAGGCTCTTCTATTTGTGGAATTTTCCAGGCAAGAATACTGGAGTGGTCAGTCTTCTCCCTTCTCCAGTGGATCTTCCTAACCCAGGAATCGAATCCGGGTCTCCGTCATTGCAGGTAGATTCTTTACTGTCTGAGCTATGTCTGTATGTACTTGTAACTTTTGTTAACCTGGGGAAAAATATCAAAGTTTTCATCTCATTCTTAAAAGGAAGCCAGAATTCCAAAAGGATAAGAGTCACTGCTCTAACTATTAATTTAAAAGATTTGACTTGTTGACAATGTAAGAGTTTGTTTTTCCACGTTCTTAGCTGGTAGTAGCTAGATGACTTGAATTAAACTAAGGTCTTCATTTGAAATAGTGAGCACCTAAGTTTTTAAGATACTCAAATTTCTGAACTGTCACCTTTGTAGATCAAAACTTCTACCAGTCTGATGTACACGCTGCTGTATTTTAAATGGACAGTCACCTACCGTGTAGCACAGGGGATCTGCTCAATGTTATGTGGCAGCCTGGATGGGAGGGGAGTTTGGGGAAGAATGGATATGTGTATATGTATGGCTGAGTCCCTTTGCTGTCCACCTGAAACTATCACAACATTGTTTGTTATTTGGCCATACCCCAGTATAAAATAAGTTTTAAAAAGAATTTCTGCCAGTCTGGGGAGATGGAGACATCTACTTACCTGCTCTCCTCCTGAACATCTCTTTGTGACTCCTTCAGTACAGAGTTAACACGCTATTGGTCTTAAGAAAAATCCTTTTGTGAAATGAATTGACACATGATCATGAATATCCTGGGGCCAGCAATCTTTTAAAAATTGCTTCTCTTTGGGGAAGGTGATTAGAGGTCTCTTTTTTCTCTCTTTACCAAGCAAACAAAAGATGATATAAACCCTCTTGTTTGCTCTCCAGTTAAGCTACCAAATCAGGCGGCCCCACTGCAACTTCACACTGCCTTTTCCTCCCCCTTTCTTCCTTTTTTCCCGTTCTGTTCACCAGTTTTGAATTTTGACTGAGATTAAGTGGATAAAATGTCTCCATGAAAAATACTGGCAGAAATTGAATAAATACAGAGATTGAGTACATCTGACCTGTAGAAAATAAGGCAAATTATAGTATATGCCGAAAAGTTTCCTTTCGTCTCCCCATCTGCAAAATGAATCTCATTACTACAGCTGCAGTAGTCACTGAATCATACCCATTTGAATGGACTCCAAGTGCACACAGCAATCTAAAGTAACAAATCCACATGAAAAAAAATCAAGGTCTTCTGGTAGAAATGACAGTGGTAGAAACTTCAATCCCATTTAATTAATGTACTTACTGGTCACCTCCTGAATGACCAGCACCAGGGGAACATTTTGGCTAATCCTATAGTTTGGTGGTTCCTCAAAATATCAAAAATAGAACTACCATGTGACCCTGCAAACCTATTTCCAGATATAAAGCCAAAAGAACTGAAAGCAATGTCTTCTTTTTCTTGATTCTCTTACTAAATTTTTTGATTGAAGTAGAGCTTATGTACAATGTTGTGCTCATTTCTCCTGTACAGCAAAGTGATTCATTTATATATTCATTATATACATTCATTTTTATATTCTTTTCGATAAGGCTTATCACAGGATATTGAGTATGAAAGCATGATCTTGAACAGATATTTGTACACATTATCCAGGCAATAAATGGAAGCAACCGAGATGTCCATCAACAGATGAATGGGTGGGCAAAACATGGTCCATCCATACCATGGAATATGATTCAGTCTTACAGGAAGCAAGAGCTGATACATCTTACAACACGGATGAATCTTGAGTGCATTGTGCTAAGTGAAATAAGACAGTGACAAAAAGACAAAAACAAATGCCGCATGCTTCCATTCATATGCAGTTCCTAGCGCACCACCAATTCAATAGACATGAATCTGGCACACTCCGGGAGATAGTGGAGGACAGGGAAGCCTGATCTGCTGCAGTCCATGGGGTCACAAAGAGTCAGACACGACTTGGCGATTGAAAAACAACAGCAGAGTCAGCTTCAGAGACTGAAGGCACCATGGTGGTGGCCAGGGGCTGGGGAGGAGGATGAGGAGTTGTGCTTCAACGGGGAAGAGTTTCAGTTTTGCAAGATGATAACTTTCTTAGGAAGGATGGTGGTGATGACTGTACAACATTATGAATGTACTTATTGCCACTGAACTGTACAGTCAAAAACGGTTAAGATGGCAAATTTCCCGTTATGTGCATTTTACCACCATAAAAAACAATTGAAAGAAAAAAAAGGTCTGCCCTAAAATGACTAACGTTGCCTGAAGCCCCACCCAGCAGAAGGGCCCCCCTGTGCAGCGTCTCAGGGTCTGATTCCTGGACTAAGCAGCTCATCAGATGCCCTGGTAAGCAGTTAATTATTTCCCTTTGATACTGGCTTTTTCATCTTAATACAACAGTTTTACTGTCTCTGATAATTACTGTGTCTTGATAACTCTTTTTAATCTAATGAGGTGTGGCCAGCTCTGCTTAACAAGGCGATGCATCATTAGCTTCTGTGTCATACTGTTGCCCTCCATCAGTGCATCACCAGTCAGATGCTAACCGGCCACTTGCCATTGGCAGAACAGTGTGAAGTGACCTGCTGTCAGGTCACTTAGCACTGGTGCTTAATAGCCTTCCAGGACCACTTACAATCCTGTATTTTATCCCACCCACAAACCAGGTCGAGGGAACCTCTGAGACAAATCCTTTTTCCACTAACTGGACAATAAGATCTTTAGGGGAGGTCCTGGGCTTCCCTGGTGGCTCAGACAGTAAAGAATCTGCCTGCAATGCAGGAGACCCAGGTTCGATCCCTGGGTTGGGAAGATCCCCTGGAGAAGGGAATGGCTACCTACTCCAGTATTCTTGCCTGGAAAGTTCCATGGACAGAGGAGCCTGGCGGGCTATAGTCCATTGGATCGAAAAGAGTCAGACATGACTGAGTGGCTAACACTTTCAACTTTATTATGCTCTGCTCCCAGGAAGTCTAATGCTTTATCTCAAAAGTCCCTGAAGGGTATTCCCTGGCAGTCCAGTGGTTAGGATTCTGTGCTTTCACTGCCGAGGGTTGGGAGCTCAACCTGGACTAGCTCAACCTAGTGCCTGGACTAGGAACTAAGATCCCACTAGCTCTGAGACATGGCCAAAAAAAAGCCCCTGAAAGTAACAGGGAGAAATTTTGCACTGAGCATGGGGTTTAGTCAAAAGATGTGGAGTCAAAAGATGTTGGTTGAGTCAGTCTTGCTGAGCTGGTGCCAAGGGGCTTCAGGCAAACCCTTTAACCTCTCTAATTCCTTATCCCAAACAACATACTTCTGTGGTTGTCTCCAAAACTACATGAGTTCATTGGTACATATGTTGCCAAGCCACATCAGCCTGGAAGAAAAAAGTAAGATAGTTTCCTTCAGTCTACTTTTGAAATGAGTTAGGGCATAAATTTATACGGAGTCAAGGTGCTTTCAAAATCTATTTCTTTAGGTTTTCTTTCACCCCCAGACCAATCTTCCACTGTTATCACTCTCAACTCATTTGGAGGTGAGAGAGTGGGTCCTGGGGGTCTGTTTATTTATTCTCTTTGGAGCTCATTCTGAGTCTGCTTCTATAAATGAACTTCAGAGGCAACATCTCAGGCAAGACTTTTCATCTTGTCAGGGTTATTTCTATGATTTGGAAATGAATCTCAGACACACACCTTGATTAGAAGGTTGGTTTTCATCCGGGCACACGGATTTCTCTTATTTTCTCTTATGACACAAAATCAAGTCATTGGTCTCAGGTATTTTCCAAGTTATGGTCTTAGGAACTTGATCAGTTTATAATGTCAATAAAAACATAATGAACTATGCTTCCATGGTTCCAAGTCTGGAAAGACCATTGCACTGTTACCCTCAAAAATCCTTTCTTAGCCTAAAGGAGAGACCACAGGGTCTATGTCAGGAGTGTGGACCCTTTCTATGCTCTCTGGCCTCCCACGTCCCCCGTGGTAATGATGGAGAGAGTTAGAATTGGCTGCTTCCTAGTTTTGTAACAAGTGGATTAAAGTCTACTGGAGCTGTTCACATCACCTTACTGTGACAATGGGCTGTACTGTGAGTCCTTGTCTTTTATGGAGAAAAGTTGTACCTATAAATGATCTGAAGAAAATAGCTGCACTTCAGAGAAATGAAACGGGAAATCTATTCACAGTGAAAAAAAAAATACAGCCGTGAGTGTCATCTTCTGCCATGAGAGAAAATACATCATACTTTCTTCCTCTTTGCCGTCGTAGTTCAGTTGCTAAGTCGTGTCCGACTTGTTGCGAACCCATGGACTGCAGCACTCCAGGCTTCCCTGTCCTTCACCATCTCCCAGAGTGTGCTCAAATTCATATCCATTGAGTCGGTGATGCCATCCAACCATCTTATCCTCTGTCACCCCCTTCTTCTCCTGCCTTCAATCTTTCCCAGCATCAGGGTCTTTTCCAATGAGTCGGCTCTTTGCATCAGGTGGCCAAAGGAGTACAGCTTCAACTTCAGCATCAGTCCTTCCAATGAATATTCAGGGTTGATTTATTTTTGGATGGACTGGTTTGATCTCCTTGCAGTCCAAGGAACTCTCCAGAATCTTCTCCAACACCACAGTTCAAAAGCATCAGTTCTCCCATGCTCAGCCTTCTTTCTGGTCCAACGCTCACATCTGTACAGGACTGCTGGAAAAACCGTAGCTTTGACTATATAGACCTTTGTTGGCAAAGTGATGTCTCTGATTTTTAATATGCTGTCTAGGTTTGTCATAGCTTTTCCTCTAAGGAGCGAGCGTCTTTTAATTTCATGGCTGAGGTCACCATCAGCAGTGATCTTGGAGCCCAAGAAAATAGTCTGTCACTTCTTCCTCCTCTAATACTTGATTTTTCCTTGGACTCAGGGAGCCTCATGATAATCATCCACTAGATGGCGCCATCCGTCTGTTTATCCACCAGCCTGCAGCCCTTTCAGGGGTTGAATCCAATTTTGAGACTAGAAAGCTAGAGGGCAAGATTTCCTTAGAAACACCGTATCCATTAAAAAGTAAATTAAATAAAGATCGCTTTGAATATAAAGTGCCTATGAAGGTCCCAATCTCCTAGCTGCAAGGCTCAGTGTGCTAAGCAACTGATGTGAGGGGATTTTGTAACAAAGCCCAGACAATGCAAATGGACAGAAGGCATCAAGGAGAGAAGATTCCATGGAACACCCTCTCTTATTTTCAATAAATATTGCAGTTGCCTGGAAAGTGCATCCTAGTGTTTACTTCCCCTGACTGCCCACAGGAACTGGAGGGTTGGATTCCCACGCTGGGTGAGAGCAGTGACTCCTTCTGTGAGCCTGTCCTCATCTGGAAGTCATCAGGCCACTTTCAGAAACATTTTATGTCTCACTCGTGAACGGCGCTCACATTTCCAGGTCTTTCCCTGGGTTTGAGCTCCGAGGGCACGTTGGCATGAGGAACAGACATTTCCATGCGGGGGTGTCTTGGCAGCTCCAACCGCAGGCTGAGCTGGGCCTTCTGTCCGCTCTCTGGCCTCCACCTTGGCTGCCCGGCTCTTGCCTCGCCTCTCTTCTGCTTTCCTCTGTCCCCTTCTCTTATTAGACTCTGGGTTTTTTGTGACCTCCGACCAGAACAGTCTGCTACTTTCTTTTTTTTTCTTTTCAAAGTTTTTTTTTAATTAATTTATTTTTAATTGAAGGATAATTGCTTTACCATGTTGGTTTGATTTCTGCCTAAAAGTTTTTTATTATTATTATTATTAAAAAATAATGATCTGATTATTTCGGATTCACAAAGAACGAGACATGTCCTTGGTGGGCTCTGATTACCTCTGAGCTCAGGACCACCTCTCCACCTGGAAGTGGGGGCGGGGGTCCCAGAGGTGGGGAGGGGGGGCTCCCTGCTACTGGACCACCAGGTTGATGAGATGTGGGGCGACAGCTCTCCCCAGACCACCCCGTGGGGCGTCCACTTGCATTAACATCAACATTGCGACCTGTCACCTCTTAGCTTCTCAGGAAGGCGCCTGGGACACGTTTGGGGAAGAATTTGGGCAAACAGGCAGCTGCCCCCGTCCTGTGCAGACTCACGATGTTAGTCCGCTGCCTGGGCCCCCTCCTCTGCTCCCCACCTTCATCCATCCGAGGTGCCTTTACTGTACTTGTTACATTTGTTGGGCAGACTTGGTCCAAGTTGTCTAAAAGCAGTCATCCGGGGTGCTTTCCAAAACTAATTTTATGTTTGAAGTTGAAGGAGAAGGAAGGGTGTGGGGAGGTGGGGGTGAGATTTCTACCCTCTGTAGCATCATTGGAAGAGTTGACTGTGTCCATTTTATTTAACCAAAGAGATGAAAAAGAGACAGGGAGAGAGAGAGATGATTGATATTAATAGATCAGGGAAGATCCCCTGGAGGAGGGCATGGCACCCCACTCCAGTATTCTTGTCTAGAGGATCCCACGGACAGAAGAGCCTGGGTGGCTGCAATCCACAGGATTGCAAAAGAGTAGGAAACAACTGAGCGCGCGCACACAGCAGATTAGATGGATGGATGGATTATGGACACATAGATCAGTAGAGAGATGATAGATATGACTGGTGGATGGGTAGATAGATAAGTGGAAGATGGTTAGACAGACTTTATACTTCGGTTTACTCTACCTTTTTGCAAAGGTAATCCAAAGGAAAGGCACAAGTAATTTTTTTAATTGACATCATAGAGAAATCCTATTTGCATATTTTTGGTGAAATGAGCTGTGGATCCTCCTCTGGTCTGGGATACCCTGGCAGGATACTGCAGGAACACGTCAGAGTTGAGAAGGCCATGAGCTCCGTCCACAGAGAAGGTGGGCAGCAGTGGGGGAACAGGAGGGCCTTTCTCTGTAGCAAAAAAGCCGAGTAAGAATTCAGAAGCAGAAGAATAAACACAGGGCTTATCCTGCCTGGAAAAGGCCGAGGGCACTTCCTCGGGTGCGGAGCCGGTGTGGTCCTGTGAGCACTGTTCTCTGACCCAAGCACGCTCTGCAGGGTCAACTCCTGGAGGAAGACAGGCTACTTAGATGGGAGGGCATACCTGATAGTGTTTTGGCCCTTCCATTCATAAATTAAAATTTTCAACTTGAGGTCACAGTAGAAAATGCTCTTGTCTTCTCTAGAGGTCTTAGATATATAGTCAGTGACTTATGCAACCCTCAAGTCGGCCTAAGTGCCCTGAAGAAGCCACTTTAAAAATGAGGATGATTAATTAAGACCAGGTCCACCTCGTGCTTCTGCTTTTTAAAAAGTTTCCTCCAAACAACAGCTTTGTTGTCTTATGGACTGCTGTACATACAATGGGCTCACTTGATTACAATGCCACATGCTTCAGATATTTTTGCTGAAACTGATCAGGCCCCAGGGGACCCTCAGAGATGGGGGAGGTTTATGCAAATACCCCCCAGGGGAGATGAGGAGATGGCTTCAAAGGTTTAGGTCTCGTGATTGATAGCAATAAGAAAAAAGACTTCACACAGTTACAGGGTAGGCTCAGGTCTTTCCTTTTTATATCCTTGTTTACAACTTTTCCTATCTTGGTGAATCTGAAAATATTGTGGTGGAATTCTGACTTTTCTTCTGCCTTCTCTTCTAGTGGAACACTTTAAGGAACCAAAGGATGAAAGACGCTCTTGGAGATTCCGGTCTGATCTGACCACTTTTAATGTCTGTCTAAAGAACATGGAAGCTTCCAGTGCCCACAGAGTTTTCCCTAGTGTTAACTTGTCATCATACTGCTTTTTTCTCCTGGATATTCCAAACAGGACCATTTGGGGGTATTTTTTCTTAGTTTATGTAATAACCTCCTGTGCAAAATATGTTGTTATTCCTTTACCTACCACACACGAGAGTCAAATGAGATAAACCTAAACATTTATCCAAAAAGCATAAAATTACTTCAGAAATACATTTGACTTTCTTTAACTTCAGCTTATTTTGAAAATGCCATGGGTTTGGGTATATGGATGTTTTCTGGATTTCTTGTTTATCCAACTGATCTGTCTGAGGATGTTTCTTAAAGTCTCCATAATTTCCTTATTTTGCAAAAATCAAGTGGGTGACTTATTATCAGAGTTATTGTGAACATAAATAAAATATTAATGCTGTAATTTAATTCTTTCATTGAAGTAATTGGGAAAAACATTATAATGTATAAAGAACTGTAAATATTTGTATTTTATGTCCATCTCATTCATTTCTAAAATTCACCCACATGAATAGCGTAGAAGCAAATGCATTTGCAAAGGTGTGATATAGAACAGTGCAGAGTAGACTATAATCATATAATAAATGGTAGTGTATAAAGAAACCTGTTCCTCTGTTCTGTGATACATGAAAACAAATAATAGGAGCCTTTTTCATGTACCTCACCAACATCTCCCTGTAACATCTTGTAGAACAAGACCCTAATCTCTGTGCACATACAGGGTGCTCTAAAATGTGCCATTGTCTTTGCAACTGTAATTAATTGAATTTTGTCTACAAATAAATATGCATAACACATGTAATCATCACAAACTGCTGTACATCTGAAAATGGGCTCTGGTTGGCAATGAGCCATGCTGAGTGACTCTAGGATGGACATTCAGTCTTTCTGAGCCAATCAGGGCACTTTTTTAGGAGGAAAACCTGATATCATGGTGATGAGCATCTCCTTTTCTTCCATCCTTATTTCTTTGACTGATAGCATTTCATATTCAATGAACACATCTTTGGGAAAACAGCTCAATTCATTTTTACTGGATAGGCTGCATTGCATTTTGCCCCTGATCTATGACAGTGGGTCGGTCAGTTTCTTTGAAAATTGTTGGAGAGATGGTGGTTGTCAGAAATGAGACAGGATGGCACAGTAGCACTTGATTGGACTGATCACTGCCTGGTATCTATCACTGCCCACGAGACCCTGTGCTGGGGCTGGAGTCGAATAGAAGTTTATTAGTCTCTGCCCTTGGCTCATGGATTTCTGAGAAACACAGACAGCTGGTCCTCCTGCCGTGTTGGACGCCGGGTCCCCTCCTTTTCTGTTTGGCCCTAAGTGTATCATTGACTTGGCCCTCTCTCTTTCTAAGTGTGTTCATTCATTCATTTGTTCTTTCAACACATCTCTACCTAGTCTCTACCACGTGCAGGCATTGCGCTGGGTCCAGGGAATAGAACAAGCTGCAATGCCAGCCCTGACTCCTGTTGGTGGAGCTCACATCACGTCAGGGAAGAACCATGTTCAGCAAAGAATCATCCACAAGGGCAGAGACCAAGCTTCTGTCGCCTGGAAAGGGTGGTGTTTGTGTTTTTTAGCCAAAGAACTGTGGGAAAAAACAGGATCATCTCAATAAAATGGGATTGCCGTAGCAAAACTGGCCGTGGATATAGACTTGGATTTTTTTTTTTAAGCCAGTGAAAGGAAAGCTGTGTTTCCCACATATGGGTCTTTTGTGATGGTCAGAGCCTACAGAGTGGGGTTTAGCATCTCCTGTTTCCTTTCCTGTCCTCTTTGCTTAACTACCCAGTAGATTTTGTCTTAGGGGCTTCTGTGGGAATGCAACTCATAGGAGCTAGAGTGAAATTAGTGCCCTGGTTAGTGGGCTATCAGGATTATTCCTATTGGTGTTTGGAGAACACAATGAGAAACAGAAGAAATCCAGCTCAGGAGAGTTTAGCCCCTGCAACGAGAAAGAGACACTGGGGTCAGCTGGCTCTTTGCTCAGAGCTTTTTTCCCTCCTACTGTGGATCTTCACAGAAGGTCCTCTGTGGGATCCCTGAGACTCCAGCGTCCCATTAACAATAGGAGTTTGGAGACTTTCCACATTGGCCAGGGTTCCCTGGCAAAGAGCAAAATCCGCTCTGGGGAGTTTAAGCAGAGGACTTATCACCTAGGTTATATGACGCCCAGCATCCTCAGTGGGACTGAAGAAATTGAAGAAGTTCTAGGCTGAGCTGACCTTCAAGAAGCTCCAGGAACTTCTCCCAAAGTCACAGTGCAGCAATGGCCACCGAGGCACTGCAGGGCTGTCATCCTCAGAAAGCCACCTGCCATCTCAGCAGGGTCTGCGAGTTCAGCTCTGTCCACCGCAGCACGAGGCGTGCGTTGCACCCTGCTGTCCCCCTACGTCAGTTTGGTCCTTCTTCGTGATAAGATTTACACTGAGAGAGACGAATCTATTTTTAATTTTACTCACTACCAAGGGGGCACTTTTCAGACAGTATTTCCAGCTTTATCCCTGACCAGGACTTGTCTGATTTGCAGTCGTCTCCCTGAACTCAATGGATACCCACTCAGTCTTGGTCACACTGGTTCAACTGGCTGTGAAAGTGGCCGTCTAGAAAGTTACAAAGACTTGAAAAAATGCCACACCACCTCCCCTGCCTTTCTGAACGCTTGTGTACCCTCTCAGTCACTGACAGAACCCTGCATAGACTTGCTTCTTGATAAGCTGATGCCCCCATGTGCGCATTTACCTCTCAACTACATACACACACTGTGGCATCTCCTACACTGAGGAACATAGAGCGGGCATGCTACAACTGGCCATTGGTTAGATTATACATTTATTAGCTCACTCTAAAGTTGGTCTCCGTGGGCTACACACAACATGGAAGAAAACTGCAGCCCCATGACCTATTGAAAAATGTGACATCTCGTCTGAGTGCTGGGTTGTCCTTCAAAGAAAGAAAATAAATGTCATATCTGTCCTCTAGCGTCTCTGATTTTCGTGCAGTCCTGGCTTTGTACTTTGGGGGCTGGGAAGAGTCTGACGTTTCACGACTGCTTAGAATTAAGCATGAAAAGCACTAGGCGTGTAATTCTGGGGGTGGTAGAGAGAAGCTGGGCGGGGTCAGAATTAATGGAATCTGAGGGCGGGGGTGGGGGGGGTGGCGCTCCTCACTGACTCCCTTTGTGCAGGAGGAGAGCAGATGGCAAGAGGATGGAAGAAATGATTACTTCAAGTTGCTCAAAAATTGGGAGTGGGTGGGAATAGAGTCACTGTCGGGTCAAGTGCTTGCTGGTTGGACTTAGGGAAGTCAGTGACGGTGAACCTCGGCGTTCTAAAGAGCCTTCTCCTTAGACATTTAAAATTCTTCCAGCAAAATCCTCCAGCTCCACCTAAGGCCATGCCTATGAACTTTCACAGGTAATTTCCAAGGACTTATTGAGGCTTAGTTTTTTCTACCAGTGGGAGGCTATGCATCATTCTTAATCTGAAAGCCCAAGGGGGAAAGAATTTATGTTTGCTCTCCTCCCATCTCTTTGCTTAATAACCCTGCTCCCAGCTGTCTTCAGTAACATTCTTGGCAGAGAGGCAAGCAGGACCACCCTCCTTGGGACCCGGAAGGTTTGTCCTGATTAGATGTGAGATGTGTCTGTTTCTCACGTCTAATCCGGACACATCCTCCCATGGTGGGCACCCTGGAGGCGAGAAGGAGGGGGGTGTCTCGAATGAGTTGTATAGCAATGGAATGATCACGCTACTTACCCAACAGTGGATCGTCCACAATTCAGCTCTTTCTGGCTTAGAATATACTGTGCTGCTTTTGCGTCGTTTCACTTTCCCAATCATGTTCTATTTGTTTAATTCCACAATGTCTCTGTATTGCCTGAAGCACATGCCAGTTTGTGGCGGGGAAATTTGTCCTGGAAGCACATTAGGTTCACAGATGATGCAAGTTTATACCAACTATCTATTCATGGAGAGCATTTTTTGTGTGTGTGTGTCCTTAGTTGACAATTAACAGGTATGTGATTTGATTAAACAGTGAGAAACTGTTTATGCTAGTAGGCTAGACAACCATTTCACTCCTTCTATATTTTTAAAGCAAAGATTGAAGTTCACTTTTGAGGATCAACACCTGAGGGCTGAGATAGTGGCTCTCTTGGGAGAGACCCATGTGGCGTGTCCTACGACACCGTGCAAATAGCAATATGCACGGGTAGCTGGTGGTGAGCAGTCAATAAGATCATATAGAAAGAACAGGATGAAAGTCTGACATAAATTCTCCTCCTTGTGTAAGGATAAAACTGCGTATTATATTCAGATACAGGCTGAACTGAATCAAGTCTTGTTTCTTTGTGGCCCATGATTATCTCTATAGATATGGCCCTTGAGGTTGCAGTCATTCATCATCCAAAGGACATGGAGATTTAATTCCTCCCTAAAATAAGATTGATTCTGAATATAGCTGGTCCTCTGCCCTCGTGCCTTAGACACACATCCTGCCGGCCACGGAGGCAGGCATGGAAGATGCTGTCCATTCCGTTGCCATGACACCAGGCAGTGTTTCCATAACACAGCCTCCCTGCTTTCTGGGCAAGCTGATTTGGACAGTTTTCCCTGCATGATGCTAGTCAGGTTGGAAAGGGCTCAAGGGCCCTTGGGGATTGCTATGCTGAGTTTGTGTGTGAAAGTTTAACTCCGGCTCAAGCCAGGCTTGTACAGAAGCACAGGCTCAAGATCGAAAAGGGAAGATCACGGAGAAAGACATGGGGTTGAACGGAAGGTATTGGATGCATTGACTCTCTCCCTTCTTTTCTTTTCTTTGTGGGAAGTGCTGAGTGTCTCAGCTGCAGGGTTTGCGTGTCTGTGAGATCCAGGCAGCTGCAGAGAGCAGGGTGAGAAAACGAAAGATGAGAAGCAGGCAGGGAGCTGATGACTAGAGGGCAGGCAATGGCTAACTTCCACAGCTCAAGATTTTAGGCTTTTCTACAAAAGAACAAAAAGGATTTCAGAAACATAATTTGTTTTTTAATTTTATTACTATTTCTATTTGTTTAATTGGAGGATAATTGCTTTACAGTGTTGTGTTAGCTTCTGCTGTACAGCAACAGGAATCAGCTATATGTATACATATATCTCTTCTGTCTTGAGCCTCCCTCCCACCCACGCCCGTCCTACTCCTGTAGGTCATCACAGGGCACCAAACTGTCCCACTAGCTATCTATTTGACACATGGAAGCGTAAGGGAAGATAATTCAAACTTGAGTTTAAGGAGAGCTTTTTGTTTCTTGGCGATGGCAAAACACCACCATCTGGGGCTTGTCTATGTCACTGAAAAGAGAATTCCTCCTGTCATAATTGGAGCATGGTGAGGCAGCTTGGAATCCGCATGTGGGCTCAGATCTTACTTAAATCACCAGTTTTATCAGAATAGCAAGTATCCAGGCAACAAACCTCACTAACTGCATTTACTCAGAACCAGAAACAACATTGACTTGGGCTGAGAGGGGTCCTGCTGCTGGTGACTCAGCAGACCAAGGGACGTCTGTGAAGACAGGTCACCATGCGGCCACTTCCACTGCTGCTGTCGCGGGCTGTGCTTAGTCGCTCAGTCATGTCTGACTCTTGGCGACCTCAAGGACTGCAGGGTGCCAGGCTCCTCTGTCCATGGGATTCTCCGAGCAAGAATACTGGAGTGGTTGCCATGCCCTCCTCCAAGGGATCTTCCCGACCCAGGGATCAAACCCAGGTCTCCCACATTGCAGGCAGATTCTTTACTATCTGAGCCACCAGGGACAAGCACCCCCTTCTCAACATGTTTTTGAGGAGCCTCCACACTGTTTTCCAAAGGGGCTATAATGTATTGCATTCCCACTAACAATGTGTGAGGGTTCCAAATCCTCTACACCCCTGCCAACACTTGCTTTTTGTTGTGGTGGTGGTGGTTGTTTTGATAGTAGCCATCCCAATAGGTGTGAGGTAGCCTGGTGGGCTGCGGTCCATGGGGTCACTAAGAGTTGGACACAATTGAGCATCTTCATTTTCACTTTTCACTTTTATGCATTGGAGAAGGAAATGGCAACCCACTCCAGTGTTCTTGCCTGGAAAATCCCAGGGACAGGGGAGCCTGGTGGGCTGCCGTCTATGGGGTCGCACAGTCGGACATGACTGAAGCAACTTAGCAGCAGCAGCAGCAGTCTCTTGCTGTGGTTCTGAATAAGATATTTTTTTAATGTGGATCCTTTTCTAAAGTCTTTAATGAATTTGTTACAACACTGCTTCTGTTTTATGTTTTGGTTTTTTGGCTGTGAGGCCTATGGGATCTTATATCTCCCTGAAAAGTGAAAGTGAAAAGTGAAGTCGCCCAGTCGTGTCCAACTCTTTGCGACCCCATGGACTGTAGCCCATGAGATTTTCCAGGTAAGAGTACTGCAGTGGGTTGCCATTTCCTTCTTCAGGGGATCTTTCTAATCCAGAGATCGAACCCAGGTCTCCTGCATTGCAGGCAGGCACTTTACTGTCTGAGCCAGCAGGGAATATTACAAACAATGTGTGTAGAAGTGATCATCTACACAAGGTTCTGCTTTTCCTTTTCCCGTGCATGGGATTTTCCAGGCAAGAGTACTGCAGAGGGTTGCCATTCCCTTCTCCAGAGGATCTTCCCGATCCAGGGATCGAACCTGGGTCTCCTGCATTGTAGGCAGATGCTTTACCATCTGAGCCACCAGGAAAGTCCTTCCCATAGCTCCCTGACCAGGGATCAAACCCGCACCCCCTGCATCGGAAGGCAAGGTCTTAACCACTGGACCGCCCAGGAAGTCCCTTGATTTGCAACCACATATTATGAACATGTTTTTGTTCTTTTGACATGGTGGCTTATTCCTGTGCCTTCATGATATGTTTTGATAACCTGCAAATCCAGTTCAGAAGAAATAGATTGTGAACATTCCCATTTTTCACAATAGTTTTTGAGATAAAATTCAACATCTTGATACCCAAAGGGCCACGTCAGTAACTATTATCGGCAGTAAATATTCTCCTACTTTTCTGAAAGTCTGAGCCCCCTGTCACCCCACTGCTCACTTCAGGGCCCTCGACACTGAGATCCCACAAATAAAGAGTTTCACGTTTCAGTCACCATGTCACCTTTTATTAATTGAGGAAGGTTTATAAAGCTTAAAGAAAATCAACCCTGAATATTCACTGGAAGGACTGATGATGAAGCTGAAGCTCCAATACTTTGACCATCTGATGAGAAGAGCCAGCCCTTTGGAAAAGACCCTGATGCCAGGAAAGATTGAAGGCAAGAGGAGAAGGGGGCAACGGACGATGAGGTGGTTGGATGGCATCACCGACTCAATGGACATGAGTTTGAGCAAGCTCTGGGAGATGGTGAAGGACAGGAAAGCCTGGCGTGCTGCACACCATGGGGTTGCAAAGAGTCAGTCTTGACAGCAACTGAACAACAACAATAAAAGTTAGCGGAGTACTGTTGGTAATTCATTAACTCCATCCACTCATTGCACTAAAGACTTTATTTGTGCAAAATAAGTCTTCCTTTCTTGGTTTAGCAAGATGTTAATTGCTTTTTAAGGACTGTTGGTGAAGCTGGACAGAAAGTACCAGTGCCAGGTTCTATTTCACTTTAGTAAAGAAAATCAGATTAAAATAATGAATGACACTCGAGGAACTGTGAGGCTTCCTGGGGGAGTGAATGACTGTCCACAGGGTCTTAGCCTGAGATCCCCTCTGTGGCATAAATAGGGATGCATTTCATCGCAGCTAAGCGTCAGGAAATATGCTTTTAATTATCACTTAAGATGTAACCTGTCAGAGGTCTTAGTATCACTTGTTTTTAATGAGAATTGATTTTCAGATTGCATTACCCCAAAAGCCAAGGATAATGGAAACCCCTGGTTCTTTCCTGAGACCTTTAGTCACCACATGTTTCTATGTCGATCTCGCCGGCATCGCCAGCCCCTAGACATCCGATCTGCCCACATGGGGCCCAGGCAGAGGGGCCAGCTTGTTAGCCTTAAAGTGATTCTGATGAATGAGATTTTACAAAGCTGAGCCTGGCTCACGAGTTTTGCTGCAAAGTGAGCGAGCCCCAGGGAAAACTAAAGAGGGGTTGAATTTTTCACTGTGGTCCACAGGCTGGCCTAGTTGATGCAAGATGCTGGGCAGAAATGATGTATTGATGGGGAACACATTCGTCTGAGCGAGGCCCACCTCTGCATAGACCTTCCCACTGGTATCCTAACCTTTCCTGAAATGGCTGAGGAAGCCCTGAAAGGTACACCAGGAGCGGATGTGCAGAAAGGCAGCAAGAGGAAGGACAAGATACCTGGTTATCTGTTTCCCAAACTTAAGTCAGGCCCATACCATATACCACCTTCCTGTTTTTCTTGCCATAAACTGGTACTATCTTTACAATGATTTACTTAATATTTTCCCTTAAGTTGACTCAGAAAACTTCATGGGCTTACTTTGCGAAGAACATCAATATTGAAAACAGATTAGTCTTCCGGATTTGGCAATAGAACTTTTTCAGTTATAGAAGGATATTTTTGCCTGCTGTTGGTTTTCCTTATGATGATTGCCTGTGGTTTCTTTGTTAACATGGATATTTGAGAGGTGTTAATGGCAGAGTAATGTGATCTAGTTCCTTCTCTTTTTCATTGTCAGAATCAAAAAGATTGGAAGAGAATTGGATGGGGAATAACTTTCTCACCCTTCAACACTGCATTATTGCTTTATGTGTGTAAGACCTAAAAGAATGGTGGCATGTGTCCGTCTGTTTGGGAAATGATGGTAGAAGGCATTCACGGTTATGTGCAGATCAGACTGGAAGACGATGCGGAGGGAAACTGGAGGAAGGTGGAAAGAAAGGAGCCAAAAAAAAGCAAAAGCAAGCAGACCCTGGCTTCTTTCCACTAATAGAGAAACATAGTGATGAAAAGAAAAATGATCAGATTTAAAATCAGTCTTACCCACAGTCCTCTGTGTTCTTTCATCCAATCCTTGTGTATTAATCCCCTCCCGTGTACCAGTCACCATGCCGTGTACACTGGAGCCATGAGGACAAAACCCGATGTCATGGGGGATCTAGTTCCGCGGAAAACAGACAGGTGTGTGCAGAGCTGTGGCAGTTACTAGGAAGTCACCTGCCTCAGATTCTGAGGGACCAGCAGCAGCAGATTCTGAGGACCAACGGGGAGAAGGAGGTCCCTGGAGTGTCGCCCTGATGGAGTTTTCTAACATTGAGGGGAATAGAAAGTAATTCCAGCCAAACCAGCACATTTGGGAAAATAGAATGCAATGTCACAGCCGCTTAGGCCTCCTGACTGTCTGGGTCAGCAAGGATTTCTGGAAAGTATTGTTCCTGCTGCACTATGGTTTGCTAATGATAGAACGGGGAATATCAGTGTTGGACACCAGGTGGCACTGGTCATTAAATTTCCAAAGCTCAGAAGCAGTGATGGCTCAGTCATTTGCAGAGACGTGGATGGACTTTAGAAACTATCATACATAATGAAGTAAGTCAAGAAGACAAAAACACATATCGTATATCAACGCATATATATGGAAACTAAAAAAATGGTATAGATGAACCTATTGCAAAGCAGAAATAGAGACACAGAGAACAAACCTATGGATAGCAACATGGGAGGGGTGGGATGAACCGGGAGACTGGGATTGACACATATTGGCTGTTGCTGAGTCACTAAGTCATGTCCGACTCTTTGCGACCTCATGAACTGCAGCCGGCCAGGTTTCCTTGTCCTTCACTATCTCCCAGAGTTTGCTTGAACTCATGTCCATTGAGTGGATGATACCATTCAAACATCTTATCCTCTGTCTCTCCCTTCTCCTCCCACCTTCAATCTTTCCCAGCATCAGGGTCTTGTCCAGTGAGTCAGCTCTTTGCATCAGGTGGCCAAAGCATTGGAGCTTCAGCTTCAGCAGCAGTCCTTCCAATGAACACCCAGGACTGATCTCCTTTAGGATGGACCGGTTGGATCTCCTTGCAGTCCAAGGGACTCTCAAGAGTCTTCTCCAGCACCACAGTTCAAAAGCATCACTTCTTCAGCGTTCAGTCTTTTGACAAAATGTGGTCCACTGGAGAAACGAATGGCAAACCACTTCAGTATTCTTGCCTTGCAAACCCCATGAACACTATGAAAAGACAAAAAGATAGGACACTACAGACACTATGTATAAAACAGATGACTAATGAGAACATACTGTATAGCACAGGGAGCTCTACTCAATCAACGCTTTGTGGTGATCTACATGGGAAGGAAACCCAAAAAAGAGGGAATATATAGGGAACATATGTACACATATATTAATAGCT
This sequence comes from Giraffa tippelskirchi, assembly GCF_054371585.1. Lineage (NCBI taxonomy): Eukaryota > Metazoa > Chordata > Mammalia > Artiodactyla > Giraffidae > Giraffa > Giraffa tippelskirchi. The sequence continues at coordinate 56,658,277 of NC_137287.1, forward strand.
AATTCACTTTACTGAATAGCAGAAACTAACACAGCATTGTAAAGCAACCGTACTCCAATTTAAAAAAGAAAAAGTCGAACTTTGGATTCACCAAAAGTTTCACTGAACAGCATGCCCGGTGTGATTCCCGTGGATGTCCCCTGTGTATTAGTCAGTGGCTCCTGCTGGGCTCATCCTGTCCTTCAGGTGACTCTCTCTGAGCCAGGCTTGCTGACCATGGTGTTTGAGCAGGTGGCCACCAACCTGGTTCTACTCTTCCTGGGCTGGACCGAGGTAAGAATTCGGGTGACATTTCTGGCAGTTCTGTGGGGTGCTGTTCACAGGAGTGGCGAGGTCTGGAGCGAGGGTCAGGTTTCGGTCTGGCCAACTCTAGGCTGTTCAAGCACTGATGATAGTTATCCAACCTGCCTCTCACACCTGAGCCGTTTCTCAGGTCCTCCAGGAGAATAGAACCTGGCCCTCTGCTTGCATCTTAAAGCAGCTTTGGCCAAACACATATTGGGCAGAAAATAAACCTTAGCAGAGTCCCCTTGAAGCTGGGAGGATTTTATAGATTCATGACTTAGCTCTGTGATCTCCACTGCCTTGAAAAATTGAGAGTTGATTTCAATCAACTGTCCCCAAAGTGTCCCTCCTCCCTTTGCCATATATAATTGTGTGTATGTGCTCAGTCATGTCCAATTCTTTGTGACCCCATGAACTGTAGCCTGCCAGGCTCCTTTGTCTGTGGGGATTCTCCAGGCAAGAACACTGGAGTGGGTTGCCATGCCCTCCTCCAGGGGATCTTCCCAACCCAGGAATCAAACCGGGGTCTCCTGCATTCCAGGCTGACTCTTACCATCTGAGCTACCAGGGAAGCCCATATAATTGTCAACCATATGCTAATAATCATTTTCCTTCATGTTTCCTAATAGTGAGGAGAAGTGCAGGTGGGTCTCCAGTGCTCAGGAGCTGCCCAAACTAAGTTCACAGCTCTGTGGAAAAAGCCAGGTCATCTTGATGCTCATTTCCTGGCTCTTGACCAAGGCTTGCTTAGTGTTCTGACCACTTCATAAAGTACATTCCTCCCCCAGGTGACTCAGTTGTAGAGTCTGCCTGCCAAGGCAAGAAACAAAGAAGATGTGGGTTTGATCCCTGGGTTGGGAAGATCCCTGGAGTAGGAAATGGCAACCCACTCCAATATTCTTGCCTGGGAAATTCCATGGACAAAGGAGACTGGCAGGCTACAGTCTACGGGGTTGCAAAGAGTCAGACATGACTGAACATGTATGCATCCCTCTTAACAAACAGGATCAAACCTTAATAGTGATGCCAGCTTGTAGAACTCTTAAAACATTAATTGCCACACTAGTGGTCTCCATCCAAGGTTAAGGAAATCTAGTGGACCCTGTGTCTAAGACCTGCCTAAAGGTTTTCTAGTTTTGGTGGACAAGACAGGAACCCAAGCTTCCTCATTCTTCCCTGAAGACTTCCTTCCCATGGTTAGTTGCCTAGAATGTTGCCCGATCACCTTTTCCATGAATGGCATGGATCTAAGAATATCGAGACTAAGTTATAACAATAAGCAATGGACTGAATTGTGTCTGTACAGATTTCCAACGCTGAAGTCCTCACCTCCAGCCTTTGAAGTAAAGAAGGAGTTAATGGCTTGAGGCTGGAGCCCTGATTTAATAGGATTAACACTCTAATAAGGGGTGACACCAGAGAGCTCTCTCTCGCTCTCTCTCCTCCATATGAAGGCATAGCAAGGAGACTGCAGTCTGTAAGCCAGGAAGTGGGTGTTCACTAGAGTCCAAATTGATCTGGGAGTCCCAGCCTCCAGAACTGTGAGAAATAAGTGCCTGCTGGTTAAGCCCCCTAGTCTACTGTAGTTTGTAATGATGACCAGAGCTGACAAAAACACCATACAACAAGATCAGGAAGTCTCAGGGCTGCATAAGAGAAATACGTTGGGGTTTCACGGAGGCATTAAAACTCCAACTATAAGAACAAGGGCTTCCCTGGTGGCTCGGGGTAAAGAATCCCGCTCCAGTATTCTTACCTGGGAAATCTCATGGACAGAGGAGCCTGGCAGGCTACAGTCCATGGGGGTCTCAAAAGAATCGGACATGACTCAGCGACTAAATCACCACCACCGTAAGAACAAAACCGAGACAGGGGTTCGGTGTCGTTGCTTATATGATAGAAAGGGTGAGGTCAGTGGAAAGTTCAGTGCAGGTGGCAGGGGTCCTATCTATTCCACTCTTGTCAATTACAGTGTCAGACGGGATTGGTTTCAGCCACCGATTAGGAGACAAAGGGTCAGCTCAGTACTATTATCGCAGTTTTGTCTTCTCCCGCTGGCAGGAGTCGCCTTTTGAACAATGTGTGGGGATAAAGTGTCTGCCCTAGAATTCAGGGCAGGAGTGCAGTATTCACTCTCATCCTTGGAGAGGTACCTTCTAACTCTCTGGCATATAGTTCAGGGGATCACACACTTTCCACTCCCAGCAGAGCAGAAAGATAGAAACATGATGAGATTTCCTGCACAACCCCCAGAACCCGAGAGTCTCATGGCAACCAGGCAGGCTCATGGCATCAGAAGCCAAGTAAACAGAAAAAAAAAGATCACTTAGAAGAGAGCTGGCCACTCTTTGTGTGTGTGTTAGTCGCTCAATCATGTCCATCTCTTTGCGACCCCATGAAGCCTGCCAGGCTCCTCTGTCCAGGGAATTCTCCAGGCAAGACTACTGGAGTGGATTGCCATTCCCTTCTCCAGAGGATCTTCCTGACCCAGGGATTGAACTCTAGTCTCCTGCATCGCAGGCAGATTCTTTATCATTTGAGCTACAGGGAAGTCCTAACTGTCCTAAGGCCACTTCTTGGGTAAACCCAAGTCTTGGTTGTCTTATTCAGAAAAACTAGTTCAGAACTGGTATTCTCACTTTGTTGTCATTGTCCAGTCGCTAAATCATGTCTGACTCTTTGCGACCCCGTAAACTGCAGCATGCCAGGCTCCCATGTCCTTCACTATCTCCCAGAGTTTGCTCAAATTCATGTCTATTTAGTCAGTGATGCTATCTAACCATTTCATCCTCTGTCGTCCCCTTCTCCTCCCGCCCTCAATCTTTCCCAGCATCAGGGTCTTTTCCAATGAGTTGGTGCTTTGCATCAGATGGCCAAAGTATTAGAGCTTCAGCATCATAATTTCAAGGGGGGTTGCCTTGTAGAAAAATTCAGTTGCTTGGCTATTTATTGAATATGTAACTATCTTTTTTGAATATTTACTATATGTCACCTACGGCCCCAGATTCTCTGTGCATCAGCTCCTTGATTCTTCTTAGTGACTGGGAGGCAGTCACTAAGATCTCCATTTTACACAGGAGGAAACTTTAGAGGATCTTTGTGGATCTTCCTGAGGCCACATGGTCAGTTACAGCCCAGAAGCATCAGGTCTTTTGGTGCTCGCTGATTGCTCTTTTCAATTTTTCACCTCGTCTTTCTTGAGGGTTAGAGAGACATTCATAGGAGAGGGACGGGATCCCTTCCACACTTTGTCACAGGCAAAAAAATCCAATAATATAGGACTATGGAGACCCAATCTTTTTCCTCAATTTTGGCTAAAGAGCCTGAATCTTACTTCAGAGAATACACTTTCCTGTTGTTTACTGGCATGGCTTACCTAAACTGTCAGTAGAGGTTTCATTCCTTCTAGATAAACTCCTGGAAAAAAGTCTCTTTTGAAAACACTTTCCCCTTAAAGGACTCCAAAAAGATTTTAAAAATCAAAAAGAAATGGATCCTTTGTGGTCTTATTTTCCAAGGTGTTCTCTCTCTCTCTTTTTTTTTTTTTTAACAGTGAACGTGTATTATTTTGCAATCAGATAACAATTGTGCTTTGTTTGTAATTGAAAATGGAGGACTTCCAGCCCAAAGGCCAACGGGAGCACAGAGGGGCATTTTGCACTATGTCCTCTCAAATCTCTCTCCCATCCCACTCCTCCTCTTGGAGAACTTGTTTCATGGAATGTTCCTTTCAAAGCTCTTCCAGTGAGGAGGTTAATGCACTGTCTCCCAGACAAAGAACAAAGCACTTTTACACACATTATCTATTGCCAGCTACCCATGAGTGAAGCAAAGTCCTTCTCAACAGTTGGCAGCTTTAATGAAAGACTAGAAAGTGGACTATATTTGCATTTATTTTATTTTGTTTATGGGCCATATCATGCAGCATGTGGGATCTTAGTTCCTAGAGTAGGAATCGAACTTGGGCCCTCTGCATTGGAAGCTCGGTGTCTTAACCACTGGACCACCAGGGATGTCCCTTGCAATAACTTTAGAAGTAATTTTGGAGTGTTCTACTACTCCTCTCACAAACCCACCTAACTTAGTACCTTCCTCTTTCTTTGAAAAAAAAAAGGATGTAAAATTGTTGAAGCAATGGTATGAACAGCGGTCCATTTTGATTGCTTCAAATTATGATAAATTCTAGTCATTTTAAAAAGGTTTCTGTCTTCAGGGTTTATCTTCTTGCCGTGAGAGAGGCCAGTCGGTGTCCTGGGTGTGTAGACAGGAAAAGGAGGTGATGGACACAACACCTGCTTTGTGTCAACAGTCCATCCTGTGATCAGTCACGTGATCCCTGGACTGTGTCAACCTGAGCATGTCTTCAGGTAGGAAATTAAATATATGTGTGCATATTTAATTTATATACATGCTGTATGGCTTATGTATAAGCATTTCTGTGACATGAAGAAACACGGGAGCAGATAAAAAGGATTCATGTGGTGAATAGCAGGAGGAGAAGAGGAAGAGGGAAGAAAAAAAGGAGGGAAGAGAGAGGAATCAGTTAACCCTATCCCACCCTACAGAGAAGCTAGGTATTTCTTTTGATAATTAAAAATACATATTTTGGCCTCTGTATCCCATTTGTGTTTTTTCTCTTTGCTCCCTTCTTCTCAAGAATATTTTTATTGGTACCCAACCCTCTTGTTAAGGATCAAGACCCCTGTCCTGAGGGACCTGGGCTACCCTTTCACCCACAGATATTCGTCAGTGATTGGCCGAGCTAAACCCCAAGTCACAGACATCCTAGGAGCCTGTGAACCTCTGGGCCCCACCCCACCCCCAGCTGGCTGTGCCACTGACCAGGATCCAGCGCATCCTGGCGCCTGTCTGGGACCTCCCACAGTCGTGGCCTGGCCTTGACGCCCAGCTGGCCTCCCGTTTTCACTTTGGAGCCCCACAGGGTTTTGTTCTTCGGGTTGGAAGGCTAACGACTCAAGGTTTTTTTGTTTTAATTGTGGTAAAGTACAGAGAACATAACATTTACCATTTATTTTGTATGTTATTCTTTTAACTTAGTTAGTATCTTAGCCAACATTGTTGAAAAGTTTTACATCCGTGTCCACAAATGTTTTGTCTACAATTCTCTCATTGGGCAATTTGTCAGGTTTTTCTATCAATGTTGTGCTCACTTTTGTTTTATTTCATTGCAGCAAAAAGTACACAGCACTTTGGGTGATGATGATATATTGGTGAGGGGTCATCAGTTGTAACAAGTGTCTCGCTCTGGAGGGGGTGCTGATTGTGGGGGAGGCGATGGTGTAGGGGGCAGCAAGTATGTGGGAAATCCCTGAACCTTCTCTCCACTTGGCTGTGAACCTAAAATTGCTCTAAATCTAGCCTATTAAAAAAACACATGACATGAAATTGGCCACCTTAATCACCTTTAAGTGTGCAGTTCCACGGCACTGAATACATGTACATTGTTGTGATGCCTATCTCCAGGACTTTCTGTTGGCGTTAGGACACTCTGGACGCATTAAACAGCAGTCCCCTTCCCCTCTTCCCCTTTCCCAAACCCTGGTAACCACCAAGCCGCTTTCTCTTCCTATGATTTTATTTTCCATACCTCATATAAGTGGCGGAGAAGGCAATGGCACCCCACTCCAGTACTCTTGCCTGGAAAATCCCATGGATGGAGGAGCCTGGTAGGCTGCAGTCCATGGGGCCGCACAGAGTTGGACACGACTGAAGCGACTTAGCAGCAGCAGCAGCAGCATATAAGTGGACTCAGTACAGTATTTGTCTTCTCATGGCTGTTTTATTTCACTCAGCATAAGGTCCTCAAGGTTCATTTGTGTTGCAGCCAGTGTCAGGATGTCCTTTTCAAAGGCTGAATCTCATTCTAGTAAATGGGTGGGCCACATTTTGCTCATCCATTCATCCATCAATGAACACTTGGGCTGCTTCCATCTCTGGCTTATTGTAAATAATGCTTTAGAGTACTAATATCTCTTCAAGTCTCTGTTTTGATCACTTTTTAGCACAAATTTTACTTTCCAGCAAATTTCAATTATATGATACAGTGTTATCAACTATAGTCACTATCTTACACATTAGATCTTCAGACTTTATTCATCTTACAGCTGAAAATTTGTACCTTTACCAAACTTTCCCAATTTCCTGCTCCGGCCCCCAGCTACCCCTGTCCCTGGCAACCACTTTTCTACCTTTTCTTTTTAGATTCCACATGTAAATGATACCATGCAGTATTTGTCTTTCTTTGCTTGGCTCATTTCACTTAGCTCTCCAGGTTTGACCATGTTGTTGCAAATCTAAGATTTCCTTCTTGTTCAGGGCAGAATAATAATCGTGTGTGTGGGTACCACATCTTCTTTATCCACTCACCCCTACAAACCCAGAAGTGGGATTGCTGGATAACCTGGTAGTTCTATGTTTGACCATTTTTAAATGTCTAATTCAGTGGTATTAGGTACATTCACCTTGTTGTGCATGGATACTGAAGATTTGGGGATCAAGCACACAAGTACCGGCCTTACCCAGCAGGGAGGCCGCCCCATCTCCAGGCCTAGAAAGAGAACCCTGGGGTGTTTCTTAGGCGGGCTTCTCACTGGCTTCCATTCCAGCCTCTGGTCACCCACTGTGGTTCCAGAGCAGTCTTTATGGACTCTGGCCCTTCTGCTCCCCTCCCTCTTCCCGAGCCCCTGCCGGGAGCCCAGCGGGGTCCCTCCTGGCCATGCACACCACCCCACCTCCCCGCAGACCCCATTTGTCACCAGACCAGCGCTGAGCGGCCTGACCTGAGCACAGTCAGCCTCTCGCTGCCCCTCTGGAAATGCAGAAAGCCCCTTCCTGCACCCACAGCAGCCCACCTCCCCGACCCTTCCCGGCCCTCAGCTCTCCGTATGACGCTGAAGTTTCCGGGCCAGGCGGGGAGCAGGCGGGGGTGGGGAAAGTGCCCGGGGGTTTATCAGGGTTCATCTGACTGTCTCACAGCAGGCGCCGCGCTGCCAGCATCCGCGCGACTTGGGTTTCAACCATTTGCTCCGTTGGACACCTCGCCGCCCCCTCGCCTCCGCGCATAATAAGCCCCATTCTTTCCACAGCAGCGGCCCCCGGGACCTCCCGCGCGGGGACCCCGGCTCTGCGGGACCTGCTCGCGGCTCTTCTCGCCTTTCTCCAGTCCGTTCAGCGGAAACCTGAGCCGTGGAGCAGAGAGGAGCCCAGCCTGGCTCCTGCCCGGGCTGATAACGCAGCCGGGCCTCCCAGACTGTGTGGCCAATGGCAGGTCGGCGGGGCTCAGCTTCCACCGTGACTGACCCCAGAAGCAAGAAAGAACAGGCTCCCCTCTCTTGACCTTGCAGAGAGGGCTTGGGAACTTGGGAACGTTTAGTCTAAATGTGAAAGTCCCACGGAGAAAAAGAGTTGCACAGCTGGTGGGAAAACACAACGACCATTCTAAGTACTTTTGTTTGTTTTTGTTTTTTTTCTTTGATATTTTTATGTATTCAATTTATTTTTAGCCAGTTATGACACTGTAATGGTCCCTTGGACAGCAAGGAGATCAAACCAGTCCATCCTAAAGGAAATCAACCCTGGATATTCGCTGGAAGGACTGATGCTGAAGCTGAAGCTCCAATAGTTAGGCCACGTGATTCGAAGATATGACTCACTGGAAAAGGCCCTGATGCTGGGAAAGATTGAAGGCAGGAGGAGAAGGGGGCAACAGAGGATGAGATGGTTGGATGGCATCAGTGACTCAATGGACATGAGTTTGAGCAAACTCTGGGAGGTAGTGAAGGACAGGAAAGCTTGGCATGCTGCAGTTCATGGGGTGGCAAAGAGTCGGAGATGACTTAGCGACCGAACAACAACTTAACATTGTAGATGAAAGAGAATACAACAAAAGGGTCTGTAAGTACAATTTGACATTCAAAATCCTTAATATCCATTACTTATCAGTCTCTATTCAGTGCCCCCCAACAGTAGGGGTTTATCATATTGGCGCATCTTGGCTCAATATTAACTCCGACTAATAAACAGTAACTGCTGTCAACCAGAACAATGAAAGACTTTTCATAATATAAAAATTGGATTTTGTGATTGAAAACTTATATTGTTTCCTTTGAGGATCAGTAATTATATTTGATAGATTTTTTTTCTCTAGAATTAGGCACTGCTCTCTCAAAGGGACTGGCAGGTGGGAGCAGACCAGGGTAGGGAGGGTCATTTAAGGACCCGTCCTGGATGAATCAGGGTGAAATCAGAGCACTAGGCACTCAGGCTTGACTGGAGTTTGACACTTGAACGTGACTGCAAGTGGTCTTCTACTTTGAAGAGCTTTAGGAAGACGTTAACCTAGCAGTGAGCTTTTTTTGGGGTGGGGGGGGAGGAAAACAGATTTCATATTTTAGCTTTCCTATTTGATCACGTGCTCAGAAGTGCCCTTGACTCCAAAGATGTTAAACATGAAGGTGTTGTGATCTGTAGGATTATTCTGTACAGGTTGTTGATCCACTTGGTTTTTAATTGCATGTACGTTAGACAGCTTTCTATGTGAATGTACATGACATAATACATTGCTCATTTTATTAATAACAGCTGTAAATTGAGGTATTAATTAATATGCCCTTGGTGGCTGTTTTCTTTTTTTAGGTATTTTTTTTTTTCTGATGTGGACCATTTTCAAAGTCTTTATTGAAATTCTTACAATATTGCTTGTTTTATGTTTTGGTTTTTTGGCCTCGAGGCATGGGAGATCTTAGTTTCCCAACCAGGGATTGAACTCGTACCCCCTGCACTGAAAGGCGAAGTCTCAAGCCACTGGAAGTCTTCTGATGGTCGTTTAGTAGTATCTAAAGAAAAGATGGCCATTTCTTAGTATCTATGTGTTTATTGTTATTAGAAAGCAGTAACATCCTCTACATGCAACTTTGAATTTCTGTGACTACATGAAATAAATTCATAAAAGTAAAATGAAAGAAAAATCCAGCTTTTGTGACCTGTCAAGACGCCTTTGGTTCCCTAATGAGTGGCAAGTTGCATCCATACTTCTCCAGCCTTTCCCCACTCACTCATCCTCCAGACTCTAGGACTGAGGTGCCTGGAGCAGAAACAGCTGTGGGTGATGATGGACATGGGCAAGAGGATTAGGCAGTGGTGATAGGACCTAAACGCCCTTATGAGTCTAAGGCCATGGAGTGGGGGGGTGAGTACCCCAGGCAAAGGGCAGAGAAGCAAGATGGGGCAGGGTGGAAAGAAAAGCCAGGGAGGGCTGTGCCAGCAGGACCTGTGGAGAGCCTCATTCAACGTGGCTTCATTCAATTGTGCATGGCCCATGTGATCCACCACAATGAAGGATGTGCACAGGAGGTCGGGCAGGGACCCAGGAGACTTCCTTCTCAGGTATTTGACCTCCAGGCCAGGGGAGTACTCCCAGCAGAGCACCTCCCACAGTCCGCTTCTCCAGCCTACAGACCCTGATCTGAGTCTGTGTCGGCTCTTTGGTTTCTTCCTCTTTGCCCGTCAGCCTCGCTCATCGCCTCCGTGGGCATGCCGCTGAGTGTCTGACAGAGGAAAGGGGGGTTCCTGGTGCTTCCACCGCCTCAGCCTGAGTCTCCGCCAGGTGCGGCCAGAGGCTCATTAATCATGTCAAGGGCTGCATTGTCTGTGCCTCTCCCAAGGAAGACGAGTGACATTTAACAGCCACCGGATGTACACGAGTCTTGTCTCCATTTCTGTGAATTTAAGCGGCTGAGGGGTGGAGTGGGACCCCCTTCTCCAGAGGGCTCTCCTCGCCCCAGTTCCCCAGATGTGCATCTGTGTCTTTGCACAGAGGGCAATTTGTTTCAGGGAGCCACTTGACTATGAGATGTTTTCTAAGATGTTGTTTCTAAAGAAGAGTGAGAAGGAGGAACTTGCAGCAACCCTGTATCTCCAGCCCATAGAATTCCCAGCCCACTTCAAGCCCAGGCTGGTGGCAAAAAGCAGTCCAACATTCCATGGAAGCAACACCAGCTTTTAGAGAAAAAAAGCAATCTTGAAACCAGTGCATTCAGAGACATGTAAAACAGCCCCGCTTCCCCAGCCTTACTTCTTGCCCTGTGATGCTCAGTCGATAGAACCAGGTGGGACCCTGCCCCCGTGGTCCAGCGTCACGGCCGTCACTGTGGAAGCTGCTCCTGATTGGTTCAGAGCATCTCAAGGTCATGAGAAGAGCAGAGTTCCTGCATTCAGGCTAAGCCCAGATATTAGCTCTGTGATGAGGGCTGGTCAGGCCATCTCCCTGAAATTTTAGTTCCTTTACACAATGTATCTCCTTGCCTTTATAATGTTTTTATTATGAATAAATGTTATTATATAAAATACTCCTTGACGTTTCCCCCTTCTTTCCTCATTTGTTCTATACAACCCAGATCAAATGCCAGTACCTCTTCTACCACGGCTGAAAACAGTCTCTTCTTTTTAAAACCCCTTAATTTTGGGGAGGAAAGGAAACCCACATTTTTTTCCTGAATCTTTTAATTGCAGACTGCTGCCTGTGTTTGTAACTAATTACATACCAAGTTATCTCTAGGGCAGGCTAGGCAGGGCCCTCTGTCCCCTCCATATGGTTAGGCCCACTTCCATGAGTCCAGTGAATGAATAAGTGAATGTACTTACTTTGAAGCATTTTCTCTTCTGGGAAATTTGCAGGAACAATTTATAGTGTTATTGTCTTTCAATAATATACACAATTTCATCCTATATTTTCATCACAAGGTCTCAAAGTCTTATTAAGTTTTCCAGGCCAGGCCAATGAAGAGATCGAAGGATAAATAGTTACTTCCAACTTAGGAGAACGTTTAGTTTCTAGAATATTCCTAGGATCCAGCCTTTTTCAAAAGCAAATACACTTCAGGTTGGAGCTGAGCCTTCAGACATACTGTTTCTGCTTTCCTTGGAAAGCTTTGTTTCTTTTATAACAACCTATAACACATAGACAGGTTATGTTATCTTCAGGAGGAAGGATCCTAGTGCCTGAGAAGACTTTGGGCAGGAAATGTCCCAGATGGAGCAGTGTGTGTCTACCATACAGACATTTATTCACACTCAAGTTATCTGCAGTGCTGTATTTTCTACATCACCCCATACATTTCAAATAAAATGTATTCATTTAAAAAATCACACACATTTAGGATGCATTTCATACTTGTACTACAATGAAGTGACTTAATTGATGCATTGATAAACTTAGGACCTATGATTTTCATCTTTTTATAAGCAGAAATTCCCAGTGAGCAATCAGAACATGGAATCTTCACTTATACAAACACAGCTGTTGTTTTGAGAAAATAATATGATTAACAGAGAATTTTCAGGAAGAACTCTGTGTCAAGTAAAAATAAATGTTGAATTGGTCTAGGAAACATACCAAAGACACACACACACACATGCACGCAAGCACACACACACATAGACATTTCCACCTTTATTTGCAACAATCAAAATTTTAAAAGATTGTGCCAGAACTTCTTCCTTTCCTCCCAAATCTCAAATCTAATATATATACAGACACTTTGAAGATGACTTCCCTGATGGCCCGGTCAGTAAAGAATCTGCCAACAATGCAGGAGTTGTGGGTTCGATCCCTGGGTTGGGAAGCTCCTGTGGAGGACGAAATGGCAACCCACTCCAGTATTCTTGCCTGGGAAATCCATGGACAGAGGAGCCTAGTGGGCTACAATCCATCGGGTTGAAAAGAGTTACATACGACTTAGTGACTAAACCACCAATCACTTTGAACATGGAAAGTTTGTTTTTACTCCTGAATTTGAGCTGATGCCAGAATAACAGAAGGGAAGTGTTCTCAAGTCCATGTCAAGTCAGATGCTGAGACCAAGAAGTGAGACTGTGAAGGGGGGAGTGGAGACTATAAAGGACCAGTATGGGGACTTGCCTGGTGGTCCTGGGGTTAGGACTCCACATGTCCACTGCAGGGCCACTGCAAAGGGTCTGATTCCTGGTCAGGGAAAGCCACATGGCTTGGCCAAAAAAAAAAAAATTAAAAAGGACCAGTATGACCTTGGGGAGCATCCACAGGTTGGTAGGAAGAAAGACAGGTAGCAAAGGAAACTAGGAAGAAATTCTAATCAGCTAAGAGAAGCAATGGGATCTAACATTTTAAAAAAAGAGGAAGAGGTCGACATGGTCACGTGATAGAGGCTGGAGATACCCGTCACAGGAACTGGACATCAGAAATGGTAACGTGAGATCTAAGACAAGGTTTAATGAATGTGGTGAAGACAGAAGCTAAATTTGATGACTTAAGCAACAGACCAGGAGGTGAAAAAACGAGGGTTCAGGACTTCCTGGGGGTCCAGTGGTTAAGACTTCACCTTCCAACACAGGGGGTGCAGGTTGGATCCCTGGTTGGAGGGCTAAGATCCCACATGCCTCGTGGCCAAAAAAGCAAAACACAAAACAGAAGTAATATTGTCACAAATTAAATAAAGGCTTTAAAAACGATCCCCGTAAAAAAAAAAAAATCTTAATAAAAGAGGATTCAAACACCGACCACCAGCACAAGCTTGACAGTGAAATAAAAGACCAGAGGGAAGCCCCATGGAGCCTGGCCAGTGAAGCACTGGAGGAGACTTCTGGAAGGGTATCTGAATCCAAGAGGGAAGAACCTCTGGGGAGTAAGAGTCTAGAGATTCTAGAAAGACAAGGAATCACTGAGACAAGTGTGGAGGGAGCGAGAAGAATGGAGCCCGGAAGAAGGTGGACCGTTACACTGGGAGGCAGGAGATGGAGATGCCATGAGACACAGTAATGATGGAGGGAGCTCTCGCTAGTTTCCTTGGCATAAAAGGAGGCGAGTTTCTGTGGAGAGCTGTGGAGTGAGGTAGTCTAGAAAATTGAAGCAGAACACAGGTGCCATGGAGGCCGAGGCACTTCAAGGAAAACAGATTAAGTTTTGCTAAAGGTGAGCAGGAGCCTGGCTGGTTGAAGGGACCTACGGCAGAGCTCTGTGATTTCCCGGTGCATCCATACCTGGGGGCATAAGTGAAGGATGCGGGGCTGGAGACAGACCCCAGCCAGGGTGCAGGGAGAGAGGAATCTGCAGGTCCACCCAGCATCATCCACCGTGGGGTCTCAGTAACCCCCGAATCTATAGGGCACCAATCAAAACTGACTGAAACTGAACAGAGTACGAAGATGACTTCAATTCATAAGCTGTCCCCAGCTGCTCAACATTATAGAAAAGGTATTTCCTGTGGGAGCCTCTGAATATGCACTTCTTCCTTGCAGCTGAATACACTCCATCTTTGGAATGTTTTCCCCACCTCCTTCCTCCCTTCACAGCTGGGCCTCTGCAGAGTTCTCTGGCGGGATTTCCACGCCGTCAGGAGATAAAGATCATGGGATCTGAGCACATTACCTTGTTCAGTCCCTTTATTAGAGACGAAGCCGAAGCCAAAGCCAGGAGAGGTTGATTTCATGCCCTTGAGATAAGGAGTTGGCTGGGTTTCTGTTGAACACAGCCTCCCAGTGATGTCCCACTCCTTCTGTAGGTCTGCTCTGGTTCTGATTCAGAATCTAACATCTAAGCAAGATCTGGCAGGACCTCAGGAACTGAAGGTAGAAATGCCAGAACCACAATCGACAGATGCCCTGAGCCAGTGGAAGAAGTACTGAGCAAGGTGATGGGCAGTTTGGGCAAGCAAGTGACCCAAGAAGAAGGCGATAAAAGCGTTGGGATGCCCACACCCCTAGAAGGTAAGGGACTGAAGCTTAAGGCACTTCTCTATGAATTTGACAGTTTTATAAAAGGTCAGAAGTGGCTGATGTACACGGGCTCTTCCATACAGCAATTTGCTCTGTTTCCACATGATTCTTCCAGTGTCAAGTCACTTGCTCTATTTACATATATTTCTATGGAATTCAAAAATTTCAACAAACGGTGTAGTTAGAACCAGCAAGTGTTATTCTCTCTACTCATTATCCCTCAAAACAAATACACCAGGGTGTTGTTTATAGATGTTATTCTTTTACAAATTTTTGTGGAAGGAAAATGCTTCTTGAAGGTGAACTAGCTCGTGCCCTACTTATTATTTTAAACTGAACAGAATAAATATTTAAAGTCACAATTCTAAGTGTTTGCTTAGCTGTGTTATTTTATTTGCTGTTTACTTTAGTTGGATCATGCATGAATAGTTCCAAGAGTCCTGTGGATTTAGTAATAACATTGTTTGTATACATTCGGGGTACCTTGAAGGAAAGAGAAGGAATTCGCATCTTAAATGAGTCAGCGTCTCAGTCAGCTCAGGCTGCTCTATCAAGAATACTATAGGGGCTTTCTTAGTGGTTGAAGATCCACCTGCCAATGCAGGTGACACGGGTCCGATCCCTGATCCGGGAATATCCCACATGCCTCGGAGCAACTAAGCCTGCGCGCCACAACTATTGAGTCTGTGCTCTAGAGCCCTCAAGCTGCAACTACTGAAGCCCATGTACGCTAGACCCCGTGCTCCACAACACAAGAAACCACCCCAGTGAGAAGCCTGCACATCACAATGACGGTAGACCGCACTTGCCACAATTAGAGAAAGCCTGCTCGCAGCAATGAAGAACATGCACAGCCAAAAATAAACAAATAAATCTTAAAAAAAAGAAGAATGCCATAGACAATGTGGCTTATACTGATATTTATTTCTCCCAATTTTGGAGGCTGGGAAATCCAAGATCAAGGTGCCAGCTGACTTGGTGTCTGATGAGAGCCCAGTTCTTGATTTTGGAAGGTGTTCCTTCTAGTGCTCACAGGGTGGAAAATGGAAAAATCATCTCTCTCATGTCTCTTCTTAGAAGGGCACTAATCCCATCACAAAGGGCTTCCCTGGTGGCTCAGTGGTAAAAAAAAAAAAATCTGTCTGCAATGCAGGAGACTCAGGTTCGATCCCTGGGTCAGTAAGATCCCCTGGAGAAGGAAATGGCAACCCACTCCAGTATCCTTGCCTGGAGAATCCCATGGACAGAGGAGCCCAGTGGGCTACAGTCCACAGGATCACAAGAGTTAGGCATGACTAAGCGACTAAACCACCAACCACCAATCCCATCACAAGGGCCCCATCCTCACGCCCTCATCCCTTCCCCAGCGTTGCACCTCCTAGTGCTATCACCTTGGGGGTTTGATTTAGGCTTCAGCATATGAATTTGGAGGGACACAAACTTTCTGCCCATAGCATTCAGCACAGCCAAGACATAAATGCGAAGAAGATGAAACCTGTCCCTGGTCCATCTGCAGGGACACATGATTCAACTAAAGATCTAATGTTTCATCTGATAGAAACAGAGGTGATCTCTCCCATTCCAGAGACCAGCACCACACTGTCCAGTGTGATGGAGGTTCGGGAAGGGTTGTCCTCCCAACACATACACCCTGCATCCCAAAGTAGCAAACCAGCGAAAAGGCAAACAGAAGATAGGGCATCTAACATGAGTAGAGAACTTCAGTCCGTTTTATTCAGGGAATGTGAAGCTACATCTGGAGACCCTTAAAGACAACACATGGAGATGCCTCTCTTTTTCAGGTGAGGGAGGGGATTAGGAACCCAGGGGTGGAGACTTGCTAGAGAGCCCAGCCAAGCAACAGTTAGGACTCATTAACATAAGCAATGATGTAACTTGAGGTTTAAACCCTCATTATTGCAATATACTTCTCAAGCTCGTTGAACTGCTCATTGAGTATCCCTGACCCCAACTTATTTTTTAAATGCTCAAGGAAAATAAATGTCCAGACGATGACATTGTGTCAAAGCTAATGAACGCATTCTGGAGACTCAGCCTGGTCCTGCTCTAGGTCTTGTGTGATGTGGGGGAAATCGCCCACCTGCCCCGTGCCTCCGTGTCCCTCCACCGAGAACAGGATCCCTCCTCACCACTGCATTTACAGTTAAGTCCTCTACATACAGACCCTCAAGTTGTGAGCTTATGAGCTTTCAAAGATTCACATGTGCTTCTGTACGCCAGCTGTACTACTGTACTTTTCAAGGTACTATACTGTAAGATTAAAAATGTCTCATTTCTTAAAAATTATTTTTACAATTAATTTTATTGGAGTATAGTTGCTTTATTTTTTGTGTTTGTTTTTTATGTAGTATTTGCGTGAAAAGCGCTATAAATCTATTACAGTACAGTCCTATACAGCCGATTGTGTTAGTTGGGTACCTGGGCTAACTTTGTTGGACTCACCTGGACTGATGAACAAACTGGACTTATGAATGCGCTCTCAGAATGGAACTCATTTGTATGTAGGGGACTTAAGTTTATTTGAAAAGATCTTGCTATTCACAACACACGTGACCAACAGAAAATATGACATTTTTTCATTCAAGTTTAAAAAAAAAAACCTGAAGTATGAATTTGGTGTGGAGTTTGGGGCCCACAAATGTCACAGTCTCTGGCTGAAACAGAAAATGTCCTGGTACATACTTTTTGTTAGGACCAAGAAAAAAAAAACAATACAATGGAAGAGGAGAAAGAAAAGTGGGATGAGTCTAAAGTAAAACCGTTAAAATGAAAGTTCAACCTAATAGTGTTAAAAAATGGATTTTTTCCCCCTGAATAGGAGAGTAAGGGAGGGGAACTTCACTGTAGTAAGTCCTGTAGTAACAGCTTCTTGTCTTGTCCACAGCTGAGGCCGCACCTGGACACAGAGCCTGGCTCCTGGCCCCGTGGCCCCAGGGTCGTCTGCCCAGCTGGGACTGAGGTCTATGGAACAGGAAGGTCCCTGCAGAGCCCGCCCAGGCCCCTGCCAGCCCGCCTCCTGCTCCTCCTCGCCCTCTGAAACATGGAAGCAGCTGTCAGCAGCCTGGACTAGTGCGTTCACACCACTGGCATGAAAATAGGCAGCCGGGTTGAATCAAACATAACACAGCTGCCGGCTCTGGTCTGGTGGGTTCCCGGAGTGGAGAGGGTCGGAGACTCTGAGACAGAACCAACCACCACCGCCCCCCCAACCCCCAGCCCGCGGCTCAGCCCCGGCACTACCTTTACCTCCTGCGGTCGCCTGGTCCACAGAAACACGGGCGGGTCATTTGCTGCTCAAATGTTTCCCACGGGAGGGCCAAGATGATAAACAATTTTCTTAACTCTGATTTCTCTCCAAGTGCTGCTGGCTTCCACATGGAGTGGAAGTTCTCGAGTCACTCCCTCCTGGACGGGACACCTCCATGAAACCAGCACAAAAGCCTTTATTCTATTCAGTCTGCCATTAAAATATTCCATTTCTCTGACCCAAATCTTTCCTCCCCCGCTGTTGGCTGCCGGGCCCTCTGTGTCCATGTGCGCCCCGACTGCTGTGAAAGTCAGACTTACAGGACGACTTCTGTGGTCCAGAGAAGACCAAGCAGAACACAAGCTGGGGGCAAGAACAGAGGTCCCGAGGCCGCACCAGCCTCCCGTCCCCTTGATGATGTAGCAGGCTTCACAGCTCCCGCAAGAAGGAGGGTGACGTCACTGACTTCTGATATCACCCCCGGCCCCTGACTGTAACCTTTCCTGACAGAATCACATCTGTCCTGAGCCCCTCGATCACACTGACTTCCGGCCTCGCGGGTCTGGGATGTGGGCCCCTTAGATCTGTAGGCCCATCATCCATGCTTCCTGCTGAGAGTTTGATCCTTGTAGGTCAGCTCTGTGCTGAGCCAATCCCTCCCCGTCCCTGTTCTGCAAGAGCCTAACTCATCACCTCCTGGGGACCTCGAGTGAACCAGGCTGGAAGCAGGACCAGGTTGGAAGAGCCAAGTGGAAGATTCATTGTGCAGCTGGCCAGCGCTCCAGCACTGAGACGGGCCAGTGAAATACTCCCACGTGGGCCGCCCTGTTTATTATCAGCTTTCCAGAATAAATAGGAGAATCTCACCAGCAAAAGACAAGGGGTTTACAGAGCCTGTTAGAAGAATGTTGGTATCTGGAATGCAGCATTTCTATTTTGAATCGATTTTTTTTTTTTAAATGAAAACAAATTTTCAAGGGCAAGACATCACGGCAGAAGAAAATCCTCTGCTAAAGCCAGGCTGAGGGGTTTACAATGATCCAGTCTACGTGCTGTGTGCAAGACCTGAGCCCAAGCAAAGGCTCCCCTGAGGCAGAGATTGGCCACATGTCTGCAGGACGCAGCCAGGCTAGGAGGAGAGATCCCTAAGCGTTAGTATGAAGCGCAGAGCAGAGTGCTCGAACTTGGCCATTTCCACAGAGAACACAGACCAGGCCTTCCTTCATCAGTCACCTGAGGGTGAGATGGACAAGCCAGCTGGGACAAGATAGAGACTTGCTTTTAACTGTGCCTGGTCCCTTGGTGCCACCATCTTTCTCTACTGGAGATGAGGGAGGGGGAGGAGAGGGGAAAATCCCATCCTCCCTTCAAGGTCCTGACCCCTCTCTCTTTTCAAGCAGACGGCAGACCTCCCCACCACTAGGGCTGAGGTCAGGGTGGTGGCTACCAGGCAAGAACCAGACCACGGGGTCCCTTGTCATGCACTCCTTTGTTACAGCTGCTGGTGTCAGAGTGCCCGGGAGGGGCCCGGGCCGAAGGTGGTCTCAGAGTCGAAAGGATGGGCCGCAAGGTAGTCCTTGTACTCCCCGTCGATCAGGCTAGCGGCATTGTTCCGGGCAAACCAGCAGTCCACCTGCTCCTCCCCGTTGTAGATCCTCCTCTGCTTCCACACCACCGGGACCTGGTGACCTTTCACCTCAAGGACAGCCTCAGACCTCTCCCCTGCCTCGGGAACCAGAGGATGGGCATGGCTCTTGCTGAGCCCTGTGAGTCTGGCCTCCTGGTTCAGGAATTGACCTGAGAGGGCACAAAAGACATCAGGTCTAGGTCAAGTGCAAGCAATGTGGTTGAACAACATCTAACTTTCGATTCGGGCACTGGTGACCGACATATGCCCAGCTGTGACCCAGAGGAAGGGGATGTATGACGTCATTGTCAAGGTGGTGACTGTGATCCTGGGCTGGACCACCCCCAAGAGGCAACTGCACCAATGTCTGGAGGGGGTGTAGGGAGGAGAGACCTGAGGCTGTGTTCCTCGCAGCCTCCACTTCTGGAAGCCAACACAGGAAAGATGCCCCACCTGCAAACAGAGATTCCCCGGGGGGGCTTCCCTGGTGGTCCAGCAGCTAAGACTCCGTGCTCCCAATGCAGGGAGCCTGGGTTCCATCCCTGGTCAGGGAACTAGATCCCAAATGCTGCAATTAAGACCTGGTGCAGCTAAGTAAATATTTAAATAAACAAACAAACAAAACCAGGGGCTTCCCTGGTGGTTCAGTGGTAAAGAATCTGCCTGCCAATGCAGGAGACATTGGTTTAATCCCTGATCCAGGAAGATCCCACATACCTCGGACCAAGTAAGCCCGTGCTCCACAACTATTTGGCCTGTGCTCTAGAGCCCGGGAACCACAACTCCCACAGCCCACTCGCCCTACAGCCTGTGCTTGGCCACAAGGGAAACCGTTGCAACCAGAGGCACAGCAACTAGAGATTAGCCCCTGCTCACTGCAACTAGAGAAAAGCCCATGCAGCAACCAAGACCCAACGCAGCCAAAAATAAATATTTAAAAATTATAAAATAAAAACACAGATACCCAATCTCCAACTGAGGCAGGAGGATGAGATAGGAGTGAATAAATAGAGAAGCAGGGTCCAGTCTTCCCCGCCCTCCTCCCGCCCAGGGACCTCGTCCATGTGTGCACTTAGAGGGTGTGGGAAGCAGTGTCAGAATTCTCCAGGTCAAGCCAGGACATCACAAAGGCCGAGGGAACCGAGCTCTGCGTCCACGAAAGCAGCTCGAGCTTGGCAGGCAGGCTGCACTGAGACATCCAGCTCGAGTGCCAGGAAATCCTGCTTTCTAAACCTGGCCCTGGCAGCGGTTCCCTCCTTACTTGTGGGCAAAGGGCCCACATGAAATGGCACATGGAGGGAAGCCAGGCAGAGTGGGCCCACCGCGTGGTGGGCCATGGGCTGCCCTGTGTTTGCATGGTCTCCCTGAGAGTAAAGATCCAGGCCTAGAGAGAAGGATGCCCCACTTCTTTGTTCCCTTTCCCTGAAGGTGAGTGAAAATTAGTAAAGTTCATTCCTACTCTAGAAAGTAGTCATGAAGCAAGAAATACACTTTTCACACTAATTTGAAAAGATACATGCACCCCAAAGTTCTATTTACAACTGTAAATAGAACTATTTACTGCTGTAAATAGTACAGCAGTACTATTTACAACTGCCAAGATAGAGAAGCAACCTGTGTCCATCACCTGATGAATGGATAAAGAAGATGTGGTATATATACAATGGAATGCTACTCAGCCATGAAAAAGAATGAAATTTTGCCATTTGCAGCAACTCTGACCATGGAATTCTCCAGGCAAGACTACTAGAGTGGGTAGCCATTGCCTTCTCCTGGGGATCTTCCCGATCCAGGGACTGAACCCGGGTCTCCTGCATTGCAGGCAGATTCTTTACTGTCTGAGCCACCAGGCAAGGCACAAAAAAATTGTTAGAAAAAAAAGAGACAGAGAAAGAAATAGACTTTTCATAAGTTACATAAAGATCACATTCCTGGACTTCCCTAGTGGTCCAGTGGTTAAAAAATCCTCCTGCCAATGCAGGTGACACGGGTTTGATCCCTGGTCTGGGAAGATCCCACATGCCTCGGTACAACTAAGTCCACGCACCACAACTACTGAAGCCCACGTGCCTAGGGCCCATGCTCTGCAACGAGAGAAGTCATCACAATGAGAAGCCTGAGCAATGCTGCAACTGGAGAGTAGCCCCCACTTGCCACAACTAAAGAAAAGCCTACACATCCCGCAAAAAAAGACCCAGCACAGCCAAAATATAAATTTAAAAAAGAGACCATGTTTCTGTGGAATTTCTCAGCCAAGTAAAGGCATGGGCAGCATCAGGCTTGCCTTGGGAAACTGAACTCTGTGCTGTGACTGGCATGGGGGGCAGCCACCTACCTAACAGGCCGTGGCAGTTGCTGGAGAGGCCTTGGCCGTTGGCGATGTAGAAACCCAGATGGTTGCGCTGGTAAGGGGCGGGCTTTTTGTAGAGGTGGAGGAGGATGACGAAGGCCACGGTGCCCTGGATGCTGACGGTGACATTGGCGTTGGCGGACACGGACACCTCCAGCCCCCAGCTCCCTGCGACCGCGCTCTGGTTGCAGGGGAGGACCAGCCTGTCCCCACCATCCACGATGACTCTGCTGGGTGTGATCTCCAGGTAAGACCTCTCCGGCTTGTTGATGAGGATGGTGATGGTGCGGAAGTATGTGCGCTGTTTCTTGTGGCCATTTGGAGGAGCGGGGGCCCCAATCAACTCTCCGTTCACCGTCACACCTCAAAGGCGGAGGGGAAGAGAGCAGCAGTTAGATAAACTGCCCCCACCGTCACGTGAAGGTATCTCATTAGAATTTTCTTCTTCTCTTGTGTTTCTAGAACCAAGAACTTCTGTTCTCATGTAGGGACCACTCAGTGCCTAGCGAATGAATGAATACACGCATGAAGGTATAAGTGATTTTTGACCAATGTGCTGGGTAGAAGAAGCTGATGTAGGTTTGCGTGAAAATATACACACTACTATATATAAAACAGATAATCAACAAGGACCTATTGTAGAGCACAGGGAACTCTGCTCTATAATCTGTAATGGCCTATATGGGAAAAAGAAGCCCAAAGTAGGCTGGGCACTGAAGAATTGATGCTTTTGAATTGTGGTGCTGGAGAAGAATCTTGAGAGTTCCTTGGAGTGCAAGGAGATCCAACCAGTCAATAAGAAAGCAAATCAGCCCTGAATATTCATTGGAAGGACTGCTGCTAAAGCTGAAGCTCTGATACTTTGGCCACCTGATGGGAAGAGCTGACTCATTGGAAAAGGCCCTGATGCTGGGAAAGATTGAGGGCAGGAGAAGGAGACGACGGAGGATGGGATTGTTGGATGGCATCACTGACTCAATGAACATGAGTTTGAGCAAGCTCCGGGAGATAATGAAGGACAGGGAAGCCTGGCCTGCTGCAGTCCATGGGGTCGCAAGGAGTCAGACATGACTTAGCAACTGAACAGCAACATATGGGAAAAGCATCTAAAAAAAAAAAGAGTAGATATATTTATATGTAGAACTGATTCACTTTGCTGTACACTTGAAACTAAAACAGCATTGTAAATCAAATATACTCCAATAAAAATTTAAAAGTGAAAAAAAAGTTAAAAAATAGAAAATAAAAGGGGGTTGACATGTTTGTCTGCTTTTGTTCCAAAAACTCTCGTGTGGCCCTGACACAGTATTTCTGATTCACTAGTTTCCACTACTCCTGATTTGAAGACCCCAGGACACCATGAGCAGTGGGGTAAAATGCAAAGATTCAGTTCAGTTCAGTCTCTCAGTCATGTCCGACTCTTTGTGACTCCATGGACTGCAGCATGCCAGGCCTCCCTGTCCGTCACCAACTCCCAGAGTTACTCAAACTCATGTCCATAGAGCTGGTGATGCCATCCAACCATCTCATCCTCTGTCGTCCCCTTCTCCTCCTGCCCTCAATCTTTCCCAGCATCAGAGTCTTTTCAAATGTGTCAGTTCTTCCCATCCGGTGGCCAAAGTATTGGAGTTTCAGCTTCAGGATCAGTCCTTCCAATGAATATTCAGGACTGATCTCCTTTCGGATGGACTGGTTGGATCTCCTTGCTGTCCAAGGATTTCTCAAGAGTCTTCTCCAACACCACAGTTCAAAAGCACCAATTCTTCTGCACTCAGCTTTGTTTACAGTCCAACTCTCACATCCATACATGACTGCTGGAAAAATGATAGCTTTGACTAGATGGACCTTTGTTGGCAAAGTAATGTCTCTGCTTTTTAATATGCTGTCTAGGTTGGCCGTAGCTTTTCTTCCAAGGAGCAAGTGTCTTTTAATTTCATGGCTGCAGTCACCATCTGCAGTGATTTGGGAGCCCCCAAAAATAAAGTTTGTCACTGTTTCCACTGTTTCTCCGTCTATTTGCCATGAAGTGATGGGACCAGATGCCATGACACCATGAGGAATGGGGTAAAATGCAAAGATTAGGATTTATTTATTTCCAGTCCCCAAATGCAAGATCTCCTACTTTCCAGGCAGAACTCACCAGAGTCTGCGTGATCGGAGACCAGCCTCAGGATGTGCCCGGGTTCTCCATCGATGTTGAAACAGACGGTGAGGTTGCTCAAGGGGAAATCCACGACAAAATGAGGGTCTCCATCCGCTGCCAGGCCAGGGCAAGAACGGGAGAGAAAAAGAAAGAAGAGACATTTATTGGGCACCTTCCCTGTGTAAGCACTCTTTTCCTATTTTCTCTTGTGTTGTTGACTTAATCCTATCAACTGTAGGTCCTCCGTGTCAACACGAGGAAGAGGCCTGGGAGATGAAGAGATATGATGATTACACAGGTAGCTTGTGGAAAGCAAATATTTGAATGCAGGTCCCCTAAATTCAAATCCAATGCTCCTGTTATGACCCTGCAGTCAATTGAGACAACTGAGCTGCAGAAGTAAGCAGGGCCTCACCCTACACCCCCACGACTACTGAGCCCACATTCTTCAATTCCCTACGTGGCTGCTCCTAACCCCTTCTGTCGGCTTAGACCAGCCTAGTGAAGCAATGTGGATGAGAACTTCCTGTCCTGTGACTGGAGAGCCACGGCCCTAGAGACATTCACAGAGCCAGTTGGACACAGCCCTTGCGTGAGTAGCAATGACTGAGCCCAATTTAGAGCTGATGACAAGTGAAGGACACAGAGTGAGCAGGAGGTCAGTCAGCAATGACCATGGCAACTCCTCCTCTGGGTCCCACTGACTTTACTGCTCTCAAAATTCTGTCCGCAGATCAGACCACAAAGCTTGGCTGGCCCCTGCTCCTCACCTGTTCCCCTCATTTCCACCTCTGCCTCTCACTGTACAGACAAAATATTTCCCAAGAGTCTACATCAGTTCTCTTTTCCCACAAGATTGGAGGGTTTGTTTCTCTCTATACACCAAACACAACATGTTCCCGAATTCCCCTCTACTTCATGTGTACACGCATATGCATGTACAGGACTGACTTTTCTACATATGTATATATTCCACCATCTGTATATGGTGAGGGGTTGTGGACCAGGAGTTCGGTGTTTTCAAGCTATGAGCCAATTAAGGGTCTTGGTGGAACTGCTGAGAAACCCTTTCTGTCCCCAGCCTGACTCAGAGGGGCCTCTGGAAGAATCTGGTTGATCTCACTGTGAAGTGCCTCAAGCATCCAGTGAAGGACAATGTAAGGTACTGGTCTTTTGTAGATGAAAAAATGACAACCACTGAAGATAAAAGGCCATATTTTTGGCACTCTGTGGGTACGCATATAGCTACGTGACAGTTCTCTGGGAGTGTCTTGTGCTCACACCACATCATTTGTACTCAAATCTTCCAATTCCTTTACAAGGGAAGATGTTGCTTGCTCCAAAAAAAGAGAGGAGAGGTCTGGAAGTGATTACTCTGCTCAGTATCCAAGAGGAAAGTTTTCTTGCATTCCATAACGCGTGCGTGCTCAAAGGAATGAAACTCTACCCACTGGGGACAATGTGTTTCCTCTAGAGCTAATCTCTAGATTGTCCCTGGCTATGCGAACCTGCATGCCTAGTACATCAGCAGCAAGGCAACAAGAAAGGCTTACAAAGGCAGATGTGTACATTTGAAGAATAAAACCCAGCACGTGGGTCATTATTCCATCCAGATTTTTATTATAATCCCAAGAAGCTGGCCAAGGGAAATTTTATGGTATCGTGATCTGTGCTTCCCTTCTAGAGCCAAGGATTATGAAAATAATAAAATAATCATGTTTAAAAAGCATGCACCGTGGCAGACAACTGTAACACCAGAAGCTGGAAGCGAGTATACTTCAGATCTCTGAAAACAAATGTCTTTTCAACTCAATCATGATGAACGTGTAGCTCTGTCCAATCCATCCTTCTACCAGAGCTCCTCCTAGGGTCCTCAGGACTGTGTTATCTGTGGAGTTTATGTGATGGTGTAATGGCAATCAGGGTTTTGAGAATTGCCCCCATGCTGCAGACTTAAGCTAAATACATATAGGTCCTCACATCTTGTTCTATGAGCTGATCTAATTGGCTTCAGGGAATTCCTGGTCATCTTAGTCCTAAATATTTCAACTCTCAGTCATATATGAGAATATTCTTTCCTTTACCTGATGTTTTGGAGATTTTAATCCTTGGGTTGTATGGTTTCTTGACAGCAGGTCCTAGAGAGGAGAAAGAAGAGACCCACCATTGTTACTTATTAAAGAGGAGGCGGAAGTGAGAGGTATAGAGAGTTGAGATGAGTCAAATACAGCTTTCAGATATACCTGTGACCGTTTAAAAACATTTGTTTTACAGGAGGAGCTTGGCCTCCCAACACAAAGTGAAGGTGTAACATAAGGAGGGGTAACTATTTTATTCCTTTATAAATGAAATAATAGTCTTCTTGCCTGTGATTTCTGTGTATATGATCAGAAAAAATACAGAAAATATTCTATAGTCATGGGGGAGGGGGAAAGTAGAATTGTTTAATGGGGACAGAGTTTTAGATTTGCAAGATGAAAAAGTTCTGGAGATCTGTTTCACAATGATGTGAATATAGTTGACACTACTGAGCTGTACACTTAAAAATGGTTACAATGTAGAGGACAGACTGGTGGTTGCCAAGAGGGAGAGGGTTGGGGGAGGGACAGAGTGGGAAGTTGGGGTCAGCAGATGCAAGCTTTTACATATAAAATGGATAAACAACAAGGCCCTACCCTATAGCATAGAGAACCACATTCAATATCCTATGATAAACCATAACGGAAAAGACTAGAGAATGTATATATGTATAACTGAATCACTTTGCTGTTCAGCAGAAATCAACACTGCATGGTAAATCAACTATACTTCAATTTTAAAAAAAACAATGGAAAAACGGTTGATGGTAAATTTTATTTAACATGTTTTTTTTTTTGTAAAATAGCACTTTACAAAAACCAAAAGGATACAAAAATGTAAAAGAAAAAGATATCATGGCAATCCAGGTCTAGAGCCGTGAGTGTAAACACAATTCACAAAGCAGCAGGCAAAAATAAATATTAAAAAATAACTCATAAGTAAATTACTTTGTCAATAAAATAAAATTAATATCTCATTTCAAGCTGTCTGTATTAACAAGCTTATGCTCCTCTGATGCTTGTGCTTCACTGAATTTTGCACCCAGAAAATGAAGATCACAGTATCTGAATGTTTTTAAGTGTCCCCTTCTCTAACTGACCCCTCATCAGCAGGACATGGACAGAATCAGGTCAACCCCATGGGAGAAGTGACATCTCAGTCTGGATGCCTGCTTTGGGAGCCTTAAACTGTCACAGACACTCAAAAGATCTTAAAATTAAAAAATCATCGGAGCTTTAAACAAAAGGAGGAAATTGTTCTGAGTACTAACTGCTGCTTCAGGAAAATTTTATGTCTAACGAGCCTTTTGCTCAATCAGTTGGCTGTTCCCTCATTTGTGTTCTTGGCCCTCTAAGTCCTGTGTCATTTATGAGTTTGCTGTCTCCTGAAGCTATAGAAATTTGAGTTGCTAACATCAAATCAAGATGTTACTCAAAAAAGCCATTTTCCCTGGATGTGGCACAGATCTTGTAGCATGAAGTCACAGCACCATGCAACTTACTTATTCTTCATCCTTTTTCCCAGAATGAATATTGTCCTAGTTTTGCCAAGACAAGCTCCACTCTTTCTCAAAAAGCAATGTAGCATTTTTCACCTCTACATCAGGGTCTGCACTTTTTGATTAATTTCAAGTTCTGCACTCCTCATGGGAGAGGGTATCTAACATGTGTAGAACACTCATTATGTACTTAAGATGCTGCACATTAATCCTTGCAACAGCCCTTCAGTAAAGACATCACTATCTACATTTTACAGATGAGAGAACAGAAGCTCAGAGAGGTTCAGAAACCTGCCCCAGGCCACAGCTGGCTAGGAGGAGACATGAGCTGAAACCGACTGGATCCTAAGTTTGTGCTCTCTCCCCCGTGATTCTCTCCAGGTGATTCTCAGAGTTTAGGATATGAGGATCACATGAGGCCCGGGATTCATGTCAATTCCCTCACCTTAGGACATGTGAACCTGGCTGCTGCTGCTGCTGCTAAGTCGCTTCAGTCGTGTCCTACTCTGTGCGACCCCATAGACGGCAGACCACCAGGCTCTGCCATCCCTGGGATTCTCCAGGCAAGAATACTGGAGTGGGCTGCCATTGCCTTCTCCAGTGCATAAATGAGAAAAGTGAAAGTGAAGTCGCTCAGTTGTGTCTGACTCGTAGCGACCCCAAGGACTGCAGCCCACCAGGCTCCTCCGTCCATGGGATTTTCCAGGTAAGAGTACTGGAGTGGGGTGCCATTGCCTTCTCCAGTGAACCTGGCAGGAAGCTAATAAAAACATCACATATGAGCAAAGTGCTGTTTTCCACAAGCAGATATTACTGAGAATATAACCCTTTGCTTTGGTTGAATTACTTTTCCTGCCCTTTTCCCATTCTTTTTTTTTTTGGCTGCACATTGAGGCATGTGGGATCTTAGTTTCCTGACCAGGGACTGAACACAGATTCAATGCCGTTTGCATTGGAAAGCGGATTCTTAATCACTGGAGCACCAGGGAAGTCCCTCTTATTCTTGTTTATACTAATTTCCCCTGAAAAATAGCACTGGGACAGATAATAAAAAATTTCTGTTTCAACTCTGGATTCTCTTATATAGAAGAACTTAGTTTCTCCTATATAATTTAAATAATATCTATAATAAAATGAAATTTCATTAATTTTATTTCATTGTAAACAAAATCATTAAAATTTTAAAAATAAAATTTTAATAAAAGCATGAAAAGTAAAATTCATAAAATATACAATACAGGGGCTATGATAAACCTAGATAGCATATTAAAAAGCAGACATCACTTTGTTGAAAAAGGTCTGTGTAGTCAACGCTATGGTTTTTCCAGCAGTTGTGTATAGATATGAGAGTTGGATCATAAAGAAGCCTAAGTGCCAAAGAATTGATGCTTTCAAATTGTGGTGTTGGAGAAGACTCTTGAGAGTCCCCTGGACAGCAAAGAGATCAAACCAGTCAATCCTAAAGGAAATCAACCCTGAACATTCATTGGAAGGACTGATGCTGAAACTCCAATACTTTGGCCACCTGATAAGAAGAGCTGACTCATTGGAAAAGACCCTGATTCTGGGAAAGATTGAGGGCAGGAGGAGAAGGGGGTGGCAGAGGGTGAGACGGTTGGATGGCATCACCGACTCAATGGATATGAGTTTGAGCAAACTCTGGGAGATAGTGAAGGACAGGGAAGCCTGGCATGCTGCAGTCTATGGGCTCACAAAGAGTTGGACACATCTGAGTGACTGAACAACAAAATACAATATATAGTAAAATTTCATTTTATTTTACCTATAAAATTTTATCATATAAATTTTATTTTTATCTATATAAAATCAAGCATATGCATCAAATGACATAAGTGAAGTATTTAAAAATATAGAAAGGTGGGCTTCCCTGGTGGTCCAGTGGATAAAAAATAGACTTGAAATGCAGAGGAAACCAGTTTGAGCCCTGGTTGGGAAGGATCCCACATGCCATGGAGCAACTATGCTCAGGCGCCACATCTACTGAGCCCACATGCTGCAAGTACTGAAGCCTGTGTGCCCTAGATCCTGTGCTCCACAACAAGAGAAGCCACTACAAACAAGCCTGCACGCTGCAACTAGAGAGTAGTTCCCACTCTCCCCAACTACAGAAAACCCACGCGCAGCAATGAAGACCCACCACAGCCAAAAAAATAAAATAAATAAATCTTTAAAAAAATACATAGAAAGGCACTTAAAAATGAGTATTTGTTTACTTGTCTGTTCATTCCTGTGGCTTGTCGTAGGCACTCAGTACTGATGATTTATCAACAGACTGACTTTACCTTCTTGAACTTCTCTATAACGATCCATGGTTTATAACAACAACACAAACACAAACTAACCCACCGTTGGCTAGGAGTTGCAGGAATAGAACATTGCTTATATCAATTATGATCCAAGAAAATAAAAGAGATGACCTGGGCCTGAAATAGCAGCCAGAAAAGGCCATGTGGGTCCCCACACTGAACCCGTGTGCACTCACCTGGCTGCGGGTGTGTGCCCCGCAAGCTCTGCATCACCGTTTCGGGTCCAGTGGCCATGGATGTGCTAGACGTGCTGTAGGCGGCCTCTGGGGTCTCTGTCCGCGGTGCTGACTTCAGCGTCATGGATGTGAAAGGGGTGAGGAAGTGGTGGTTCACAGCCAGAGCCTGGGCCTCCTGCCTCAGCCGCTCCCTTTCCGGCTCCTCAATGCTCTGCACCCAGGCACTCAGCAGCTCCTTCAGGGTCAGGAAGCTCCAGAGACGTTCCAGATGGTTGGGCTCCTCCTGGCTGTGCCCCCTGGGCCTGGGGCTCTGTGGGACATCGTTCCTCACCTTCTGGGGCTCCACGGGCACGTCCTTCTTGAGCACCACAAACTTCTTACTGTTGCTGGCGGTGACCTCCACGTGCAGCCGGTCCATTGCCCTGTCCACCAGCTTCCCTGCGATGACGATCTCCGAGCCGTTGAAGTAGTTGGGGAACAGGGTCCTGGTGGCACGCTCCACCAAGCTGGGAGGATAATCCACACGGATGTCAGAGAGGAGCGGGGTCCTGATCTCATCATAGAACCTGGAGAGGAGGAATGGAGAGGGAGAATCAGGGCCTGCCTGGGTGGCAAGCAGGACAGGGCTTAGAGGAAACCACGGGCTGTTGGGGAGGCAGTGCTGATCTTAGTAGCAGCTAAGTCCAACAGTCCACCCAGAACATCTCAGACAGGAGGCTGTGCAGCAGAGGCTTGAGTATCACTGGTGATGGGGAACTCACTACCCCACAAGCTCCCTCATCTCTCATCCACTGCTCTGAGGAGGACCAGGGAGCTCCTGGCAGTAAATCACGATTTTCCTTCCTGCAAGTTCCACCCACTGGTTTCAGTTTTGCTTCTGGAGTAACACAGTGTG
This sequence comes from Giraffa tippelskirchi, assembly GCF_054371585.1. Classification (NCBI taxonomy): domain Eukaryota; kingdom Metazoa; phylum Chordata; class Mammalia; order Artiodactyla; family Giraffidae; genus Giraffa; species Giraffa tippelskirchi. Next base: position 56,688,695 of record NC_137287.1, read on the forward strand.
AACGAGGGTAATCCACCTTCAGTATTTAGATGCTGGAACACACTGACCTTAAGACGGTTATAGGCACTGCTGCATATTCCGTGAATATGCATACACCTTCTTACCTAGTCTAATCCATCTTAACAAGTCTTCACATAATATAATTTCAAGAATCCCTAACAGTCCTGCCAATACTTCACGTGGTTATTCTCATTAAATTCTATCATCTGGCCAGAATCCTCATTTCACAGGTGAGAAGACTGAGGTACAGAGGGTCTTAAGGCCTCAAGTCATAAGGCAGGGCCAGAATGTGAACCCAGATCAGCCTGATTTTAAGACACATAGAGACGCTGCCCGTCAACGGACTGACGGTCAGATTCCAGGTCCAGCCTCACGTCCAGGCCTCCTGCTAAGCCTGCCCTCCCCACCCCAAGGACACAGGCAGACTTGGGGTCCATCCTCATGTCCAGGCCTCCCGTTAAGCCTGTCCCTGCCCTCCCCTCGCCCTGAGGACAGGCAGACCACGGACCCGATGAGCTGGGCGCGGGCGTCGTGGTCCTCGTGGACACGCCGCGTGAGCCCGCAGTTCTCCAGGGACAGCTTCTCCAGCAGCTTGAAGTCCACGTCGGCCCCGATGCCCACGGTGAAGATGCAGACCCGGCCCCGGGCGGCCTCCCGGGTGTTGTTGAGGATCTTGAGGGTGTGGGTCTCCCCAACAGTGGGCTTCCCATCTGTCAGGAAGACCACGAGGGACACGCTGCGGTCCTCAATGTCGTTGTGGGCCACGTAGTCGTTGAGCAGCTGGATGCCTCTCTGCAGGGCCCCGTTGATGTCCGTGCCTGCGGGACACAGAACACGATGCTGGAGGCTTGCTGCCTCCCTCACCTGGACACATCTTCACACCCCTCCCTGCACCTGCAGGAGTGACAGGTGGGAGAAAAGCCCTCTGCACTCACTCCAGGTCACACAGGCAGCCTAGAGACTCCGCAGATGCTTACGAATGGCGCAGTTATATAACCTCATCCTAAAGGTGTCTGATGGGCGTCTCAGGTGGCTCAGTGGGTAAAGAATCTGTCTGCACACTGTTTACGATAGCTGGGACATGGAAGCAACCTAGATGTCCATTGGCAGACAAATGGATAAGAAAGCTGTGGTACATATACACAATGGAATATTACTCAGCTATTAAAAAGAATGCATTTGAATCAGTTCTAATGAGGTGGATGAAACTGGAGCTTATTATACAGAGTGAAGTAAGTCAGAAAGGAAAACACCAATATAGTATATTAACGCATATATATGGAATTTAGAAAGATGGTAATGATGACCCTATATGTGAGACAGCAAAAGAGACACAGATGTAAAGAACAGACTTTTGGGCTCTGTGGGAGAAGGTGAGGGTGGGATGATTTGAGAGAGTGGCATTGAAGCATGTATGTTACCATATGTGAAATAGATCGCCAGTCCAGGTTCGATGCATGAGACAGGGTGCTCGGGGCTGGTGCACTGGGATGACCCAGAGGGATGGGATGGGGAGGGAGGAGGGAAGGGGGTTCAGGATGGGGACACATGTACACCCATGGTGGATTCGTGTCGGTGTATGGCAAAAGCCACTACAATGTTGAAGAATAATTAGCCTCCAATTAAAAAAAAAAAAAAAAAGAATCTGCCTGCAATGCAGGAGAAATGGGTTCGATTCCTGGGTCAGGAAGATCCCCTAAAGGAGGAAATGGCAACCCACTCCAGTATTCTTGCCTGGAGAATCCTATGGACAGAGGAGCCTGGCGGGCTACAGTCCACGGGGTCACAAAGAGTAGGACAAAGACTGAGCGACTGAGCACACATGAGGGTCTCTGACGGTGCCTCAGCTTAGGTGTCTCCATTCCTTCAGCATGACCGATCTGCACCTCTTTCAGAGAATCGCTTTGGAAAGGGCAGGAGGGTGCTGGGTGCAGGGATTGGAGAAAGAACACACCCCAGAGGGAAGCAGGGAGCACTGAGTGTGGAGGTGGGAATGTGGAGACCTTTGCGGGGATGTCACGTGTGGCCTGGGGCTGGAGGACGAGGATTAGAGAACTCACTCATTTTTTTTTTAATTGCTGGCATCGCTTTTCCAGCTTCCTGCCTCTTCAGGGTCTCCCTTGCTCATAAGGACCCCACCAAGCGAAGGCTGTCCAGTTTACACCTCCCGCTGCCCCTGCTATTTCTAATTCAGACATGCTTGTCACTAGCAGCTCTGATCAAAGTCAGGGGACACTGTCTGCTGCGGGTGCCGGATAGGTATTTCATTTGGGGTAAGGCGAGATGGATCACGGGTGGAAGTTAAACCTACCAGCCAACACGAGGCTTCTAGATTCTAAGAATTTCGTTCAACTCTGCTGCCGCTGCTCTACCGTTGCCAAGAAAAGCCAAGAGTTCTGACAGCAGCCGTGAACACTTATTTCCTTTTTCTGACCCCAGTGGTTTTTTTTTTTTAGTGGCCTTATTGACGGACCAAATATTTCACTCATTTTAAGTACACAGTTAACAATTTTTAGTAAATGTATAAAGCTGTGTACCCGTCACCAGCAGCCTGCCACCTGACTGGCGTGCTTTTTAATCTCCCTGCAAAATCTACCATATTTGATTGAACCAGAAAATTTCCCCCGTTGCTTCACATCCTCCAGAATTTCTGGCTGAAACTATAGATGTCTGTGACTGCGCAAACACATCACTAACTCATTCAAAGATGCACACATGGTCCACATGTAAGGGAAACTTACAGCTGAGACAGCGTGCAGCACGTCTCTGGGTTCACCTGCTTGCCTCTCTGAATGCCTCACCTAGCTTCATGTTGCCTCTGAAGGTGTGGACACGGACCAGAAGGCAGATGTTTATTTCCTCTTTGATCTAGAACTTAAGCAATGATGCCAAATCTCTCACTGCACTTTAAAGCCAAGGACAGTCACAGGCAAAGGATGTGCTTAGCTTTTCTCACACCAGGCACAGCAGGGCTTGGCATCGAACCTCTGTTAAGTTGAGGCATCTCCTGCACACTTAACAACAGAGGTGGGGAGTGGGGGCTGGGACTTCCCTGGTGGTCCAGTGGCTAAGACTCCAGGCTGCCAAGGCAGGAGGCCCACTTTAATCTCTGGTCAGGGAACTAGATCCCACATGCCAACACTAAGAGTTGGCATACCACAACTAAACAATGCCTCGTGATGCAAGTAAGACCTGGTGTAGCCAAATAAAAACAAAAAATGAAAAAGCAACAGGAGAGTTCCCATGGAGCCGCCCCAATCATTCCACTGAGAGCTCCCCCAGGGATATTAAAGGACCACAGTGCACCAGCAAGAGGGACTGTTTGGATAAAAATGGCCACATGTGTGTGCTTAGTCGCTCAGTTGTGTCTGATTTTGCAAAACCTGCCGGACTGTCCATGGGGAATCTCCAGGCAAGAATGCTGGAGTGGGTTGCCATGCCCTCCTCGGGGGGATCTTCCCAACCCAGGGACCGAACCCAGGTCTCCCACATTGCAGGCAGATCCTTTACCAGCTGAGCTACCAGGGAAGCCCCCAAATGGCCATATCTGACAGCTAGAGAAGACTTCCTGTGTGCAGCCACTGTTCTAAGTACTTTAAATATTTTACCTCATCCTAAAAAAAATCCATCATATCCTCATTTTACAGACGAAGAAAAGGAGGTAGAGAGAGGTTAAATGCCTTATAGCTAGTGGAGCTGGATTCAAATCCAGACAGTCTGGCTTCAGAATGTCTGGCTTCTCCTCCTGATGAGGAGAGGAGATTAATTTTTTGTTCATCTGCAGAGGCTGGGTCAATGAAGTGCTAAGACAAAAAACAAAGGAAACCAGTATGGTTTCTAAGGTTTAGATTCCAGAACATAACACACATTAACTGTTTTCTAAAGCTTTATCTCGCTCCCCCTGCCCCCCACACACATAGCATTCTAATAGTAAGCAGCATCTTTAAAATAAACTCATTTAATGCATATTCTTTAAGTAAACACTGTATGTCAGGAACTATGCCAGGTTGTTGTTGCTCAGTCACTAAGTTGTGTTCAGCTCTTTGCAATCCCATGACTGCAGCACGCCAGGCTTCCCTGTCCTTCACTATCTTCTGGAGTTTGCTCAAACTCATGTCCATTGAGTCAGTGATGCCATCTACCATAAGATCCTGCTGTCCCCTTCTCTACCCACCTTCACTCTTTCCCAGCATCAGGGTCTTTTCCAGTGAGTCAGCTCCAGGAACTACAGGCTAAACAAAGATGAAGGGAAGTCTCTTTCCTCAGAGACTTCCCAACTTCCTTCCAAGGATCATCACTAAACTTTCATCTCTCGCATCAACCAGTAAAACAATTCCTAGATCACACTTGTGGAAACTGGTAGGAAATGCCATTGTATCCATAAATCAAAATTCCATTTACACAAGATCAAGTTCCAAACAAAGTTCATTTGGGAAACCAGAGCTTTGCCTTGGACGGAAAATAACCAACATATGAGTGATGAGAAACTCAGACAGAAGAGGATGGACAGAACTGGGTGTTTTCTGTTTCCAGATCTCCAAAGCAGAATCACCTGAATCCACCAGGAGACAGTGTCTCTACAGGGCCTTTGGAAGGATGGTAACGGTCTAGTAAACACGCCAATACTGAGCTTCCACCAGGCGCCCACTGTCCTCAGGACGAGTTGACAGCGGGAGTCAGATCTGGGTTCAGCGTTGAAGGCACTGACAGCCAGCACAGTTGGTAACACACTGTCCTGAGTCTCAAATCATCTTAGAGCTCTTTCTGGCCTTTCCCCTCACCTGTGTCCTTACCTAGGCACCACCCTCCAGGCGAGGGTGCAAAGACTCCATCACCTCTCCACCAAGAACATCTCCCAGGCCACCTGTAGTCCAGGAGGACTAGCAGCTCAGGAGGGCAGCTCCATCTGCTGCCTCTTAAGGTTCTCTCATTCAAAGACACAAAACACTGAATCATCCATTTGGCTTTCATTCCTGGCCCTGAAAATTGATTTACAAAAAGAGCTGCATTGTTTGGGATTCGTGAGATAAACCAGGAAAGGCTCCAAAACCTATCAGGTATTTCCCCCGTAACTTACTTGACCATCTTAGTTTGGTACCCAGAAAAGGAGAAACAAGCTCTGGGGAAAGTGCTCGCCTGTTATCTCCTTTCCTGAAATCAGCATCAACTTTCAAATCCCTGTATCGCATCTCAGCAAACAGGCAAAGCAGGACGTACTTACCTCCACTCGGCGACATGTGGTGGATGTAGACTTTGCCATCTCTGATGCTGTTGGGTGTAACTGACACCAAATGGTCCTTCCACACTTTGATCCGGTTGGAAAACCCAACAATATTGAAATGGTCCTGGGGTCGCAGGTCATGCAGAATCGTGAAAAGGGCATCTTTGGTCTAGGCAAACACAAAAGCAAGGCCAGTCATGTCCCATTGCATGAGTTTACACATCCCCTGGCTTGGAAACTTCATGCTGGGACCAATCCCAGGGTTATAATGAAGTGCCTGCTCTGTAAAGGGACTTGGATAAATGTCAAGGAACTTTATCACCTAGCCGGGAAAAAAAAAATGGCTCAGTGGGAAAGAATTTGCCAGAAATGCAGGAGACTTGACTTTGATCCCTGGATCGGGAAGATCACCTGGAGGACGAAATGGCAACCCACTCCAGTATTCTTGCCTGGAGAATCCCATGGACAGAGGAGCCTGGTGGGCTACAGTCCATGGGATCACAAAGAGTCGGACAAGACTGAGCAACTGAACAACAACATGTTACAACTTTATATAAGACATGAATGTTTTCCACATACGAAATGCTCTGTCTGCTCCGATCCACATACATCAAGCCTCAAGTCTCTGGAACTTCACGACTGCTGTTCTCAAGACCTGGAGTGTTCTTCCCCGCTGCCTTATGCCCCTGTTTCATCTGACAAGTCCTTAGTCATTCTTCAAAACCCATCTACTGTGCTATATTCTGTATTTGAAACATTTTCTAGCTCCTCTAAAGAGAGCAGACCCTCTCTCCTCTAGGCTAGCACTGTCCTCAATGTACTGATAGAGTAAAGTGCATCACCCGTCATGACTACAGTCTGCTCTGTCTCTTTACCTTCCTCCAGTGAAGGCAGGTTCTGTCTATTTGTGTGTGTGTGTGTGTGTGGCTGTGCTGGGTCTTCGTTGTGGCACTTGGGCTTTCTCTAGTTGAGGAGCAAGGACCTGGTTGCCCTGAAGCACGTGGGATCCCAGTTCTCTGAGCAGGGATTGAACATGTGCCCCTGCATTGGCAGGCGGACTCTCATCCCCTGGACCACCAGGGACGTCCCTCTATTTTCTTATCACCCAGAGCAGAGGACTGCTGACACAAACTAGAGAGAAGTTCAGAGGATGAAAGAACACAAGGACGATTCGTGAATTACAGAGGAAGGGTACGAATCAAAACGACCACTGGGTTTTAAGAGAGAATGAAACACGGTGGGCTGGAGTGACGTGAGAAGGCGTCACAGAGGGCAGAGCGGATCTGAGGACGAGGCCCGAAGGACCTGGGTAACTTGAAATACGAGGGAGGACATCCTGGAAAGAAGCCAAGAAGGTCAGAGAGATGGTCAGGGGAAGCAAAGGGGTACCACAGGTGAGTTCTGGAGATGCTGAGTGGATGACAGGTGTGCCAGTAAGTCAGATGTGACATGTGGAAAGAGGAAAGAAACCACGTGAAATGGAAAACAGGGAAGCTCTGGGAGGTTCTCCAACAACAGACCCAATATTGTGAGCAGGCACTGCCTTCTCTAAACAGCACTGTTGTTGGACACGAGGTATGAGGCAGCGGATGGTCAATTACATAATAGCCAGAGCAACGGCCTCTGCCAGCTTTGACGGGGGTGAAGAGCACTCCACTGGAAGAGCGGAAGAGCTGGGGTTCACCTTGGATTTGTCAGTCACTTACTACATTCCGACAGACAAAGAAATACTGAATGATATCACTTATGAGTGAAGTCTAAAAGCAGAACAAAATCAAACTCACAGAAAAAGAGATCAGACTTGTGGCTACAGAGGCACCAGGTGGGGGCTCAGGGAACTGAATGAAGGTGGTCAAAAGGCACAAACTTCCAGTTATGAGAGAAAGAAGTCCTGGGGAGGTAATGTGCAACGTGATGACTATAGTAAACACTGTTGTACATTATACATGAAAGTTGTCAAAAGAATAAATCCTAAGAGTTCTCATCACAAGGGAAAAATTTTTTTCTTTCCGTTTACTCACGAGATCAATGTTCACTAAGCTTATTGTGATAATCATTTCACAATGTGATGACTCATCATAATGGTAAGTCAAACCATTAGGGGGACTTCCCTGGTGGTCCAGCGGCTAAGACTCTGAGCTCCCAATGCAGGAGGCCGGGGTTCAACTCCCGGTCGGGGAATTAGATCCCACATGTTGCAACTAAAGATCTCATGTGCTGAAACGAAGATCAAAGGTCCCATGGGCCACAACTAAGACCCAGCGCAGCCAAAAACGTGGGATGAGTTGAGAGAATAGCACTGAAACATACAGGTTACCACACGTAACACCGATCGCCAGAGGGGATTTGCTGTATCCAGCACAGGGAACCCAAAGCCCGTCCCCTGGGACAATTGAGAGGGGTGGGGTGGGATGGGGTGGGATGGGGTGGGTTCAAGAGGGAGGGGACATGCCTCTGGCTGATCCATGTGGATGTATGGCAGAAACCATCACAATATTGCAATCGCCCTCCGATTAAAAATAAAATAAAATTTAAATAGATATTTAAAAAACATTACACTGCACACCTTAAACTTGATGCTGCTGCTGCTGCTAAGTCGCTTCAGTCGTGTCCGACTCTGTGCGGCCCCATAGACGGCAGGCAGCCCACCAGGCTCCGCCGTCCCTGGGATTCTCCAGGCAAGAACACTGGAGTGGGTGGCCATTGCCTTCTCCAGTGCATGAAAGGGAAAAGTGAAAGTGAAGTCGCTCAGTCGTGTCCGACTCTTAGCGACCCCATGGACTGCAGCCTACCAGGCTCCTCCGTCCATGGAGTTTTCCAGGCAAGAGCACTGGAGTGGGGTGCCATTGCCTTCTCTGACACCTTAAACTTACACAGTGCTATATAACAACTGTACCTCAATACAACTCGGGGGAAGTCAAGTGACCAAAAAAAAAACCCAGCCCCATTCTCTGAGATCCTCTTTCACATGACACACAGACACCTTTTCTGGCACTCATGACATGGCAGTGTCGTTATTTCTTCCAGCCCTTCCTCACTTCCGGGCCCCTGCCTCTGCCATTCCCTGTGATGGATGCTCTGTCCTACAGTTGGCGCGCCCGCTGCCCCTCCTTATCCTTCAGTTCTGGGTTCACTCGCTCCTCCGTCCTTTCAAGCCGGCACCCCGGCCCCTGCCTTCCCAGCATCGATAGAGAGAATGTGATTACATATTTGTGCATTTACTGGACGGTCCAACTCAGCCCCACGTCTCCGAGCGCAGGAGCTTTTTCTGTTCCATCACTCTCGGGTCATACCCAGCTGAGCCTGCCCGCATGGCAGATTCTTGATATACGCTTTCAGAAAAGAGTGAGTGCTGGGAAAACGGTCCATCTGCAACACCAGACTCCTCAAAACAGCTGTCCCCTTGTTTCCTCCCTGCTCTTCCAACACAACAGTTGGCACATTGTGGGCTGTCAGTAAATAGCTGCCGAATGAGTAATTGAGAGAAAAAGAGGGGGATAGAGAGAGAGAGAGGGAGAATTCTACTGAGTGAATACAAAGGAAGGAAGAGAGATACAGACCCATCCTTGAGAAGCTAAGACACAGAACATTGAGAAGGGTGATGTGCAGGAAACACGGCTGAATGATGGATAGCATTAAAGCAAGAATGAATAGATCAGATTGCGACAATAAACAGATGTGGGTGGAGGGCCCTGAGAGCGCTGCGAATTCCACGAAGCTGGCCCCACCTTGACCCCTCACCCTTCCACCGGCTCAGAGCCAACACGACCCCAGCATGAGCAAAGACGGGCTCAGCATCGCTCTCCATCCGAGAGGCTGGACCTCTGGGAAGCCTGAAGGTCCACAGCTGGGCAGTGACAGACAGGACCAGCAAGCCGAAGCAGTTCCTGGGACAATACAGTAGGGGGCCCGCTGCTAAGGCAGCCACTTGGACACGTTCCTGCTGTTGGGGCTCAGAGCTTGCAGGGCCCCCCAGGGTGCAGGCTGGGGCCTGGGGAATCTCCTCAGAAGGCTGCTGTTTGTTTAGCAGCTGGCATCCTTAGGGATCCTTAAATAGCGAGCTCAAGCCCTCGAGAGGGGCTGGCCTGGCTTCTTGGCTGCTGTTTTCCCCCATTGTAATGGATTCTCTGTTTTAGGAGCAGTCCTTCAAGTCTCTCCACCCTCCTCCCCTGAGCTCAGCAATGAAGGGCTTCTGATGACCTTGTAAGGCCACAGCTCTGACTTGTCCTCAGGAGCACTGGGGCAGGCAGACTCGCAGGCTCCCAGGAGTTCCACTGCCAGTTGCCTCGGGACCTTTGCGCTGGTCTCCAAGTCCTTATTCCAAGAGGCGGGGACAGACGCTGCCTGGAGCCACCACCACCCATTAACCCTTCCCGAGCTCCGACCAGCGCGTGGTCTGGGGAGCTCTGTGTTCTGCAGAAGGCTGAACAGGCAGGAGGAAGGTGAATGCCCAGATAGAAGAGGGAATGTGAGGTGGCTTCAGCTGGTGTTTCTGCACCCTGCGTTTATATGCTGAAGACAGACAGAAACCTGGGCAGGCTCTTCCCAAGAGTACACCCTAGAGGCCAAGGTAAGCACATTCTAGAATGATCAGAGGAAGCCCAGAAAGAGAATGGACAGTGCAAGCTGGTTCAAAGGCCTGAGCTACCTTGGAGGCACTGACTGGTCATATCCATTCCTTGGCGATCCCAAAGGGCACTCTGCAAACACCAGCCTCTACATGTCACCAGAAGGGCTCCTTATGATGTTTCAAGTTGTGTCTGGACTGAAGGAAGATACTAAAGGTACACAAATACAACGGAGAGAGGAAAAGGAAATACTTCTCATTACTCAGATAGTAAAGAAGCACCCTGGCCTGCAGGAAGCATTCAGACAAGATTCCCTTTAATCCGAGCCTCGTAGAAACAAAAAGAACAGGGATGACTGGCTCCTTGAAACAGGTCCATAGTGAGGACTCCTTCTGCTCGTAGGTACTTCCCTTGGGTTGAAAGGAGGGGGGAAAAGTATTTCCTCTGAAAACAATGTCTTAGAAGTTAATTCCAGCTCTGCCTCTGGTTTATTATTAAGTAAGCCTTTCATCTCTGTCCACTTAAATTCTTTCAGGAGCAAGGAGAATGTAAATAAATAAAGAGAAGCTCTCGGTTTCAGATTCTCTGTTCATCCAACTTGGCTGGCGATGGTGCCTCTTGGTCTAGTGGGTCTTCAGGAAAAGGAACTGTGCAACCTTCCCGGCGGGGAAGGGGCAGGGCTGGGCCCCAGGAGGTGCAGCCCTTTTTACACGCTTACTGTCTCCTGGTTAGGGCTGCTCCCGGGGCAGGGAGTTTATGGGAACTGTTCTGTCTGGCGGGCTTAGAGCCCTATTTTAAGCCAGCCTAGAGACAAGAGATGGCCCTTCCTCCCCTTCCCTACAAAGCTGAGCCCAAGCAGCTGCAGGCTCTTGGCTCAGCCCTCGAGGGGGTGAGTGTTCCAACTACACACGTTTTGAATCACTCACTCTGAGACGTTCCCCAAGAAGAGAAGACCCTTAGGGTGACCCATCGGTGGAGCCCACGGCAAACCCAGCTGCCCGCCTACTCCATCGGGGTACCCGCTGACTCTCTTCAAACCTTTCTGTGTCCCCACTGAACTACTCGCACCAGGAACCAAGTCTGACACAAAAGGCTTTTGTACCCCAGCCCCTGGGTGGTTATGAGCGCATGACATCATAGAGGAAGTCCGAGGTCAAGGGTCTCAGACGCTAGACATGCCAAGCTTTCAGCGGCCCTGCTGTGCTCCGAAGCAGTCCTCTTGCTCGCCCCATTCTATAATGTTAGCTGAGAAGCTGACATTTTCCCTTTCCACACATTCCTTCTGGATGAACCCAAGAGAAAATCCTCTGTGAGTCTTCTCATCAAAAACAAAAGAAAGCTAAGAACTTCTAAAAGTCCGGCTCGAGCCACGACAGAGAATTGTGCTCAACAGAGAAGTACCCTAGAACGCCCTACGTTTCTGAGACGTAATACTGGGAAGTGGAATACACCCATTGGCAACTGGACACAAGTGGGCCTTCTCCCTTCGCAGGTGGGTGGAGATAAGGGACCGGGGTGGGGACCAGAAAGAGGTGTGTGACTGTCCTCCTGTGCGGTGCAGTCCCTCTTGCGGCCAGCAGGGGGAGCGCTCCATTCCCAGGACTGGCAATGCTGCTGCTAAGTCGCTTCAGTCGTGTCCGACTCTGTGCGACCCCATAGACGGCAGCCCACCGGGCTCCCCCGTCCCTGGAATTCTCCAGGCAAGAATACTGGAGTGGGTTGCCATTTCCTTCTCCAGTGCATGAAAGTGAAAAGTGAAAGTGAAGTCGCTCAGTCGTGTCGGACTCCTAGCGACCCCACAGACTGCAGCCTACTAGGCTCCTCCGCCCATGGGATTTTCCAGGCAAGAGTACTGGAGTGGGTTGCCTGGCAATGGGGTCCCGCTATTGGAAGGACAGGCAAGAAAAGTCTGGGATCCCATCAACATTTGCAAGGTTAGGTCCTCCGTGCAAAGGCAAAAAAAGAGCCTGGGATCCCATCAACGTTTGCAAGGTTAGGTCCTCTGTGCAAAGGCAAAAAAAGAGTCTGGGATCCCATCAACGTTTGCAAGGTTAGGTCCTCTGTGCAATATCAAACTACCTGTCTAAGCCGGCACTGAGAGGGATGGAGATGTCCAGCATCTTGGCCTCTCTCTGCGCCTTCCACAGACATCCACCCACGTCACCCTGGAGTCACCGTCAAGACTAAAATCAGAGCAGCCATGCTGAGCCAGCCTGTTGCTGCAGGGCCGTGGGCACCGATGATGCTTCAGTGGGAGTATTCCAAGACCATGGCATTTTAAGGTCACAAACATGGATTCCATAAAAGGCAGCACAACCGTACTTGGACATGCTACAGGCCTTTCAGTGGTTCGAAGTTTTCTGAAATCATATCCAGACTGACCCACCAAGTGATTTTTTTTTTAATCCCATCTTTACCAGCAAGGCAATAAATTGAGTGAGAAAGACCATTTCTCCATAATGTATTTGTGTCTATATCATTGTTATGTCTTCCAGAAAAATCTAGCAACAGATTGGCTTCAGAGAAGAACCTCAAACATTAAAAAATATCACTCTACTGATGACAAAGTAAGCATAGTTCAAGAGGTTATACAGACTCATAAAGGAAAACATTGATTGCACAAAGCCTGGTGCCCTACTGTCGCCTGTGTCATACATGACTCCCCAAATGAAACACCTTATATAATTTATATTAAAAATAAAAAATTAAAACTGTAATATAAGAAACATAAAACATCAAAAGGTGTCTATGTCCAATACAAGGAACT